>NC_092873.1:533182898-533782898 GCF_028372415.1 Notamacropus eugenii
TCATATCGTCATTGTGTCAAATACTCTCTGTCGAACTTGAGGGGAGTTAGGTGGAACAGTAGATAGAGTACCAGGCCTGGATTCCAGAAGACCTGAATTCAAATCTAGCCTCAGCCACTTACTGGCTGTGTGACCCTGGGCAAGTCACTTACCCCTGTTGCCTCAGTTTACACATCTGTAGAATGAGATGGAAAAGAAAATGGGAAACCACTCAAGTATCTTTGCCAAGAAAAGCACAAATGGGGTCACAACAAGGGTTGAACACCACTGAAGGGACTAAACAACCTGGGTCCTTAGGAAATCACTTAAACTCATTGGTATTTTCTTTCGTTATCTCAGAAAAGGAAGGGGTTAGAGTAGATGATTCTCTCTCTGTGGTATGAAGAACTTTGTACTGCAGCAAGAGAAGTTTCTAAAAATTCAAAACCTTACTCGAGGAAAAGGAATTAATATGGTGAGCTACAAAATAGACAACCTTTCTTTTCCTGTGAAATGAATTTTATTCTCTTTCCAAGTTCCTGCTCCCTCTTTTCCTCTTTAGCCAGAATAGATCTCCCTAAATACGAATACTGGGGACTGAGAGCCCTATATTTTTCACAGCCAAATTCAGAACCCAGAGAGAAAAGCACATGATGAAACAACATGTGAGGGATGAATGCCAATTACCACTCAAGGGACCCAACAAAAATACTCTGAAAGAATATAATATACAATCAGAGAACTAGAACCAAATTGTGGTCGCATTGTAGAGAAGCAATTTAAATCCCACTACATTTACACATGTTGATGGAAAAACACATAGCTGAGTAGCCATCAGTACAGATGGAGCCATCTATAAATGAATACTTTTTTTGGGGAAGGATTTTAATGATCTCCTCTCTGTTCCCTATAATGAGCTCCACAAATGTGTTTACCTCAACAATGTAATGAGCTCAAAGAATCCTGACTTGGGTCCTGATTTTGAGCCTGGCAGCTTATGGACAAGAAACTGAGCCTACACAACTCCACAAAGAAATGCAAGTTGTTTGGTTGGTTTGTTTTGGTTCTGGTTTCATTTTGTTTTGTATTGTTTTATTTCTTGCAACCAAGGGTAAACTTGGAGCTTTGCAATGAGAAGAGCCTAATAGATTATTGAGCGTGATTGCTGCTCTTCTGTCCAGGATCATAGTGATGACCATGCCTGTTGTTCACAGACAGAGACCATTAGAGATGAGTGCAAATGAATATTTAAATAGAAAGTCCAATGAGGAGCCATTACTGAAATTGTTTCAGGTCTACTAAGGCACTTGTTCTTGGAGTTTCTTGAGGGGAACCAGATGTGTGACCTTTTGAAATATATAACCCACAATTTGGTATGGGTCTTCTTGAACAGGATGTGGGATCTTCAATGTTATACGCATCACTGGTCAGAGTCGAAAGATTTCAGTTGTGCGAGATTCTAGTAAAATATTTAAGTGTGTTCTGATAGAATGAATAGAAAGAAAAAACAACCCAGATGGTTGACATTTTAGCCGTCTGGATTTCAGTTCTATTGTGATGCTGCCTGCTCTATAAAATAGCCATCTCTGCTAATATAATGCTTTGGTCAAAATGCTCAGAAATGGTTAGAGACAAGATAAAACTCATTGGAGAAAAATGATCATATCCAAAGTTCAACAGGTTTTCTATTGCTCAAGTATACATCTGGGATTGTTGCAGAAGTATTCATAACACCCACAGATTTGTATCAGATACATATCTATGCACTAGGTTGATATAGTATGTCTGAGTGACTGAGTTTTCCAAATGTCAATGTTTGAACAGTAAGATAGTGATACTTCTTCTCCTACAGTTACTAGAGCAGCCACAGTATTATATTAATGGCGACAGTCATCAGGGTGCCTGACAGAGGACAGGCCCAAGTGAGGTGAGTAGCCATCTATTTTGCCCTCTGACGACTATCAGAGCCTTAGTGGATCTGGAGGTAGTTTGGTTTGACCCAGAATTGATTGTGTCAGTGTTTGCTGCTCTCCTGGGGGATTGGAATCTAATATTTAATCCCCAGGTCTACTATTTATTATTTTTGGATCTTTAACAAGTAACTTAACATGTCCAGGCCCAAGTGACGTCATGTGTAAAATTAATACTTTGGATTACATTAACTTTATGGTCCCTTTTTACTCTAAATCTATTCTCCAATTTAAGGAGCTGTCTTACAAAAGAAATAGAGACTTGTTCTGTTTGAACTGAGGGCAAAACAAAAAATAATGAGATTTGACATAAAGAAAAAGAAACCTTTCTAAAAATTTAAGTTGTTCAAAAGTGGAATCAGTTCCAAGGGAAGGTAATGGGTCCCCACCCTGAAGGTCTTGCAGCAAAGGTATAATCACCACTTGTGATATTTATTTGAAAAGGGAATTCCTATTCAGGCATTGTCAGACTAGACAGAGGCAGAGATCCGTTCTAAATCTATGATTGTATTACTCTGATAATATTCATCATTCCTAAATCATCCTCCAAAAAATAATGGGAACATTGACTTAGTTGCAGGGCAGAGTTTTCTGGGGTATTTAATAGGCCAAGGCCTAAAAAATTTTTCAGCGATTGTGAATTTAACACAATTCAATGATTCAATAAAAGATCATACCTCACTGAATGTGGTAACAAGCAAACTGTCATGAAATCCCACTTGGATCTCTTGGCCTCTTATTTGTCAAATCCTCACAAGACTCTGTATTAATTGAAGGAAGAAGAATGGGAACTTGCCCCAACTCAGACACAGGCTGGCCCAGAATACTATGTGCTTATTTGATTTCCAGTGATTCCAAGTGAGAGAGACATCAGCCCCCACCATGTTGTTCATAGCAATTCTTTCTCCTCAGCCAATACAGTCAAGGAGG
This sequence comes from Notamacropus eugenii, assembly GCF_028372415.1. Taxonomy (NCBI): domain Eukaryota; kingdom Metazoa; phylum Chordata; class Mammalia; order Diprotodontia; family Macropodidae; genus Notamacropus; species Notamacropus eugenii. Next base: position 533,185,778 of record NC_092873.1, read on the forward strand.
AAAGAGAAACATGGATTTGGTCAATTAGTGCCTTTCATGGGTCTACTGAGTTCCACTTTTGTTATTTAACACAAAGTCAGTCAGTTTCTTTTTACAGCAAAGTAAGGACACAAGACAATCATAGATTGTCTGAACATTCTCTGAAACAAAATAAAGCTATCCATTACACATGCCTCACTAAATATTCACATCTCTACATGGGCTCCTTGCCCATGCTTCCAAGACTGGTCTCTCTTTGACCAAACTTCTGTCACATTCAATACATGAAAATCACTGACTAGTATTGGAGTTAAAAAAAAAACACAACAAAAATGAATATCTGTTCTCAAGAAGCTTACATTATACTTGGAGAAATCACATGTAATTAGACAAACACAAGATCAACAGAACATTTGGACTCAAAGATCTGAATTAGGAAATTCACTTTCAGCATGTACCATAGCAGTGGAACTCCCAACATCTGGTAGCATATGTCTTGGTCATAGTAAAGTATATCACTGCTTGATTTTCCCTATTTTCTTTATTGTGGGGCAAGGTAGAGGAATATGTTGAGAGCTATACTTGGAGTCAGGAAATCGTTTGTTTAATTCTGCCTCTTACAATGCATACCTAAATAATACATTCACTTTGAACTTCAGCTTCCTCATTTACACAATGGGGAATACAGTAGCTGTATTACCTATCTTGAGAGCCAAACGTAGCGCGGAGAGGATAAGCCCAGAAATCAGGAAAATATCAGTTCAGCTTCTGCCTTTGACATATTATATCTGAGTAATATAGAAAGGTCACATAATATCTCAGTGCCCTAGATTTCTAAGTTTATAAGTCATGGATGAGTTTCTAGGCTGAATAATTGGAGAGAATTTTTATACTGGGATTTCCCATACTGATGTAATCACATATATAAACATATCCCCCAAACTCAACAAAATATTTATCTTTTTGTCTTTTTCTGAGACTCAGATTTAATATTGTGCTAACATTAATTCCTGATTATAAAGTCATCATCATCATCATCATCATAGCTAATATCTATGAAGCACTTTCAAGTTAGCAAACTCTACATATGTTACTTCAGTTCATTTTGTTTTAATTAGATCCATGAAAGGACCATTTTATACTATTTATCTTTCCATTCTTCAAGTGTGGCTTCATTTCTCTGAAACCCACTGGCTACTTGTGGCATGTCAACAGGGAGATGGGTGTAGTGGAAGGAGTCCTTCATTTCATGTCAAGAGGTCTGGATTTGAATCCTGAATCTATTGGTTGCTGACTAGGTAAAGTCATATAACCTTTTGTAGCTTGAGTTCTCTCTTCTACAAGATGTGGATTATGACATTTCTATTAAATACCTCTTAGGTTTGTGAAGAATAAAACAAAGCAAAATCCAGAGTTATAGCACAGCAATACATCACACACAAGTATGTTTTTCTCTCCTTCCCTATGTCAATAAGCCACATACCAAGAGGAGCCATTTTGTTGAGACACTACATGATAATTACACAATGACGATCCAGTTTAGTGTGATATGAACCTTCATTGATTTCATTTCCTTATGAATCAATTAGCTGCAGAATTCATATGATGGTAACCCCGTAACAATTAATGGGTAAAAAAAAAATTGATTTCCTAAAAGACTTTGTCATCAATGAATCACCTACGTAGATTTAGATGGCCTCTCCTGAGGCTGTGATATTGGTGTCATGGATAGCATAATGTAGTAGATAGAGAGTGAATCCTGGAGTCAGGAAGTCCTACATCCAAGACCTGTCACTGATATACTGGGTTGTGAGTTTGGGTGCTCTTGTAGGACAGCTTCTTCTTCTGTAAGTGAACTTTGAATTATATGGCCTCCGAAGTACCTTGTATCATTTAACCTATAATTCTATGGAAATTTGAAAGGATGCTATTCCATAACACTATGTTTCTATAGTATTCACATTAATTTGCAAGCAAACCGCAAGTATGTTTTCAATCAACTAGATAAAGATCCACATATTTAAATTTTTGTGGCCAGAAAACTAACATCTCCACCCAACTCTCCATCACTGACAGTTCAGATTTCCATCACAACATGAAATAATTAATTTCTTAAATTGGACATTCAAATATTCATGAATGAATTTATCATTCCCCGAGAGAGTACTCTACAATATTTCAGTGCTGATTTTAGTCCATTCTTAAGTTATCCCCAATAACATTAACCAACACAAAATAACCAGTACCGATGCCTTATTGAATAAAACATGATTTGCAGATAGGCAATGTTACTTTGTTATGTTTCTTGGATTGGTTTCCTTGTCTTGATTGATGTATATTGTTTTCAAAAAATAATAATTATTTATTTTTGCTTAACATTAATTTTTTTGAGTTCATAATTCTCTTTCTCCCTCCAGTCCCTCTCCCACCAATAGAGAAGGCAAGAAATCTATCAAATATACATAGGGAATAATGCAAAATGTATTTCCATATTCATCATGATTATTTTAAATGGTTCTTTGAATATTGCATTTTTGAGGCTCACTTAAGTGGTAATTACAAAAAAAATAGTAAAAAAAAAAATGATGAGTGATCCAAAATGGGGAAAGATCAAAAGAATGATTAAATCCCCATTTTTTTTGCCAATTGAATCCATTTGGGAATGATGGAGGTTGTGGGCTTTGAAAAATTATAATGGAAAGATTGAAGGATTAAGAGTAGGTACAGGGCTTGCACTTTATTTCAGATTAAAATGCTCAATAGATAGAGTAAGAGAAGCCATTGAGTGAGTCACCTTTTCTTTTCCAACTGATTCACGGAGAAAAAGAAATATGCAATGCTCCACTATTTTCTTTTAGTTCCATGCATGAATTTGAAGAATATTTACCTTCTTAGCAACCTTCTGTCCTACATAGCACACATTTAATTAGAGATACAAATCAGGAATTCAGACAAGAATAACAAATTATTTATCCATCTGGGTGATAAGCTGAACTCCTGCTTTTGTTAGATGCACAACAAAGGAGAAAGCTCTTCCAGATGTGTCCCCCATTTCCTGTCACCTTGGAGGAGAGTTGAGGAGAACTGTGGTTGTAATCACTACTGCCTTCAGATTTCCAAGGTTTTAGTTTTGTATCACCAGGGATAGGAGTGGGGAAGTTTTAAATGATTCACTTTGTAGCTAGAAACAGTAAACCACAATTCTTTGATTCAATTCAGTTCAACTCAATTTATTCAACAATGATTTATGAAGAGCTTCTGTTCTAGACCTAGGGTTCATTTATTTATTTAAATTAACTTATTTATGTATAGATTTAAACATTCATTTCCACAAGATTTTGAGTTCCAAATTTTCTCCCCATCTCTCCCCTCCACCCACCCCAAGACAGTATGCATTATGATTAGCCTTTCCCTCAATCTGCCCTCCTTTCTATCGCACCCTTACTTCTCTTATCCCCTTTCCTTCCATTTTCCTGTAGGGCAAGATAGATTTCTATACCCCATTGCCTAAAGGTCTTATTTCACAGTTGCATGTAAAAACAATTTTTAGCATTTGTTTTTAAAACTTTGAGTTCCAACTTCTCTCCCTTCCTCCCTCCACACCCACCCCCATTGAGAAAGCAGGAAATCTCATATAGGTTATACATGTGTAATTCTGCAAAACATTTCCATAACAGTTGTATTGTAAAAGAATAACTATATTTCTTTCCATCCTATCCTGTACTCCATTTATTCTATTGACCCTGTCCTTCCTCAAAAGTGTTTACTTCTAATTACCCCTTCCTTCCATTTGTCCTCCTTTGTATCAACTACTAGACCCCTTCTTTATTCCATTACCCCCTATTTTCCTGTAGTGTAAGATAGGCTTTCACACCAAATTGAATGTTTATGTTATTATTCCTTATTAAGTCAAATGTGATGAGAGTAAGGTTCACTCTTTCTTTCTCACCTCCCTCCTTTTCCCCTTCATTGAAAAAGCTTTATCTTGCCTCTTTTATGTGAGATAATTTACACCATTCTATTTCTCCCTTTCTCTGCCCAATGTTTTCCTCCCTCACCCCTTAATTTTACTTTTTTACATATCATCCCTTCCTATTTCAGTCACCCTATGCCCTCTGTCTACATGTGTATAACCCTCCAACTACTCAAATACTGAGAAAAGTCTGAAGAGTTACAAATATTATCTTTCCATATAGGAATGTTAACAGTTCAACTTTAGTAACTCCTTTATAATTTTTTTCCTATTTACCTTTTCATTCTTCTCTTGATTCTTGTGTATGAAAGTCAAATTTTCTCTTCAGGTCTGATCTTTCATCAAAAATTCTTAAAAGTCCTCCATTTCATTGTATGACCATCTTTTCCCCTGAAGTGTTAGACTCAGTTTTGCTGGGCAGGTGATTCTTGGTTTTAATCCTAGCTCCTTTGACTTACAGAATATTATATTCCAAGTCCTTCAGTCCCTTAATGTAAAAGTTGTTAGATCTTGTGCTATCCTGATTTTATTTCCACAATACTTAGATTGTTACTTTCTAGTTGTTTATAATAGTTTCTCCTTGACCTGGGAGCTCTGGAATTTGGCTACAATAGTCCTAGGAGTTTTCCTTTTGTTATCTCTTTCAGGAGGCAATTGGCAGATTCTTTCAATATCTATTTTATCCTATGGTTCTACAATATCAGGGTACCTTGATAATTATTTGCAAGATGATCTCTAGGCTCTTTTTTTCATTATGTCTTTCGGGTAGTCCCATAATTTTCAAATTGTCTCTCCTGGATCTATTTCCAAATGAGTTGTTTTTCCAATGAGATATTACACATTGTCTTCTATTCTTTCATTCCTTTGCTGTTGTTTTCTAATTTCTTGATTTTTCATGTCATAAGCTTCCATTTGCTCCATTCTAATCTTTAAGGACTTATTTTCTTCAGTGAGCTTTTGGACCTCCTTTTCCATCTAGCCAATTATGCTTTTTAAGGCATTCTTGTCCTCATTGGCTTTTTCAATGTCTTTTGCCATTTGGGTTAGTCTATTTTTTTAAGGTCTTATTTTCTTTAGCATTTTTGAGTCTCCTTTAGAAGGTTGGTTAACCTTTTTATCATGATTTTCTTGCATCACTCTCATTTCTCTTCCCAATTTTCCCTCTATTCCTACTTGATTTTTAAAATCCTTTATTTATTCTTCCATGGCCAGATACCAATTCATATTTTTTCTTGGAGGCTTTGGATGAAGAAGCTTTGACTTTCTTTTCTTCTTCTGTTTGTATATTTTGTTCTTCCTTGTTACCAAAGTAAGATTTTATATTCTGATTCTTTTTACAGTTTTTCCTCATTTCTTCATCCATTTACTTCACCTTTGGATTTTATTTCACAGTAGTTTTCTGCTTCCAGTGGGTGTGGGTGGGTATACTATCAGCCTTTCAATTCCCCCACAATCTGTTGGCCTTGATCTCCAGAAGCAATGATTATTGCTGCCCTTGCTGTTGCTGAGGCTGCTGCAGGCTCCTCTGCCCCCTTTCAGCATGGGGCTGGGGCAAGAACACTCTGCTCCCTCACACACGTGAGATAGTTTTTTTCCACTGATCTTCCAATTTACCCTTGGCATTTTGGGTTGTGAAGTCTGGAAACTGACACAGGTGACAGAGATTCAGTTGCCTTCTCCCCCCAATACCTGTCACCCCTCCCAGGTCTACTCAGGTCCAATCTATGCCAGTGCAGCCCATGCTACATTGTGCTCTGCTCCCAGCCTGGTGTGATAGACACTTCTCATCAATCTTCCAGGCTGTCTTGGGCTGGAGATTTGCTTCTCTTCATCATTCTGTGTGTTCTGCCCCTCCAGAATTTTAGAGTCATTTTTTTTAACAGATATTTGACTGGGTTTCAGGGGAGAGCTCTAGCAAGTCCCTGCTTTTGCTCTGTCATCTTGCCTCTGCTCCCTATTTTTTAAATTTACAAATAAATTTTCTTTTTGGAAATACAGTTGCTTTTTTTTTTTGTCAATTACATGTAAAGATTGTTCTCAGCATTCCTTTTTCTAAGATATTGAGTTGCAAATTTTTCTCCCTTGCTTCCTTCCCTCTATCCTCCCCAAGATTATGTAGACATATTTCCACATTAGTCACACTGTAAAAGAAGAAATGGAACAAAGGGGAAAAGCAACAAAACAAAATGAAAATCATATGCTTTTATCTGCATTCTGATTCCATATTTCTTCCTCTGGATGTGCACAATATTTTCACATCATCAGTCTTTTGGAATTGTCTTGGATAATGACATAATGCTAAGAATAGGTAAGTTAATCATCATTGATCATTGTATAGTATTACTACTATTGCATACAATGTTCACCTGGTTCTGCTCTGATTCACTCAGCATCAGTTCATGTAAGTATTTCCAGGTTTTTCTAAAATCTGTCTGATCATTTCCTATTTTTTCACATTTAATTAATTTATTTATTTTTAGTTTTCAACATTCACATCCATAAGGTTTTGAGTTTCAGATTTTCTCCTTCTCCCTCTCCTCCCCACTCCCCAAGATGGCATGCAGTCCAATATAGGTTCCACTTATGCATTCATATTAATCATATTTTCATATTAGTCATGATGAAAAGAAGACTAGGAATCAATGGGAGAAACCACAAGAAAGAAAAAAAGCAAAAGAAAACAGACACAAACAGTATGCTTCCATCTGCATTCAGACTCAATTCAATCTGGATTCAGGCTGGATAGGAAAGCAAGGACTTGATGGGTAACAGGTAGATCTGATGTGTACATAGGGAAGAAGAGTGAAAGGTGAATCCCAGAATCTCTAAGTTTTAAGGGACCTCACAGGTCAGTCCATTCAATACTTAAACATGATTAACAATCAGCCCTTGGAGTTTTGTTTTTGGTACTCCAGTAAAGGAACCTTTTTCTCTGTCTTACAGAATCACCAAATTTGACAGGTGGTTGGGATTTCAAGAGCCATCTAAACCAACCCATAAAGAAGATGAATTCTTCCTTGAACATAATCATTAAATTCTTGTCCTTTTTTGTTAAAAAGATCTCCAGGGGCAGAGCCAAGATTGCTGAGTAGAAAGACACACATATGCAGGCTCTCCCTACACAGTTCATAAAACACCTGTAGAGAGGGACTCTCAACAAATTCTGGAGCAGAAAAAGTGGAGAACAACAGAGTGGAGGAGATTTTCAGCCCAGGGTGACCTGAAAAGCCCACATGAAATGTCTATTGCACCAGATGTGGAGCGGAGCCCAACCCAGCCTTGGCCACACAGTGTGGCTTGGCTCTGGGAGGATGACACCTCAGAGGCAGAATCTCCAGTCACAACAGCAGTGGGTTCAGAGATCCCTCAACCCACAGGTGCCAAAGGTCAGCGACAGGGTTTTTTCAGCTGGCTGGGAAGGGAGAAGGGCCTTCCCATAGCTCTGGCCTTAGGCAACAGCCACAGAAGGCACACTGGGCATGCAGCAGTTCCCACAGCAGCCCGCATCCATTGTTGGATCATAAAAACCCCTGGGGGCACTGAGGAGCTGAATATTACCTCAGCCCTGTGTAGAAGCCCTGAGGGAGTTGATCTTCATCTCACACTGAATGGCGGCCCTGCCCTCACAGCTTAACTGAATCTCAGCCCCCCAGTGCTGGCTTGGTGGAACTGGAGGCCAGGTGGCTGTGGAGAGGAAACTCTGCTAAGATTCTAGGCACAAAATTCTCTTCCTACTCCCCAACCAGGGTACGTGCTTCATCATGCCACCTAGGAGGAACTGAGATCTTACAGATCCCCAAAGTATACCTTACTCTTGACAAAGGACTCAAAAGTCAAGTAACTGGATGGGAAAATTGCCCAAAAAAGGGAAAAAATAAGACTACAGAAGGTTACTTTTTTGGTGAACAGATATCTTCTCCCATCCTTTCAGATGAGGAAGAACAATGCTTACCACCAGGGAAAGACATAAAAGTCAAGGCTTCTGTATTTTAAACATCCAAAATAAATATTCAATGGTCTCAGGCCATGGAAAAGCTCAGAAAGGATTTTGAAAGTCAAGTAAGAGAGGTGGAGGAAAAATTAGGAAGATAAATGAGAGAGATGAAAGAAAAGCATGAAAAGCAGGTCAACACCTTGCTAAAGGAGACCCAAAAAATGCTGAAGAAAATGACAACTTTAAAAATAGGCTAACCTAACTGGGAAAAGAGGTCCAAAATGCCAATGAGGAGAAGAATGCTTTAAAAAGCAGAATTAGCCAAATGGAAAGGAGGTTCAAAAGCTCACTGAAGAAAATAGTTCTTGAAAAAGTAGAATGGAACAGATGGAGGCTAATGACTTTATGAGAAACCAAGAAATCACAAAACAAAATCAAAAGAATGAAAAAATGGAAGATAATGTGAAATATCTGACTGGAAAAACAACTGACCTGGAAAATAGATCCAGGAAAGACAATTTAAAAATTATGCCACTACCTGAAAGCCATGATCAAAAAAAGAGCCTAGATATCATCTTTCATGAAATTATCAAGGAAAACTGCCCTGATATTCTAGAACCAGAGGGCACAATAATTATTCAAGGAATCCAACCATCACTGCCTGAAAGAGATCCAAAAAGAGAACCTCCTAGGAACATTGCGGCCAAATTCCAGAATTCTCAGGTCAAGGAGAAAATATTGCAAGCAGCTAGAAAGAAACAAATCAAGTATTGTGGAAATACAATCAGGATAACACAAGATCTAGCAGCTTCTACATTAAGGGATCAAAGGGCATGGAATATGATATTCCAGAAGTCAAAGGAACTAGGACTAAAACCAAGAATCACCTACCCAGCAAAACTGAGTATAATACTTCAGGGGAAAAATTGGTCTTTCAATGAAATAGAGGACTCTCAAGCATTCTTGATGAAAAGTCCAGAGCTGAAAAGAAAATTTGACTTTCAAACACCAGAATCAAAAGAATCATGAAAAGGTAAAGAGCAAAGGGAAATCATAAGGGACTTACTAAAGTTGAACTGTTTGCATTCCTACATGGAAAGACAGTATTTGTAACTCTTGAAACTTTTTTCAGTGTCTCGGTAGTTGTTTGGATTACACACACACACACACACACACACACACACATACACACATATAGAGAGAGACAGAGAGCACAGGGTGAATTGAATAGGATGTGGTCATATCTTTAAAAAATGACATTAAGGGGTGAGAGAAATACATTGGCAGAAGAAAGAGAGAAATGGAATGGGGCAAATTATCTCTCATAAAAGAGGCAAGCAAAAGACTTTTCAGTGGATGGAAAAAGTGGGGAGGTGAGAGGAAAAACATGAAGCTTACTCTCATCACACTCTACTAAAGGAAGGAATAAAATGCACACTCATTTTGGTATGAAAACCTATCCTACATAAGAGGAAAGTGGGGGAGAAGGGGATAAGCAGGGTGGGGGGGATGATGGAAGGGAGGGCCATGGGAGGAGGGAGCAATTCGAAGTCAACACTCTTGGGGAGGGACAGGATCAAAAGAGGAAATAGAAGCAATGGGGGGCAGGATAGGATGGAGGGAAATATAGTCTTACACAACATGACTATTATGGAAGTCATTTGCAAACTACACAGTGATGGCCTATATTGAATTGCTTGCCTTCCCAAAGGGGATGGGTGAGGAAGGAGGGAGGAAGAGAAGTTGGAACTCAAAGTTTTAGGAACAATCTTCGAGTATTGTTCTTGCATACAACTAGGAAATGAGAAATACAGGTAATGGGTTATAGAAAGTTATGTAGCCCTACAGGACAAAAGAGAAGATGGGGATAAGGGAAGGGAGGGATGTTAAAAGGGAGGGCAGATTGGTGATAAGGGTAATTTGAATGGTAGGCATTTTGGGGGAGGGGGAGAGGAGAAATGGGGAGAAAATTTGGAACCCAAAATTTTGTGGAATGAATGTTGAAAACTTAAATAAATAAATTTAAATCACAAAAAAAGAATAAAAAAATAAAAAGATCTCCAATATTTGGAAAATAATCACTCAAAATAATCCATCTCTTTATGGGCAACTCAAACATTTAGGAAAGCTTTCCTTGCATCATTCCAAAATTTGTCTTTTGCCAATTTCTTACCACTTCTCCTAGATTCATTTACTGGGATCCAGCACAAGAGAAATCTCTTATCTACTTAAGAAACCATCCAATACTTGAAGTAAAGTTCCATGGACCCTGGAACTAAAAGTTCTCAAGTTCCTTCAACTACTACTCAAGTCTAAGTGAATTTGCCCCCTCAGAAGAATAGGTGCATGCTGAATGTACTTTGGTTTCTCAAAGTCCTTCCAACCTGAACACATCACTTCAGAGGTTATCTTATCTAGACAGTAGATACGGAGACAATCACCTGCCCCATCTTGGACATCAAACTTTTTCATCTAGTCTCAATTCACAATAACATTTTTTTCTCCATTTCAGAATATTCTACTTTTCATGTTTGGCTGCAATTGACTAAGATAAACAGATTTTTAAAACAGACAAACTGATACCTGACAAGGTTTCACAAATCTTGGATTTGAAAGATAAATTTTTGAACCCCAACATCACAAAATTTGAGAGCATGAGAGGAATTCAATACCATAAAGCCCAAACTGTACCCAGAAGGAATCAATGTGACACCAGCTGTGAGAAGTGGTCATCCTGACTTTCCTTGGACATATCCAAAGAAAGGGAAACTCATCCTTTCTCTAGGAAGCCCAATCTACTTTGGAGCAATTTTCACTGGTGGAGAAATTTCATTTTTTTTTTTTTTTTTGCTTTCTTTTTCCTCTGAAACCAAGCCTGAATTGTATCTTCTTGGTTCTGCCCTTTGGGACCAGAAAAGACAAATATAGTCACTGTTCCACATCACTTGAAGATAGTTATCCCACCCCTACCCTTTAAGAGCTTTCCCTTCTCCAGGCTAAACGTTTCATTTTCCTACTGTCTGCCAAAAGCATAGACTCAAATTCATTCATTATCCTGACTAGGGTCTCAAGCCCATGGTCTTCCTACAATATGACAATCAGAAATGAAATAGTTATGGTCTCAACAAGTCTGATTACAGAGAGACTATTGGCCTGCCATTCAGCATCTTTAATAAACTAGAGGAAGTCCAAGTTAATTTCAGTGCTTTCTGACACCATATCATACTGCTGATTCATAGTAAGTCTGTAATCCACCTAAAGCCTAAGCTCTTTTTATTAGACTAGATGATATCTTCCATGTCTCCTACTGCTCTAACTTTGGAAGATGAATTTTTGAATTCTAGAATAAGACTTTAGATCACATTAATGAATATGAAATCTCATCTTAATAGATTTTAGCTCATTATTTAATTCTATCAAGATCTTTTTGGGGTTCTGAACCTTTGGTAGTCTCAAAAATTATGCCTTCAAAGAATATTAGACTTTTAATTAAAAAGAAAAGCCTTCAGCCATAGTCTGAAGGCTCTGGTGAAGGAATGATAGACATTACCCTACAAATTTGGGCGAGGTCTTATTTCCTCCTAGTTTCAGACCTTAATGGGACTCCTAAAAGTACACTAAAATTAGAGGAAGCCTTTGTTTACTCTAGGCAGCCAAATGGTTCAGTGGATAGAGTGCTGGGTCTGGAGTCAGAAAGGCACGAGTTCAAATATGTCTTCAGACACATAAGCTATAATACCCTGAACAAGTCATTTAACTTCTGTTTTCCTTAATTCACTGTAAAAGGAAATGGCAAACGATGTTAGTATGTTTGCTAAGAAAATTTCATGGCCAGTATTTATATACTATGGTCTGTGGGGTCACAAAGAGTTGGGCATGACTTAACAATTAACTGAAAAAATTCCATCTGTTCCGACTCTATATGAGACCACCACAGCTGAATGAACAGAGTGAATGGTGACTTTTGAATGTCAACCCACAGGTTTATTATCTTTAGAAAAATTGGCTGTCTTGACATCTGGAAAATAAAAGCATCATTGCTGGATCCTGAATACTTACGAACTATTTTTATTATGATATTTCTGGTAATATACACTCCATGCATATTTATGTTATTTTTTTTCAAAATGCTTCCCATTTCTATAGATTTCTTCTTCATTTGCAGGTGTGATTATAGATTCATGAATGCAGCTAATCAGTCCTAATACATACAGAAATCCAGCCATTGCACTGAAATCTGCCTTGATTTCCGGATGATGTGGTGGCCCTGAAGAAAACTCATTGAACTACATAATCCAGAGGAGCCTATGGGAGAAACAATAAAGACAGAAAAGTCAGAAAAGAACTGAGTATTTGGGCTTTGTAAGTTATATTTCAGAAAGACCCCTTTCCTGACTACACTTCTCATTCCCCCTTCCCCACCGTCTCCAACACAAAATGACACAGACATGTGCCCTGTGTTCTGAAAGGAGATCTTATTTCACTAAGGAGGTTGGTTATCTCAGCAGCTTCTTATCTCAGTACTTTCATTCTGTCACTAGGAAAAGCAATGTTTTTTTTTCTTTCTTTTTTTTCTGTATCAAAGCATTACAACTATTCAGTTCTGCCTATATTTCAACAGTCATTGGTTAACATTAAGGAGAAAAAAAACTATATGTTGCTTCCCTTTTGAGCAAAAATATAATTGTACTTGACTTTGTGCATTCTATATCCAAACTTGTATATGTCATGAAGGCCCAATGTTGTCATTCATGGTATGACCAGACAGATAGTAATCCTGCTACAGTTTGGTAGATGATATTTAAGAGTTGGTGAACTCTTCATTCTGGAAATGCATCCTGGATTTGCTGGTGCCTCTCTAATCTCAGCTATATTGGTTCTTTGATGAGAGCCACAAAGTCTATTTTCAAAGTCATCCACACAGTTTTCCAGACATGGAGAGAGCTTGTATGCATTAGCAATCTCTTCAGGAATCAAGAGTTGGAGTTGGCAAAGAAAAAGAAGGAAGATGAGGAGGAGGAAGGGGAGGAGGAAAGAGAGAAGAAGAGAGAAGAAGAAGAAGAAGAAGAAGAAGAAGAAGAAGAAGAAGAAGAAGAAGAAGAAGAAGAAGAAAAAGAAGAAGAAGAAATGGTAGTTGCCATTATTGGTTTTGTATCTCCATCAGAGCTTCTGCCACATTTGATGTTGTTCAGTCATTTCAGCCCTATCTGACTCTCCAGGACCCCATCTGGGATTTTCTTGGCAAACTTACTGGAATGGTTTGTCATTTTTTTCCTCCAGTTCATTTTACAAATGAGGAAGCTGAGGCAAATATGGTTAAGTGACTTGCCCAGGGTCTCAGAGATAGTAGGTAACTGAGGCCAGATTTGAATTCCAGAAGTTGAGTCTTCCTAACTTGAGGAACTCAATCCACGGTACCATCTGTCTGCCTGTTTTTCCAGCTAGAATGAACTAATTCTAGTAAACCTTTTAGGGACAGTGCAGTGCTTTGTCACTGTTTTATGTCACCAGCAATAAGGCCTCTTCATCTCCTCCAAAGTCAATCCCAACATCAGGCTGCTGCCATTCTCCTTCAGTGGCCAGAGGGAGCCAGAAAGAAAGAAACATCCCAGCTTTAGCTCTATTTATATCCACATCAATACGTTTTTATGAAATCTTTACTATGTGCCAATTTGAAGCCAAGTATTCAAACTATGCTTCAGAGAGCGCAACTCTGATGGGCTGACCATGTTGTTTGAATGCAAAATGTATGCTTGCCAAAATGACTATTTTATGGAGAAGTCACATGGGGCAGGTGATCACATGGTGGTCGGAAGAAGTGATACAAGGATACTCTCAAGGTTTCTCTCAAGAACTTTGGATATGACTGTGCAACATGGGAGACACTGGCACAGGAATGCTCAGCATGGTAGGCCCACATCAGAAGGGATGCTGTGCTCTTTGAGCAAAGTAGAATTGAGACAGCATAAAGTAAATGCAGGACGTGCAAATTTGGGATATCCACCCCAAATATTCACGTGGACTACTGGTGCCCAACCTGTGGTAGAGCATTCCGAGTTCATACTGGTCTGATCAGCCACAGCAGGACACATTGAAACTTCACTTTATCATGGTGATGTTATTTTGGTCCTCTTCAAAAATGAAAGATAACGACCAACTATGTGCCAGACATTGTACTGGGCACTCAGTTGGCAAAAACAGAAATCAAACAATCCCTGCCTTTAAGAAAGTAACATTCACCCAAGGAGAAGGTCACTATAGATTAATAATGTTAAGCTCTAATAGAAATGGAGGCTGCTAACCCCTGCATAAGGATGTCTATGGTCCAGTTCTGGTAGGAAACCACACATTAACATTATCACTATTTTATCGTATTTTTTATTTGTTTGGCTAAAAATTTACAATTGCATTTAAATTTCATTCAGGCTGCATCTGGGAGTGTTGCGGGCTATATTTTTGTTTCCACTGGCTTCCTGTTTCACACCTGTGAGCTGCAGGACATGGAGAGTTTTTAACTTGGGGCTCTTGCCTTTAAAAAGAAAAGAAAAACTTTTTATTAATTGCATTTCAATATAATTGGTTTCATTTGTAACCCCTTGTATTTTATTTTATGTCTTTAAAAATAATATTCTGGATGCCCACCAGAGAATCTTTGTCAGATAGGTAAATAATTTCAGGGAATTTGAGAAGGAAAAATTAACTTGTAGAAAAGCCCAGAAAGACTTTTTGGAGGAAGTGTCTCTGACAGGAAACTTAAAGGCAATCAGTATTGGAAGACTCAGAGGAGAGGAAGAGGTAAGGGAGATGAGCATTCCCTGCATAGGGCACATGCTGGGAAAAGACCTGGAGGTGGGGGATTCAGTGGTGAGTTAAGGGAATAGCTGATAGGTCAGCCTGAGAGAAGCTGAAACAGTAGATCACAGTAATTAGGTACCTGTAAATCTCTCTCTCTGTAGATTCTAGGGTACAAGAACAGAGGGAGAATACCTTATTCATCCTCATATCCCCAACAGGGCCCCATATAGTATAGGAATGTAGTAAGCCCTCAATAAATATTTGTTGAATGAAAAAATCTATTCCTTTTCTCCACACCGAGAACTTAAATGACCAACTTCTTTGTGATTCATACACAGATGTCATCAATACTCATTAGTTCTACATACCTCAGGGGGGAAAAGGAATGCTTCTACCTCAGGTACAAGCACAGTGTTTTTCTGGTTCACTGATTAGCCAAGTAAATGTGTTTGCCGAAAGGATGCTGCATCAGAAGCGACTGCTTCATTAAAATACATACTTCTATGTTCAATCGATCACTTGGCTATCAGGGGAAGATGCACTAATTAAAGCCAAAGGAACTCTTTCTTAACTTTAACAAGAAAGAAATCTGTGTGAAAGAAGAGTGTGTCTACGAGGATATCCTTCCCGTGATTTCCTATATTTTTCATTAGTAGAGTTCCTCCGGAGGTATGGCCCTGGGATGGTGGACAAAGTACTGCACTCAGAGGAAGAAGTGATGACTCAAGCCATTTTCTGAAACTTATTAGCTGTGTGACCTTGGGCAAGTTGCTTAACCTCTCTGAGTCTCAGAGAACTGGATAGAGATTTTCTATTAAGTATGAGATGGGTTGTGATCTACACTGGTGAAGTAAGTTCCCATACCTTAAGTTATTCACAGATTCATCATTATTATAAAGTCCATTGACAGGTTATTGATAAGAAGGCTTCTGGTTCTTATGTCTATTGACTGTCTTCACCAGGGGATAAAGGTCTAGGCAGGGACAGAAGGGTGAGGTAGACTTTGTCTCTGAATGGTTATTCAAATGTGGGATAATATTATGTTAATGTTTGTCTTTTTAAGAGAAAAATCATGTGTTCATAATTTTAAATACTAAGCAGATTTTTCAGCCCTACTCACCTTATTAAATAATTCAGCAGATATGTTATTGTCTACTAATTATTGAAGCCAACAGATAATTATGTAATAACCACCATGTAAAGAGTAGTGTGCTGGACGATGACTGATGTACAAACGTTAGGTAAACTGTGGCCATTGTCCTTAGGGTTTTTGTAGCTCATTCGCGGATACTGTACATTCTGAGATAAACTCACTATAAAAAAAAAAAATGTTATCACTGCATTTAAAGACACGTGAAACAATGTTGTTAGTCCAAAGCAAGACCCTAATAAATGCTCCTTAACTGATTGGCAAAGGACAAAGGAGAAAGTCATAGGCAGAAGATTAATCACTGAAGGTTTCATGGAAGAGAGCAAGAATTAAGTATCCTCTCCATATTCAACAATCCTTCCCAACATAGAGAATGCAAAACTGAAATGAGTATGTAATAATCATGTTTTCAGTCACACAATCCAAGTTTATGCTACTTTTTTGGGGTATTATGCAATACTATAGACTCATAGTGGGTTTGGAGTCCTTGAAAAACAAACAACAGACCTTTATTTCACAAGTTACTCCCTCCTCAATCCTGTTCTTATCCACAGATGATTTTTAGAAAATCAGATATTTGTTTATTCTAATCAAACATGACTAACAAATGACATGATCCAAGAGATACATGAAGACAAAGGGAAGTGGGTTCCCTGTGTAAGGACAAGAATGGACAGTCTGAGTGCTCCATTGATGCACTAATGTTAGGAGGCCTTACACAAAGCCCTCAGCATTATTCAGTAAGCTACCTGTGTGAGGACAGAAAGGAGACATGAATGTTAGGAATTAGGAATGGGTAATTGGGTTGGATACTATTGTATTGGAGTGTCCATCCATATTAAGGGAATTACAGATCTAGGATTAAGCATAGTATATTATTTGTTATTAGGTTTATCTGACAGTAACAGCTTGTTGACATCCTTTTGAATCCTGGCTCCTTCCAGAAGGTTGGGCTGCACAAGCTTTTCATCTCCCATGCCTGGAATGGACACGCTCCTTGTTTCCACTTCCTATAATCATTGATTTTCTTCAAGCACCAGTACCCTTCTTACCTGAAAGTCTTTTCAGGTCCCCACAGCATTAGTGGCTATTCGTAGAATTGATGTGTGTGTGTGTGTGTGTGTGTGTGTGCATGCACACGCACGTATGTATGTATGTGTTAAACTCTGCTCTTAAAATTTCATTGGGAACTCTTAAGGCTTCTCATGGGGAAAAGGAGAACTTGACTTATCCAAAGATACTCCAGTGGAGCACAGTCCTTCAAAGCTTATCTCAAGATAAGAAGGTTTTAAATCCAAGTCTCAAGGATGAACTGAATGTTTGTGGACCAGGAACCAACTGAGGAGCACATCACGAGGGGGATTTTATAGATTCCAAAGATTGCCAGCTGGAGGGAACCATAGAGAGCATTTGATCCAACTTCCTCATTTTACAGAGAAGAAAACTAAGGCATAGAAAGATGTGATGACTTCTCCAAGGTCACAAGATAGCGTGCAGTAAATTTGGAGGTAATTTGTGTGATTTGAAATAAGAGTCAGCCTTCCTGGGATTCATTTTCTTTAGCTGTAAAAATGAGAAGGTTGCACTTTGAGCCTTGTCCCCAGGTTACAGAATTAGGCCTCTTTCTATTGTGCATAGGTAGAATTCATTCAGTATTTTTACCAGAGGAACAGGAAACTGGTATTTCCCTAAAAATTAAAAAAAAAAAGGAATTACCTATTTTAAATCCAACTAATTCATTCTAGGTTCTTTTCAAAGTACATATGTGACATAGTAGGGGAACAAGTTAGAGTTTAAAATCCTGTCTGAGACATTTCATTAGCTGTGTGATATTATACAAGTTACTTAACCTCTCTAAGCCTCAACTCTCTCATCTATAAAATGGAAGTAACCACAATAGTACCTGCCACACAAGATTGCTATGAGGATTAACTGAGATAACAAACAAAACACTACAAACCATAAAACTCTATAGAAATGCTGGCTGTGATTATGATTATTATTTAAGGGATAAAATATAAAGAAGGCTTGTGATAAACTGAACTTAATCCAGATCAAAATAATAAGAACTAGAGACCTTATGAGGACTCACTAAAGGAGATTTGATTATTTGTTTGATTTTCTGGAAAAGAGAAGAGTCAGAGGGATGAGGCTCATTGTATGACAGCTGGCTACTGAACCTACAAGACTGTCCATTAGAAACCACTCTCATCCTTCTTCTTCATGACTTTAATAAGATGTGATTCTGAGAGAATCAAATCTATGGGAACATTGTGTGGGGGGGTGGGGTGGGGAGTGGGGTGTGTGTCTGGCTCCAGAGGACAAATCTAGTAGTAATGGGTGAGTGACAGAGATGTAAATTTGGATTGGATGATTGGAGAAAAGTCCCAATAAAATGACTTTCCAACTGTGGGATGGGCAGCTTCAGCAACAAATGGATTATCCCTCTCTGATGGTTCGTGAACCAATACTGGGTGACCACTTGTCTGGTCTGTTGCAGAAAGTGTTGTATTCAACTGTGGGTTGGATTGAATAATTGCTACAATCTCTTCACACCTAGAGATCCTTAGAGTAGGATTTGAGGTAAACATTCATGTGATGACGGCAGCTAAGTGGCACAGTGGATAGAACCAGGGCCTGGACTCAGAAAGACCTGAGTTGAAATCCAACTTCAGATGCTTGCTACCTATATGACCCTTAGATAAGTCATTTAACCCTCTTGACCTCAGTTTCCCATATGTAAAATAAGCTGGAGAAGGAAAGGGAAACCACCCCAGTATCTTTGCCAAGAATACCCCAAATAGGGTCATAAAGTGTCAGACCTGACTGAAATACCTGAAGTCCATGTAATGACTGTCATGTGCAAGGAAAAGGAAAAAATTCTAAATGCTAAATCCACCTCATTCAAAAGGCAGTTGGGTTGGGACTGTATTCAGCAAGCCCTAAGGTCAAATCCTGCCTGTATAACTATGGACAAGTCATTTATTGTCACTTTACCTCAGTTTCTCATCTGTAAAATGAAGGTGCTGGACTAAGTGACCAGTAATATTATTTAGGCTCTAAATCTACAATCCTAAGAGTCTATGAATCTTGCAGGAATATTAAAATATCATGTGGGTCGATTATTCTTAAGAGTTATTCATTAAAAAACCTAAGAAAATTCCAAATGAGATGTTCATTTTTAAAGTGTTTACCAACATGCCTAACACTATGTAAATGTTTATTTCCTTTGCCTTTGCCTTTTCAGAATCATTTATTGCATTTCCT
The DNA here is from genome assembly GCF_028372415.1 of Notamacropus eugenii. Lineage (NCBI taxonomy): Eukaryota > Metazoa > Chordata > Mammalia > Diprotodontia > Macropodidae > Notamacropus > Notamacropus eugenii. The sequence continues at coordinate 533,204,876 of NC_092873.1, forward strand.
GACTTTCTGGACTTTGAAGCCCCGCTCCTACTTGTTGACTTCCTTCTCCATTGGCTGCTCCACCCCCTTTGCTGACACTGCTTTTTTACGTCTTTTATGATGAGTTGTCTTGTGAGCTTCCAGAGAGTAGAGAATGTTTTTTCTATAAGTACACCCAACTCTTGGCACAGAAAGCATTGTACATACTAAAGACACAGTAAATGCAGTATTCTGTCATTCGCCCATTTCTATGTCTTCAGCACTCTTTTTGGCCCTCCTAATGGATACATTTCAAATATTTGCCAGTAATAATTCAGTTAAAAAATGACCAAATGTCCCCTGTGGTTCCTCTCCCATGGTTCTCGTTGGTTATCTCAATGCAATTTTTCATAGCTGTGTCATCATGGGATTTCTAAGCTGATTGGAGTGTTACAGTCTTTTGTCTCCTCAGATTGGGAATGTGGATCTTTGATGAAAATGAGCCCTTTGCTTTCCCTTTGTTAGGACACCACTTTACACAAACATTGCACTCACTCATATTGTTCCACTTGTTCCTCTTCCAGCTGGGGCCTCAGCCTCCCTTCCCCAATGAGCAGTAGAAACTGCCAAGGTTCTAGTCATAGGGAAGCCTTTCCCAAGCCCTTGATGAAACCATAATATGATTTATTCACTATGCACATCTGGCTAAGAGGTTATGTGGATTTGTGGGGGACTGGAACTCACTCATCTCTGCTTTGTCAGTTTGGTCATTCATGTGTTATAAACAAAACATAGTCAACCCATCAGGTGTTTTATGGAGTAAAATCTTCTGTGTTTGGTAATAGTGATTTAAGATTCAAGAGGAACTGAGCCCAGAGAATGAGAATAGTAAGTCCCATACCAGCTGGGATTCATTTTCCTACAAAAAAAAATCATCATAAATTGATAGGAAATGAGGAATATTTGGCTAAAACTCTGTTTATCAAATGCAAGCCTAAAGGGATTCTGAGGGAGTTCTAAAGGGATCATGGGACTGGAACTGTATAACTATGAACAGCTGTCCTCCAGTGGCTGTGGATCACTGATCTTTTATTGCTCTTGGCAGTTTTTGGTTCCTGAGTTGGACGTTGGTTGCCAACAAGGGGATCTCCAATACCTACTCAGCTGGAAAGGTTCTGGCCCAAACTGTCTAAGCAGAACAAGTCATGTTCTTGTGGCATTGGTAACATTCCATCAGAGTGAGAGGGAACATGATATGTCAGGGATACACCTGACATTTGGTATCTAAGAGAACTGGGTTTCTCTTTGGTACCAGCTACTCAACACCTGTTTGATATTGGGTAAGTTCTTTTACTTACTCTCAGTTATTAACAAACAAAAACAATCCAAAAAAAAAAAAAACCCAAAACAAAGCAACTCGGGTCAGATTAGCTAATCCTAAAGCTTTGGTGCATTCACTGCAACCAGTACACAATGAGGATTATCTAGGTAGAAAGTATGGAGGTAGCTTCTGAGAATATCAAGAGAAAAATGGAAGGAATTCTGCCTTCCAAAAATTTGTTTTGTTCTGGAGGAGTGGGAATGGTACAGCATGCACATAAAAGAGTCAACACAAAAGCCAAGGTTTCCCCATAGGTATCTACATGTTCCTATAGATGCACAATATATAAGTGGGCCAGGGGTTCCCCCTTTGATTGTTAGATTTTTCTTGTTGTAAGCTGGAGGCTGATACACTGCTCTGAGAACAAATGCTCCAGCAGATTTTGCCCTTGTCGCTAGCTGTCTGGGACCTTTTGATTTTTTCAAAGTTGAAGCAAGAGGAAAGGAGACATAAGACATCCAGGAGCCTATGGTGCTGGGTGAGGGAGTTATGTTCATGTCTTTTATGGGGAACCAGATCCTTGGATCCCACCATTGGGTTCAGGTCAATGGATAGAGCCTTCCAGCTTGGTGGTTAAGCCAGTTTTTGGTCCAGTATGCCACAGTGCATGGAAAATTCATTTTCAAATCCTGTTCCTGAGAAAAAGCTAGTTGTGTATATGTTTGGTTATGGACAGGATACATCTCTTAGTACTAGGGGGGAAAATAAATACACACACACACACACACACATATATATGGATATATGTATGTGTGTGTATGTATGTATATGTATGTATATACATATATGTATGTATGTGTGTATATGCATGCATGCATACATATATGGATATATTTATATACAGTATGTGTATGTTTATGCATATGATATGCACATATGTGCTTTCACATTTATATGAATTTTAATCAATATTATATATGAATTATTGTGTTCTATTTACTGTGGGTATAGTTATATATGATACTAAAATAGTTATATAATATTAATAGTTATATAGTATAATATAGTTACATATATTACATACATACATACATATATCATATAGTACAATATAGTTAATTTCCTATTTCTGATCATTGCTAGCTATATGATACTTGGTCAAACTCAACATTATGCATCACAGGCGACTTCCAGGGCTGTCATGACTAAATTACTCAGAGGTTATTATTCTTACAAGTGGACAGAACTTGTTTGGAGAATTTTTCATACTAAAAAATTCACAGACAAATTCTGCATACATGTTAATACATGCAGCATAGAACTGTGGCATTGAGCCTACATAGATTGATAGATATGAGCCCATATACTGTTTCTATTGTTTAGTTGTTCTACGTTGACTCTTTGTGACCCTCTCTGAAAATTTCTTGGCGAGGATACTGGAGTGCTTTGTCATTTCCTTCTCCAGCATATTTTACAGTTGAGGAAACTGAGACAAATAGGGTTAAGTGACTTGCTCAGGATCACACAGCTAGTAAGATGCCACATTTGAACTCAGGTTGTACTGACTGCAGGGCCAGCACTATATCTACTGTGCTACCCAGCTGCCCCATATAAGCTTATATATACATACACACACACACACGCACACACACACATATACACACATATATACATATACATATATGTATGTGTATGTGTATGTATATATTTGTATGTGTGTATATATGTATGTGTATGTATGCCTATATGTTATATACATACACATATACATACATTATATATGTATATATTCATGCATATATATACATACATATGTGTATCTTGATTAATAGATATGAGACCAGGTTCATATCTATTCTGATTGGCTAAATTAACAATAACTGTAATCTTCAAGCTAATGATTTAAGTATGACCCCATTTCAGTTATATCTATGCATTCAAAGTGTCTGATTTCGTCTAGATTCAGGTCTCCCTATGAGGAAAATCTATTCACCAACCTAGAAGACCATTCTTTTATCCCCTAACACTCAGTGATATTAAATGGCCCATCAGTCTAACAGGCAAGATCTGAAGTCAGGGCTTCCTGATTCTAAGTTCAACACTCTATTTGCTTACAGGTTACTGACTTTATACAAACCTCTACACTCTTATAAAGGGCCACCATAGTGAAACCCTCTGCTTCATCTGCAATAGCATCCCTGACAGATTGGGGCTGTTAGAAAGAATTAAGTATGGCCATTATAAGGATCTGATGAGTAATGATAATCTTGGATGAATACCTAGTCACTATTTATTGTTGTATTAACAGATGAAAATATCTGAGCTTATTGTGGAATGCCCAAGTATAAATTCAAGGAGTACTCTGCTTGTTAAGAATTTTAAAGGGCCAATAAACATGAACTATATTTATGTAGTTGGTGGACAGTGTGACAAACCAGTGCCTCATATTATTCATACTCAGGGCCAAAAGGATACTTAAGTACCTAGATTTTTTTCAGGGAACATATGAAATTTGACTTACATGGAACCTCTGGTCAAGCTCAATCTTGGCTGGATAATAGACTCCTGTCATAAACAATAGAAGCCAGGTAATCTCCAGATACATATTTAAAAGGTCAGCCTTATGTTGCATAGACCAATAAAATGTCTTTCCATTTTGTTCCTTGTAGAGTGATAGTACGTTTCTTTGCCTTGAAGCAAAATTCCCATATAGTGAAATTACAGTCTGAGAGAACGGCTTATGGGGAGACAAACATTTACTTCTGCTTTTGGGGGGGGTGGGAGAGAAGTTTGACTTACTTTGCTGAGCAAAAGAGGCTTCCCTGATGAGAAGCCTGCTTAAAACTTGCTTGGTTTGGGAAGTTGCTTTCAAATCAATTTACTTTGTCCACCATGGATTATAATCGATAGTCACATGGTCAGTAAAATCTTTTTTTCCAGATTTAAGTCCTAGCATCTTGAAGAATTCACAAGTTCTTGAAAATTTACTTGGGAAAAGTGGCAAAGGAAAACACTCTAGAAATCTGCACACCACCTCCACCCCCCATTCCACCCAAGACTGGCCACTAGGCAAACCTGGGGACTAAAATGAAATCTGTCTTATTGCAACCTGAGATGTATTGTTGTCATTTGGTTCTTCCTTGATTATCACCACCAAAGGCTCCTGATGATATGAATAAGAATAAAACCACTTTTATATGACACTTACAGGGTGCCTGGTACTGGGCTAAGCACTTCATCTTGGTTAACTCATTTGATCCTCACAACTCTGGGATCAGGGTACTATTATTACCCCTGTTTTACAGATTAAAAAACTGAGGCCAACAGCAGCATTTCAGTCATTTGCCCAGGGTCACAGAGCTAATAAGTGTCTGAAGAGAGATCTAAATTCACATCTTCCTAACTCTAGGCCGAATGATGGATCCACTGTGCCACCCCTGACAAGTACCATCTTCATACTCCAACATTCAAGCTCTCAGTGCTCCATCCTTTTCAAGGCCCTTTCCTGATTACCCTGTGCTGTTGTTTAGTCATGAAGTCATTAGTGAGTGCTTCCTGTTTGTCAGGGGCTGTTGCTAGGCACTGGAGGTCAAACAAAGACAAATCCTTGGTCAGTCCTCTCTTCAGGAATGTCCCATTATAACAGTGGGGACCACATCCAAACAACTTTGCACATGTGAGATAATTACAGAGGCAAGGCGTTGTCACTGGGAAAGAGTGGGAAAGGCAACCTGCAGAACATAGGAGCTGAGTTGAATCTGGAAAAGTCAGGGAATCCAGGAGGAGGGATGAAGAGGGTGAGCATTCCAAGCAGGGAGATGGGAAGGCAGTCATTATTAATGGGTTCTTTTCAAGGATGTTTCTTTGTCTAGATTTTATCTTGGAGCAGTGAGGTGCCTCATGGGATAGAGTGCCAGACCTAGAGTCAGGAAGACTCATCCTCCTGAGTTCAAATCTCTCCATAGACACTTAGTTGATCAGTGACCCTAGGCAAGTCAGTTAACCCTATTTGCCTCAGTTTTCTCATTTGTAAAATGAACTGGAGAAGGAAATACTGAAAACACTTCAGCATCTTTGCCAAAACCCCAAAGGGGATTACAAAGAATCAGACATGACTATATCGACTGAAAGCTTAATCTTATCTCCACAGATATTGTCTTCCCTAATAGAATGTCACAGTCTCAAAGGAAGGGAATGTTAAGTTTGCATGTCTTTATCCATGACTGGCAAGTCTAGTGTCTGGTAGATGGGAGTTACTTACTTGCTAATTACTCAAAGAATTGAATAACGCCTAAGTTCCTTGCACTTGGCTACCAGCAACTCAGCACTGAGACAGTTAGTTAAAAGGAAAGTCAATATAGCCAAAGCAACAAGGCACGTGGAGGGAAAGACAAGACATGGAACATTCCCATTGAGTCAAAATAGCATCACTACCACCTCAGAACCCAATGGTGGTAGCCCAGGATTCAGAGCCTGAAATCCTGAGAATAGCAATGCTACACCCCTCCCCCACCCCATCCCCATACAATTGCCCCACTTCCAGTCTAGGGATCAAAGACATTATCTATGGAAACAAACTCTGTAGCAATAAGAATAGCAAACTATTCCCCACCACCACAAATCTCAAACACTCACCAACTGCCATCAATGGGCAAGTAAGCCAAGAATCTTGTGAATAGCTATGACCTCAGGCCATTGGTCATGCTTCCAGACTAGTTAGTAGTCTTCATGAAAAGGGCACCCATGTAGAGAAGAACCTAGGTATCCTCACCAACTACTGACCAACTGACCTAGCAGGGCAGGTAAATGAGTCTAGCTGAAAGTGCTTAGCAAGGTACTTTGAGAGAGAGACAAGAGGCACTGTGCATTAGGTGAGTCAAACCAACATTACCATATCATCTACCCCCTCCCCTCAAACCCTGTGGAGACAGTCCAGGGTAAAGAGCCTTGGAAGTAATAATTCCCTGCAGACAGACCTTATAGTAAAGCCACTAAATCATCTCTTATGGAAATGTTTCCTACTGGAGGCAGAGCTAAGATGGTGGATTGTAGGTCAGGATTCAGCTGAGTTCTCACAATATTCCCCTCAAAATAACTTTAGAATAATGCTGCCAATCAAATTTTGGAGTGGCAGAGCCAATGACAGGTAGGAGGAAGACATTTTCCAGCCTAAGACAATTTAGGAGGTCTACAAGATAGGTGTGCAATGCTTGGGTGGGTGCAGGTGTAAGGAACAATGGGAGCACCAGCAGTGGGCCTTGAAAATGGTAGAGAGAGTAGCAACAGCAGCCTCAGGAGCTACCAACCCAGAGACAGTAAGTGGGGGAGAGAGGGCATCAAACAACTGTTCAGAAAGAGATTACTGAAGAGTCTTTACTGGCACTGGGTGAAGCTTGGACTAATTGGCAATGCTATTACCAATCAGCAGTTTTGGGCTGCAGTTCTAGAGTGAAAAAGAATAGTTGTTACAAGAGAGCGGGGCCGCTGGCCACAGTTCCAGGACCAAGAGGAACAGTAGTACCTGTGACCACAGGGGAGTAGAGCCCCTTCCTGGGGAAAGATCAGGGGAACAGTGAATACACTATGCCCGGAATCATATCACTTTTGGAAACACTAAAAACTTGCCCATTTCCAGAAGCAGTTCTGAAAATAAAACACAAAAAATTCGCTGAAAATTGGCACAGTGCCATTCCACCCTCAGGTGAATGGAGCCCTACTTTAATATGCAGTTCATAGTGATGAAATTGGCTGGAAAAATTAGCAAACAACAACACAAGAAAGAAAGAATTTGACCATAAAATCTGCTATGGTGTCAGGGAATCCCAAGACATAAACTTTAAAGACAACAATGTTAAAACACCTACAAGCAAAGGCACAAAGAAAAATGCTAATTGGAATCGAGGTCAGCAATAATTCCTTGGAGATTTAAAGAAAGAGATAAGAGTGGGAGAGGAAAGGATGAGAGATGAAACAAGTGTGATGCAGGGAAATTGTGAAAAAAAGAATTAACAGTTTGGTTAAGAGGCACAAAAATTAAGAAAGCAGTATTGGCCTAATGGTAAAAAAAAAAAAGGAGACACAAAAATTGACTGAATAAAAGAGCTCTTTAAAAGGTAGAATTGGCCAAATGGAAAAAGAGATTCAAATGTTCACTAATTTCCATAAAAATTATAATTGGATAAGTTGGTAAGCTAATGACTCCATATTACTTCAAGTAATAATAAAATGAAATCAAATGAATGAAAAATAGATTAAAATGTGAAATATGTCACTGGAAAAACAAAAGTCCTGGAAAATAAATTGGGGAGACATAATTTAAGAATTATTAGACTACCTGAAAGCCATGATTAAAAAAATAAAGAACTTAGAAATCATACTTCAAGAAATTATATATGAAAGCTATCCAGATATCTTAGATACAGAGGGTAAAATAGAAATGGAAAGAATCCATTGATTATCTCCTGAAGGAGGTCGCAAAACAAAAACTCGTGGGAACATTAAAATCGCATTCTAGACCCCACCACATCGAGGAGAATATACTGCATGCAATTAGAAAGAAGGAATTCAAATATTGTGAAGCTGTAGTCAGGATAACAGAGGATTTAGCAGTTTTCATTTTAAAAGAGAAGATGGCATGGAACATAATATTCTGGAAGGCACAGGAACTAGGGTTACAACCAAAAGTCACCTACACAGCAAAATCAGATGTAATATTTCAGATCAAAAATGGACACAATAAAACGGAGAGCTTCCAAGCATTCCTGATAGAGCAGAACAGATAATCTGACATTCAAAGGCAAGACTCAAGAGAAGCATAGAAATGTAAACATGAGAGAGTTATCATAAGGGACTCAATGGAGTTAAGCTATTTGTAATCCTATTTGCAAAGAATATGCATGTAACTCCTAAGAGCTTTATCATTATTGGGGCAGTTAGAACGAGTCTGCATAGACAGAGCACATGAGTATGAGTCCTTATATTGAGATCATCTCCAGAAAAGAATGCAGGAGTAAAAAAGAGGGATGTATTAAGGGGAGGGGAAAGGGAGAGGTAGAATATGGAGGCATATGAAGAGGAGCTTTTATAGTGGAGAGGAAAATGAGGGGGTGGGCAATACTTGAACCTCACTCTCACTGCAGTTCGAAGATATATATATGTATATGTGTGTGTCTGTGTGTGTGTGTGTGTGTGTGCATTCAAACAGACATTACTGGGGTATAAAAATCTATCTTCTCTAATAGGAAGATGGAGAAGAATATGAAATATGAGAAAGAGATCGTAAGAAGGAGGGCAGATTGGGAAAGACAGTGGTCAGAAATAAGACAGACTTTTGAAGTGGGACAAAATAAAAAGAGAAAGAGAAGAATTAACAGAAGAAAATGGGATGAAGGGAAACATACAGTTAGTGATCATAATTATGAATGTGAATGGGACCAGCTAAGCTAAAGAATGGAAATGGATAGCAGAATGAATCAGAAATCAGAATCCAAAAATATGTTGTGTACAAATGATACACTGGATACAGAAAGACACCCACAGAGTTGAAATGAAGGGCCAGAGTAGTCTGTTATGTTTCAGTGCATGCTTCAGTAAGCACCGCATCGTGCACAGGGGAGCTTGCTATCACAGGTTCTTAGATCTGCATTCATAAAAGGAAAGTAACTTTCAAGGAGTTAACAATCACTGTAGTCAAACACATGTATCATTTTCCTTTAACCAAGCACATTTATCACTCAGTTAGTTCAAGGAGTCAGCACCCTGAATTTCAAAGAAAATACAGAGAAATCAAAAGATCAACAGACATGGCTTCCTCTGCCTGAATTCAACAGACAATTGGACCCCAGCTGCCTCAACATAATTACCAGAGGGAAGGATGACATCTGGGTTCTCAAAGCCATGGCAGGCGTGGGGGGAGGGCAGGGATGTTAACAGCTTCCCAGAGTCCTTATCTGGCACTCAAACCTTCTTGCAAAAACTAAGCCTCGAAGTACAACCTTACCCTCATAGTATTTATAACGTTTATAGAGCCAGGAGGGCATCCCAATCCTCAAGAGTCAGTGCCTCATTAACAAAAGCTGTGGATGTTTCTACAAAACTTCCCTAATCAAACTGCCCTTAATGGGCAGGTCCATTAATGGGTGGGGACGATCTTTAATCACATTATCATTGCAAATACGTATACTGTTTCTAGCTAAAGAAACTCTTGTTTCTGTACTTTACTCCTAGTAAAGGCTCTTGATTGATAAAGGTGAGATTCAGTCAGGCACTTGATTATACTAAAACAAAAACAGCAAAAGATCCTAATTTTACCTTCTATCACACTCAGCTAAAGTTAAAGGGCAGGGGTGGCAACCATGCTCCAAGGCAAAATAAAAACAAAATTGTATCTAATTGAAGGAAATAATCAGGAAAACCACATGCTAAAAGGTACCATAGACAATGAAGTAATATCAGAACAATTTACGGCAAGTTTCTCTGATAAAGACCTAATTTCTCAAGTATGTAGGTAACTGAGTCAAAATTATGTAAATGTGAGTCATTCTTCAGTTGATAAGTGGTCAAGTGATATCAACTGGTAGTTTTCAGATGAAGAAATCAAATCTATCTACAATCATATGTTTAAATGCCCTAAATTATTATTGATTAGAAAAAAAAGAAATTAAAATTGCTCTGAGATACCATCTCACACCTATCAGAAATAACAAATGCTGAGGGGGCAAGAGAAAAAATAGGTATGTTAACAAACTGTTGGTGGAGTAGTGAACTGGTCCAAATATTCTGAAGAACAATTTAAAACTATGCACAAAGTGTTATAAAACTATGTACACCCTTTGACCCAGCAATACCACTACTAGGTTTATATTCCAAAGAGTTTAAAGAAAAAGGAATAAGACTTGTATGTGCAAATACACACACACATTATATATATATATATATATATATATATATATACATATATATATATGTATATGTATATGTGTATGTGTATGTATATGTATATGTATATGTATATGTGTATGTGTATATATAATGTGTGTATATGTATGTGTGTGTGTATATATATATATATATATACACACACACATAATTACCTACATACATATATCAGCTCTTTTAGTGGAGAGAAACAATAGAAAATTGAGGGGATGCTCATCAATGAGGAATGGCTGAACAAGTTATAGCATGTGGCTGTGAAGAAGTACTATTAGGGTATTAAAAATGATGAGGGAGTCGTTTCAGGGTGAATAATAAAACAACAAAAACAAAAACAGCAACAACATGACCACCTATATGAACCAGGACAAAGTGAAGTGAAAACATGATTAATGTGCCTGGCAATAGCAATGTTGTAATGATGATCAGCTGTGGAAGATCTGGCTGCTCTGATCAATCCTGTGATCCAAGACAATTCCAAAGGACTCCTCATTAAAAACAAAGGCTACCCATTCCAATGAACTCAGTGCAAATTGAAGTAAAATTTTCTTGCTTTCTTAGTGTAATTTTTCATGTGATACAGCTAATAAGAAAATGACTTTTCCGTGATTTCACATTAATAATTGTTATCAAATTATTTGGCTTCTCAGTGGGTGGGAGAGTATGGGAGAGAAGGAAAGGCTTTGGAGCTCAAATTTTTTTTAAAAAAGAAAATAATCCTAGAAATTAATATAAAGTTATAAAAAATTTCTTCCTAGTAACTGCTTCTGTGAGTGTTATAGCCACAAAGACTGAAAATACAGGATAAGAGGGTTTTCACTGCCAAAGTCAATGGTACTGTTAAGTGGTTCAACATAAGAAATTGTGGTTTTATTCCTGAGAAGAATCTTAAAGAAGATGCATTAACAAAAGCTTCACTATTATCCCCTCAGGATCACTCTGCTGCTCCATCTAACTTGGAGCTGACTTGTCTCCTGTCTTGTTTTCCATTGATATCCCAATTGCTTAGCTCAGTGCTTTGCACTTATTAAGTATTTAGGGAATGTTATTTCAACTGATCTATACATTCAGACGATGTGTGAGCCCCTTGATGGCAGGGTTGGTTTTTACCTTTATTTACATCTCCAACATTTAGAACTGTGCCTGGAGCATAGTAAGTGCTATTAAATGATTGTTGAAGATTAGCCACTATACGAAAGATGAGAGAAAGAGATAGAGAGAGAGAGGGAGAGAGAGAGAGAGAGAGGGAGAGAGAGAGAGAGAGAGAGAGAGAGAGAGAGAGAGAGAGAGAGAGAGAGAGAGAGAGAGAGAGAGAGATCCAGTCCTTGCCCTAAAGAATCTTACATTATAATAAGACAAGCTTTAAATTACTAGATGCATTCAAAATGTTAATAAAGTATCTAGAAAGCAATCTCAGAGGGAATGGTCCAAGCAACTAGGAGGACCATGAAAGACCTGCAAAAGTTAAGATTTGAGCTAAGGTGTCAAGAGAGCATTACAGGTAATTTTGGCAGTAAACAATTAGCAGCTGAGGGGATCAGCAAAGTCTTTCTGAAAATTATGTTTGAGATATCTCTGAAAGAAATTAGAGCTCTTATCACAATATATGGCATAGTGTTTAATAAATGTTTGTATATCAATCCTTAGATTCTAAGAGATATAGGTAAAGAAGAGGTTGTATATTCTAGTCAAGGAGAAAATCTTTGTAAGTTTTAGACACTGTAGCAGAGCAGGGGCAGAGGAAAGAGGCTTTTTGAAGACCCTTAAGTTTCCACATAGATGGGTAATTACATTATCTACATAAAAATTTGAGTATGTAAAATGGCCTTCTACTCTATGTAGTCACAACTTCATTCTAGCTCTGCCTTCATTCTCATTTACCAAAAAAAAAAAAAAAAAGTAAAAGAAAAAAAAAAACCAAGAAAAACAAAAGAGGATCTCAGAGAGGGAAGCCTTCATGGTATAATAGTTGTCTTTATAAGGCACAAACTAACAGATTCCCCCTACATTTTTCTCCCAGCCCCACTTCATGCTATAATTAGTACCAAAATGCCTAGCGACATGGGCAGGAGATGACAGCGGGCAATAAGTTAGAATGCAATGCCATGAAGGAGTGCCTTGAGTCTCCTTATGTTCAAACATCAAGTAAAAATCCATCTATTGCCTAGCACATCTTTTCTTGTCTAGTTTTGTGACATATTTGCCTTTCCATTCTCACTCTTGCAAGTGTGTCAGCCATACCCTATAATGAATAGAATTCTGGAATTTGAACAAGGCGGACTTCCATTTGGATCCTACTTCAGACACTCCGTTTGCTATATCCCCATGTCACCTGTCTTCTCTGAGACTTCCACATGACCTTCTGTAAAATAAAGATGGGCAGAATCATAGTATGTATGACCAGGATTATCATGTGGTCCCTTGAGATCCCATATGGAATGGACTTGATGAACACAAGTGTCATGTAAATGGTGCTGATGATAATCAACAAACAACAAAGCTTTTGTTCTTTTTCTGTTCCACCCCTACTCCAGTTAGAAAATGCAGTTTCATCTCATCCTTGCTTCCCTGCAAGCTCACTTCACCTTTGTTTGGGAAGCCTTTTTTCCAAGATCAAGTCCTCCATGTTTTCAGAACAGATGTTTCATTACAGGAGGTGGTGAGTCACTCAACTACATAAGCAATTCACCTTTTCCCCAGTCTCAGGCAGATGTGTGCTGTTAAACAGTTTTAATAGGAGATGAACCTAGCCTCCTGCTCTGAGGACAGGAGAACTTTTTCTTTTCCTTTTTTATTGGCCTTACTATCTTCATGGTTCATTAAACACAATGTACAGCCTTCTGAGTGGACCCCAGAAGGACCTGACAGCTAGATGAGAGTTGTCAGTCTTCCTCCTACTCTGTCCAAATTGAGTAATAAAAAAGAAAGGAGGGGGTGGGCAGAAAGTAAGGAACACCATTTAGATAAATGTCTCTCATGAAATTAAAAGAAAAGTATGCATTTTTGAAAGCTTCAGGAGGAGAACATGGTTAGGCAGCTAGACAAACTATGGCCAGTGTTAATAAATCCATAATGCAGGGCTCTAAGAATTATCACCATGCTTTGCAACACAAATAGCAAACTTGAGGCCAAATATTTACAGAAGGGAAAGTTCTGGATCTCAGAAGACACATCCAAAAAATGTAGTGGATAATCAGATACTCAAATGACATTAGACACAATTGTTTTATTGTCCATAGGCCAGATTAAGATGTTAAAGAATATGTACAATCTCTCCTTGTTTTCACCCCAAATAAAAGGCAAAACTAGAGCTATTTTATTGTTTTTGCATTTTTAAAGTTCAGGTCACAATGATTAATCATTGCAGCACCCAGGGACAAGGAACCAGCGGCATTTAGAGTTTGGATTGTTCAGAATTCCAAAGTTAAGCAATGGAACTTTTCTTTTTTTCAAATGTTAGGGCTAAACACAGTTGCACAGCATGTTTAAGCAGTACATGCATGATTTTTCCCTAGAGCAGAAATTACTGTGTAGTCAAGAAAAAATCCTCTGAAAGCTCCCTTCCCAAACTGATTAATGATCAAAAAGAATTTCACTTTGCCTCTGCAATTTGCTTTGTTAGTAAGTTTTGTGAAATGCCATCATCTACATACATAAAACACAGATACATACACACATAGGTACACATATACAGTCTATATACACATATATTGCATGTGTGTATATGTATGTATACATGTGTGTTTTGGGGTGTATGTATCAAGCATACATCCTGTAAATACACATACAGAGTTGATACAGAGAGGGTCTATGGTTTCTTCTCTCAACAAAATGATGCTAGATTTATTTTAGAAAGAGAGAAACTGAGCCACACTGAGAATTATTTGAATTATTCTTTTTGGTTATAGTCAATGCTCTATTTGTGAAGGCATAATGCTACAGAAGAAAGGGTGCCAGTCTTGGAGTAGGTGTGCCTGGGTTCAAATCACATGATACCTCTATAATCTCAGACTTCACCTCTCATGGCCTCAGTTTACCCACCTTCAGTATGAATAGGCTAGATTTGAAGGCCTCTAGATTTCTACTAGGCCCATGATCTTTTCCTAATTTTTATAGAACCAACCAGAGGTTTTGAGATGGAAGGGAGCCACAGAGTCATTTACTCTAACCTTATTTAAAGGACGTAGGTACCGTGAGGCCTAGAAAATCTAATACTTGTATATATGACATATTTTTTATAAATTTGGCTCAGTTCTCTATATATTTTAGAAATGAGGCCTTTATCAAAGACATTAGCTGTAAAAATTGTTTCCTGGCTTTCTGTTTCCCTTCTAATCTTAGTTGGCTTTGCTTATGCAAAAACTTTTCAATTTAATGCAATCAAAATTATCTTTTTGGATTTCTTAATATTCTCTATGTATTGTTTTGTCATAAATTTGGTCACACATTCTCCATAAATCTGACAGGTAAATTATTCTTCTCTCTTCTAGTCTGCTTAGATTTGTATCTGAATCATGTATCCACTAGGACTTTATATGATATAAGACGTTGGCCTATGCTTAGCTTCTGCCATATTATTTTCCATTTTTTCTCAGAGGTTTTTCTTAAACAGTGAGTTCTTATCACAGAAACCGGAGCCTTTAGATTTATCAAACAGTAGAATACTATACTCATTGACTACTGTGTCTTGTGTACTAACCTATTCCACCATCCCACTCTATTTCATTTTTAAATATTATTTATAGTTTACAACATTCACTTTCACAAGCTTTTGAGTCCCATATTTTCTTCCCCCCTCTCTTCTCCCTCCCCAAGACAGCACACAATCTGAGATAGGCTCTACTTATTTTCACATTAAACATATTTTCACGTTAGTCATATTGCAAAGAATTGTAACCAACAGAATGAATCACAGGAAAGAAGAAACCAAACAAAACAAAAAGAGAGAGAACAAATCATATGCTTCAATCTGCATTCAAACTCCGTAATTTTTTCTCTGGATGTGGATAGCATTTTCCAGCACGAGACTTTGGGAGTTGTCTTAGAACCTTGCATTGCTGAGAAGAGCCAAGTCTATCAAAGTTAGTCCTTGCACAACTCACTACTCTATTTCTTAGCCAGAAACAAGTAGTTTTGATGATTGCTGTTTTATTATCCATTTAAGATCTGATATGGCTAGGCCACCTTCCCTTGCATTTCTTGAAACACATTCTTTTGTTACTATGGGTGTAGCACTTGGGATTATGTAATTAAAGGATCAGAAGTTTAGGATTTATCATACACAAAAAGAAAGTGAGGCTTAGAAATATTGGGGGTAAAATTACCTGTTAATATTCTTTGACAATTTGTCAGTTGGGGAAAGACTTGTATTGAAAATGAGGTCTTTATCAGAGATACTTGCAAAATTTTTCCTCCAGTTTCTGTTTTCCTTCTAATTTGGGCTGCATTAGTTTTGTTTGTGCAAA
Source organism: Notamacropus eugenii (assembly GCF_028372415.1). Lineage (NCBI taxonomy): Eukaryota > Metazoa > Chordata > Mammalia > Diprotodontia > Macropodidae > Notamacropus > Notamacropus eugenii. The sequence goes on from NC_092873.1 coordinate 533,220,554, forward strand.
ACCATTTTATTTTTATATAACTGAAATTATCGTGGATTCTCATTTTGATTTTTCTGCCTCTTATTTTAACATTGGGCAGGTAAGTTAGTCTAGCAAATTCCTTCTAAGGCAGAATTAAGAGGCTTAGTACCTTATAAAGAAAATTGTTTGGGTATTTGATGATGAGCATCTACTGTAACAAAATAAAATGCATCAATACAAAAAAAAAATGGAGAAAAATCATAAGAACACAGACCTAAATCTGGAAGGAACATTGAGGGGCATTTAATTTAACCGTCTCATCCTGTAAAAGAGGAAATTGAGGTCCATGGAACTGAAATGACCTGACCAAGTTCATAAGTGGTAAGCATCAGGGTTGGACTTGGAACTTACCTTCTCTTAACTTGGAGTCAATGCTTATTTTTCCCTACTGATTCCAGTACTAAAGCTTAGGACTAATCAGTCACCAAACATTTATTAAATACTTACTATATGCCACACAGTGGGATAGAAAAGCAAGGCAAAACTGGAACAAATTCTGATGATCAAAGTAAGGATTGTTTCAAACCTTCAGTGTGGGAGCTGGGTGAAGTGGAGAACAGAGCACCAGTCCTGCAGTACAGAGAACATGAGTTCAAATTCAACTTCAGATGCTTGACACTTACTACTACCTCTCAATATCAAAATGTGACCTGCCAGTTATTAAATTTAATTCGATTCTTTTTTATTAAATTATTCTTGTGCAAAAGACACTATACTTTAAGAATTTTTGTTGTTCAGTTGTTCCAATTTTGTCTGATTTCTTGTGATCCCTTTTACCATTTTCCTGGCAGAGATACTGAAGTGATTTGCTATTTCCTTCTCCTGCTCATTTTGCAGATGAGGAACTGAGGCAAACAGGGTTAAGTGACTTTACCAGGCTCACATAGTTAGTAAGTGTCTCAGGCTAGATTTGGAATCAGGCAGATGATTTTTTTTCCTGACTCCAGGCCCACCACTCTATCCACTGTGCCACCGAGCTGCCCTTGTTCCAATTATACAAAGATGAAAAAAAATGGCAAGATTCTTGTCATCAGGAATCTTGAAATCTAATGAAGGAAATCTGAACAGTAACCAGTCCTGTAAAATATAGGTTAGAATATAAAAATTGCAAAAGGAATTTCTACGCAAGATAAACTGAGAAAAAAAATTGAAGTGAGATCATGGGAAGTGGTCAGTGACGTCTTAACTGAATTCATTAGTAGGAAGTGAAACCTGACCCAGGCTTAAAAAGAAGATACATCTTGCAATAGGTGGGAATTTAGAGAAAATGTGCCCAACACATGATATACCATTTGCAGAAATGCCTGCAAACAGTGGAATATAAAACCAGATTGGGAAACATCTTGCCATTGAGTGTGACTTGAAATAGAATACTTGAGAGAAATGTGAAGAAAAAGCCAGAGAAATAGATTAGATCCAAACTGTGGAGGGCTTTAAATGTCATTTCATGTCTTGCCTTTGTGTCTTAAACATAAATTATATAATTGTATTGTAGGGAAAATAAGACTAGATATTATTTGACATAGGGAGAAAAAAATTTGGGGGTCATATTAGTTGACCTAATTGTGACAGCCAGGATAGCTGATCCAATCATGAAGTGATTGAACAAAGACATAACCTCTAGGAATAAGGAGATGACAATGACATACGCTACCCTTGTCAGATTATATCTGGGATATCATTTTCATTTCTGGGTGCTGCACTTTATGAAGGACATTGAGAACATGGAAAGAGTGGAAAATAATGCCAGAAGCATGAAGAAGAGGGAAAAAGTAGAAAAAGTGGAGGAGGAAGGAGAGGAGGAGGAGAAAGAGGTAAAGAAGAAGAAAAAGAAGAAGCAACTCCATTTATGTAGGCCTTTAAGATTATGAAATACTTTATAGTATTTTCTCATTTGATGCTTATAACAACTTTATGATATGGGAGTTATTTTTATCCCATTTTACAGAAGAGACAACTGAGCTTCACAGATGTTAAAAAACTCATACAAGGTCATACAACTTTTGGGTAGGGGAGACATAAGTGTGGGTGGGGGCCTGGGAACAGTAGTGTTGCATACACTGTCTTGCTTCAAGAGTAGGGGGATGTGAGCATGAGGACATGTGGTAAGCATCTTTCTGCATAGTTTGTTTTTGTTCATGTGCTGAATAAAGTGAAGTATATTCTGGTAGTTTGTATTGGAAAAACAGCTGCTGTGGAAAAGGCACATTATTTGAAATGAGTGACAGAACACATGAGATAGTGTTTCAGGTAGGATGAAGACTTTGAGCTCTTTCTGATTGGTTAAGTGCATACAAACTATACCCCTTTAACTTTTAAGTGGGAACATCTATCTAGATAGAGGCAGAAATGGTTATAGAATGTTATCCAGTTTCAGAGAAATATAGGTCTGACAATATAGAATGAAAAATATGTGCCCACTAGGGTGAAGTTCCTCAGTAGCTGTGAGATTTCTAGTACACAATATTCCCGAAGAAATAGGATCTGCTAGGGAAACTTCACTGTGTTTTTGCATCAATTCTAATATTGTTAAGTTGATAATAAATAGATCTTTTTGTAATTGTTAATTATTGTATAGTTAGAGACCTGTCATGTAAGTTACCCTCACCTCAATCAATAAAAATAGACTTGTCTTGATATTCTTCACATTTTCTTCATCTATATGAATTTAGTGGTTATTTTGTTTAGTTCTAAACTATTCAATGAGTAATGTATATCTCACCAGGTTTATGTCTTTCTTTATATGTGTAAAGAATTCTTTATAGGAATATTCTTGTCATTACATATTTAGCAGGTTAATTCCAAGATATTTATTTTTCGATTGTTTAATTTTGGTGTGAAGCTTCTGGTTGCTGTTAACTCTTCTTGATGGGTTCTGTTAGTAATTTATAGAAAGCTGAAATTTTCCTTTGGGTTAGTTTATATTATCCTACTTTTCATAAATTAATAATTATTTTTTTCATTTATTCTTAATGCTCCATTTAGAAGTTTTTGTATCAGATGTTTTCTTTTATCCTTTCTTTTTTTATAATATTCACATTTTTATTTGTAATATTCATATGGAAGAATGATGAAATATTAATAGTCTTTATGCATTGTCTTTGATATCAATGAATTTCCTTTATTGAGAAATATTTTCTTTTAATATTATTTTCTTTTGATTCCCTTAAGATTGTACTTTGCTTCAGTATTTTCATATTCCAAAGCAAAGAATATTTTCATATTCTTTTACTTCTTTGAGAGAAATCCACTACCATGTATTCCATACACACTCACGCATGCATACATACATACGTAACATATATATATGTGCTTGGATAGATAAATTTAGATACATGGATAGAATGTCTGTGTGTGTGTACGTTATTTTTGCTGTAAAGACTAAGATTATATGGGTGCCATTCTATCTTATCTTATAGTTTCCATTTCTCTTTTGATCACATACTGGGACATTTCCTTCTTCTTTTATGCTCTCTGCCAATTAAATAGGGGTCTGTATATCATTAGTAATTGATTCACTTTCTCTTGTCATTGGTAAGATATCTTTACAAACCCTTTGAGGATTTAGGCCTCATCCTTCCTGATAACATTTATTCTCATTCTTTCTCTGTCTCTGTCTGTCTGTCTATCCATCTCCCTCTCTCTCTCTCTCTCTCTCTCTCTCTCTCTCTCTCTCTCTCTCTCTCTCTCTCTGTCTGTCTTTCTCATTTTCTTGTGTCTAAAATTGCACATTAAGTTTTCTTTCACCATTTTTCCCATTGTATTCCCCTGGAACTCACTCTCTCATTACTCCTTGGCCCTTTGTCTGTGGATACTTCCCTAGAATTTGGCTAGAAACATTTTTGGCATCTTATGGCATTCAGGTATTTAACTTTCATTAACCACCTCCTTATTCTATGTAAATTTAGGGTATAGTATAGTTGGGGAGAATTTTCCCATATTCTTACATTTGCCTTTTCCTCTAGGCTCATTAAAGTCACTTCTCAGAGTCCCTTCTATGACTCTCATCCTTTCTTGATAAAATAGCTTAGCTGCAGTTTCCCCACACATTCCCCTCATGCCCAGGGTTGTCACAAGACATTCTGTGCAGAGGTTTGCAGTGTTGTGTTAACCAACCCCTAATAGTGGGTTAACATTAGGAATAAGACAGGAGGCAGGTTGATATTAGGATTTACCAGAGAGATCTCTGAAGTAATAGAAAAAGCTCATAGTTCAGTTCTTGTGTGCATACCATATTATGGTTTCTAGTAGCCAAGAGGTGCTAAGTGATGTCATTCAAATTTAGCATTGTCTACTGAGAATGCACAAATCTTTTACATTGTTGAGCTTCGTGCTTTCTTCTACTGCGGATCCAACTGTAGTTGCTTTACAACTAGTGAAAGATTCCTTTGTGCTTCTTTGCACCTCTTTGTCTATCAGTTTCTCACTCTTTGTCTTTTTCAATCTCTGTCCCTCTGTGTATCTGTCTGCATCTGTGTCTCTGTCTTTCCAGAGAAAGAGGCAAAGATAATATACACTGAAAGTGTTTAATATTCCATGTTTTTGGTAAGAGAGTCAGTTTTGAATCATTTCACTCTGGTTTCTGACCTTAGCACTTAAAGGAAACTGCTCTCTTCATGGTTATCAAAGGACAGATTTCTTCTAAATCTAATCACTTTCTATCAGATGTCATCTTACCCTATTCGTTCTATGGCTTTGTGACATAGTTAGTCATAGCCTCTTCCTGAACACTATCTGTTCTCTTATCATATCATCACGATGTAGTAGAAAGTACTATGGACTTGAAGCAAGGTATCTGTATATCTGTATTTGAATTATCTCTTTCATATATATTACTTTGGGCAAATTATATAAGCACTATTGGTTTTAACTGCATAAATGGAAAACACAACAGGTAGAAAAGATGATGTCTGCCATTCCTTCCAGTCCTATATCTATAAGAGTCTGATTTTGGTTTTCTGAGAACAGCTTGACATAACTAGTGTCTTCTGGGTTGTAAAGAGAAGATGGATGTAAACATTTTCAAATTGATTAGTTATCAATTTGTTAGTTACCAATTCTTGTATTTTTAATTTTAGGCAAATAAATTCCACATTTTGACAGTTTCCATCTTTCCATGTGACTGACACTTGGACAGAGTACAGTACAGTTCAGTACAGTACAGTACAGTACAGTAGCATCTTTGGTTAATGCAAATTTTCTCTGTGTGAGAGACTGGTAAAGTTGCTCCCTGAAAATCTGGTAATATGGAAGTAATTTAAAGAGAATATGACAATTTTATGATTGAGAGACAATTTATGATTGGTTCTAGGAGGCTCACCATATAGTTACAGTAAATATTTTTCTATTAGCAGCAGAGTTGAAACTAGTAGCACCTTCAACAAGGCTTTAGTCAGCCTGAGCCATTTTGCTTAATTTCTTTTGCTTGGCTGAATGACATTAGAGTGTTTCTCTGATTCCTTCATTTAAAGAGACAGTAATAAAAGAAGAAAGGTCACAGACTCTCCTGAAGTCAACATGTGACCCTGTGAAAAACAGGCTTTGGTGTTTGGCATGGGAATTTGTCCTTTCCTGTTTTAGATGAAGGGAGAGTGATTTCCCAGTATCTGGGTTCTGCAGATAACATAGAATTTATGCTCTGAGGGGTAAGTAGTAATATTCAGAGAAACCGTTGAGACTAAACCCAATGGTAGTTGAGAAGATAACTTTTCCATTAGGTAAGATAAAGATTCATCCATCAATTATGTTGCCTTTCTTTGTGAACTTTGTAGGACTAATATGATGTAGGAACTTGGCTAAATTTAAACCCACTTTCCCAGAATAAATGAGGTGTCATAGGTAAGAATATATTAGGCTGAATAGTACTTTTTCCTTCACATATTATCAGAGTAAATATTCCTGGATAGAAGCTAATCAGCATCAAATGGTTAAAATAAACTGCTTCCTGGTACTAATAGTGAGCAAAACAGAAGTTGTTGTGGTTTTAGCTGAAGGTATTAGAGAAAAGACATATCTAGTCATTTAGGTTCCTCTATTACCTTGAGAGACAGACATAGCCACCTTGAGTCTCAGAAAATAAGCCAATGTGTTCTCCCTATTCCAAAAAGTATTGTAGTAAAATGTATAAGCAAGGCATATTTGCTTGCTTAATTTCAGACTTAGGAATACTGGACTTTAAAGACAGCTCCAAAATTTCTACCTATGTTAAAAGAGAAGTGCATCCTTTGCATGGAGGGGGAATGTGTGTCAATGGAAACATCCACCCATTTCCACGTAACAGTTTGTGATGGTGGTTAATGTGATGTTGTAGCAGTCGCACAATAAAGTGAAATCTTTCTGTTGTTTGACAAGAAGCAAATGGCTTTTTGTAAGAGGAGAAAAGACTCTAGAAAAGAAATGTCTTTCATTGGAAGCTGTAGTGTTTCAAAGCTCTTGTTGCACTCTCTGGGATTCTTAATAATACTAATAAAAAAAAAAAACCCAAGGGTCCAGAAGTGATCTTTCTTAATAAGTCATCAACACAATGTCACAGGTCAACTAGTACAGGGCTTCAATCTTTGCCCTTCTTTCTTCCCACTCTTTATAACCTCTCTGGCTCTCTAGGGTCAACACCAACTGGCAAAGGAAAAGCATATCCCTTTTGATCGCAGTGTTTTTGGGAAGTTCACTTTCTTCATTCAGATGTATCGACCTTTCTCCCAGGATAGCAAACATAAACCAGAGATAAGAAGAAGTTGAATTAAGATCTGTAGTTTTCACAGTCTCAATACAAAATAGTGTTAGCTGCATTCCAAATCTGGTGAATTCATTCTGAATGCTGGAAATTAAAAGAATTTTTTTAAAAAATGTCCTCAGGTTGAAACCTGTTGTGTATATTTGGATTCATTTGGATTGTGCTCATATTCCCTAAAAAGAGAATGAATTACTTAGTTGAATAGGAACCTATTTTGTATTGCAAATGTATCATACTTTAATGCATGAATAAATATTAGGATTTTACACAAAACATATAAGTTTAGTCTCTGGCTCTATGCATTGAGATTATTGTCACCTTAGCCAAGTAATTTAACTTCTCTGGACCTCAATTTACTCATCTGAAAGTAAAGTTGTTGAACATGGTGATCATCAAATTCTTACCCCCTGAACCAGTAGAAGTGTTCATTCTATGGTGACTTTTGGTTTTATCCAGAAAGTTCTAGGATATAGTATGTACGTATGGTAGTCTTTGTGACTGTACTGATGTTAGGTTGGGTCTACATTTTTTTTTTATCTACATTTCAAGTTACAGAGAATTTTATTTTTTTTAAACTTCATTCATCTATTAAATTAAAAGAAATTAGACAAATGCCATCTGTAGTAACAACAGGCCTAAAAATTTGGGAAGTACTCAGACCACATAAATCTAAAATTTGACACAAGGAAAATGTCTCAAAAAGTTCCTAATTTTAAATTTGTTGATCTATGATTCATAGCAATTGAAAATTATAGTCATCGAAAAGGTTGGAACTATATTGATATATTTTAAAAGCTGTGATACACGTGAGATGTGGGATGATCTTATATTTTAACTGAAGTTGGAAACAACTTTACTGGAGAACTGTGTCTTCTTGGAGAAGATCGGAAAACACAATAAATGAATTATGAAAAGTTTAACTAAGAGGAACATAGAATTAGAAAGTAATTAGAATTATGCAGTGAGGTAAAAAGAAGATCATTGATGTGATCTAATCTGTCTTTATTATTTTTTATTAAGGCAAAAGTAAGCCTTTTCAATTATTTAAGAAAAATAAGCCTTTTCATTTTCCTCACTTTCATAGCCAAATTATATTGCATGTCCCTTCTAGTATTTGAAGAAACTTGTCCCAGAAATGTTTTTCTGTAGATGATATTAAAGAAGATTATTGTATAATAATTCTACTGCAGTAATGACAATGATGATAAAAACTAACATCTCTATACTTACGTTTACGTATTTTTACTAGAAAACTGTGAGGGATGTAGTGTATTTATTTTTTTAATAATTATTATGGAGGCAGTGAAATATTTTGAGTCAGACATGACCCGAGTTCAGATGACATCTATGTCACTTCCAAGTCCTATGTTTATAAGCAAATTCCCTTAAGCTTCCTGAGCCCTCTTTTTCACTTTTGTAAAAAGAGGGAAAACAATACCCTTAGTTTGTACTTAGAATGTTATTGTGAAGATCAAATGCATATACACACATATGCATGTATATACACACATAGACACATATGCATGCATAAACACACATATACACACATGTGTGCTTGTGTGTGTATGCAATATTTGTTGTAAACATAGAATTTTGTATAAATGTTTGTTTTTTCTACTAGTCGTAGTTGTGGTGCTGGTGGAGGTGCTAGTATTCCCATTTCATAAATCAAGAAAGCAAGACTTAGAAGCAAAGTTAATTACCAACAATCATCGCTTAGTGATCAAGATTCCTCACTCAAGTACACACCTAAAGCTAGCACGTTGCCAGGGACGTAATAGTATCATAACAAATATTTGTTTACTGATTAATTAATATTAAGTGGAAAAGACAAGATTATAATTCAGGCTTTCTGATTCCACGTTTTCCTGTGTATTATGCTACCTAGGTAACACACACGTGCGCGTGCACACATGAACACACACACACTCAGGGACTAAATTTCCTTAAACAGAGAGCTATATGGCACATGGGAGGACATTTTGTCCTTGGAATAAGGAACACCACTATCTTTTACGCTCACATGGCTGTGCAACTCTGGTCAAATTAGTTAACCTGCTTTACCCTCAATTTTCTCATTTTTTAAATGTTTACAATTATATCACAGTAATATTTTGAGGATCAAATGTTGCTACTGTTGAGTCTTTGTGCTCCCATTGTTGTTTTCTTGCCAAATATAGTGGATTATTTTGCTATATCCTTTTCCAGCTCATTTTATAGATGAGGAAACTGAGGTAAACAAGGCTAAGTGACTTGCCCAGGATCCCAAAGCTACTGTCTGAAGCCAGATTTGAACTCCAGAAGTTGCATCTTCCTGACTCCAGGTTTGGCATTCTATCCATTGTGCCAAGCAGCTGCCCTACCTTCATATAGGTTATGTGAGGTAACCTATATAAAATGTACAGTAAATCTTAAAATTACATGTTAATGTTAGTTTTTATTAAACAGTAAAGATATTATTTTAGAATTATTTAAAAACAACAACAACAACAAAAACCTGGCACTTGTGTCATCTGCCTTAGATGAGGAAATATTCCATTCTTATCAAAATGAGAGCCCTGAGTACTTTGTGGCGTTTGGTTTTCAAGGCCTTAAGGGAGCATTATGGAAAGAGATCTACAGAGGCATGTTCTGGCTTTTCAGTGAGCAAGCACATATGTAATATTACTGACAGTTATTTTTGGTCTGTACATTAATCCTGGATTCCTCTAGTTCAATGCACAGAGTGAAATCCCCTATCGATGTTATTTCCATGCCTGGCTCTTATATAAGACATCAGGTAGTTTATTTATTTTTCTGTTACAAGAGGCCAAAGCAGCTGTTATTCATGCCAAGCTAAACTGCAGGGTTGTTGTCATTAAGAAACTCAAGTACAAGGGATGCAGAAGGATGAGCTTTTGCCAATCGGTTGCTATTGTGGCAAAGGAAATTCGAGTGGCAAAGACTGAAAGAGCTGAAGTGCTTTTCACTGGGCAGCTTCGGCTTTTAATAGAGCACACAGAGTCTGAGCCACTCAGTGAAGACCACTTAGCAACTGGAACCTCAGTGGGAGTAAGGATCAGAGGATTTCAATTTACTATGACCATTAACAAGAGAGAGAAATTGATGATTATTATAGGTATTGAAAGAAAGCTCAATAAATAGAAATCCAGATACAAAATAGACCTGGAGAGACTTATTTCCACTATAAAATGTCAAGCATGAATTTTCTTCAAATTCTGAAATTCATAGGGTATTAGAATAGATATTGTGAAGTTTACTTCTCTTACTATGCCTGCTACTACTCCTGGTGCTACCACTGCTGCTGCTACTGCTGCTGCTGTAGTTGTCCTACTACTATTATTGTACCTATGATTTTCTTTTTTCTTTTTCATTTTTAACACAGTTCATATCACATAAAACAATTCCAACTCTTGGTAAAATGACGCTTCTTTTAAAGAATTTACAATATAGACCACAAACAATTTTTTTTTAACATTAACCAACTGAGATAAAAATAATAAATACGTATGCTAACTTCACAAGCCCTTGACCTAATTGTCTCCCACTATTACTAAGAATTAAAGGATCCTAACTTATTGTTGTTGGTCTGAAGTCCTAAGCCTAATAGTTTAATTTTAGACTTAACCTCGGATGTTCCCCTACCAACAATCTATAGTTTAATAGATCTGGTATTAAGCTTACAAATCTTTTGACTATAGGAAATTATCACTAAGAGTAGGGACATTGCAGGGAAACAATATCTCCCCAACTTCATGTGAATTCCAGGCAAGAGTACATTCTGAACTTGGATTCAGTCAGGCTTAAAGTCTGCCAGGTGTCAGTGGGGAAATTGAGTCAGGAGAATCCTACCTCAGCTCAGGCTGAACAGCCACTCTCCCACCCTTCCCATGAGATCACCTTTTGCAGTTCATACCAGCATCTCACAGGCTTACTGGCATCATGGATTGGAGGCTCAGATAGCCTTTCTTGCTATCCACACCTGGAGTTAGACTCAGAAGAACAGTTAGTTAATAGTCCCATAGCATCTTAAAAGAGCAAGTTCCAATAACCAGGTTTCAGATATGACTATAATTTCACATTGGCTAAGGAGCATCTTTTGAGGCAACTCTTAAGTGGCTTACATGCCTTTCTACACATGTTCTAGTTCCTGATTTAATTACAATCCTAAAATCAAAATTACCATTAAAATCATAACTTTTCCATCAATGCCAAATTTTATCCGAGGTTACTTGCCTCTAGGAAACTTAAACTAAAATTCTTTTCCCCAAACTAAAGATGTCTCTGATTTAGTCTCAGTAATTAATTCAGTCAATTGCTTTAATACTAATTGCTTTTACATCACTTTGTAACATGTCCAATTTTTCTCCCCATCTCTCTCCTCCTCCCTTGCATTCTGATTACCCCTTCCCTCGGTGTACCCTGCCTTCTATCACATCTCACCCTTCCCTTATCCCCATCTTCTCTCTTTTCTTGTAGGGCAACATAAATTTCTATACCCCATTACCTGTGTTTCTTATTTCCAGGTTTTATGCAATAAAAATTCTCAATATTCGTTTCTTATTCTTTGAATTCCAACTTCTCTCCCTCCCTCCCTCCCTACCCATCCCCACTGAGAAGGCAAGCAATTCAAAATAGACTAAATATGTGTCGTTTTGCAAAAGACTTCCATAATAATCATGCTGCGTAATACCAACTATACTGCCCTCCATCCTACCCTATTGCCCCTTATTTTTTTATTCCCTCATTTGACCTTCTCCCTTCCCAAAAGTGTTTATTTCTAGTTACTCCCTTCTTCCATTTGCTCTCTCTTCTATCATTCCCCTCATCTCACTTGTCACCTCCTCCCCTACTCTCCTGTAGTGTAAGATATATTTTCATACCAAATTTAGTGAGCATGTTATTTCCTCCTTCAGCCATATGTGAAGAGAGTAAGCTTCATTTTTCCCCTCTCCTCTTCTCTCTTTTCTCCTCCATTGAACAAGATTTTTCTTATCTCTTTTATGAGTTATAGCCTGCCCCATTCCCTTTCTCCCTTTCTCCTCCCAGTATTTTCCTCTCTCACCCCTTAATTTTTATTTTTTTTATGGATATCAACCTGTACTCTCTGCCTATGTGTGTGTATGTGCATGTGTGTGTGTGTGTGTGTGTGTGTGTGTGTGTGTGTGTGCACAATCTCTCCACCTACCCAAATACTGAGAAAAGTCTCAAGAGTTACAAATTTGTTTCATTCTAGCTGCTGGCAATATTTTCTCCTTCACTTGCGAACTCTGAAATTTGGCCACAATATTCCTAGGAGTTTCTTTTTTCGAATCTCTTTCAGGAGGTGATCAGTGGATTCTTTCAATATTTATTTTGCCTTCTGGTTCTAGAATGCCAGGGAAGTTTTCCTTGATAATTTCATGAAAGATATGTCTAAGATCTTTTTTTGATCATGAGTTTCAGGTAGGCCCATAACTTTTAAACTGTCTCTCCTGGATCTACTTTCCAGGTCAGTTGTTTTTCCAAGGAGATATTTCACATTATGTTCTATTTTTTTCAATCTTTCCTCTAAGTCTCTAATGCTTTCATCCTGAGCTCATCTCTCTCCACACATTCAGATATTTGTCATTTCTTCTCAATTCTCCCACTATAATATATTTCAGAATCATTGTCATCTCTGCATGCACAAAATCATCACCTAGTTCAGATCCTTCTTAACTTTTGTCTAAATTATTGTAATATGCTTCTAATTAGTTTTCTTGCTTTCAGTACCTCCTCCTCTCTAATCCACCTAAGGAAACACACACAAGAATGAAGTGAAACAGTTTTCCAGCCCAAGATAACTTACATCACTGTAATTTCTTTTCCCTTTTTTCTTCCCCCTCTCCTATATGATTTTTAAGTTGCTTTTTAAGCTCTTCCAGGAATTCTTTCTAGACATGAAACCACTTCTTGTTTTTCTTTAGCGTTTTGCTCATAGGTGTTTTGGCATTGTTGTCCTCTTCGGAGTTCATGTCCTGGTCTTCCCTATGATCATAATAATTTTCTCTGGTCACATTCTTTTTTTATTGTTTTTTGAAAAAAAAAAAGTTTTGGCCTTTTTCCTTTGCTTTAAATTTGAACTTTAAAGCAAGCGTAGAAGGGGCACTGTCTCAGTCTTCTTGGCCCAGTGACTGCAGGTCCTGACTGTTTACCTGATGTGGTGTTGATGTTGCCCTGAGGACCATGGGGGATCCCTTGTTTTTGGAGCTTTCCTGAGGGGGTAGGGGTGGCTGGTACTGCTAGAGGTTGTAGTGATCTGACAGCTTGCCTGGTGTTAACCTGAGGTCCTACTGGTGGTGTGTTGTGTATGCTGAAGACTAGTGGTGTGTTTCTGCATTTCCTGGAGTTACAATGAACACACGGAGGTCTGGCCTACTTTGTCATCATGCTAGAGGATGCCTTTTTTTCCTAGGGCTACACTGAAGCATGTGGTGCTTCACAGAGATGAAATCTTCTGGTTTCCCTGGCTATATTAAAGCACATAGGGATCCTGTGTTGGCATTTGCCTGCTCTGCCACATTGGGGCTCAGAATCTCCCACTGGTTTGCTGAGGTAAGGTTTGCTGCTGGTTTTCAGGAATGCTTCTTGTCCTAGATTGTACTTCACCTTTATTTAAGTGAGACAGACCTTTTTTGCCAGTCTTTCAAATTTCTTGGGCTAAAACATTGCCTCATTCTATCTTTTTTCTGGATCTGCTGTCCCAAGATCTGTTTGTGAGTACTGCTTTATGGTTCTTTGGAGGGGAATATGGGGAAAGTATAGCAATTTACTGCTTACTCCCCCATCTTTCCAAGACAACTTAGACCAGCAGGAAAGTTGTATTGAATGGATGAAAGTGGAGGTGAGTACAGCTCAGAGAGCACTCCAACAAACTAGCAGTAGGTCTTGGGGGTAACTGAATATGTGGCCACAATGGTGGTTAGTAGACCTCAGATTAAAGAGGGTAAAGGGGTCAAACAATTTGTCAGAAGGAGATTGCAGGGGTCCTTTTCCTACAACTAGGAGCAGGGCTCTGTTTTAATGCCCATACTTGCATCTAGATCACAGTCCTGGGTCTCTATCCCAGGGCAACAAGCAACACTAGCACAGCAGAGCTTATGGTCACAGGGATCAGGTACTCTGGCCACAGTTCCACAGTGTAAAAGAATGTTTGTGGTGACTCAAAAATCACAGCACAGGCCAGGGAAGTGGTAAACAAACCTCACCTTAGATCATACCACTTTGAAAAAACTAAATAGTTACAGGTCCCCAGAAATGTTTCTGAAACACCTGCAAAAAATTCTGAAGCTTGTACAGTGAAAAGTCAAGAACTAGGTTGGAAAAATTAGCTAACATCAGAAAAAGATCTTGACTATAGAAAGTTACTGCAGTGATAAGCAAGATCAAAACACAAACTCAGAGGAAAAAACAAAGTCAAAACTAATACATCCAAAGCCTCAAAGAAAAATATGAATTGGTCACATGCGTGGAAGAGCTCAAAAGGAATTTTAAAGTTCAAGTTAAAGAGATAGAGACAAAATTGGGAAAAGAAATCAGAATGATACAAGAAAACAACAAAAAAAAGTAAACAGCTCAATAAAGGAGGCACAAAAATACTGAAGAAAAGAACTATTACAAATAGAATTGATTAAATGGAAAAAAGAGATATAAAATTGTCACTGAAGACAATTAGACCTTAAAAATTAGAATTAGACAATAGGAAGTGAATGACTTCATGGGACATCAAGAAACATCAAAACAAATTTGAAAGAATGAAAAATAGGAGAAATATGAAATATCTCCTTGGGAAAAAAAACTGATCTGAAAAATAGTTTGAGGAGAGATAATTTAAGAATTATTGGACTATGTGAAAGCCATGACTTAAAAAAGCCTAAATATTATCTTTCAAGAAAATATCAATACTTCAGATATTAGATATTCTACAACCAGAGAGTAAAATAAAAATTGAAAGAATCCATCAATCACCTCCTAAAAGAGATCCTAAAATGAAATTTCCCAGGGATATTTTACAAAATTCCTAGATCTCACAGGTAAAAGAAAAAAAAATATTTCAAGCAGCCCAAAAGAAACAATTCAAATACCATGGAACCAAACTCAGGGTGACACAAGATTTTGCAGTTTCTATATTAAAGGATCAGAGTGCTTAGAATATGAAATGGTGTGATATGATATGATACAAAATGATGTGATATGAGAGGATTGCAACCAAGAATCACATACTCAGGAAAACTGAGTGTAATCCTTGAGGAGAAAAAAAAAAATGGGTGCTCAATGAAATAGAGAACTTTCAAGCATTTCTAATGAAAAGACCAGAGTAGAATAGAACATTTGCCTTTTGAATATGAGTCAATAGAAACATAAAAAGGTAATCAGGAGAGAGAAATCATAAGTGATTCAATAAGGTTAAGTTATTTATATTCCACAATGAGAAAATGGTACTTGTAATACAAACATTTTAATTATTAGGACATTTAGAAGAAGTATACATAGACAGAGGGCATGAATATGAGTTGAACAAGTTGAGATTATTATCTAAAAAGATAAAACTAAAAGATGAGAAAGAAGAATGCACTGGGATAAGGGGAAAGGGAGAGGTGGAATGAGGTAAATTGTCTGAACTCAAAGAGGTGTGAAAGAGCTTCTATAGTGGAGAAGAAGATGCAGGGAGTGCATGTGAGCCTTATTATCACCAGAATTAGTTCAAAGAAGTACTAACATAAACATTCAGAAATCAATATTACCCTACAGGAAAATAGGAAGGGAAGGAGTTTGGTGAGAAGTGGCACTGACCGAAGGGACAGTAAATTGGGGGAGATAAAAGTCAGAAGCAAAACACTTTTTTTTTTAGAATGGACAGAGTGAAAAGGAGAAAGAGATTAGGATAAATGGGGGGGAAAGAAAATGCATAGTAATCATAACTGTGAAAAAATGTGAAAATTTCTCTTATTAAGGACTCAGTTTTCAAATATGTAGAAAACTGAGTCAGATTGATAGAAATAAGAGCTATTTCTCAGTTGATATATGGTCTAAACTGATATTAGGAGACACCTTGTTTTCTGGAACTAAGGCCCAACAAATGAACTGTGCGCTGAGCTTGGCATAACAGTAATCCTTTGCACTTACTCTCTGGGTGATCTGAGCCCCAACAAAATCTGCAAATTTTTTCTCACCAGCATTATGTATTTTCTGAAGCTGGACAAGCATCTGTAGTACCTATCTTCTGGGCATGAAGTATGACTGTCTGTCAAACTCATCACATTGTTGCTGTTTTCTCTCATTGACAAGGCTGAATCTCACTGCCCAGCCATTGGTGTAAGTATTGAGACCTCTCCACATTACCTCACCTCCCCACCCCACTAAAGGCGGGTCTCTGGCACATATGTCCTTGCTTGAAAGTCATTTCCCTCACTTTGAAATTAGACTTCTGTTCGATCCCTGGCTCTCATAGCTCTGCACTGCTTTGTTTGACTCCAAACTCCCACAGGTTAGAGACTGGTTTCAGTCTGGTTGACAGAATGTAAACAGGTAGTTTTCAGACAAAGTAATCTATGGGGAAAAATAATCTCAAACTCTATTGATTAGAGAAATGCAAATCAAAACAACTCTTAGATACCATTCCACCCCTATTATATTGCCTAATATGACAAAAAAGGAAAATGACCAATATTGGAGGGGATCTGGGAAAATTGGGCACTAACAAACTGATGAAATTATATATTGTTTTAACTATTCTAAAAAACAGTTTGGAACTAGGCCAAAAGGTTATGAAACCATATAGACCCTTTGACTCAGTAATGACACTACTAGATCTATATTCTGAATTGATTAAAAAAAGAAATATTTATAGCAGCTCTTTTTGTGGTGGTGATAAAATGGAAATTGAGGGGATTCCCATCATTTGGAGAATGACTGAACAAGTTGTTGTACAGGATTGCGATGGAATACTGTTGTGATGTTAGAAAATGATTAGCAGGATGTTTTCAGAAAAATCTGCATAGATTTACATGAACTGATGCAAAATAAAATGGACAGAACCAGGAGAGCATTGTATACAGTAACAGCAATATTGTATGACCCTAAGGTTCTTTTATGAGCTAAGCTGCAAAGTCTTCAAACTCCATTGCAGAGAGCACAACTCTGATGGACTGGCCACATTATTCAAATGCCAAATGTACACTCGCCTAAAAAACTATGTTATGGAGAGAACTCATGCAAGGAAGGTTCTTGTATGGTGGTCATAAGAATCAATACGAGGACACTGTCAAAGTTTCTCTGAAGAATTTTGGAACAGATTGCATGACATAAGAGATGCTGGCAAAAGACCCCCAACCCATGTGCACATGCACATGTGTGCACACACACATACACACACACACACACACACACACACACACCAAGCATGGCATGCCCACGTCAGAGAAGGTGCTGTGCTCTATGAGCAAAGCAGAATTGCAGTAGCTCAAGGGAAATATGACGTATACAAATTTAGAGACACCTCCACTCCAAATGTTTATAAGGACTATTTATCTGATCTGTGGTAGAACATTTCGAGCTTACATTGGTCTTGTCAGACGTAGTCAGACACTGCAACTTGACTCCAACATGGTGATGTCATTTTTGTCCTCTTTAGGAATGAAGGACAGCAGGTAACCACTGTGTGATGATTAACTTGAATGAGGTAGCTATTCTTATCAATACAATGATTCAAGACTATTCTCAAGGAGTTATCATAAAAAAATACTATCCATCTGAAGAGCATGAACTGATAGAACCTGGATGCAGATCAAAGCATAGGTTTTCTATACTTTCTTTTCATTTTTTCTTGTTTTTTTATGTTTTCTTTTACAATATAACTAACATGGAAATACGTTTTGCATGAGTACTCATGTATAACCTACATCAAATTACTTGCCTTCTCAATGAGGGGCGATATGGAGGAAGGGAGAGAAAATTTTGAACTCAATAACTGTAAAAATATTAAATAATATTTACATGTAATTGGGGTGAAATAAAATATTAAATGAAAAATAGACATCAAGCTGTCCTTTCTAAAGCACAGGTTTTAGAATTAAATTCTCTTACTCAAGATTCACTAAGGACTCCCTCTTCCCTCAAGGACTCCCTTGCTTGACTTTTAAAGTCCTTCACATGAAGGTTTCATCCTATTTGTCTAGGAATATTGAACATTATTTCCTCACTCCAGTCAGACTGCCCATATTGCTACTTCATGCTTCCTCATTTACCCTCTCTTTGCCTTTTCACAAGCTCCATGTCGTTACTCATACCTGAAATCTCATGTTTCTTCACCATTTTTATTGCAAAATTCCTACCTCACTTCAAAGTTGAGAGCCAATACCATCTCCTAAAGGAAACCTGCCTTGATTTCTCAGAGTTATGAATGTTATTCAAGGCCTGGATTAATGTGCATATGTTGTATCCATGTTTCAGTAGATGACTTTGCTGTATCCTAATTGTTTTGTCTGGCTGACTTGAAAATAACGCATTTTATTGAGACATCTGTGGGCCTTAAATTTATGAGTCTGGACACACAATGTATGTCCAAACTGGGTAGTCATTCCAGCCAAACTCATATGATTGTGAATTGGGAAGTATTGTAACAGGGAATTCCATTGTGTAAGCTCTTTGAGGAGAGAGAAAGTTTCTTTTTGTTTTAAACCCATCTGATGATAAACATATTGTCTGGCACATAGCACAAAAACAGGAATTGGACATGAGATTTCATTCTTATAGAGAAAACCCAGTGAGAAACTCTCTACCACTGCATTTTGGACCTTCTCTGGACCTTATAATTTTAAAGATGATAAGTTTCTATCATATTGAAGTGGTAATTGACTAGCCCAGCATCCTATACCATGATATTTCACAAGCAAAATAATCTTTCCTAAACCATGATTAATTATGGCCCTAACAATCTCAAAAAAAATTCTCAAAAACATCACAATATTTCAAAATATAAACATTCACAAATTAATCACTATCAATGGATGGACAATGAGATGGGTCCAAAATAATGTAGAAGTTCAGATTAGATTGCACATGGGAAATTGTTCTGTGTTTTCAAATATCCAAAAACAATAACTATTGCAAATGTCCGTTTTCTTAAACAAAAGGAAAATGCGATATGACATTGAAGCAAGGAATGCCATGATCTCTACTGAATCACAGTAACAATATCCCAAGGTCAATACTCATAGTTATTGTGGAATATGCAATGATACTCACTGTGATTTATTTGCCATAATACCATGAAACACATTGCGAGGGACATACAATTAAAAAAAATAAGATGGAATTGTGTCTGAATTTAAGGGGGGAAATCTTTATCAAATAGGTAGAGAGTGTTCCTAACTATATTTAAAAAGACTCACTGAAACTTGTCTGGAAGTGAGAGCAGTGGATCACAAATGATACACTGACCTAAAGCTGGATGAACCATAAAATCCAATCCCGACCTTTTCCATATGAGAAACTGAAGCACAGGATGGGTAAGCAACTTGCCCAGGGTTAGATAGGTAGTGACTGGTAAAGCTGATGTGTCAACTTGAGTCATATGAAACAGAATTTAGTACTAAATGGCAATTTATTTTTGACTCTACAAAATCTAGATTTGGAGTTTGAAGATTTGGGTTTATTTCTTGGGTCATTTATTTTCTATCCACATAGCTCCATGAAAGTCAATTCACCTTTCTCAAATAAGTTGATTTGTTTTTTATTCTAATCTGTAAAATGGGACTATTGTATGATATGACCGTCACAGCCTTTTCTAGCACTAAATCTATGAGAATTTATGGAAACATGTGAATAAGAATCATATGGAATTAAAATGAGTATGGTTTCCATCTGCTTCATAGAGGAAATTTTTGCAGTTATAAAATCTCTAATCTATCAAAGCATTATATGTAAATACATTAATGTGCGTATGTGTGTATATGTATACATGTGTATGTGTGTATATATGCATATGTGTGTATATATACACATACATATATGTATTGCATATGTATGTATGTACATGTATGTACATGTATGTATTTCTTTACAGTCAAGTCAGTGTTTGATGCAGTAAACCTTACTGAGCAGTATCCCTATCGATGTAGATTTCATAGTCCTCAGATTAGAGAAATTGCCTTACTGGAAGCAATAGAGTGTCTAGTTTACACTTGAGCCATAGCAACTATTTGGAAGAAAGTGAGAACACAAGGGAAAAACATAACATTCTCTCTGTGAAAAAAAGAAACAAAATAGAATAAAAGTGAAATGAATCAGTATTAACACTTAAAAAAGTAGAAAAATCTTAAGGTAGGATGAGATGCACTGGGAGGTGAAGGGCTCATCCTTGTAACATATTTTGATGCTGGAAAAGCACTTGTTGAGGATTCTACAAAGAGAATTCCTTTTCAGTTATGTTTTGGATTAAATAACTGCTGTTGTTATAATTTTTCCATCATGTTCAACTCCTTGTGACTCCATTTGGGGTTTTCTTATCAGAAGTACTAGAGTCATTTGCCATTTCTTTCTCTAGTTCATTTTACACATAAGGAAATTGAGGCAAACAGGGTTAAGTGATTTACCCAGAGTCACAGATTTAATAAGTATCTAAGACAGTATTTGAACTCAGAAAGATGAGCCTTCCTGACTTCAGAACTTTCACTCTCCACTGTGTCACCTACTTACCTTTAGATAATTACCATGGTACTTTCTAACTTTCAGGCAATTGACTCCTTTATTCCAATTAAGGGATACATATATCCATACATCCATTATACACACACACACACACACACACACACACACACACACACACGTGTGTGTATAAATTTTATTTTTTCATTATAAATTTATTTTTTTCAACATTCACTTCCATAAGATATTGAGTTCCAAATTTTCTCCCCATCTCTCCCCTTCATCCACCCAAAACCATGCATTCTGATTAACACTTCCCCCAATCTGCCCTCCCTTCTATCACACCTCTTCTTTCTATTATTCCCATCCTGTCTATTGTCTTGAAGGTCAAGACAGGTATCTACTGTCCATTGTATATATATCTTATTTCGTAATTGCATGTAAAAACAATTTTTTCAATTGTATTTAAAACTTTGAATTCCAATTTTCTCTCTCTTCTTTCCTCCCCAACCATCCCCACTGAGAAGGCAAGCAATTCATTATAGGTTAAACATGTGTAGCTGTGCAAAACAATTCCATAACAGTCATATTGTGAAAGATTATATTTCCCTCCATCCTATTCTCCCCCCTGATTTATTCTGTTTTCTCTTTTGACCCTATCCCTCCTCAAAAGTGTTTACTTCTAATTACCTCCCTCCCATTTGCCCTCCTTTCTATCATTCCCAAACCCTACTTCTCCCGTTCTCCCCCACTTTCTTGGAGTGTGAGATAGATTTTCATACCAAATTGAATGTGCATTTTATGCCCTCCATAAGCCAAATGCGATGAGAATAAGGTTAAAGCTTTTTCTTGCCTCTTTTACGTGAGGTAATTCACCCCATTATTTTTCTCCCTTTCTCCTCTCAATATATTCGTTTCACCCCTTAATTTTATTTTTTTAGATATCATCCCTTCCAATTCCAGTCATCCTGTGGCCTCTGTCTATATGCATATGATCCCTCTACCTACCCTAATACTAAGAAAAATCTCAAGAGTTATAAATATTATTTTTCCATGTAGGAATGTAAACAGTTCAACTTTAGTAAGTCCCTTATGATTTGTCTTTCTTGTTTACTTTTTCATTCTTCTCTGGATTCTTGTGTTTGAAAGTCAATTTTTCTATTCAGCTCTGGTCTTTTCATCAAGAATGTTGGAAAGTTCTCTATCTCATTGAACGATCATTTTTCTCCCTGAAGCATTATACTCTCTTTTGTTGGGTAAGTGATTCTTGGTTTTAATCCTAGTTCCTTTGACTTCTGGAATATCATATTCCAAGCCCACTGATCCCTTAATGTAGAAGCTGCTAGATCTTCTATTATCCTGATTGTATTTCTCATATACTCAAAGTATTTCTTTCTGGCTGCTTCCTTGACCTGGGAACACTGGAATTTGGCTACAATATTCCTAGGATGTTTCCTGTTGGGGTCTCATTCAGGAGGAGATCAGTGGATTCTTTCAATATCTCTTTTACCTTCAAGTTCTGGAATTTCAGGGCAGTTTTCCTTGATAATTTCTTGAAAGAATATTTCTAAGCTTTTTTTTAGTCATGGCTTTCAGGTAGTCCAATGTTTTTTAAATAGTTCCTCCTGGATATATTTTCCAGGTCAGAGGTTTTTACAGTGAGATATTTTGCATTGTCTGCTACTTTTTCCTTCTTTTGGTTTTGTTTTATAATTTCTTGATTTTTCATATAGTCATTAGCTTCCACCTGCTCCATTCTAATCTTTAAGGAATTATTTTCTTTAGTGAGCTGTCTGACCTCCTTTTCAATCTTGTCAATTCTGTTTTTTAGGTCATTCTTCTCCTCATTGTCTTTTCTAATCTATTTCGTCCTTTGAGTTAGTCTATTTTTCGCGATGTTATTTTCTTCAGTATTTTTTGGGGTCCCCTTTAGCTAGCAGTTGACTCGTTTTTCATGATTTACTTGTATCACTCTCATTTCTCTTCCCAATTTTTGCTCTACTTCTCTTACGTGATTTTCAAAATCCTTTTTTAGCTCTTCTGTGGACTCAGACCAAGTCATATTTTTCTTCCAGGCTTTGGATATAGGAGCTTTGACTTTGTTATCTCCTTCTGGTTGTATGATTTGATCTTCCTTGTCACCAAAGTAAGATTCTATAGTCTGATTTTTTTTATGTTTTTTGCTCATTTCCCCAGCAATTTCTTTGACTTTTGAGCTCTTTGTCAAAGAAGTGTGGATGGGGTGTACTGTCAGTCCCTCTATCCCCCTCCCCATATGTTTTCCTAGAACTCCAAGTGGGCTCCACCTCTATAGACTCCTCCATCCCCATCCACCACCCTTTGCCTGGAGCCAGACCACTCTCCTCTCTCACTGACCTTCCAATTTGTCCTCAATGTTTTGTGGTCATGAAATGTGGAAAGCACCACAGGTGCCCAAGATTCATTCCCCCCCCCCCCCCAAGGCCTACTCAGTTCCTATCTGTGCTGGCAGGGCCCACACTGGACTGTGCCCTGCTCCCAGAATATCGGGACAGACACTTCCCATCAATCTTATAGACTGTCTTGGGCTTGGGATTTGCTTCACTTTGTCATTCTGTGGATTCTGTAGCTCCGAAATTTGTTAAGAGTCATTTTTTACAGGTATTTAGCTGGGTTTGGGAAAAGAGCTCTAGCAAGTCCATGCTGTTACTCTGCCATCTTGGCTCTGCGGCCCCCCCCCCCCCCACTATTATTCTTAACCTTCTTAGGGAAGATGGGCAGATAGGAGGTGCATTACGATCCTCATTTGCTAAAAGGTCTGTCCAAGTCAATGGTATTAATAATTCTTGTAAGTATTTGAACACAACTGGTCCTGCCATCTCTGGCCAAGTAGAAACACAACTAATCCCTCTTTCTTACACCAAATTTAAAACATTTGAAATTAGCTGTCATGCTCCAATAATATGCCTGACAGAGACTTGTCTTCTACAAGCTAAAATGCCTAGGTGTTTTGAATGGTCCTTATATGACATCATCTCAAGATCCTTCATTATTTTGGGGATTCTCTCCAGTTAATATCCTTCCTAAAATATGGAGCATAGTACTGAACAAAAAATGCCTATGTATAGTCTGATCAAGGCAGGTTAATACAGGGTTATGAATTAATTACTTCTTAACAATATACTGATACCACCTATCATTTCTTTGTCTATTTTGACTGTCATACACCATTGACATACACCAAGCTTTCAGTTCATTAAAACCCCCAAATCTTTTTGAGATGAAACTTATTGAAATAAGGCCAATTCATATTTGGTTTGTGAAGGTATTTTTTTAAATTTAATCAAGATAGGCAGTTTAGAGGAAACTGTAAGTTTGTTTGTAGAGGGAAAGAAAAAGTCTGTTGTGGAGAAATTTAAAATGTTAAATTTAAATTCTTGGTGAAAATTTAGGTGAGATATCTATTAATTATTTAGGAATCCAAGACTAGTATCACTGAGAAAAGTAAGGACTGCATATTTAGATTTGGGAGTTCATCAAGTTGAGGGAGTAATCAAATGCATTCAAAGAGATTAACTAACCAAGAGAAGAATTTACCTTTCATTTTATCTACTCCTTTATAATTCCCTTTAGAGTGCTTATTGGCACCACCTATAAAAATTATAGTCTCAAAGATCTGCATGGAAAATAGAGAGGTTAAGTGATTGGTTTAGAGTCACACAGCCAGAAAGTATCATAGGCAAAACCCAAACCCAATTCTTTCTGGTTCTAAGGCCAGTCCTCAATCCACTCTACCATATTTCATTCATATGCGTGTGTGTGTGTGTGTGTATGTGTGTGTGTGTGTGTGTGTATATATGTGTGTGTGTGTCTGTCTGTCTGTCTGTGTGTGCATGTGTGTGTAAATGTATGTATTTAAGTATCATATACATATATGCATAATAATGTATGATGTATTTATACAAAATTCCCTCTGATAATTTCTAATTTTGAATAATGTTCCTCTTTCTCTTTAATATCCGTCATTCTGATGAAGTGAGGGTATAGAATGCAATGGCACTATACCTGTGACTAAGTTATGCATGAAACAGTTAAGATGGCTGAGGCTGCATTGCTAGATATAATAAGAATAGACAGATATTTCATGCTTTTCCTTTGAATCTTCATTCTGAGCCGCTACATGAGGATAATGGACATGATATTTTAAGGATACTGATGCCAACTTGAAAAATAAATTTCAATATACTGGAACATAAACAGATTATATTGAATCAAAGTTAGGCTTCTTGAATTTCTATCCTTTTAGAATGACTTGGATGGAAGATTCCATCCTTGCTTATACAAAATTCAATTTATCTTCCATTATTCTTCCTATTTGGTCATGTTAATATCAAATACCAAACAACAGGGATGATTTAAGTACTACAGGAAAGCAGGTAGCTAAAGAAAGTTGCTTAACCTTTAGCACTGATACAAAATAGAACAATGAAAAAAGCTATCATTTTACAAGATGAATGAACAAGGGGAAATAAATTACTTTTTGTTTCTGCCTTTTGTTTAGATGCAGAAATCTCCTTTTATTTAACATGAAGACTACATATCCCTAATGTCAGTAGTGTGGTGTCTCATATACTATAGCTGCTTAGTCACTTTTTTTCGTTTAATGTATGAACATATAACATGCATATCAGTAGAAGAAAAATGAATACAGAAATATCAGTCTCTAAGGATATATCTGCTGTGTCCCAACATAATCTGTCCTTTGTCAGAATTCATGTTACTGTCAATAGAGCTTTAAATAAAGATGATAATGAATCTATCAAGAGTGAACCAATGATTTTATGAGTATGGTAGACTCTTGAATGAGAAAGTTCCTTATACCAAGGCAGGTCAGCACCTTCTCTGAAATGTATTGTCACAGAGATTATCCTACAGCAAGAGAAGTTAACTGATTTATCCAGTGTCCCATTGCTAAAATGCAACAGGAACACAAATTGATAGAGTGTCATACATTATGCAGCACAAGGATACTAATGTTAATGGATAGCAGGGTACGTGAAGGGGATAAGGTATGAAAACTTTGGTAAGAGGCTACGTTATGAGACTTAAAAAACGCAAGACAGAATTTTGTATTTGATCCAGGAAGTAATAGGGACTCACTGTAGTCTCTTGAATAGGGAGTGTGTGACATGATGAGACATGTGCTTTAGGAAGATCAGTTTATCAACTGAGTAGGGGATGAACTAGATTGAAGAAAGACTTGAGGCAGGGAGAGAAATCAGGAGGTGACAACTCCAGTCTGAGATACTAATTCTAAAAAGGTGGTGACAGTTTCCAAAGATAGAAATGAGAGGATCTGACATTTGTTTGGATATAGGGGTCAAGAAGAGTGAGAAGTAGAAGATAGTGTCTGCATTCTGAACCTGAGTAATTGGGAGGATTCTCCCACTGAAAATAACAGGAAAATTTGAAAGAAAAGAGCGTTTCAGGGGAAAAAAAGAGTTTGGATTTAGACATGATGCCTAGAGAACATCCAGTTCATAATGTTCAGTACTTGGAAATATGATATCGGAAGCTCAGAGAGAGGTCAGAGTTGGACAAGTAAACATAAGAACCAATGTCATAAAGATGCTAATTGAATGTATAGGAGCCAATGATATAAACTAGATGGGAAAGAGAAGAGTGACAGTCGGTTCAAGAGAAGTTAGTGATAGTTACCACAACAGCTGACATTGATGTAGCATTTTATTGATCTTTGGAATGAAGATTTTGGCAAAAGAATAATTAGACAAGATAAAGAAATTGAAGGACTAAGAATAGGCAAAGAAGAAACTAAGTTATCACTCTTTGCAGATGATATGATGATATACTTAGAGAATCTCAGAGATCCACGTAAAAAATTATTTGAAATAATGAACAACTTTGGCAAAGTTGCAGGTTACAAAACAAACCCACACAAATCTTCTACATTCCTATATATTAGCAACAAAGTCCAACAGCAAGAGATAGAAACAGAAATCCCATTTAAAGCTAAGGTAGACACTATAAAATACTTGGGAGTTTACATGCCAAAACAAACCCAGGGACTATATCAACACAATTACAAGACACTTTTTGCACAAATAAAGTCAGATCTAAGTAAGTGGAAAAATATCAGTTGCTCATGGGTAGGTCGAGCTAATATAATAAAAATGACAATTCTACCTAAATTAATTTACTTATTTAGTGCCATACTAATTAAGCTATCAGATAATTATTTTCTAGAGCTGGAAAAAATAATATCGAAATTCATCTGGAATAACAAAAGGTCCAGAATATTAAAGGGTCTAATGAAAAGAAGTGGCCTAGGGCTACCAGATCTTCAATTATATTATAAAGCAATAATTATCAAAACTACTTGGTACTGGCTAAGAAACAGAAGGGTAGATAAGTGCAATACACTAGGCATCCAAGACACAATAGGCAAGGAATATAGCAACCTCCTGTGTAATAAACCTAAGGACCCCAGCTTCTGGGTTAAGAACTCACTGTTCGACAAAAGTTGCTCTGAAAATTGGATAACAGTGTGGTGGAAACTAGGCATAGAGCCATGCCTGACACCATACACAAGAATAAAGTTCAAATGGGTACGCGATCTCGGTATAAAGATTGATACCATGGACAAACTGGAGGAGCAAGGAATAGTGTATTTATCAGACTGATGGAGAAAGGAAGAATTTTTCACTAAAGAAGAGATAGAAAGCATTATGAAATGCAAGATGGATAATTTTGATTACATTAAACTGAAAAGTTTTTGCACAACCAAACCCAAGACAACCAAAATTCGGAGGGATGTAAATTGGGAAAGAATTTTTTACAGCTAATCTTGGGGATAAAGGCCTCATTTCTAGAATATATAGACAACTGATTCAAATATACAACAATCCAAGTCATTCCCCAATTGATAAATGGTCAAAGGATATGAACAGGCAATTTTCAGAGGAAGAAATTAAAGATATCTATAATCATATGAAAAAATGCTCTAAATCACTTTTGATTAGAGAGATGCAAATCAAAACAACTCTGAGTTACCACATCACACCTATTAGATTGCAAACATGACATAACAGGAAAATGATAAATGTTGGAGATGATGTGTGAGAGTTGGAACACTAATTCATTGTTGGTGGAGCTGTGAACTCATCCAACCATTCTGGAGAGTGGTTTGGAACTATTCTCAAATGGCTACAAAAATGTGCATACCCTTTGACCCAGCATATCACTGCTAGGACTGTTTCCTCAAGAGATCGTAAAAATAGGAAAGGGTCTCACATGTACAAAAATATTTATAGCAGCACTCTTTTTTAGTTTCAAAAAGCTGGAAATCAAGGGGATGCCCCTCAATTGGAGAATGGATGAATAAATTATAGTATATGAATGTAATGGAGTTCTGTTGAACCATAAGAAGTGATGAACAAGAAGACTTCAGAGAGCCCTGGAAGGACTTATATGATCTGATGCTGAGTGAAAGGAGCAGAACCAGGAGAACTTTGTGCACTACAACGACCACAGTGTGCGAGAGTTTTTCTGGTAGACTTGGAACTTTGTAACTAGGCAAGAACTTAAAAAAAATTCCCAATGGTCTTCTAAGGCAAAATGCCTTCCACACTCAGAGAAAGAACTATAGAATTCATTCACAGAATACAGCAGATCATTTGTGTGTGTGTGTGTGTGTGTGTGTGTGTGTGTGCAGTGTGTGTGTGTGCTATGTTTTGATTTGTTGTATGATTTCTTTCATTTTTTAGTTCATCTACACAGTATGACTATACTGAAAACGTATTCGGTAAGAAAATATGTGTAGATCCTACGTAGAATTTTATGAAGTCTTGGGGAGGGAAGAGGGTGGAGGCGTAGGTCAGGGGGAAAAGATCTAAGTTTTATGGTAGTGATTGTAGAACATTAAAAATTAAAATTAAAATTAAAAAAAATGCCTTAAGTCAGGATCTGAGTGGGACAATACAAAAGTGAGTGTTTCATTCTTCTATCCTAGAACAGCTTAGGAGGCCTAAAAGAGGGTCCCTGAGAGGGGATAGTTACTAGCAAGGAGGAAGCGGCCCCAAACTTGAGGGCTCGAGTTACTAGCAGGACTTGATGGAGTAGCAGCCACAGCAACGGTGTTGTCACTAAGAGTACTCAGTGACTTAGGACAGGATGGACCCCAGTTACCTAGTTTAATTAATATTACAGGAGATCCCAGCGATAAAACTTGGCTGAGGACATAGGATATCTGGCAGCTTCTGCACTGATGACTCAGTTTGCAGTTGTCATTGCAGAGTGGAAAGGATTGGTGAAGACCCGCAGTTCCAAGACAGCAGAAGCCCTACCTGGGTATGCAAAACAGGAAGGTAGTGGGCAGAACTCTCCTCAGTCACACCACTTTATAAGTTGCAAAATTTACAGATCTATCCACAGAAACTCAGGCAATCCATCTGTCAACTCAGAATTCAGTAGAACCCAACTCTGGCATAAAGTCTAAAGTCAAGAAGTAAACTAGGGAAAAAATGAGCACACAACACAAATGAAATTGACAAAAGCACTATGAAGACAGAGAATTTCAGACAGAAGACCATGGTATCTTGAAAACAAATAAAAGAAAAGCTTCAAGAAGAAAAGCAGCTTGGAACAAGACCACCAAGAATTCCTAGAATATCTAAGCAAAAATAAAAGAACAAACACAGTGACTTTAAAAATCAAAGAAGATAGGCAACAGAAAAATTGGGTAAAGAAATGGTAGGAATGCACAAAAAGAAACTAAGAGAAGAGAATTAATAGTTTGATAAAAGATGTACAAATTCTCATGGAAGAAAATTTCTTAAAAAGAAGGGTATAGAGAAACTAATTATGCAATATAAACCTGATAGTTCTGGAATTTGGCAACTATATTTCTTGGTGATTTAATTTGGGATATTCTTTCAGGAGGTGATCAGTGAATTGTTTTGATGCCTATTTTGCTCTCTGGATCTGGGACTTGGGGCAATTTTTCTGAATGATTTTTTGAAAGATACTATCTAGGTTCTTTTTTTCATGATGGCTTTCTGGTAGACCAAGAGTTTTTAGATTTTTCTCTCCTGGATCTGTTTTCCAGGTCAGTTATTTTTCCAGTGAGATAGTTTACATTTTCCTCTATTTTTTTCGTTCCTTAGATTTTGTTTGATGGATTCTTGATGCCTCATACAATCATGAGTTTCTACATGCCCAATACTAATATCTCCACCCCAGAACAATGGCCCAAAGTAGGTATACATAATGAGGTTGCCCAAAAGCATTCTGTCCTGTGCTCAGTGCTAGCATATAGGACCCCTATAATTTCTTTCTTCTCAGCTGGCAGACCTCATTACATCTCTCTGTCTCTTCAGAATTCATTTGCAGCAATTATTTTACATTTGTTCAGAGAGGAATTTGGGGGAAGCACTGCTGTAGTGCTTTCTGGACTTCCATCTTGTCTTTATACGCAGAGGTCTTTATTGGTGCAGTTAGAAGGATGTCAACGACACAGATGGAACAGGACTAAATCAATTGTGATGGGATAATCTCCCAAGAAAAGAATGAGTGAAAAAGAGAAGGCTACTGGAAGAAGGGTAACAGAAGAGGAAGAATGGGTGAAGTTGTCTCACTTAAAAGTAGCTAGCAAGGAAGTGCTTTCCCATTGGAAGGGGAAATGGTGATGGTGGTGGTGGGAACAGTGCTTGGACCTTACTTTCAGCTGTATTGGTTCAAAGAGTCAAGAATATAAACACTTCATTGGGTATAGATATCTATCTATCTTACTGAGAATGAGAGTAGGAGGGGAAGAGACTAAGAAATGTGTAAAAGGAGGCATAATAAAAAGGAAGTCATATAGACAATACAGTCTTCTGATGACTGAAAGCAAGGAGAGGGAGAGGGAGAGAGAGAGGAACAAAAAGAGGGGAAGGGCTTAGCAATAGAAAACAGGATTAGAGGGAAATACAATTAGTAATCATAAATATGTATTTGTACATGGCAAATTCACTCATGAAACATGAATGGATAGCAGAATCTACTAGAAACCAGTATCCAACATTATATGTTTTTTTTTAAATAAAATAATGGGCTGGCACAGAATCGATTATGCTTCATTTGAATTTAAAAAAAAAGACATGAGTATTAATCATGAACAAAACAAAAGTAAAACTAGGCCTAATTAAAATAAATAAAATCTAGTATATATATATATATATATATATATATATATATATATATATATATATATGTACATGGGAGAAACCATGAGAAAAACTAACACAAAAGAAACCAACAAAAGAGAAAACAATCTGCTTCATTCTGTGTTCTGATTCCATAATTATTTCTTTGAATGTGAATGGCATTTTGCATCAAGAGTCCTTTGGGAATGGTTTAGGTCCTTGCATTGCTGTGAAGGGCTAAGTCTGTTAGAAACAGTCCTCACACACTGTGGCTGTTACTGTGTATAATGTTCCCTTGGTTCTGCTCTCTTCACTCAGGATAAGTTCATATATGTTGTTCCAGGTTTTTCTAAAGTCCTCCTGTTCATCATTTCTTACAGTACAAAAGTATTTCATTACATTCATATACCACAGTTTGTTCAGCCAGTTCCCAATTGTTGGGCATTCTCCCAATTTCTAGTTGTTTGCCACCACAAAAAGAGATACTATAAAAATTTTTGTACATAGGGGTCTTTTCCCCATTTTTATGATCTCTTTGAGACATTGCCCTAGAAACTGTATTTCTCGGTCATAGGGTATGCATATTTTTGTAGCCCTTTCGGAATAGTTCCCAATTGTTCTCCAGAATGGTTGGATCAATTTACAGCTCCACCAACAATGAATTAGTGTTCCAACTCTCCCACATATTCTCCAACATTTATCATCTTCCTGTTTTATCATGTTAGCCAATCTTATAGGTGTGATATCATGCTTCAGAGTTTTTGGATTTCCATCTCTCTAATCAGTAGTGATTTGGAGCATTTTTTCATATGACTGTAGATAACTTTCATCCTCTGAAAACTGTTCCTATTCTCTGACTATTTGTCAATTGGGGAATGACTTGTATTCTTGTAAATTTGACTCAGTTCTCTCTATATTTTTTAAATGAGACCTTTATTATAGACATTAGTTGTAAAAACTTTTTCCCAGTTTCCTACTTCCTACTTAATCTTGGTTGCATTGGCTTTGTGCAAAAACTTTGCAATTTAATATAATCAGATTTACCCATTTTGCATTTAATCCGTTTGTCATAAATTTCTCCATTCTTCATAAATCTGACAAATAAACTATCCATTGCTTCCCTAATTTTTTTTTTATTATATCAGACTTTATACCTAGATTGTGTCTCCATTCGGACTTTACTTTTGTGTACGGTGTCAGGCATTGGTCTATGCCCCTTTTCCACCACCCTATTATCCAGTTTTCCCAGCAGTTTTTGTCAAACAGTGAATTCTTATCCCAGAAGATGGGGTCCTTGGGCTTATCAAACAGTAGGCTGCTATAATCATTGACTACAGTGTAATGTGTAGTTAACCTATTCCACTTATCTAACCATCTATTTCTTAGTTAGTACCAAGTGGTTTTGATGATTGCTTCTTTGTAACACATTTTGAGATGTGGTAGGGCTAAGTCACCTTCCTTAGCATTTCTTTTCATTAGTTCCCTTGCTATTCTGGACCTTTTGTTCTTCCAGATGAATTTTGATATTATTTTTTCTAGCTCTAGAATACAATTTTCAGTACTTTGATTGATATAGCACTAAATAAATAAAATAATTTGAATAGAATTTTCTTTTTTATTATATTAACTCAGGGTACCTGAGCTAACTACTACGAATAACTGATTCTTTTTGAATTACTTATATGTGACTTTATTTGTGCAAAACGTGTTTTGTAATTTTGTTCATATCTCCCCTGGGTTTATTTTACCAGGCAGACTCCCAAATATTTTATAGTGTCTATCACAACTTTAGGTGGGATTTCTCTTTCTATCTCTTGCTGTTGGGATTTGTTAGTAATATACAGAAATGCAGATGATTTTTTTGCATTTATTTTGTATCATGCAACTTTGCCAAAGCTGTTTATTATTTTAAGTACTGTTGTTACTTGATTCTCTAGGATTCTGTAAGCATATCATCATATTGTCTGCAAAGAGTGATAATAATTTGATTCTTTCTATGACTTGTTATTTGACTCACTCAAACTTTAGGATTAGATTAGTTTCCAACTAATTTTGGACTACCTTTCCATGGCCCTTTATTGCGTGCAATTTTTATTGCATCATGATTGAAAAGGATACATTTCTGCACTGGATTGTGAAGTTTTCTTGCCCTAATACACGGTCAGTTTTTGTGTTTGTGCCATGTACCACTGAGAAAAAGGTATATTCCTTTCTATACCTATTCAAATTTCTCCAGACGTCTGTCATATCTATCTTATCCAGAATTATATTCACCTCCTTAACTTCTTTCTTGTTTATTTTGAGGTTAGATGTATCAAATTCAGAGAGGGTGAGGTTGAGGTCCCCCACTAGTATAGTTTTGCTGTCTATTTCTTCCTATGACTCCCTTAACTTCTCGTCTAAGAATTTGGATGCCATACCACTTGGTCCATATATGCTTAGTAATAATATTATTTCATTTTCTATGTGATGCTTTTTAGCAGGATAAAGTTTCCTTCCTTGTCTGTTTTGATTACATCTATTTTTGCTGAGATTAGAATCACTACCCTTGTTTTTTTTTTTTTAACATCAGCTGAAGCATAGTATATTCTGCTCCAACCTTTTGCCTTTATCTTGTGTGTATCCCCCTGTTTCAAACGTATTTCTTTCAAACAACATATTGCAGGATTATGGTTTTTAATGGGTTGTTCTATCTGCCTCCATTTTATGAGAGAGTTCTTCTCATTTGTATTAATAATTATGATTACTATCTGTTTTTCTGTCCATCCTTTACTCCCCATTTATGCTTTTATTTCTCCCTTCCCTTCCTCAAAAGTTTTTCTTTTGATCACTGCCTCCTTTAATCTTCCCTCCCTTCTATCATTCTTCTCCCTTTTATTTCCATTTTCCCTTAAAACTTCTTCCCTCTCTTTTAGCCCTTTCTCATTTCTTTTCCCTTTCCTCTCCTACTGCCTGTAGGGCAAGTGAGATTTCTATAGTTAACTGAGTATGTTCTTCCCTCCTTGAGCAAAATCTGATGAGAGAAAAGCTCAAGCAATGCTCATCTCCCTTCCCGCTTTTCCTCTACTATAGTATGATTTTGTTCCTGTCTCTGCGACGTAATTTACATTTTTTCTCTCCCTCTTTTTTCTTCTCTCATTACAATTCCTTCACACCTTTTAATTATTTTTTAAATCATCACATCGGTTAATTTATGCCCATTCCCTCTATCTATGTATATCTCTTTTAAATGTAATAATAAATATGAAATTCTCAAGATTAATGGGTATCATCCTCCCATATAGGGATGTAAACAGTTTGCCCATATTGAGTAACAGGTTTTTTTTTTCCTTCATTTTTCCCCTGTTTAACTTTTTATGCCTCTCTTGATTCTTCTATTTGAAGATCAAATTTTTTATTGAGCTCTGGCCTTTTCATTGGGAAGATCTGGAAATCCCTTATTTCATTGAACTTCCATCTCCTTGCCTGAAAGATTATGTTCAGTTTTGCTGGGTAATTGATCCTTGGTTGCCATCCAAGCTCTGTTCCCTTATGGAACATCATATTCCAAATCCTCTGATCTTTTAATGTAGAAGCTGCAAAGTCCTCTGTGATCCTGACTGTATTTCCTTGATATTTGAATTGTTTTTTTCTGGCTGCTTGCACTATTTTCTCCTTAACTTGATAGTTCTGGAATTTGGCAATAATATACTTTGGCATTTCCAATTTGGGATCTCTTTCAAGAGGTCATCGGTGCATTCTTTTGATGACTACTTTGCCTTCAGGATCTAGGACCTCAGGGCAGTTTTCCTCGATGATTTCCTGGAAGATACTATCCAGTCTTTCTTTTTTTCATCATGGCTTTCCAGTAAACTGCTAATTCTTAGATTTTCTCTCCTGGATCTATTTTCCAGGTCAGTTGTTTCTCCAATGAGAGATTTTACATTTTCTTCTATTTTGTTCATTCCTTAGATTTTGTTTGAATAATTCTTGATGTCTCATAAAGTCATTAGCTTCTACTTGCCTGCTTGTTTTGTTCAGTTAGGTTTTGTATTTCCCTTTCCATTTGTCCATTTTCCCCATTAGGTTTTGTGCTTCCTTATCATTTCTGCCAATTTTCCTTTTAAGGAGCTGTTCTCTTCAGTGACTTCTTTTTTCCATTTTGTGCATTTTTGTTTTTAAATCATTGGCTAATTTTTTCTACCTCTCTAATCTGTTTTTTAAAATCCCTGAGCTTTTCCAAGAATGTTTTTGATCTTGAAGGCTGTTCACATTTTCTTTTGAGGTTTTTCAGATGTGGGTATATTGTCAGTGCTATCCTCTTTTGAATTCTTATTTGGTCCTCTCAGCCCCGCTGTAATATTTTATGGTCTTTGCTTTTCTGATTTGCTTCTTGTTCATGGTGATTGCAATTTTTCTTGGGTTTGAAAGTGGATCTCTGCCTCTCAAGCATAGAGGGCTCTGTCACACATTTCTTATGCTGAGAATTTGAGGTTTGGTTACTGGCATTATGTGTTGTGGCATCTGGTTCTTTCAGCTAGAAACTGTATAGTGCTGCAGCTTGCCTGGTGCTGAATTGGCTGGAATGTGCCAAGGCTGAAGCCAGGTGAAGTCTTTCTGTGTTTCTCCAGGGTTATGTTGAAGTTCACTGTGTGAGATGTGTGGAGGGGTGAGGGGTGTGCAGGATTTCTCCTCCTCCCCTGAGGCTGAGATAGAGCACAAGCAGTCTCGGTGACTAGTGAATCTTTAACTGCACTCGTGCTTACCCAAACCCCTGGTTTTGCTAAGGCATGCCTGGGGTCCTGGTATTGGTGCTTATGGACTCCATTCCTTAGAGGTCCAGGATCTCCTGCTGGTTCACTGCGGTGGGGTTGTCTGGAACCCTTCTGGTCCTGATTTGATCCTCTTCAGCCTCAGCAAGAGGAACCCTTCGCCGCTATCTCCATAGCCTCCCCAGCTGAGAGACTACTGTGCTCCTTCTGCTTATTCCAGTATTCCAGAATTTTTCCTAGGAAAATACTCTCTGCATTTTTCAAGCTCCATAGGGTGAGAGTGAGAGCACTTACTGTTTACTCTGACATCTTGGCTCTTGGAAGTTCAAGTAGGTGACTTGCAAACATTTAATCTGTGGGATGACAGTCTCAGGAGTGGATGCTGTTGTTACCAGGAGCCCCGTACTTCTCTCTCATTCAGTTCTACTCGACTCCTGTCCTGTGCTGCTATGTTTGAGAATCCATATTGCTGTTTCTGCTTTGGTCCACGCAGGGTCGTTCCCACTGTGCTGTGCTATGGTGGAGTTTGCAGTGGTCAATAAATATAATTTTAGAAAAAAAAAATTAGGTAAGGTAGGCCTTTGGAGAAAATTGAATGAGAATAGAAAGACACATACTTTCTTTTTCTCAGCTAGACAGGTCACTTTCACAAAATTTGCCCATATTATTAAAGCACAAAAACATCACGAATGAGAAAAGACTGAAATATTTAATGAACCCTTTTTAGACCATATTGCAACAAAAATTACACCAATTAAAACCTGTGGAAGTATAAACTAAAAAGTATTTGGAAACTCAAAAGTTAATCCAAAAAATTGAGTGAATGAAAAAACAAATCATAAAAAACAATGGATATTTTCATCTAAGAGGAAGGCAGTAATGAGACCATATGCCAAACAGTAGAGAAAATAGAATGCTTAAATGACTCCCTCTTAGAACTAGAAATTTTTAAAAGTTATCAATAAGCCCCTTAAAAATATTCTCAAAATGAGGTAGATTTACAAATGAATTCTACTAAATGTTAAAGGAGTAGTAAATTCAATACTATGCAAAGTATTTGAAGAAATAGGCAGAAATCAAGCACTACCAAATATCCTTTATGAAACAAATATAATTTTGATATTTAAACTAGATAAAGTAAAAACAGAGAAAGAAAACTATAACCCAATTTCGCATGAATACTGATGAAAAAATTAAAGTACTAGAAAGGAAACTGAAAATTATATCAGTACAACACAAAGTATATATAATGAACATGTGGGAACTAGGAATGAAGGGATGGTTCAACAGTAAATAGTAATAAAAAGCAACAATAATAAATAAAAGAACAAAAACTTATAAGCATAATTGACCATATCAATGACAAAGCAAACAAACAAAAAACAATAGCACATGATTATATTCATCAATGCAAAAAAATCTTTTGGTATAAAACAATACCCATTATTACTAAGAAAAATAGAAAGTATATGAATAAGTGAAGTTTTTTCTTAAAATGACAAATAGTATATATATAAAACCAAAAGCAAGAATTATCTCTCATAGGGCAATACTAGAAGCCTTCCCAATAAGAATGGTGGTGAATAAGAACGTCCATTATTGCCACTGTTAATCAATCTTGTACTTAGATATACTAGCTATAGAAATAAAGCAAGAGTATTCAAGGAATAAGAATAAGGAAGGAGAAAATAAGATTATCACTCTTTGCAGATGATATGATATTATATTATACTTAAAGAACTATAGAGAGTCATCTAAAAAATTGAAAATTTCATCAACTTCCGCAAAGTTGCAGAATATAAAATAATCCCTCAAGAGTCATAAGAATTTCTATGCATTACAAATTCCAGCAGGAAGACACAGAAAGGGAAAATCCTTTTATAATCACTACAGTTTAAAATAATTGGGAATCTACTTTCCAGGACAAAACTAAACATATGAATGCTATTACAAAACAGAGATACAAATACACAAATAGACATCTAATCAGTTGGATAAATATTAATTGCTCATGGATAGACTTAGCCCGTCTAATAAAAAAGAAAATTCTACTTAAATTAAACTACTTCTTGACTACCATATTTGTGGAAATAATAAAAAAGTCATCTGTATGAACAAATGGTCAATATCAAAAGAATTAATGAAAAAAATTGGAAGATGATACTGGGAAAACTGGAGACCATTTTGCCAAGAACTGAATATAGGGTAAAATCTTACATTGTATACGAAGATAAAGTCAAAATTAGCAAATTACTTAGACATAAAAAGTGAAAAAATAAAGAAAGAATGGAAAAAATATTCATCAGATCTGTGGATAAGGGAAAGATACATAATCAAAGGACTATGGGAATTAAAATGGATTTTTTTTATTACATGAAATTTAAAAAAAAAGTTTTTTGGACTAAAAAAAGTATTGCAGTTAAGACTAGAAGGAAAGCAGAAAAACTACAGTAATTTTCTCTTGTAAGGATCTCATGTCTCATGTCTATAGAAAAATGAGCCAAATTTATAATAATAAGGACTATTTTCAACTGAAAGATGGTCAAAGACATGTACGGGGACTTTTCAGAAGAAGAAATGAAAATTATCAATAATCTTGTGAAAAAATCTTCTGAATTATTAATAGTGAACTGTAAGTTTTAAAAAATTTCTGATTATTACCTCATATCCATAAGATTGGCTAACATGACAGCACAGGAAAATGACATGTTAGCAGGGATGTGGAAAACTAAGTACACTAATCTACAATTAGTAGTTGCGAACTGTTCCACCCATTCTGAAGGACATTTTGAAACTATCCCTAAAGCCTCTAACACTGTGTATACCCTTTGACCTATCAATACCATTATTAGGTGTGTGCAGCAAAAAGATCAAAGAAAAAGGAAAAGTACCTATATCTACAAAATATTTATAGCAACTCCTTTTGTTCTGGCAATTAATCAGAAACTGAAGGAATGCCCTCAATTGGTGAATGGATGAAAAAGTTATTGTTTACGTTTGTGATGGAATGCTATGGTACTGTAAGAAATGATGAAGCAAACGTCTGGGAAGACTTATATGAACTGATGCAAACTGAAGTGAATGGATAGGAAGTCGTGGTACATAGCAACAACGATAATGAAATGATGATGTGAAAGACTTACCTCCTCTCATCAAGCCACATGAAATCCAAGGGATTTACAATGAAAACAAGTTTTCCATCTTCAGAGAGAACTGTTGAGTTCTGAGTTCAGATTGAAGTATATTTTCTTTCATTTTATTTTTCTTGCTTTTTTTTGGCAACATGGCTAATGGAGAAACAAGTTTTACATGACTTCATATGTTTAATGATTATCACATAGTGGAATAGAGTGAAAGAATTCGGAGCTGAAAATATTTTTTTCTTGAAATAAAGTAGGAATTGATTCATTTATTATAATTATTTGCTTATATACAGTGCTTGGTAAAAAGAGGAATTCCCAGTAATGAGGAATTCAAATCCTTGAACAAACAAATACGAAGTAAACCAATCACAACTGTGAGAACAAATACTTTGTTTACAATAGTTCAAATGAAAAGAACTCTCAAAAGTGGGGAATAGGTGTGATTAACCAATCTCAGCATCAAAGAATAAATGATGAGACAAATCCCTTACCTTGCAGTAACAAGGAGGGAGGGAACTGTGGGTGTGAATTGTAGTGTGTGCTGACACATGTGCAGCCTTTGTTGGTTGATCATGGTTATCTGTTGTTGTTTGTTTGTGTTTTTTTTTTTAAATTTATTAGAAGATGATGTTCTGCAGGCAGAAAACAAGGGGTCATATAAGGAAAATACTGTGGTCTAAAAACAAGTCTAAAGAACTAAACAAAAGTTACCTTAGTCACGTATCTGATACATAGTCATAAGGAGAATTAAAAAATAAAACAGACTGAAAGTTAGGACAGGATGATGAATCAAAGATTACAGTGTGATGTAAGAGCTCTGGGCTCTCGATGCCAATCTGTTCAGCTCTGCCCTTCACTAATACTCTGATCTTATTTAGTTCAGTTAATCAGCTTGTGCCTTGATTTTTCAAGCTGTTAAAACAAGGAGTGTAAATGACTTTTTTAATCAAAAATATTTTCTGTATCAGTAAATTCATGAGAATGTTTACATTGCTGTCATGAATTTGGTTGCAATTAGAGAACAGGAACAAAAAGTTTGTGCTAATGATTGCACCTTGATGGAGTCAGAGATGAGTTCCCTTCAGCTCTATATCTATCACCAAATCATGTTATTCTCTTTCTATTTCTGTATCTAACTATAGATATCCTTCTATGTACATGCCTATTATATATCTATGAATTTATTTATATTTATCTGTATGTATGTATGACTATGTGCATGTATCTGTATGCACACACATAGGCCAGGGGCAGAGCGTGGAGAGTGGGATGGGGATAAAGCACTGGGCCTAGAGTCAGACTGACTTCTGACAGTAGCCAATGTAACCTAGTAACCATTTAGCCACTACCTGCCTCAGTTTCCTCAGATGTAAAATAGGGACAATAATAGCTCTTAACTTACGTGGTTGTTTTGAGGATCCAATAAGATATTATAAAGCACTTAGCACAGTGCCTAACCCTTAGTATTATATAAATGCTCAACCATCTTTCCCCTATATCTGTTTCTGTCTATCTCTGTGTGTGTTTGTATATTCACACACATACATTGTGTGTATATACATATATACACACATACACACATACATTGAATATAGTACTATATTGAGGAGCTCTGTTCAGTTTCAGACTCAAGACACACAGATAAATGACACTGTAGATTTGTAGATTTAGAGATCTCCAGATGATTGGAGTCTTCTGTTTGTGCCTGTCTTACTATGTTACTGTCATGGTAAACTTACACATTCTTCCAAAAATTTTAAAATAGATCCAGTGGAAGAATTTCCAACAATTCCTTAAATAAGTAGATTTAGCATTATTTGCTAAATTCCTGCCCATTTATCTTGACTGAATTGTAGCCCATTAATATATTTCTTTGGTAAAAAGGCATTTCATGACTTTGCCAATTTCCCCCATGTGCCTTACTTCTTGTTGTCAAAAGGATCTGTACGGAAGAGAGAAAGACCAGGATAAAGTGGTTGGGGTATGGGATGGGGATTGGGGGTAGGAGTAGGGAAGCAGTAGCTTTGGATGCTGAGTCCTTATTTCTGGTGAATACACCAATCGATCAAAACTTTCTGAGGGAAAAGGACTTTGGAAAATTGCTTTTTTCATATTTTTAAAATATTATTCATGATGAAAAATCTTTTTTACAAAAGATGGTTTGAAATAATATAACTGGCTCTTCCAGTCTGAATATATATTTTTTAATCATATAACCTTTTGTAATCACATATACTCTTTGTATCTTTTTCTATTTCATTTCTGTCTGGGTAAAAGTGAACAAAACACAAAATTCAGTATAATTTCCCCATCCACATTAGCAAGAGAACAATGAGCAGCAGCTTTGAACAGCTTCTCCATCTGGCATTGCAGCTTCGGTTAGGATTAATAGGTACAAAAGTAGTTGAATCCCCCACCCCCTTGGTCCAGAGTTTAATGGTGTTCAGCATGATTCTTTATAGAGAGGCTACATCTACCTGTGGGCAAAGCTGTCTATCCACTATTGTGGTACTGAATAAAGTGATTGATGATTTAGGGAAGCCTTGTACAGTTGCCCCAGTGAAACACTCAGTTACTTCAAACACAATTGTCCACTCAATGCAAATTGCACAAAGCTGAGATGATCAATAATGGAACTGTCCAGGGCTCTTGGGCTAGTAGCATGTGGGGAACGTGGCATTATCCCCTTTCAAGATTCTTCTGTGGGAAAAGGGGTCCTTCAGCAGCCTATACTTCAACAATTGCAATCTAACTGTAGTAACTGTTGTTTAACATGCTGGGGAACTGGCCCTTATAAACGAGAACATAGTTTTCATGATCCTGCCACTTTACTCTATTGAGAAAATAAGGCAAAATCTTCTGGCACAAATCATTCCTCATCTCTACTTCCAAGTACACACTTAAATATCAGGAATCAGAAATTGTCAATTTTATTTTTCTTCTGTTTTCTCCTCCAACAACAAAGGCTTTTGCACCCTAAAGGGCCGAACAAAGATGACAGGCAAGAAATTCATAGCTAAACAATAAATTAACAAACATTTAATGAATACTTGCTGTGTGTTAGGTACTGACCAATGCTGGAAATACAAAGAAAAAAAAAGATGATAATAGTCACTGACCTCAGGCAGCTCACATCCAAAGAGATGAGAGAGCATGTACAAAATGGATATATATATATATGTATGTATGTATGTATGTATGTATGTATGTATGTATGTATATATACACACTCTGTATATATCTGATATATACAGAGTAGAAAGAAAGTAACCTCAGAAGGAAGACACTAGCAGCTACAGGGACCAGAAAAGGCCACCAGCAGGAAGAGGAGCTCTTCAGATATACTTTGAAAGAAGCTAAGGAGTTGAACAGTTGGAAGTTAGGAGGGAGGACATTTCAGGTATGGAGGATAACTAGTGTCAGAGCAGGAGAAGTCATGTTATATGTGAGAATCAGTAAATCCGGCAGTATGGCTGGAGTGCAAGACACCATGAAACAGTCCTTGATAGATCCCCAAATTCCAATTTAAACCCATCTAGTCAAAATGAACTATGTCCCCAAGTGCTGGTGAAAACAAAACACTGGCATATTGACTTTTAGGCCATTGTCATTACACATTATATATGTCTAAGTTTATAGAGAGTAGAAGAAGTTTCAATGGACTGGACAATATTGGGAAATTGATATCTTGATTGAAAAAAAAGAGAATAGTCAATAGACAATAACATAATGAATTTCATGTTTATTCCTAGGAATGTTCTATCATGGAGTGTTGTTTTTAAAATACATGAACCTCTAGAAAAGAAAATTCTGATTACGAAAAGACAGCTTTACTTCAAAAAGGAAAGGCAATGATGGTCATTTTTTTTTTTTTGGACAGAGTCACTAAAACAGTTGATGAAGGGAATGCAGTAGATATGGCTTACTTAGATTTTAGCAAAATACTTGATAAAGCGTTTCAGAGCATTTGTTTGTTTGGGGAAAAAGTGAGTAATGTGAACCTGAGACTAATAGACATCAATATGTGAGTAACTAGTTGGATATCCATACCTAGACTTAATGTGTCATCATTAATAGCCCAATATTAATTTGGCAGGATGTCTCTATCAGAATTTCCCAGGGATCTGAACTCAGCTCTGTCCTGTTTAGCATTTCTATCATTGATTTGAGTAAAGGCAACAATGTCATGTTCATCAAGTTTGAAGCTGACACAAAGTTGGAATAGATTATTAAGACAATACATGACATAATCCAGATCCAGGATCCAGAGGCAACATTAGGTTTTGGCAGGGGTGAGTATTGGATTGAATTGGGAAAAATGCATTCTAATAGGGATAAAAGTAAAATTTTGCTCTTGAGGAGAAAATGTTGATTTAACAAATATAAGAATCAGGTAGACATGATGAGAGAGGAGGGTTTTTATTTCTGAAAAAATATATGGTGTTGTCAATGGACTTTAAGCATAATATGAGTCACTAATCTGTATGGCAGTGGAAAAAGAAACAAACAAAAACAAACCAACAAAAATAGAGACTCATGTGATCTTAAGGTACATTATGATAGGTACACCTCCCTTGAATAAACAGATGATAGCTATTCTATCTTCTTGCCATGTCAGACCAAATCTGTCATACTGTGTTCAGTTATGGGCACCTGGGTATAGGAATGGCAAATGTTGTCTTGGCAAATATCCAGTGGAGGACTACTAGCATGGAGAGGATCCTTGTATATGTTTTTTTTTTACTATAATGAGGATAGATTGAAGGACCTGGTCTTGTTGAATCTGAAAAAGAAAAAACCTGGTGAGGCCAGTATAGCTGCCATAAGATATTTGAGGGTATGTTCTGAAGGACTGGACTTCTTTTTGGTCCAAAGATAAGACTCAGAAGGTGTAAGAAGAAACTGTAAAGTGAAAACTTTAGAATTAGGAGAATACCAACCAACCCTTCCTAACAATGAGAGCAATCTCAGAATAGAACGGGCTATTTGGGGAAGTGCTAGATGTCCTACCTCCGTCTCTGTAGGTTTTCAAAATTGAGCTAGATGGCAACTTTGGTGTATTGCAACAAGAATTCTTCTTCGGTTATGCATTGGATTAGATGACCCCAGTTGTCCCTTTGAATATTCAAATCTTGTGATTCTGTGAATCATCTTATCAAGTATCTTGTTTACAGCCATAGAGAGTATAAAATTATGTTAATCAAAAAGAGTCAGTGTCAACGAACCACTGCTCCAATAAATCTGTGTCAACAATGTCAATGTTCCTTAATCATGCTATCCCTTTGAATCCTGTCTTTCTTTGATGACTCTCACCCATATCCTGTCATTAGTTAGACTCAGAGAATCCTTCCAATGTGTTATCGGCCTCTTGATTTCTCTTTACATTGCTGTTATTCACTGAGCCAGTTATG
This sequence comes from Notamacropus eugenii, assembly GCF_028372415.1. Taxonomy (NCBI): domain Eukaryota; kingdom Metazoa; phylum Chordata; class Mammalia; order Diprotodontia; family Macropodidae; genus Notamacropus; species Notamacropus eugenii. Next base: position 533,264,462 of record NC_092873.1, read on the forward strand.
TCTGACTCTTTGTGATCCCATGAGCTATAGCACTCCAGACTCTTGTTTCCATTTTCTCTTGAAATCTGTCCAAACTCATCATCGTTGTTTTTACCACCCTATCCATTTCATCCTCTGCCATCCCCTTCTCCTTTTGCCTTCAATCTTTTCCAGCATGAAGGTATTTTCCAAAGATTTCCATCTTCTCATTATGTGATCAACATACTGAAGCTCCAGCTTCAGTGTTCTACCTTCCAGAGAAGAGCTTGAATTAACTTCTTTAAACACTGACTGATTTGATCTCCTTCGTACCTAAGGAACTCCACTCTCCATTACTGCCCGTGGCTTATTCTCAGATCCTATTATACAACTAGTCACTTTTTTTCTAAACATACATTTCTATGATAATGTCCATTATTCCACATTTTTTTGCTTGTAATATGTTGTAGCCTTCTGAAACTTACCACGCACCTCTTTATCAACATTGATTGATACTCATTTCTTAAATTGCAATTTAATTGGAAGTTTAGCTAAAAAAATCCTTTCTACATAAAGATCCCCTTGTCCTGTAACTACGACAATGCAATTTTTTTCTCATTCTGTTTTAGAAAACAATTTCCAAGTTAAGCATTTGCTCCATCATTTGAGGTTTTCATATTATTATGAACAAGAAAAAAAGGGACAGCACATACACCATCCAGTAAGAAGTGATTGGCTTCCAAATGATAATCATTTACATCCTACTAGTGACCTGGGCAAGGTTTTGCATCTGGTATCTTTACACTAACTGAATTTTCCACTGTCTACTCTTTAAATGCAATTCAGCTTGTACTGTCTTAAGATGGAACAGCTGAGTGAATGAGTAGAATGCAATATTTCATGTACTTTTCCCACTTTGGGATTGTCACACCACATCTGTGGGATTAAATGTTTTAAGGAGTTGTCAGGTTTAATTGGTGAGTTTGCACAGTTCTGGTTTACTGGATACATCCCGGCACATGGAGTTTTGTTTTTTCCTTTTATCACTTTATGTTAACTCCTAGATTTAAATATTACCATCTGTGAACAAAGCCTAGAGAATTAAGCAAACAGCTTTAGTAAATTAAAATCTTAACTGATGCATAATTTGAGGATTTTAACATTGTGGGGGTCTATTTATTTCTTACTTTCCTGTGGCAGGTACAATGCCTTTTATGCATTTAAGGTGGTGGTAAGGAAGCTGCAATGGAGCACTTCTATAAACACAAGAGTCATAAAAAGAGCCCAGCCAATAATACCAACAATAAAAGTAATGTCATTTCAAGCCAGCGATAAAGCAAGAGACTGCCTGTAGACACAGGGGAGCACGGTCAAACAAAGAAGCCAGTCATCGCTCGGGGCTGTCAGTTTCATGCCAACTTCAATTTTCCTTAAATCTTAGCTCTACTAATTATGGGCTTTGGGAGTTGGGAGCTGACAGACAGTCTCACATGGGTGGTGGTTACAGGTGAAACAATGACACTGAATTTGTGTCCAGTGATTCTCATTAACAAGGATAATGACAGGCTTGTCTATAGAAGAATCATGTACCCCATGCCCCACTATGTCTGAGTCTAATGATATAGTGCTGGTCCTCTTTCACTAAGGCAATTTACCACATAGGGTATTTGCACCCTAAAGAAGAAAAATGAAAATGCAAGCTTTCTTCACATTCAGAGCTCTCTGAGAGTCTTTATCACTCTCCAAATTTCCATTTATGTGGAGAGCAATGACTGTTCTCTCAATCACCAAATTTCAAACCTTGGAGTTACCCTAGACTTTGCAGTTTCCCTGTTTCTATGCATGAAGCCAGTTGTAAAATCTTGTTGCTTCTGTCTTAAAACTCCTTGTATCTGTCTATATCTCTTCATTTATAAAACTAGAACCTTTGTCCATCCCATAATCACCTCTTATGTGGATTCTTATAGGTCTGTCTTCCTCTGGGAAACCTTTTCTTTATAAATCATTCTCCACATCACTGTCAAAATAGACATAGAATCACAGAACTGGATAGTAAAGGCTATTTAGTAAAACTAATTTTCAAAGGCTACTTAGTAAAACTCATATGCAAAGGAATCAGGTAAAGAAGTGTGCTAGAGTCAGCTTGAACTAGCTTGTGAGAATAAGTTGTTTAGTTTTCAGTGTGAGTTTTTACATATCAGAAATTGGCAAAAACTACAAATTAGGACTGGTATTCCTGTCTTGTTGATTTTTGAGACTTAAGAAAATGATGGAGGAAATGTTAGTAATGCATATTACATTTGAAAGTCTGTCCTATGTTCTTGGAGAGCAGATTTTTAAATATTTACCAGTACACTCCTGCCCAGGTACAACATTCTTGGAAACTAATTGTTCACTACCTGCTTGAAAATCTCCAGAAAGGGTGAACCACTCTCCTTTTGAGGTAAATAATGCTACCCTGGAAGTTCTCATTGATAGATAGCATTATTGACAACCTCAAGCTGTACAATTTGGCTATTTACAGGTTTCTCTTATTCCTCTTGGTTATGTTTTCTGGGACCAAGCAGAAAAAAATGAACATGGCAGTCCCACCCTGGGATCATCCCTTTTCCAGGGGAAGCATCCTTGAGTTCTTTCTTCTAAATCCCCTATGGCACCGACTCAAGGACCTTCACCACTCATGTTGTCTTCCTCTGAGTGTTCTACTGTACATAAATATACCCTTTAAAATATAGTTCACAGAACTGAGGACTCAAACTAGAGTGGCATCTGCCTTAACGAGGGAAAGGGGAAATATGCGAAAGATGGTGTGAAGGTAAAACCAAAAATAAATGTGGTAAAGGTTTAGATAGGTCTGTGGGTGAGAATAAGAACTTTAATATGACACTGAGGTTATGAACTTAGTGACTGAGAGAATGATGGTTCCTTTAGCAGTAATAAAATTTAGAAGTGAAAAAAGATTTGTCGGGGAAAAGGTAATGAGTTGATTTGGAAATGATTAGTTTATGAAATGTATTGTAACATTCATTTAATATGTCCAAAAGGCAATTAATGATTCATAACTATACCTCAGGAGAGAAAGTAGGGCTGGATATATGGATATGAGAATCATCTAAAAAGAAACAGAATTGAACCAATGGGATCTCTTGAGATTATCCAATAGTATAGAAAGAAAAGAGAAGATCCAGGAGTAAGACTTGGAAAACAGCCTTAATTAGTTGGCATGATTTTTATAAAGACTAATCTAAGGAGACAGAGAAGCAGTCAGATAGATAGGAAGAAAAACAGGCAACAGGAGTTTCATGACGACAGAGAGAGGAGAAAGTACCCAGAAATAGAAGGCGGTTACTGTCAAATGCTACAGAAATATTCAAGAAGGACAAAAACGGATTCTAAATGTCATGAAATTAGTCAATTAAGAGATTATTAACAATTTTGTAAATACCAGTTTCAGATAAACGATCAGGCCTAAAAAGAGATCAGTCAACAAGGGAAGAAGAAATGTAATAACATGATTCAATCCATAGAATCCTTGAAGTAGTTTTAACATTAAGAGAAAGTGTTATTTGAAACACAATATAAGTGGGGGGTGACCCTTAGGCACTGATAGGTGCCTTCCTGAAGAGAATCATACTATCATACTCTAAAACTAGAGCGAAAAGGGACCAAAAAGTGCATTCAAGCCATCAACCTAATTTAATAGTAGAGCAAATTGTGGCCCAGAGAAATTGCATAGATATAAGCATTAGTTGTAGCCCTTCAATCCAGGACTTCTGATTTTAGCACTGGTGCTCTTCCCACCATTCCAAATAAAAGATATTCATAGAAATGTTGCAAATTCAGTGTATCTTAAGGTGATACAATGCTCTTATTTTATAGATGAGAAAACTTCAATTCAGGCAAGATCAGCTGTTTAAAGTCACCAGTCCTAGAGTCAATGCCCTTGTCTTTTTGCCTTCCTTTATCTAACTCTGATATCCCCAGAATCTAATTAGTGCTTTTATTCAGAAGTCTAGGCACTGACAAATAGCTCCAGCTTTAACTTCTGCACTGTTGCTAGCAAGTACTTTGCCACTTCAAAGACCTTGGTAGATCTGGGTCTGCTGAGTAGTAGAATTTAGAGTGATACCTCCCAAGTATAGATACCGAAGTTTGTCTTTTTTTGGTGACTCATAAAACTGTTTTCCTCATTTTGTGTATAATAATCAAGAGATTTGATTTAAAACTTAGTATTAATAATTTGCTTTGTATAAATGATAAAGACTGAGATGTTGTATATATTTAGACATAAGACTAAGAAAATTATGTAAGAACAGTTTGTGAAACCCTCCCTTTAATCCAAGCAGAAATAGCTGGTTGAGTGAATCAGTATCTGATTCAATAGTTACATATTTCATCTGCATTGATTTTTCTCTCCTTAAAAAAATCAATAAAAATATGTACTGACTCAATCAAGTTTAGTTAACGTAGCTGCTTAAATGAGTGAGCCAGACTGAAGGAAGTAGAATATTGGACCTAGAATACCTAAATCCACATGATTCCTCAGACATATAAATGATATTGGACTTGGGAGAGTCACATGACTTCTCTTGAACTCTATTGTGTGGTTTGTCCAATGAGAATAATCATGACATCTATTTCATATGCTTGTTTTAAGGATCAAATGATCAACTTTGCATCTCTTCTGGTAATACCTAGGGCTATGTGGTTCACACAATAAGAAACGAAAGGATCTTTCTAGTGGAAGCTGTGTAGAAAATCTGTTCACTAACTGATCACTTCTCAGGGACTTGGAGTAGGAATCATCTTCATAATCTTATGCGCAATGAAAGGACTTTTTCAAAACTAAATGTGACAATTAGAATTCATGAGTCAGACAGAAAGGACATCTCTTTAACTACCTAACCATTCACCCTGTACTTTTTGTCACCAGTACTCTTTTTTTTTTCTCCAGCCTAATCTTTTAGTGACAGTAAACATGATTTGACAGAAGGTTCAACATACTTGCAGCACATTGAAGCTAAATCTATCACAGGGAGGAGAAAAAGTACATAAATGTTAGAACTGGTGAATTGGTCCTTAAGCATAAAATGCTGCATATATTCTGACTGATATGAATCCAGGAATGAGGGATGGACTAATAAATTTAAAATTAAAGAATTATATTTATGATGGTTGGTAAACACTCTGATTCCACATTCTAAAGCACATGCATTACATAAATCTGAAAAAGGTACTTTTGAATTTTGAAATCAGAAAAAGTAATTATTATAAAATTATTTTTTGATAGCTCTGTAATACTGGAAGTCATACATAAGCCTTTGTATATATTTTGTCACTTTAATCTCAAACAAACTATCCCATCAGGAAAGGACTACAGATAGTGCTACTCCCATTTTACATATGAATACAGTGATCTTTTCTGAAGTTATATGATTTGGACAAGAGGACACAATTGGAAAGTGTCTGAGGCAGGTTTGAACCTAAACTTTCCTAACTCCAAAATCAACAGTCTTTCCAATAAGCCTCACTCACTCTAAGGATGACAGTTGTTTACATGGCTTTTTTCTCATACGTGGTGAAATGAGTCTTCAAGGTATTTGTCTCTGAGCTCTATGAAAGTGAAGATTGTCTTCTTTTATAAATAAAACATGGCTTAGGGTAAGATGTATTTGATGATGTAATATTCTTTTAAAGAAAAAGAGACAACCACTTTTAAAAGATATATTTGATAGAAGAGAAAAAAAAAACTCATTGCTGAATATTGATCCAAGTTTCATTCTGAGATATGGAGAAAAAAAAACACGTTGGATATAAGCATTTAGAATTCAACCTTACCTCTGGCCATGAAACAAGTTGCTCACTCTCATCTATCCCTTTTTTAAGTCACGTAAATGTGTGTAAGAAAAATCACTATACCCTGAATTACCAACACCCAGAGACATATATCTGACTAATCTGCTAAACAAAGGAATAATTTTTAAAATGATTTTATCTTTATTATTGCAAAACTCCATTCTGTTTAGAGAAATACTTTGGCAAGAGAGACGAGGTTTAAATGACTATGTGTAGTTATCTGTATGATTTAGGTGATACCATTGAGCCTCAGAATTTGAGAGTTAGAATGGACTTTGAAGGCTATCCACTTCAACCAGTACCTTACCACATGCCACACTCTATAGGGTGCCTGAAAAGGAGTGATCGCGTCTTTGCCTGGAGATCTTCAATTAAGAAGAAGCCTACCTTCGACCCTATTCTAGTTTGGCTACATGTAATAGCTCCCTAGGAATTCCCTCCATTCTCCCAAAAAAAGACCATTTAGAGTTTCTACATTCAGCAGACAATGGAGGATCTTCATTTCTTTTTGTAGTTCTGCCATGAAGGTTTTAAAGCACAGTTTTAGAAATGCTTTCAGTTGTGGCTAAAGAACTGTATTCTCACTGTCCTGAAGACATTTAGCTAAGTATCATTCTTAATAAGTGTCAAGAGAAATAATCCTAACGCGTTCCTTGGTGACAATGTTCAGTCTGACAAAAATCAGTAATTTACCCATGATTACATTCAATTATTTCCTGCAGCTGAATTTTATGAATTTTCTCATAACTTCTTATAGTTGAATTGATGTGGATTCTTTATAAATATACCCCCTAAATGACCACTTTTTTTCAGAGAATCAAAATAAAGATGACAATTTCATAAGTTTATAATAAGCATGTAGAATTCTACTAAGAAAAATACAAATTCTGTCCATTTCATTGTTATCATTTGTTTCATCTTGCAGGATTTGCAATCACTACATATGTTTTCTGGAGCTTGGATAAACAGATCTTTGTAGTCTTATCCACATCCCCTCTGTTATTAACGAAGATTCTATTTAGCCTTAGGCATTCACTTCATAGAAGTTTGTAAACTAACATTTAAGTCCATGCAGAGATTTCTGAGCCAAAACCTGATGAATGAAAGTAATTTTAAAATGTAAAATTATTGTAGTAATTATTTGGGAAATAATGTCATGTAATTTGTAAGTCGAAATAACATAATATTAATCCACTTTGACTACATCTTTTCTAACCTCTTTTTAACACAAATGTTGTAGTTTTAACTTCATTGTTAATTTCATCAAAGTAACAAGTTTAGAAATGTAATATATTTGAAAGGAAGTGAGTGTAGTAGAGAAAGGTTCAGAGCCTCCACATTATCTGTAACTTTTCCCTTTCCCTCACCATACGTAGCCAATCAATTGTCAAATTTTGCTTTTTCTATCATCACAACTTTCTCATTATCTTATTTTTCTTTATGCAAATAGTTAGCAAATTAACTAATGTTCTCATCTCCTCCTTCCTAGATTACTGCAATACCCTTCTGATTTTGTCCAATTGTTCTTAACTCTCTCATCACTCTAGCCCATCACTGATACCAAACTAATTTTCCTTAAGTGCAGATCTGATCACATCACTCCCCTTTTCAGTCAAGCCCAGTGACTTCTGACTACCTCTGGCTTAAATTACAAACCCTTTTTTTCTTTCTTTTTTTTATTAATTTATTTAACTTTGAACATTCATTTTCACAAAATTTTGGGTTCCAAATTTTCTCCCCATTTGTCCTCTCCCCCCAACCCCAAAACACCGAGCATTCTAATTGCCCCTGTCACCAATCTGCCCTCTCTTCTATCATCCCTCCCTTCCCTTGTCCCCATCTTCTCTTTTGTCCTGTACAGCCAGATGACTTTCTATACCCCTTTACCTGCATTTCTTATTTCCTAGTAGAGAGAACAGTACTTGACAGTTGATCCTAAAACTTTGAGTTCCAACTTCTTTTCCTCCCTCCACCCCCACCCATTCCTTTTGGAAGGCAAGGAATTCAATGTAGGCCATATCTGTGTAGTTTTGCAAATGACTTCCATAATAGTCGTGTTGTTTAAGACTAACTATATTTCCCTTCATCCTATCCTGTCCTCCATTGCTTCTATTCTCTCTTTTGATCCTGTCCCTCCCCAAGAGTGTTGACTTCAAATTGTTCCATACTCCCATTGCCCTCCCTTCCATCATCCCCCCACCCTGCTTATCCCCTTCTCCCCCACTTTCCTGTATTCTAAGATAGGTTTTCATACCAAAATGAGTGTGCATTTTATTCCTTCCATTAGTGGAATGTGATGAGAGTAAACTTCATGTTTTTCTCTCACCTCCCTTCTTTTTCCCTCCACTAAAAAGTCTTTTGCTTGCCTCTTTTATGTGAGATAATTTACCCCATTCCATTTCTCCCTTTCTCCTCCCAATATATTTCTCTCTCACTGCTTAATTTCATTTTTTTAAGATATGATCCCATCCTATTCGATTCACTCTGTGCTCTCTGTCTCTCTGTGTGCGTGCATGTGTGTGTGTGCATGTGTGTGTGTATAATCCCACCAACTACCCAGATACTGAAAAGTTTCAAGAGTTACAAATATTTTCTTTCCATATAGGAATGTAAACAGTCCAACTTTAGTAAGTCCCTTGTGACTTCTCTTAGCCGTTTATCTTTTCATACTTCTCTTCATTCTTGTGTTTCAAAGTCAAATTTTCTTTTCAGCTCTGGTCTTTTCTTCAAGAATGCTTGAACGTCCACAATTTCATTGAAAGACCATTTTTTCCCCTGCAGTATTGTACTCAGTTTTGCTGGGTAGGTGATTCTTGATTTTAGTCCTAGTTCCTTTGACTTCTGGAACATCCTATTCCATGCCCTTTGATCCCTTAATTTAGAAGCTGCTAGATCTTGGATTATCCTGATTTTCTTTCCACAATACTTGCATTGTTTCTTTCTAGCTGCTGAAAATATTTTTTCCTTGACCTGGGAACTCTGGAATTTGGCCACGATGTTCCTAGGAATTTCTCTTTTCGGATCTCTTTCAGGCGGTGGTCTGTGGATTCCTTGAATATTTATTTTGCCCTCTGATTCTAGAATCTCAGGGCAGTTTTCCTTGATAATTTCATGAAAGATGATGTCTAGGCTCTTTTTCTCATCTTGGCTTTCAGGTAGTCCCATAATTTTTAAATTGTCTCTCCTGAATCTATTTTCCAGGTCAGTTGTTTTTCCAATGAGATATTTCACATTATCATCCATTTTTTCATTCTTTTGGTTTTGTTTTGTGGTTTCTTGGTTTCTGATCAAGTCATTAGTCTCCATTTGTTCCATTCTACTTTTTCAAGAACTATTTTCTTCAGTGAGCTTTTGAACCTCCTTTTCCATTTGGCTAATTCTGCTTTTGAAAGCATTCTTCTCCTCATTGGCTTTTTGAACCTCTTTTGCCAGTTGTGTTAGCCTATTTTTCAAGGTGTTATTTTCTTCAGCATTTTCTTTGGTTTCCTTTAGCAAGGTGTTGTCCTGCTTCTCATACTTTTCTTTCATCTCTCTCATTTCTCTTCCCAGTTTTTCCTCCGCCTCTCTTACTTGATTTTCAAAATCCTTTTTGAGCTCTTCCATGGCCTGAGCCCATTGGGTGGGCTGGGATACAGGAGCCTTGACTTCTGTGTCTTTCCCTGATAGTAAGCATTGTTCTTCCTCATCAGAAAGAAAGGGAGGAATTCTCTTTTCACCAAGAAAGTAACCTTCTATAGTCTCATTTCCCCCTTCTAGCTGGTCATTCTTTATGCTCATCAAAGATGCCTCATAGTAAGGTCTGCTCCCTGGAAAGGAAATATATGATATATGTATATATCCATTTAATCAATATCAATGAGTTTATAGAGGATGTAATCTTTTATGTTTAGATTCCTCAGGCATTGAGAACCTTTAATGGTATGAAGTGTAGGACACTCAGCAAAGGACATTTTTTGTGAAGCTGCACTATATTTTTACCTGCAGTTTTTGATGGTCTGCATCCAATATTCTGTGTTCTTATGTTTAGCATATAATGAAGTACTGAGTTTTCTTTAGAAACTTAATTAGTTTGTTCTCATGGTCAATTTTATATATTTTTTGAAATTCATGAAGTATTGCTGCTCTAAATGATTCTTTTATAGTTTAAACTATTTTTATTTGAAAAGTACATAATTAGTAATATATCTAAAATTAATTTAAATATTATAACATTATTATTTTCTTGTGATCCTTTCATTAAAATGTTTTTCTCCTTTTCTTTTTCATTTTTCCATTTATTAGGTACCAAGTCATTCCCTGCTGTAGTTATGTAAGCTCTACATCACTCTGGAAAATTAATAACCAAATATTTTCAAATTATATACATATTTTATATAATTTATTTTCTACCATCCCTCTATGTTTTGTTAATTCTTTAAAGACCTGCTAATTTTATTCATTTTTTACTTTACTAATAATATCAGTCATGAAAGAGATTATCTATGGTTTTCTAGGTTAATTTTTTTTTTAAATCACAAAATCTCTTTATAGGAAAAAGAATAGTTGAACCTTCCCTTTGAATCCTATAGAGATTCAAATATTTCAATATACCTTCTAATTGTTCAGCTGACACAGGGTTCATCAAAACATAAGATTAGTACATATGCTCAGTTAAAAGGCTTTTACATTTAGTATTCTATTCTCTCTTCAATCTCAGAGGTCCTTCTGTGGACAAAGATAATTTCTGAGGCCAAGACAAAATAACTTAACAAATTGGTTTCTGGAAGTGTCGTGACATTTTACAACACTGATAACTGAAAAATAAGATCTACAAGATGAGTTATTGTGATCTAAGGAACTGCTATCACAAATTGTTCATCATGGTTAAAAGAAGGCTTATTTATAGCAGTAGTAATTTTCATTTTTATCCATCTTATAAATTGAAATATGAATATTGATACAAAAATTCCGTATGTGCATTTCCAAATTCAGCTTGGTAAAATCATCAAATAAACTCCAAACAGCATTCAAAGCTATTTTTTTTTTATTTTTGGCAGTGAGTGATTTTCCCATTCCCCCTTTACATTAGACATTTTAACATAAGCTTGCTTTATCCTGGAAGGTAGAGGGAGTTTGATGAAGGAGTCTTTCAGGTGAGATCAGTGCTATTAAGATCAGTTTCTTACCAAGTTCTGTAACAATGGGAAGTCAAAAAGTTCAATAAATTAAAAGAACAAATCTATTTGTCCTGATTATCATTGCTTCTAATGTCTGATTAGCAATGGCAGCATACATCCAATGAGGAAAGCTTTCCCTTTGGAGTTAAGCATTTAGTAAGCAATTTGATTCAAAAAGTGCTTGGCAATCATTTATGTTACTTATTCCTTTTAACCACCCTCTGGGGCAAGTTCCAGTTCTAATTGTCATTTTTATAGATGAGTTGCTAGGAGGTTAAAGAACTTGTCCAAATCTGCATAGGAATTTGATGACAAAAATGAGATTAAAGTCACTTGACTTAAAGTTGGAGGAAAATGATGACATATAAAGACCTCCCCAAAGATGTCCCAATAAAACTCTAAAAATGTACGAAAAGTAACAGTGGTAAATAAACAGAGGAAAACATTCCATGACCCATTCTGTCCAGTCCTGCACTGTCCAAATGAGACAACCAAAATGGTGCAAAAGCTCTGAATTACAACAAACTAGATTGGACACAAGACAGAGTATGTCAGGGTCAAGAGATGACACTAGGTGAGCTCCTACATAATGCTCAGGAAGTACTGCCTGAAGGACAGTAAGAGACAGATGCATACAGTACCATGATAGCAGCTCCTCCAGACCCGGAAAGTAGAGCAGATTGCTCCCAGGTCCAGAAAGTGAAATGCTTGACTATTAAAGGTTCCAAGGTTCCCTTGGTTCATGGGACCAAGAAAGGGATGTGACCACACAAACATAGTGGAAGCATAGCATTCACGATGTCTATTGCTCACTCAATGAAGGAACCAAGGCCAGATCAGCAGAGACATTCTAGGGTTTCTGTGGTCAAAGTGTGAGTCAAGTCAGAGGCCAAAAAAAGACAAAGGACCAGGAAAGTACTTGGGAAACAAAGAACCTATAGACTTGCAGGGGGCCTTATCTCCGTATTATAAACAACATCTATCTGGTAGTGAAATGTTGGGATCAAAGAAAGAAATGATAGAACTGGACAAGAAGGGGACAAAGTACGAAACAAGCATGGAACCAAAGTAGAACCATTAGAAGGCTGAATCAAAATGCAGGATTTTCCAGAGAAGTAAGAGTGAGGTATTCTAGTATAGGAAGAAAGGAAGGAAGGAAGGAAGGAAGGAAGGAAGGAAGGAAGGAAGGAAGGAAGGAAGGAAGGAAGGAGGGAGGGAGGGAGGGAGGGAGAGAGGATGAAAGGAGGAGGGAAGGTAGGTAGGCCTGACATTTAATCTGAGCACAGCTCAATCAACACAGAAGATTTTTATTTTGTGCATTTTCTCTTTGTGGGTAACACTTTCCTTCTTGATTGGTTTACTCTTGCTTCTAGTGTAGAGAGCCCAACTGTTTTAGTATCCAGTACCCTATTGCTACCACTCTTAGCAAGTGGGACAGACACTAACTGCTTTCTGAGACCTCACAAGGCCAGACAGCAAGCAGAAAAAGAAAAGATGAGGTGATCTAGAGAGGCAAGCACTCATAGAGTCATGCCTTGTGGGGTAAAGAACACTTCCTCATCAATGACATGGAGCTAAGAGTTATCTACACACCTTAAGGCCAGCAGGTAGATGAAGGTCAGAGGGTCAGGGATTTCTCATTTAGTAAGAATACTCACTGAGTTCTGGGTCAGCAGCTGAATAATTACATGTCTCGGTGAACAGGAAACCCATCAATCAGCAGCCAATATACATTTATTAATCACTTACTATGTGCTAAGCATAGTAACACAGTGGCTAGAGCACCAGCCTTGGAGTTAGGAGGCTCTGAGTTGAAATTCAGTCTCAGCCAGCTAAAAGGGCAAAGGGAAGGAAGAAAAAGAGGTATATAGCTGAGGGCCTGGGAGACAAAGTTCTGTGAAGATGAAGCAGCAGGGTACCCTGGAGAGTCCTTGTCCTCCTCTTTCAATTGGAGGTTCTTAGAAGAAGAAGCCAATTAGAAGTCAAGGCCTCAGGGAACAAAGAGTACTTGTGATGTGAGGAGCTCACCAGGGTGAGTGATTGTGAGTGAAATAAAGAAAGTCCTGTGGAAATGAGTCAGGGTAGCTTGTGTGTTCATCCTTTGTTGCCAAAGAAGACCATGCCATCAGAGAAGTGATGACTTGACTTGCCCTTGACTTTGCAGGGCTGTGCAGGTCACCAGCCTCACTTCTCCTCCACAGTCATCTTGAATCCAGTGACCAGATATTCATCAGGATGACTGGAGATGACCCAGGATGAGGCAACTGGGGTTAAATGACTTGCCCAGGGTCACATAGCTAGTGAGTGTCGAGTGTCTGAGGTGAGATTTGAATTCAGGTCCTCCTGACACCTGCACTGGTGCTCTATCCACTGCACAACCTAGCTGCCCAGGGCAGCTTACAGAGTGATGAGAGAGAGGGAAGTACTTAGAAGATATTTGTTCTTCCTCTGAAATGGGGAAGAGGGATTCCAACAAAAATCCTTAAAGTGAAGGTAAACTTATGTTTATATGTTGTGTCTCCCAGTAGAGTAGAAGTTCATCAAGAACAGAGATAGTTTTATTTTTACAGTGTTTATCCATAGTGGCAAGCATATTGCTGTGGTGGAGGAGGGGATAGTGGTTTTCACATCAATAGTTTCATTAAAGAAGACAATTGTTATTGAGAAAACTCTTCTACTGTTGAAAATTCTACAACTAACCTTCTTAGAGAGTTGCCAGGGACCCTGAGAAGTTAAATGGTTGACTCAGAAGCATATAACCAACATATAACCAAGATGGTGCTTGAACAAGTCTTCTGGCTTGTAAAGTCCTTTATATCCATTACTCCATGCTAATCTGTTCAGAGGCAGTGTTTAATGAATGTTAGTCATGAGGAATTCAGTTGAAATGAATTGAATTGGATCTAATTGTGACTGTGCATCTGTGGTATGAAGGTTTCATGATTTCTTCAGTTTCAACTATAATGACTTTATGGTATATCTCCTGTATCAGGGAAGAGTTTCTTATATGCATTAGCATCTTAGTTGGAAATGTTTCAAGTTCATCTAGATTGGTAACTCAAGAGGAAATACATATGCATCATGAATACAAGCCAAAGCAAAGGGATAAATCAGGATTTCAAATTCAAAGAGCAGCATATTTATGGTTCATGAGAAATTGACATTCAGGAGGTGATGTTCAGGAATAAGACTGACTCTATCTAGAGAAGTTCCTTGTGGATTCTAGTCCTGACTGGTGTGTTAGTTTCCCTTTACAAGTGACAAATATGTGTGAGCTTGCATTCCTCTGTACTGAACAATTCACAGAGAGATGCAGAGAAAGAAAGACTCAATAATTGGGAGTGAGGGTGAAACGAGACTAGGAGTTTATTCTCTAAATACTATTTTCTGTTCAGGTCTCTCTTTCTTTCTCTTGCCATGAAATTCAAGATAGGCACAAAATGAGAGCTTTTCACAAAGAAAAGAGAGAGGAAGCTAATGAGCCCCAGACCCTGCTTGGTTTATTAGCTATATAAGAAGTAATGTTATTGCACCCCAGGGTGGGTGCTAGTTATTAGCTTCATGGCTGTCAGAACGCTAATGAAAGTCCCCTTCCCCTCCTAGGGCGTCATTCACACATACACACTCAGAGGCCATGGGTTATAAATCATGTACAAGAACCATAAAAATTATACTAGCCTATTAAAAAAGATTTGCCTAAAGAGAAAATTTTATATGAGATATGAGTTAGATTTAACAATAATAGCACTATCTTCCCCTCAGCTTGGTATGGTGGTTAGGCACGATGCTCGGAGTTAAGAAAATCTGGGTTCATATTTCATCTCTGACACTTATTTTGGTTTAATTTCTAAGTAACAATACCAACTTGTAAGCACGTCTCTTATAAGTCAAAGACCAGTTAGGATAGCAGAGGAAATTCCTAAATATTCTGTTCTTTCAATACTATGAAAACATCTCACATCTCTTGAATTTTTGATCATATGCTGATACACACTCTGTGTGGTCATATTTCCATAGATAAATCAAGGAAGCCCAAAATCAAAATTGAATTTAAATCTTTAGTAGTACTTGAGTAATTGGAAAATCTACAAGTTATAATAAACCAAAGAGTGGAAGTGCAACTGTCTTCTGTAGCTTTTAAATTATTTTTCAGATTCCTTCCCTAACCATACCACTACCACAACCATAACTGTGACTAGATGCATGTTTTCCTCAAAAAAGTTGCAGGAACTTTCTTATGTCCTATTTTGTCTGAAGGAGGGGCATATTTCTGATCCCTTAACAAATCTGGGACTTCAGTTTTTGAGTCATCCTATCTCCCTAAGTCTGTGAATAGTTATTATGTGCTTCCTGTACACAAGACTATGTGCTATGGAAAGAGATATAAATTAAAAATAAAAAAGCAAAGCAATCCATCTCCTCAAAGAGCTTCCTCTGGCCTGAATAAATCCTCCAAGCACATCGGTGTTTCTTCACAAACTGAACTCAGGACTTCTTATTCAAAATTGTGTGCATGTGTGTGTCTATCTATCTATAGAGAACCACAAGGAGTTTTTCAGTGGTTGTATATAATCATATGTGACATTAGAATTTTAAAGTAACACATTTCATAATGTCATAATTCATTTAAAAGAAAAGTAAACATATTGTCTTACCACAATATATTTCTAAGAAAAATATATTTGCAAATACAAAAGAATAGAAGAATGAAATTGGTTTATTGGGAGCAAATCTCTGTAATGTCTGGCTTATTAACAGATACTTGGATTCTCATATCTGCTTCTACATTTAATCTGAAATATATCGACTTAGTTGAAGCATGTGAAAAAAATATCCGATCTCATATAGTCATGTAGTTGGAAAAGGGCAAATATTTTAATGGTACATAGATTCAACTTCTAAGAGGCCCTGAAAGGATTTCAGGGATCCTAAGCGTCCACAGACTGTACATTATATTCCAATTATGTAAACCAAAATTAATGTACTACCACCTCAGGATTTCTTCTCTAGCCTCCACCACCAAGAGGCTGGGTCCAAGGACTACAATTAACTATTTGTCTTTATAGAGTTCTAAGGCTACTTTACAGGTTAATGATGTTTTTATACAACTATTGCTCATGAATATCAATTTATTTTGCTTCTCATCCCTTTATCAATTACTTATTTAACTTTTAGAAGGAAGTGTTTACTAATGTGGTATAAGACAAAGGGGCAGCTAAGTAGTGCAGTGGATAGAGTTCCAGGTCTGAACTCAAGAATACTCTCCTGGAGTTCAAAACCAGCCTCAAACACCAGCTGTGTTACACTGGGCAAGTCACTTTACCCCATTGTCCTCAGTTACTCATCTATAAAATAAGCTGGGGAAGGAAATGCTAAACCATTCCAGAATCTTCGTCACAAAAATCCTAAATGTGGTCCCAAAAAGTCAGACATAACTAAAACAACTCCATAGCAACAATTGGAAGGTTTGGTCAAAAATATCACCCCCAAATTCTTATACATACATAGTGGATGAAGGGAGGGGGTTGCTAAATATAAAGAGTATATGTGGCAAGTGGTAACTTCCACATTCAGGTTTCGGGAATTTCTCTTTTCCCTTTGTGAATTCCTTGTCTAGAACCCCTTTGATATACATACATATATATATATATATATATATATATATATATATATATATATATATATATATATAGAGAGAGAGAGAGAGAGAGAGAGAGAGAGAGAGAGAGAGAGAGAGAGAGAGATCCCTTTGAGAGTAGGTGTCTTCATAAAGTCTTGAAGTTTTCTATCCTCCATTTATGTGGCTTGCCTTTTGCTCACAGTGAAGTTACAGTTTTCAGCTATGGCTGTTTCAGTTAACCTACATTACCTTCACATAGATAGAATTCCAATCTTCTATCCCCTTGAAGTTCACAATGTCACCTTATGGACAGGGAGATGGAAAAGCAGGGACTCTCTCCTCTTCCCACGTTGCATCCAATCAATTCCTTCTCAGGGTGCTTGTATTGGTCCACCATTAGGCTACAATATTATGTAAATCCCATGTCATAAAATGCTTTTCTTTTTTATTCAAAGCCCACCTCGTTGGATGTTTTTCTTTAATCAGCCACAAGAGTTTGCCATTGGGGGGTCATGTGTTTTTATTCAATTTATATCTAATTTTCATATTTGATTGACTGCTTCCATAGGGGTTCTTGGAAGTATTTACATCTAGTTTATGACTTTGATTGTCTGATGAATTCTGCAATTCAATGAAATTGACATTCCTATTTGATTGTCTAAAGTATTTTATTAACTGTATTATCTGTGGTCAAGGTGTGTGTATGCATGATAATTTTAGAAGAAGAAGAGAGGCCTACCAATTGCAATGATCAGAAATGACTTTCCATAAGAGATAGTGTAGAAAATTAGTCTGGAAAAATATTTGGTATTGTAAGAGGAAGAGGTGAGGAGGGTGGACATTCAGGGAAGGGGAAAATGTGAAGGTACAAAGTGAGGGTACCCAGTTTGCTGACCAACTTGCAGGCCAGTTTAGCTCTCAACATACTAGAGGGGAATTAGAGCCAAAAGTCTCCAAGGGAAGCTTTTTTTTCCCCCTCGAGTGGAAGGGAGATCGAAAAAGATTTCAGTGCCTACACTCGAGAATTCGCATATTATCTGGGAGTAAATTGGCAGCAAACATTGGACTTCTTGAAAATGAAAATGGGATGATCTGAGTTGTGCTTTAGGGAGACTATTGTGACAGAAGAATGGAAGAAAAATTGAATGGGAAACCATGAATCCAAATAGGAAGCTGTGGGAAAAGTCCATTAGAAAGTTAATGAGCATGTGAACGGGAATTGTAGCTGATTGGTGCAGAGAAGGTGATAGAAAGGGCAGATACTGCAGAGATGGAATAGAGAAAATATGGCATGTGACAGGTTATGAGGACACCAGGTCAGGCTGAGGACTGATCCAAAACTTGATCATTTTGTTTAAAATATACTTACTTCAATACTGCTTGATTTGTAATCTGTTGAATGTGACTACCCCAGCTATCAGTGCAAATCATGTGAACTACATTTGATATTAATCACCATGACCACAGAATTCCTCACCAGATAACCACATTTGTGGTCATCAACCTTTAGGTATTTAAGTAGGCAGAGGAGCATGATGAATCTGTTCGTGGGATGATGCTTGAACTTTTCTTAGCAAAATAGAATTCACTAAAAATTTGTCTTCAGTTTCAAGATTGCAAGAAACCTTAAAGAAACTCAGTTTACCATAATGCCACAGTGAACTATAGGATGATTGATTTGGATTGGCATAACTCTCAAGTCCACCCCTACTAGCCTCTAACTGCCAGACTTCCACCTTCTCATTTGACAGATAAGGAAATTCAGACTGAAAAAGATTAAAAACTCAAATCTTTCTGACTCCAAACCCCCAGATCTATTCACTGCTATCCAGACAGCAGATCAGTACTTTGAAGTGAAAAATACTTTTCGTGTGCGTGTGCCTGTGCATGTGTGTGTATCAATGTGTGTGTGAGTGTGTGTGTATGTGTGTGTGTGAGAGAGTGTGTGTATTTTGGCCCAGGCTTTGATTTCATTTATGTGGGGTTTGGGAAGCTCTACCCCTTAAAAAATCTCAGAAACACATACCTTGCGTCGTAAAATTCCCTCCACACACTCAAAGGTGAAGTAACTTCTGGGTATGTGTCAGAGACAGGACTTGAACTCAAATCATTCTGCCTTCAATGCCTTATCTTTGTCTCATGACCTTCCTCCTTTCTTATAATATGAATAATTCATGTAAAACTTTGTGTTTTGGGCTGTACACTTTTTTGTCCTTGAAGAACTATCAACACAACAATACTTTTCATGATGGTGATAATAAAATAAGACACTATCTCTGTCTCAATTACCTGAAAATTGGTATATTTATAATTCCGGCCCCAGAATAAAGTGATTTGCTACAAGTATTGATTATAGTTGGTAGCCAGTCCTGAACTAATACACTGTCAAAAGGTGGATCATTGAGGCAGCTAAACAAAAGGAAGGATATCCTCTAATTGGTGGAGTTTGAGTTCCTTTACTCCTTTTTTGTCCTATTTTATCCCATAGTCTGGGCAGCTAGTTGGCATAATGCTATGACTGAAGTCAGAGAGACTCATTCATCTTCATGAGTTCAAATCTGCCCCCAGAAACTTACTAGCTGACCGACCTTGATCAAGTGACTTAACCCTGTTTGCCTCAGTTACCTTATCTGTAAAATGAACTGGAGAAAGAATTGGCAAACTATTTCAGTATCTTTGCCAATAAAACCACAAATGGTGTCAAGAAAAGTCTAACGTTACTGAAATGACTTAACAATAGCAACATTCCATAGCCACGGTTGTCCTCAAATGAAATTGGTCAGTAGACAAAATTACATTCAGTGACTTTTCTTTTCTTGCAGAATTTGCTCTAAAACTGTACTCTCCCCTCTTTATAGTACCCTTGGGCTGCCACATGTTGCCACTCCCCCAATGATCTTCTGTGGGCATAACTTTGACAATGACCATACCAGTCACTCATTTCATCCATTATAACCTCTCTAATATATGTCCAGTTACCTGAGAGAGCTGCAGGAATAAATCTCATGAATTCATCCACTCTAATGGATTAATATTTTCCCTGTCCTAAATGAAGATACATGATATTTCAAAAGACAACTGAGTTTTAACCTTTTTAAAGTTTATTACAGACAACTGGGGCAACATGAACTGAAATCTTTAGAAATATCTTTCATGGAGAGTAGTTTTAACTAAAATATATAAAACAAAGGCATGAACTTCAAGACCTCTGGGGTACTAGGTGAGGAAATTTGGATTAGGTGGACTTTTCAAAGATCCTAGTATCACCCTAAGTACATACCTTAAATCAAATACATAATCTGTTTGGCATTGAAAGTCCTTCATTTCCAGTCTTCTTACACTTTCCTCATGGATATTTCCTCTTTGATCAAGTAATATATAGCTGTTCCACGAAGTAGACACACCAAGTCTCAGTTCCTGGCATTTTCTTAGATTGTCTTCCATACCTGATACTCTCCTTCCTCAATTTTACCTACCAACTTCCTTTTGTTGTTGTTGTTCAGTCACTAAGTCATGGCTGACTCTGTGACACCATGGACCACATAGCACACCAGACCCTTTCATCATCCACTGTCTCCTGAAATCAGTCTAAGCTCATGTTTCCAGCTTCCACAACATGCCTATCTATATATCTCATTCTCTACTGTTCCCTTCTCCTTTTGCCTTCAATCTTTCCCAGCATTGAGGACTTTCCAATGAGTCCTCGTCATGAGGCCACAATATTTAAGCTTTTGTTTCCTTCCAATTTGACCTTCCAGTGAATAATATTGACTGATTTGATCTTGATTTCCAAAGAACTCTCAAAAGTTTTCTTCAGAACCACAATTAGAAAGCCCTGAGTCTATAGTGCTCAGCTCTCCTTATAGCCCAATTCTCATATTCACACATTGCTACTGGAAAAAAAAAAAAACCACAACATAGCTTTAACTATATGTACCTTTGTAGGAAAGGTGCTGTCTCTGCTATTTAGTATACTGTCCAGATAAGGTGTAACTTTCCTTCCAAGGAGCAAGCATCTTTTAATTTCATGGCTGCCATCATAATGTACAGTGATCACTGAGACAAAAAATACAAAACCTGACACTGCTTCCATTTCTTCTCCTTCTATTTGTCAGGAAGTGATGGGACCAGTTCCCAAGATCTTAATTTTGGGGATGTTAAGCTTCAAGCCAGTTTTTACACATCCACTTTCACTCTCATCCAGAGGATTCTTCATTTTTCTTCACTCTCTGCCATCAGTGTTGGATCATCTGCATATATGAGATTGTTGATATTTCTCACAGTAACCGTAATTCCAGTTTTTGATTCATGTTTTCTGGCATTTAACGTGATGCACTCTGCATGTAAGCTCAATAAATAAGGTGACAACGTACAGCCTCGTCATGCGATATTAAAGCAATCAGCTGTTCCGTGTTTGTTCTAAGGGCAGCTTCTTGGCCCACATATCAGTTCCTCAGGAGCCAAGGAAGCCGATGTGGTCCTTCTGCCTCAGTGAGGTTTCACCACATTTTGTGGTCAATGAAACAAAAGGAGATTTTCTTTTCCCTGGAACTCATTTGCTTCACACTACATGCCTGCCCTCTGGCTTCCTTCAAGTTTTAACAGAATCCTATTTTGTGGAGAAAGATTTTCCCCTCTCCATTTCTATTTATCTTCGTGCCTTCTCTCTCTTAATTATTTCTAATTCATCCTGTATATAATTTGTGCATATTTGTTTGCTTATGCCCTGTCCCATGGGAGCTCCTGGAGGGCGTGGAGTGTTCTTGCAGTTCTTGTGAAACTCTGGAGCTTAGCACAGTACTTAGGACATAGTAGTTGTTTAATACATGTTTATTGAATGACCAACATCCTGATAGAGCTTAGGAAAAAAAATAAAACACCAAGACCTGAAATTTGGGGGAATGGCATTGTACACACACGTACATACACACACATAATTTCAGGTCTTATTTTGTATGTTGTATATGTGCATAAATATATGTATATATACATATGTAATTTCTATATGCATACATACACCATTATATATACACATACATATGAATACATACACACATTCATATATATGTATGGATGTGTACATATATATATACACATACATATAATTTCAGATCTTATTTTGTATCTTGCATATGTGTATAAATATATGTATATTAATCTCTATATGCATACATATACATGATGCATGCATATATATACATGCACACATACATACACATACATATGCATGCACATATACACACACTCATATATATGTATGTATACATACATGCTTGTATATATACACACTATATATATGTATAATATATATATATGTTTTTTAAACAAATATTTATTAAATGACTGCCCTTTGTTAGACACCATGGTAATCCAAGCAGCTACTGCCCTCTGTGTACTTGCATTCTCTAGAGGCAATGCAACACATTCTCAAGTGAGTAGATAGAAAATAAATACAAAGTGAGGCACAGTAGTTTCATGAGGACAAGAATCCTGCTCATGCCTGCTCTCTGAGCTAACCTTCATGTCTTTCTCTCAAGAATCAATTAAGATCCTTCCCTTCGAAGGAGATCTTTCCCACTCCTATCAGCTGCTAGTGTTGCTAAGCTATTTCCTCTGAGATGACCCTTTCATGCCCTGTAGGTTGTTTGGCTGGTTGTTGTTCTTCATCTTCCAAGAGGACCAAAATGACATCACCATGGTAAAGTGAAATTTCAGTGGGTCCGACTGTGGCTGACCAGAATGATACAAACTCGGAATGCTCTACCACAAGTTGGGCACAAATAGTCCATGTGAATATTTGGAGTGAACAGCCCAAATTTGCACATCCTTCATTTACTTTGTGCTGTCTCAATTCTGCTTTGCTCAAAGAGCAAAGCACCCTTTCTGATGTAGGCATGCCATGCTGAGTGGTCCTGTGCCAGTGTCTCCCATGTTGCATGATCACATCCAAAGTTCTTGGTAGAGACTTTGAGAGTATCCTTGTATCCTTTCTTCTGGCCACCATGTGATTGTCTGCTCCATATGAGCTCTCCATAAAATAGTCTTTTTGGCAAGCATACATTTTGCATTCAAACAGTGTGGAGAGTCCATTGGAGTTGCACTCTTTGAAGCATTGTTTCAATGCTTGGAAGTTCAGGTCGAGCAAGGACCTCAGGGCCTGGTACCTTATCCTGCCAGGTGATACGTAACTAGGTCTTTATACATTGTCTTCTCAATTAGAGTACAAACTTCTTGAGGGCAGGGTCTGATTTTTGTAATTGTTTGTTTTCATCTTTACCTTTGTTATAAAAAGAAAAAAAATTAACCCTACTCCCCTACCACACTGCCATTTAAGAGACTTTCTGGCACAGTGTAAGAACTTGACAAATGCTTATTGACTGACTCAATGTTAACTAAGGGTGATTAGGAAGGGTCATCTAAACTAAGCTAACTTAAAGTAATTTTGTTATTTAGATATTCAGAAGGTCCTGTAATCATAGCTATGCATAAAATATGGATTAGGTGTGCTGGTACATTCTAGAGGATCATTTCAATACCCATTGGCCTTTTCACTTAAAAAGATATTACCAAAACCCAAGGGCCCTTACCACAAGGGGTTCCTGCTATTAACTGACAAATATTGACTTTATTATTGGAGAAGGCTGGCCCCATAGACAGGAAAATAGGCATTTCTTTGTACTTTGGCTCCTTATGCCTTCACTATGGTTCATGCCTAGGTTAGGACCTTTCCCAAAGGGAATCAAAAGTCTTCCTTGAGGAAAATTCAATGTATAAAGTAGATATCAGGTATGGGACAGTTATTCATTCATATACTTGGAACTACATTAATATGGACAGTACTTGACCGCCTCTAGGGAAGCTCACAACCTTTCTGTATCGTTTCTCTCTGAGGAAAGTCTGATCCTATATAGACAATCAACTCGATGTAAAGTAAATTCCATCATTTTCCATGATTATATGATAAACAGTGGTATGATTTTCACCCTAACTTACAGTAATAAACTGCAAAGCATCATGCCTATCCTGAAAGAAACTTCCTTGTGAAATATAGTTATCACTAGTAGCAGTTTATATTGGGAAAAAAAGGTAAATGGATTTAGAATCTAAAGATCTTGATTTGATTCCTGACTGTGACAGTGGTCTGGTTATACAAAACCTTTGGTTATACAAAGCCTTAGATTTCTTGAATAAATAAATGTTTGTGTGAATGAATGAATGAATGAAGACATGGATGAAAAAATCTTTCATTAAGTGTTTATTATTTGATAGCCTTACAGACATAAATGAATAAACACAATGCATTCGTGTGTTTGTGTGTGTGTGTGAACGTGAATAAGATATATGGGAATTATGGCTTTGGATAAGTGTTTTACTCAGGGAAGTGACAGAGATGGTGAGTGTATCCATAGAATGACTGACAGAGCACTCCTTTCAAGACTTGTATCTTTGAATTATTGTTTTTCTTCTATCTGGAGATGAAAAGTGGGACTGGAACACTCAGAGAAGAAAGTTATTCTTGTAATGGTAGTTTGGATTGGTCTCTAATCAGAAGCCAAGTGACTCATTTTGGTACATGAAATGATAGGGGAAAAGTTAAGTTTGAATCAGAGTAGGTGGGGTGAAAATGATGAGGGAGTGGTAGAATTAATTCCGGCTTGGACTAGAATGATGGAGGGTTATCCATTAGGACATCGGGAACCCTGTCCTGCAGTTAGGGCACCAAGTACAAAGTGAGGAATGGATGAAGAAAGATGGCAAGAAGATGGCCTAGACACAGAAGCTGACTCTCTGGCTTGGGCCAAAGTCTTGAACTAAAAAATGCCTTCTGGGATGAAAATTCGAATTCAACAATTCTTTGGAATTAGAAACAACAGGGGCATATCCAGAATGTCTGAAGTGACGCCAATGATGTGCATGTGCTGAAGAGCAGTTAGGTCTGAATTTCAAAGTGCTAAACATGAGCAGAAGGATATAGTGGAGAGAGCACTGAGCCTGGAGTCAAGAAGATATGAGTTCAAATCCAGTCTCAGACAGTAGCTGTGTGACCCTGAACAAGTCACAACCCCTATTTGCTTCAGTTCCTCATCTTCAAAATGGGGGACACATCTGGGAAGAAAATGGTAAACCATACAGTATCTTTGACCAGAAAAATCCCATGGACTTCACATGGTGTCACACGGAAATATGTCTGAACAAGAAATACATACACGCACATACACACACACACACATATATATACATGTGTGTATGTATGTATATATGTATATACACAAGTGTGTGTATAGAAAAATTTTCACATCTCTTGGAGACAATCTGTAATAGGTATCCTCACAAATATGACATGCAATCAGGAATCCATAGAGAAGAGATTCAGAAAGATGAGGCAATTGTTTTGTCCTTGAATTCCGAATCTGAAACAAATACATAAAAATGAGATTGGAATGAATAGTTGGATATGTATTTTGGAACTGCATCATGATAGAAAGAGTAGATGGAGGGGGCTGTATTTTAAAGTGCTGAACTTTAATGTCCTCCAGATTAAACATATCTTTGAAATATCATTATGATTAGTAATCTGATCAACTTGGTTAGCAATCAATGCCCATATAGGAATAATTCAATATAAATTCAATATAACTTTAAAAAGAACTTTTCAACCAGACACCTGATTCCTTTCAGCTGATTCCAGTAGCCTGCATCTGAATTAGAACTCATCTTTCTATTTAAATGCAGATGTAGACTTGCCACCAGGAGGCGGGGGCGGGGGGGGGGGGGGAATCATTTCTTTTGACTGAAATCCTAATATATGGAGGAGTTACATTTACATTAATATTTCTTCCAAGAACAAAAGGTCCTTCCATGTAAGGACCTTGTATCAGTATTATTTATTTAGAGTACCATCTTCCCTCCCTGTAGCCACTTTATAATTAGATTATCTTCAGATGATATGTGTTTATTTCCCAAATAATGTTGTGATATAAAAGTTATACTTCTGGCTGACAAAGAAAGCCATGAAACTTAAAAAAAAATAAAATTTTGAAATGAAAAGGTGAACTTATCAAAACATAGACATAGCTGATGCTGAAGAACTTTCATTACTGTAGACATTGATGAGACCTTTGCGACCATTTTTCACACTTTTTTTTCCTTTTCTTCCTCTTCTTTTTAAATTTTGTTTAGTGTTAAGCCCAATAATGGATTGAAAGAACAGTGAGGATGTGCTTTCTGATGCCAGTTCCTAGACATGAAAATCTGTTGGAATAGGCTCATGTATGTTCATTTATATCCCAGAGTAAATCAAGATTTGGAGCAAATATTCTTTTTGGTGTTATATGAGGATCATTGCCAAGTAATTTCATTATTATTTTTTATCAAAATTGATCTTGTTATCTCAAAAAGAGATCCTCTCTTGCCCTCTCAGGTCTGTGTGAATTTCTATGAAATGCTGCCAATTCATTTTCTGAATTTAGTACCATTTTCCAAGACCATTTTGCAAACATATACTTTATTTGAAATATAATAAGAATTTCTATAGGTGCAGAATTCACCTTTTCAAGAAGAAGATTTGGGTAGGAGGAATTTAGAATTTTGAGCATGTGTCAGCATTACTACCTGAAAATAAGCAATTCCAAACTCTTTTTTCTGGGATTCATTCATTTTCTCTCTCAATCCATGTGCTATCACATGGAATATCTATTCAATCAATCAAGTAACTGACAAGTACCTACTATGTGCTAGTTACCTTGCTCAATAATGAGGATGTAATGAAACAAAATAATTCCATTTAATATATCTAGGAAGTATGTCCCCAAGGCTGGTAGTCTATACCTAGTACTTGAACAGACCTTAGAAGTCATCTAGTCTGACACCCTTATTTCATACATGAGGAAATTAAAGCCCTTACAGGTTAAGTGACTTTTGCTTGAGCATATAAGTAATCAACAATGTATTGGCTATTTGAATTTAGGTGCATTGTGACTCCACGTTGAAGGCATTTTTCACTGTGCCATGAAATTTCTCATCAAATGTGAGGATTCCAGCACTAATAGTTGACACTCTCACCTTTTGGTCCTAAAATGTAGCCACCATTCATTTGATTTCCTCAACCCTGATTCTAAGCACTGTGGTAGCACAATGAGAATGAGGCTATGTCCAGAACCATGAAAAAGAACCAGAAAATAATATAAACAATCTTATAAACTTTTCACAAATAGTCATTGCCATTCACAAGTATCATTAATTGAAATTCAAGTATTAATGGTTAGTATGGAACACTGGAAAAAGCTATTCAGCCACACACACACACACACACACACACACACACATGCACCTGAAATGACTTTCAGAAAGAAAGGTGAATGGGACAGAAAGTATGACCCTTGATTCATAATCAGAAATGTGCCTTCAGTCCTAGCTGTCCTCCAAGTGCGTATTCACTACTTGGATGCTATATATGTGTTATTTTTGTTATTTGACTCTTTGTGACCCCACTGAACATAGTCTCCATGGAGCTTTCCTGATGAAGAAACTGTAGTGATTTGTCATTTCCTCTTCCAGTGAATTATCGCCAACAGATGTTAAGTGACTTGTCCAGGGTCACACAGGTATTAAGTGTCTAAAGCCAGATTTGAGTCCAGGTCTTCCTCACTCCAGGCTTGGCTAATAAGCCATCTAGCTGCACACACACACACACACACACACACACACACACACACACACAGTGTGTTAATTTGTGTATATAAACTTAGCAAAACTTAACGTTCTATGCAAATGATAATACTACAAGTGTATAGTATATATATATATATATATATATATATATATATATATATATATACATCCTTCTACTTCTCAACCAACAGTATTAATCACAGCCATAATAAGTAATTTTTGTGCCTGGGCCAAAGGGATGACATAAGCTAGGGAATCCACCTACTGTGGGATACAACTATTATCTGAGTGAGGAGAATATGGGGGGATATATGTGAATTCTGTAGGGGTGACCCCCAATGGGATCATCATGACCCACTAGATTATGATACCTGGAGCAAAGGCTCCGTGGTACCAGCTTTGGTTGGGGCTATTTAATCAGAAATTCTTATATACTAGATAGAAAACTGCACTTAGGGTCAGGAAGTGCTGGATGTGAATTCCACATCAGATTCTGATTCGCAAATAATTCTGGCTGGGCAAACTTGGACAAGTGACTTCACCTCTTTGGGCATAAGGTTCCTCATCTCTAAATTTGAGGGATTGTGCTTAATGATGGGCAGCTAGGCATAAAGAAGTCGAGCTCAATTTTTAACTAATAATGAGAGAAATGTACATTAAAAAAAACAAAACAAAGAAAAATCTGAGCTTTCACTTCATGCTCAATAGATTTTCAAAGATGGCAGGGCTGGCAGGAAGGTAGAAAGCTAGATATACTAACACTTTATTGGTGGAACTGTTAAGAATGAAATCATTTGGTAAAGTAAATTAAAGTCATGCAAAGAAATGACTCAAATATACATATACTTTGACTATTTGACTTAGATATTTCACTAGTAAGTTTATAGCTCAGGGAGGTCAATACAAAATCCCTTTATACACGAAAATATTTATAGCAATACTTTTTGGAGTAGGAATACTACAAAGTATGAATAAAATGTATTTTTTCAACGTAAATTAGTGACTTGAGACATAGCAATAAGACCAAAGTAAGAATGCATCCAAGTAAATTGCTTTCACTTATGCATCTATTCAGTACTACTCATAAACCTTCTGCCTCTCAGTATGTGTTAGGCCTTGAAGAATCTGACACAACAACACAACCTATGCCAGGGGATATAAAGCTGAGCCTGAAGATAGAGGTGTTGAGTTCAAATCCTGCCTCTTTTGTTTACCCATATATATCACCTTGGAAAAGACATTCTGTCTTTCATCCTCAGTTTTCCCATCTGGAAAATGTGTTGAAATAGTTGATCTCTGAAATCTCTTCTGACTTTAGATTTATGATGTGACTAAAAAAAAGAAATGCTAAAGATCCTTTTCAAACAGTGAATTCCAACTCAGAGCATGGTTGTGAACCGACATTACATTCTGAACCTTAATTTAATGAAGTGGTTTGTTATCTGGAGCAAAGTGCCAATAGAAAGATCCAGGGCCAATCCTCTCTTCAAGCAGCTCCACTGCCATTAACAGTCAGCTTGGCTCTTCTTTAAGTTTCAATTTCAGAAAGGCTTTGGATCAAACTGTAATCTTGAACACTGGAAAAAATGGAACAAGAAGAAGTGAAGATTTTATTTAGTTAGAAACAACACTGTGTTTTAATGAAATTAAAAAAAAATGTTTCCACATCTTCTCAAAATGTCAAAGTAAAGGAAAAAGAAATCTTTGAAAATATTAGTTCCAAACTAGACACAATTTTAAAGAAAACCTGATGTCATTGTCATTGTTTTCTTTCATTTCTTTTCATGCCTATGTGTTTTTCTTTTCTGTTTTCCCCTTCCCACCAATGGATGATATCTTTGTTGCTCAAAGCAGGCTTTTTAATGTGAAGCAATCGCTTTACTCTGACAGGGACTACCAGATGCTAATCACATGAGCACAAGCCTTTGATTGACCTATCAGCTAGCGATATGCCCAGTAGTTCTAGAAGTTCTGATTATTAATCATCCCCTGGATACTTATATATTCATAAGATAAGGGAGTAACACAAGAGCCATTTATAGCTTTGTTTGCTTCTCAGACCTGTCAGTGATAAGAGGTCAGCTTGGCAATAAATATGCAGAGGATGGTGCATGAGGATGTACAGAAAAGACTAGGTTATTTTCTCCCCCAGATCTGAAGAATACTCAGAATCTGGGATATCAGGGTTGTTTATCAAGTGAGGAGACTCTTTAAGTTCCTGGAGGCGACTGACAGCCTTCTGGTTTCCCCAGCTCCCTCTTCAGCTTCCTAACGGACTGCTCATATCCCCAGGCATCTGTATCCAGATACTGTTAACAGCTAAATTGCTTCCTTCATTAAACTCTAACTTTCATTTTCAATATATTAAATTTGTGTGGTGTTCACAGTCGTAAAATGATTCTGAGCATTTCCTTAATTGGCTTTGTTCATACAATTATTAAATTGAGATTGTCACTGGGTATTGCTTCATCTGAAAGGATAATTTCATAGTTGTCATTTTACATGTGTTTTCAAAAGAAAAAAACTCAAAATTTGAGGTCTGTCTTTAGGAATAAAATTTTACTTCTCACAAATGATTTTTTAAACTAATGAACACTTGGAGTGTTGTGAGGATCACGTGAGATTATACAAGCAATTTGTTTGTTGTTTTGATTCCAATTAAATTTGAGCTTCCTGAGGGCAGGATTTCTTTTTGCTTTCACCTTTCTATCCCTGAAATTCAACACCATGTTTACTGTTTGAAAGCATTTTTTTGCCAAATATAATTTAATTGTTCCAGTTAAGGAAAAGAATCACTGAATTAAACTTGTAAAAACCAATGTTCTACTTGTATGTAAGTTGTTATTATATATGTAACTACAGGTGAATCACCAAATCATTAAGCCTCAATTTCATCATCTACACAATGGGAAGATGTATGCTTTTTATCAGGCAGAATTATTGATCAGAAAGTTTTGGAAACCTTACTAAAGTATAAATCATAGAATTTGAGATACAAGTCATTGCTGTGGTTCATATGTGAAAGGATCACCAATTCTAACAATCCCAGCAACTGGTTAGCTACTAAAGACCAATATAATCAGAAGCAGCCCCTTCCCCCTTTGTCTGGCTCTTATTGTCCAGAATTTTTGGTTTTATTTTTCCCTAGCATGAAGTCTCCATTTTCCTCTGCTTCTCCTACCCACTGCTCCTGATTCTATACTCTGGGGGAAACAGATGAAAAGGGTAAATCATAAAAACCTGAGGACAGCAACAGTGACAGCACTGACAGCATGTTCCCAGACCTCTCTTCTCTAGGTTGAAAGTGAACAATTCGACGTCGTCATCATCATCATCATCATCATCATCACCATCACTGTGGCCCATAGTTATCATTATGGTCATCGCCGTTGTTATTTGACAAAGAAGAGCTTAGAAATACTGTGAAGAATTGATATGTTCTAAGTACTTTAAAGGTACTTATGTGGCTACTATTTTAATCTGCTTCAAAAATAATTTGTTCCATTAAATAGGTTAAACATTGCAATCCATTCTAATTGGCACTATTTCTATGTTTTCCATATTTTTGTCATATTGAACTAAATGTAACCTTGCAGCTGAGCTTTTACTACTTCTGTGGCCCTAGGCCCCAGTTTCTTAACTTAAGAAATTAAAAAATTTGATTCATTAGCCTCTGAGGTGTCTTCTAGCACTAGACCTCCATTTCTAAATTTAACTTAATCACAATGTCTATTTTATTAAGTTGATGTCCTTGAATAAAATAGTATTTTCTAACATATTTTACCACTAAGAATGAAAGGCCCCTGAGGTTAAGTACTATTTCATTACCCTTTTGGAATACCTATCACCTAACACAATGCCTGGCACCCAGCAGAGCACTAAACAAATGCTGAATTAAATTGAATTAAAAAATAATAATGAGGTAAATAAAAAAAAAATTCAAGGGAGGTCCACAGTGTCCACTGGGTAATTTGTCTTTGTAGAATGTTGTCAAATTTTTCCCATTTGTCTGTGCTACCCCAAAATGCAGGAGAATGAGAAAGTAGGGGACTGGTTATAAGCTGCAGAAGTGGCCATACAATTCATTTAAGATTCATCAAAGTAACAAAGTAATAAATACATTGAATTTTGAAAATCCAAGAGAAATAATTACAAAGTTATAAGAACATATTTTGCATTACTTAAACAGAGAAGGAAAGAATTATTCTCTTGAGATGGAAAGAAGTTCTTAGTAATGACTGGAGTTAACATGCTTAAACAGGCATTTGCTTGTAAAAATCGATCAATATTCCATTTTCTTAAACTCCAAGCTTTAAGAAAGATGTGGTGAGAACATTATGTAATGGCATTTTCCCAATATGTAGAAAGAAAAACAACATGCTGTGAATTTCCTCTCCCTTTTTTTCTCCACAAACTCTCAGCAACTGAGTTGATCCTTGGTTATCAAAGTAGAGAGTTATTTTAAACGTTAGTGCCAACTTCTTCCTTCGGCATATTGTTCTCTAGAGATGGTCCAAAGGATTAGCAATGCCCAGTATCTCAACTCTTTATCTCACCCTACTGCTTTCCAAAATGGAAGATATTCTTTGGTCCCTCTTTCCATCTCTACCATGTTACTAGAATTATCCTCTAGGTGAGAGAGAAATTAATTCATCCATTTATTCTTTTATTCTTTCATCTGCATTCATCCTTTTTAATTCGTTCTTTCATCCATTCATCCATCAACTCATTTCATTCATTTATGCAACACTTATTAAGTTCCTTGTATTTGTTAGTCAAAAGTGTTAAGTGCTGGTTACAGACACACAAAAATGAGTTGGTTGTTGCCATCAAGGAGTTCATATGCTCCAAAATCTCTGCTTCCTTCCAGGGCTCTGATGGTTTGAAATGTCAATTTAAATTGTTAAAAACAAGCAAACAAAATCAAGAGTTGCAACAGCAAGAAAAGAAAGAACTTAATTCCTTCTTTAAAGTAGTTTTCATCTTTATGATGAGCAAAGAGAGGGAATCAACTAAAGCAATAGATGTCAATGAGATTCTTGATTTTGCCTGCAAAGGAAATTTCTGTTGTTTCCCCTGATCCCCCTCCTAGATTCTTATGACTTGTCATTGAAAAAGATGCAAATATTTGAATTCACTTGTCAATGACAATCAGTATTTTGTGACGCAAAGTGCATCTAAGTGTTTATTTTTTTCTTTCACTCTGGCAGCTGCTGAAAATTCTCAAGCTGGAAGACAGTGTTAGCCTTTTTTCCTCTCATTAAGAAAATGTTTGTCCATATGTGTTGTATGTTCTCTATTTTTGGTTCAGTAATCAGTAGATTTGCCATTGGAGGCCTCCATCATTCTTTTCTTTCTTCCCTCTAATCCCTTTGAAATTACATCATATTACATTATTCTCTACCCTCATCTGCCTCCTAGGTTTCCTGATTTCTTTTAAATCTCAGCTCAGGTCTTGCTTTTTGCACAAAGCTTTGCCCAGTCCTCCATTATGCTAAGTGCCTTCCCTTTGAAAGTTTCTCCAGTGAATCAGGAACATCTTGAATGTACATAGTTGTTTGCATCCTATTTCCCCATCGGACTCTGAGCTCCTTGAAAACAGGATTTTTATTTTTACCTTTCTTTGCATTTCTACACTTTGTGTATAGAAAGCAAGCAAAAAAATTTTTTGTTGATTTCACTTGCGTTGTCATGTACGGGATTTATACTGTGTGAAAACCTGGAAGTCTTGTTTCCAATCACAGATGAATCAGAGGTAGGAATCTGGGAGAAAGAATGACTAATATGGAAATGTTTCACCTGATTGCAAATATGCAAACTAAATCAGATTACTTACCATCTCAGGGAGGGGGATAGGACAGAATTAAAAATTTAAAATACTAAAATAAAACTTTTTTAAAAATGTCATCTAAGTAAAATTTAATACTATTTTTAAAAGAATTTAGGTATTAGGGTCACAAATCCTTAAAGTTAATATAGACCTGTCTTTCCCTCCATTACTTTACCTCCTCCCTTACATTTGCAAGTAATATTTCTTTGGAATTGACTAACTGCAGAGTGATGGATGCTTGGGAAAAAGGGTGAACTTAAGTACACATAGAACTTGGTGTTGTGTTGAAAGGAAATACTTAGACATGATTTTAAGGCAAAAGAGAGACTGATATTTAAAGGAATTTTTTTATTCTAAATATTCAATTTCATACAAACATTTATTGTAGAAAGACTTCTATGTGCTACACACTAGGTATATAATGACAAAAGCAAAATAGTTCCTACCCTCAAGGAGCTTCTATTTTACTCAGAGGGAAACAACTTCTACATATAAAGTTAAAAAAAACCATACTAAATAATTTCTAAGGATAGAGGAATCAAAATTGGAGGAAGAACGAAGTAACGATTTTGTTAGGAGGTGGAACATGAACAATACTTTCAAATACAGCAGTACTTCTAAGAAGCAGAGGGAGCCAGAAGCATATTGCCCATGTAGGGGACAACTCCTGAAAGCCAAGAGGATAGGAGATGAGATATGTGATGTACAGAAAAAAAGGTGAGTAATACAATTCCTCTGGAATGCAGAGCATGGAAAAAAAAGATCTTGAGGGTGGACACTTAGTTCTTCAGAAAATGAAGGATTCAAAGAAGTATTGAATGGCTGTGGTCTATTTTTCCCTAAATATTTGGTTTATGTTTCAAAAACCTCAGTCCCTGTAGAAGAGTCTCTTGAGAAAACAGCCACAATTTTGCAAATGTGTATCTTCTTCTTCTCTGTATGGAGCATATACAATTTTTCTTAGTCTGATAATGGTTCTAAGAGACCCTTTTCACTCAACAAGAGTTGAAGATTAAGTCTCAGTGCTCTAAGCTATAAGAAATATGGAATAATCTATTTCTGCTTCTTAGAAGGAAGGATCTTGGCTGAGGAATTCTCAAAAGGCCAGAAACAGAATTCAGAGGAAAACAAACAAACAAACTTCACCACGAGTAGCCCATTATTGACGGCGAACAGCAGTCATGAGGCCAGCAGAGATCATGTGGCCTGAAGGATATTGACCAATAGAAGGTGCAAGGAGACTTTACCAGATAACTTCTGGGAGCCTATAACACTGGAGAGATGAAAGAATGATCAATGTAAGAAGCCTTACTCCACAGCAAGTGCCCTTCAATGGACCTCTTGGGAAAGGCTTCTTTTGCATGGATGATGGCATATTCTTTGTGGGAGAGGTTTGACCAGCATTATCAGGAAACACTTTACTATTTCTTTTCTTACTAAGATGTTTCATGAACTGATTTTGCTTTGAACTAATTGTGTCCTCCGGATGACTAGATAAAGTAAATATGTCACAGGAAGCTTGTGAATTAGGAATTGGAGTCTATGTGTACAGCCAAAGGACATCAGATTCAGGATATTTGGAGAGTGGGTTCTCATAAAAGAGAGGAATGCTACACCTGGGCCTATTTTGTATCTCAGCCAGCCCAATTCGTTAAGGACAGGCAATATTTCACCCTCAACCTTTGCATCCCCCACACAGAACCAAGACCTTGCATATTATTTAGTAGGAAATATGACTTTATTGAACCAAATTTTTGTTACTTTTCCTGGAAAAAAATACTTTCTCGTATTTTATTTACAATGGGGCTATTTCTTCTCCTTGACTCCTTTCTGTCCTTATGTCTTTGTCTATCTGTCTCTGTATATGTAATCCTCTCTATCTTCCCCTGCTCTGTTTCTCTCTGTTTTGACTCTACATATCTGTTTCTATATCTCTGTCCCTCTCCCTGCTTTGTCTCTCTCTTCCCCTCCGGCCTTTCCCTTTATCTCCTTTCACTCCCTCTCTATTTCCTATGCTTTGTATTTTCTCTCTGTGACATTGTCTCCCAGACCGTCCTCCCCTCCAGTGAAATTTCACACAATTCTTGACAAAATGATTAAGGAGAGAGAAGAGTCCCAGATACCCTGGCTTATGTATTGTTCTTTGAGCACACACTTACCATTGACAATCTCTGTGACATTGACTCTAGCTGTCTCCCAGAACTGAAATGTCCTCTGTTCTTATTACAGATGTTTTAGGGGCCACATTTAGAGTCAACTTACCTGAGCATCGTCATGATCATGGATATAGAATTTGATTCTTAGCCAGCACAAGGTGTTTTCCTTTGGATTAAGAATTATGCAATATGGTCCTTGGTTTCATTCATTAGAATCTCTGATTAAGGATGGCAGGTGTAGGATGGGTTTAAAACAAAATGTCACGCAGACCTTACTATAAGACACACCTATATTGATAAATCATTTGCTTTTTACATCATTTTAAACCCCAGATGATTAGAGGTGGAGAAGAGAAAACAGAAACACCAACTGGGGCTGTGTTAGACCTGCTTCTACTGATTCCATTCAGGGAACTTTGTTTCTCTAAATAAGTTCCTTCTTATCTACCCCCACCCTCACCCCAAGGAACATATCTATGAAAGCTCACCTTCCCATGATACATTTCCCACCATTCCCAGTGTCCTCTCTTCCAATAACAGCACTCAGAGAACTGGAGATAACATTTAAAATGCTTTTAAGGAAGATTTGCTAGAGCCTGTTTTAAAGCAATCATTAGCTGGTGACCTTTCATTAATGCAAGTGAAGCAGGGACTGCCAGCAATAATCACTAATTAGAAAGAGGGAGAAGAAGGCTCTGAAGGATCACAGTTCAGGTTGGTATTAACAGAGGAGGCAAAAGTGGAGGGAGACCCAAGAACATTTTGTTTTGTTTTGTTTTTTTAATTTATTTCTTTAAGTTTTCAGCTTTCATTTCCACAAAATTTTGGGTTCCAAATTTTCTCTCCATTTCTCCTCTCCCCCCACCCCAAAATGCCAAGCATCCCAATTACCCCTATCACCAATCTGTCCTCCCTTCTAACATCCCTCCCTTCCCTTATCCTCATCTTCTCTTTTGTCCTGTAGGGCAAGACAAATTTCTATACCCCATTACCTGTATTTCTTATTTCCTAGTTGCAAGAACAATACTCAACAGTTGTTCCTAAAACTTTGAGTTCCAACTTCTCTTCATCCCTCCCTCCCCACCAATCCCCTTTGGGAAGGCAAGCAATTCAATATAGGCCATATCTGTGTAGTTTTGCAAATGACTTCCATAGTAATCATGTTGTGTAAGACTAACTATATTTCCCTCCATCCTATCCTGCTCCCAATTGCTTCTATTCTCTCTTTTGATCCTGTCCCTCCCAAAGAGTGTTGACTTCAAATTGCTCCTTCCTCCAACTGCCCTCCCTTCCATCATCTCCCCCCACCCTGCTTATCCCCTTTCCCCCCACTTTCCTGTATTGTAAGATAGATTTTCATACCAAAATGAGTGTGCATTTTATTCCTTCCTTTAGTTGAATGTGATGAGAGTAAGCTTCATGTTTTTCTCTCTCCTCCCCTCTTTTTCCCTCCACTGAAAAGTCTTTTGCTTGCCTCTTTAATGAGAGATAATTTGCCCCATTCCATTTCTCCCTTTCTTCTGCCAATATACTTATCTCTCACCCCTTAGTTTCATTTTTTAAAGATATGATCCCATCCTATTCAATTCACCTGTGCTCTCTGTCTGTGTGTGTGTGTCTGCGTGTGTGTGTATAATCCCACCAACTACCCAGATACTGAAAAGATTCAAGAGTTATGTAAACAGTTCAACTTTACTAAGTCCCTTATGACTTCTCTTTGCTGCTTACCTTTTCATGCTTCTCTTCATTCTTGTGTTTGAAAGTCAAATTTTCTTTTCAGCTCTGGTCTTTTCATCGAGAATGCTTGGAAGTCCTCGATTTCATTGAAAAACCAGTTTTTCCCCTGAAGTATTACACTCAGTTTTGCTGGGTAGGTGATTCTTGGTTTTAGTCCTAGTTCCTTTGACTTCTAGAATATGATATTCAATGCCCTTTGATCCCTTAATGTAGAAGCTGCTAGATCTTGTGTTATCCTGATTGTATTCCCACAATACTTGAATTGTTTCTTTCTAGCTGCTTACAATATTTTCTCCTTGACCAGGGAATTCTGGAATTTGGTCACAATGTTCCTAGGAGTTTCTCTTTTTGAATCTCTTTCAGGTGGTGGTCTGTGGATTCCTTGAATACTTATTTTGCCCTCTGATTCTAGAATCTCAGGGCAGTTTTCCTTGATAATTTCATGAAAGATGATGTCTAGGCTCTTTTTTTGATCATGGCTTTCAGGTAGTCGAATAATTTTTAAATTGTCTCTCCTGGATCTATTTTCCAGGTCATTTGTTTTACCAAAGAGATATTTCACATTATCTTCCATTTTTTCATTCTTTTGATTTTGTTTTGTGATTTCTTTGTTTCTCATAAAGTCATTAGCCTCCATCTGTTCCATTCTAATTTTGAAAGAATGTTTTCTTCAGTGAGCTTTTGAACCTCCTTTTCCATTTGGCTAATTCTGCTTTTTAGAACATTCTTCTCCTCATTGGCTTTTTCAACCTCTTCTGCCAATTGAGTTAGCCATTTTTCAAGGTGTTATTTTCTTCAGCATTTTTTTGGGTCTCCTTTAGCAAGGTGTTGTTCTGCTTTACATGCTTTTCTTACATCTCTGTCATTTCTCTTCCTAGTTTTTCCTCCACCTCTCTTACTTGATTTTCAAAATACTTTTTGAAAGTATTCCATGGTCTGAGACCATTGAGTATTTATTTTGGTTGTTTGGGATACAGAAGCCTTGACTGTTATGTCTTTCCCTGATGGTAAGCATTGTTCTTTCTCATCCAAAAGGATGGGAGAAGATATCTGTTCACCAAGAAAGTACCTTCTATAGTCTTATTTTTTTACATTTTGGGCATTTTTTCCAACCAGTTACTTGACTTTTGGGTCCCTTGTCAAGAGTAGTGTATACTCTGGGAATCTGTAAGATCTCAATTCCTGCAAGGTGGCACAATCAAGCGTGTACCCTGGTCTGGGATAAGGGAGAGATTTTTGTGCCCAGAATCTTAGCAGTTTCTTCTCCACAGTCACCTGGCCTCCAGTTCTGCCAAGTCAGCACTGGAGGTTGATTTTAAGATAACTTGATGGGCAAGGCTGCCATTCAGTGTGAGATAAAGATCAGTTCCCTCAGGGTCTCTACAAAGGGCTGAAGTAATATTCAGCTCCTCAGTGATCCCAAGGGTTTTTACGATCCTACAATGGATGTGGGCTGCTGTAGGGGCTGCCGTGGGAACTGCTGCCACCAGCCTGATGTGGCCTCTGTGGCCGCTGCCTGAGACTGGAGCTATGGGAAGGTCCTTTTTCCTTCCTGGTCAGCTGAAAAAACCCTGTCACTGACCTTTTGTGCCTGTGGGTTGAGGGATCTATGGACCACTGCTACCGCGCCTGGAGATTCCACCCTCAAGGGCTGTTCACAAGCCATGATGTGCGACCAAGGCTGGGCTGGGCTCTGCTCTGCATCCAGGGCCACCGTCATTTCCTGTGGGCCTTTCAGTTCACCCTGGGCTGAAAACCTCCTCCACTCTGTTGTTCTCCATTTCTGCTGCTCCAAAATTTGTTGAGAGTCCCTCTCTATAGGAATTTTATGGGCTGTGTGGGGAGAGCCTCAGTATGTGTGTCTTTCTGCTCTGCCATCTTGGCTCCACCCCCACCCCCCAAGAACATTTGTAAGCTGCATTCAGTCCAGTTGTGACATTTTGGAAAACATAGACAATTTGCCAGTGCTAGAAACAGAATCATTTCACCGCACTCATTCTTGATAGAGAGACAGCCACAGCACCACAATAACCTGAATCCCCATCCTACCTCTCACACCTATCATCTGTGAAACTCTGGGTAAATCATGTAGCCTTTGAGGGCTCTGGGCAATTTTTCTAAGACTATAGGTTGCATAATTCTATCTGATCTGAATTAATTACAAGAGTTCACTCTTCACCAAAAAAAAAGAAATGCAGTTCAAGAGTGATATACATTATAAAGAGATGAGGTATATTATGTGCCAGACCCAGTGCTAAGTACTAAAGTTACAAATATCAGCAAGCAAGACATTCCTAGCTCACTGGCAGTTTACTTCATAATGGAGGAAGATAAAAGGTATTTGAAGTGGGTGGAAATAAATGATCTTGTGGAATTGAGGGAATAGTCCAAATGTCACCTTTTAATTAACTGTTTTCCACATACTCTATGAGCCAGGTACACTAGTCTATGTGCTTTTCATTGAACACCCAATTACCATTGACAATCTCTTCTAGCTCTCTCCCAGAAGCGACATGTTCTCTTTCCTTATCTTGGATATTCCTTGACTTCCTTCAGAACTCAGCTCCAATCCAAATTTGTCTCTTTGCTTCTACCTCTGTCTCTCTGTCTCTCTGTCTTTCTCTGTGTCTGTCTCTCTGTCTCTCTGATTCCGTCTCTCTCTCTCACACACACACACACACACACTAAACAGAGTTATCATTCTATCCATCTCTGTATATCTATTAATCTATATTTTTATCTGTATATACTTATGCACGCGTACTACACATTGAAATGATGCAAGAAATATTTTAAAGCCTCACTGGAGGACAGTTTCCAACTGTGTAATGAGGAAAATAGGTAAAGATACAAATTATATCCAGTTCATTCTCCGTTCGTTAGAGAAAAGCCTGTCCTCTCATTGTTCTTTGTATCTCCTAAAATGCCTCAGCTGGTGCTTTGCTCAGACCGTGTTCTAAGTGAATTTAAAGCCTGTGTGATTCTGGTAAAGTCTTTTAACTTCTTTCAGTCTCAATTCCTTTATCTGAAAAATGGGAATAACATGACACTCCCGACCTCTCAGGGCTATTGCCACAAGGTTTAGGAAGCACAAATATACACAGAGATCTAATATTATTTCCCAGAATCACAGAACTAGATCCTCAGGAGGGACTACAGAAACCATCTACTGCAAGTCAGGCATGAAGTGAATCCACTTTTCATGTTAGCCCATTCCACTTTATGGAAGCTCTATTTGTTTGAGATTTTCTTCCCCACATCCAATCTAAAATGGCTTCCTTGCAACTCTCATTTTTTTTACTTATAATGCTGCTCTCTGGGAGCAATTTAATTGTTTCCTGAGCCATTTAATGAGAGTCTCCTTTTCTTACTTCCTCCTATTCGATAGTAGTCATAACTAGTAGCATCATCTTCAAACTCAAAAGTGAAGTTTCCAATGGGTTTTCAACTGTTGAGAACTGAATTCTGCACAATGCTTTGTCATTTTCAATGGTCATTTTAATTTTGACTTTCCTTCATCATTCGTTAAAGTATAAAAATATATATCCTTCAAGAAATTCAACAAGTATTTGTTTAGGACATACTATTAGACTGATGCTGTGCTAAGTAATGATGATACAGATACAATGAATGAAATTATTTCTGCTCCCAAATAACTTAATTCTTGTTTTTTTTTTAAAAAGGATGCTTTTATTACTCTACTATTAATTTGTTTCCAATTTGAATTTATTTATTTATGGAATAAAATAGGCAATTCCATAATATAGTAGAATAAAAAGTATGGATGCATGTGAAACTGCAAATTTGCTATGTACAACTTGGTATTCTCTTTAAATATATAACAAAGTGGTTATGTAAATTTCTTTTTCTTCCTCTTCTTTTTTCTTCCCTCTCCCCTCCCACACCTCAGAGATGGTTACCACTAGATGCAAATAGGTATACATACCTATACAAATATATACATATATGTACATATATACAGATGTATGTGAATTATTTATACACATATGTAAAACATATACACACATGTAAATTTTTCTATACATAATTCTATTTATCAGTGTATTTCCCTCTTATTAACTTTTAGAACCAATTCACAGCCAAGGAACATGCCTTCCTTTTGAACAGTGTAAATCTTTTTTTTTTGTTGTTATTTGCCTGAAAGGGGAGAGAAGTGTTCCCTATAATTAGGGAACGACATCATGCTCTATAATCACCATAAGACACAACCTAACAGTCAAACTCTTTACTCTTTAATGAAATGGAAAATATAAAAGATGTCTTTATTTTTAAGCAGTTGAGGTATTTGTTTTTCCTTGTGGTGAATAACAGAAGTGCTTAATAAATATCTGAGGCAGGATTTGAAACCCTGTTTTCCTGATTTCAAGCCCACGGTTCTGATCCCCTACTCTCCACCAACATTACTGCACATAGGGGCTTTGACAAATCTGTTAAGCACTCCCGGTTTGGTTATTAATCTCTAAAATGAATGAGATGTACAATATGACCTCTAATTTTCCTACAACACTAAAATTTATGATCCTAGGAAACCTGAAGGACCTTCTAGCTTAAAGTTTATGATTCCATTGAACTTCCATGAAAGCTTTAAAAATAAAGAGGATACCATATGTTTATTCATGACAGGCCACTTTTATGTGCCCATTATTTTTAAGGAGAAGGAGTAGGAAGGAGTCCATAAGATACATTGCACAGTAGAAGTATTGATGAACATGAAATCACAGAAATGTTTTTATCCCATCTCTGCTACTTACTACCTGAGTCACTATCTACAAGTCACTAACCTCTCTGAGATAGATTATACATGATTGTTTCCCCTTCTTTCTCCTTCTCTTCTGTCCTTTCTCCTTTTTTCTTCTTTTCTATTTTCCTTACTTTCTTTTTTCCTTCTTTCTTTCCTTCCTTCTTACAAAAATATAATTATAATCAGCTATTTCTACTGTTTTTACTTTTGTCTGTCCTTATCTTTTTTTTTTATTTTACTTTCTTTCCCTAACTCTGAGATTCTGGTATTCTGTCTTAAGATATATTAGCTATTCCTGCCAGAATCATGTCGTACACATACTTGATAATCATGCCATCTGCTTTAATCTGAGTTTTATAAAACTTTTGAGCAGAATAGGGTCAAGGACAGAGTTCCCAGGCACCCCAGTGGAGATGCTACCCCAGTTTTACATCAATCAACACTTTTTTTCTCTAATGTTTCATTCAGGTTCACTGAAATAGTGTGACAGAGTAAATTGCTGCCTTGTGGAAATTCATTATACAATATCTCTCATATTCCCTTGATTTTAAAATATTGTAACCATTCAAAAAAAGGAAAATATCCCTGTATACTTATCTTAGTCTGAAAGCAAGACTAGTATGGTTAATGTTGCTTCCTTTTTTCTGGGAGGCAGTACCAGTGTGGGGAAAAGCAATAAAAAGTCCATTTATTAACTGTTATTTTTCAAATATAGATATTTTTATGTATAGGTTATGACAAGATGTAATGTAGAAATTCACCGTTTTCTGGTAAGTTCATATACGTATAAAGGAGTTAAGAATCTTAGAACTGAAAAGATCATTAAAAGAAATTCTTTTAAAATTAACTGAAGAAGAAAATTCTTAAATTGGCCAAGTGGTCATCTAGACAATGTTGGAAGACGCCAAGTCATGGGGAACCTACCACCTCTCATAGCAGCAGCACATTTCATTTTGGAATAGTTTTTGTTTCTTTTTAATTTTTTAATTTATCTGAGATAAAATTTGTACCTTGGCAAGTACTGCCCATTACTTGTAGTTTTGCCCCTGGGAGCCAAGAAGAACAAGTCTAATCCATCTTTTAAATGACAAATCTTTAAACACACTTCGACAGAAATCAAGTTCTTCCTAAACATGCTCTTCCCCAGGAATAGAAAAATCCAATTCTTTTAACCTATCTTCCCATGACACCATCAGTTGTCTTCCTCTGGAATGTCCTTAGCTCTTCCTTATTTTTTCCCAAAATGCAGCATCTACCACCGATATTAAAGCTCTGTATTTGATATAACTATGTCTGGATAAAGGACTATTTACATACTCATTCAGTTTATTATGCTTTTCTTAATGGAACTCAAAAGATAACAGATGTGTGTGTATGTGTTTTATTTTCACATTATTACTATCCACAAAATCCCTAATTCATGGGATTTTAGGGCTGTTACATATTCCAGGGTCCATTTTGTAACTGAATTCGCACTACAAGAAACTCAGCATATGAGCATCCCATCTTTTCATGAAGAACAATTCATCCCCTAGTTGAAGCTCATTTCACTTTGGGATACTTCTAGCAGCCTTATAATTTCCACCCATTGCCCTCAGTCATTTCTTCTGGAGTCATACAGAAATAAGTGTTATGCATCTTACATACATCACTTTTTGAAATACTTGAAGATGGTTATCAAGTCCATTGATCTCCTCCCCACCAAGCTATTCCTTCTTCAGGTTAAAAATCCTGAAATTTTTTCAATTATTCTTCATTGGGAAGAATTCAAGGACCTTCACAATGCTGTCTGATGTCTTTTGAATCCTCTCAAGCTTGTCAGTACCACTCTTAAAATGTGGTGGCTAGAACTGAACACAGTACTCCAACCGTGGGGAAAAGAGAGAGCAACCCTTGACTCATTTTCCTAGAGGAAATGCTTGACTGAAATGCCATTTATTTCCTTGACTGTCATTTTTGCTGTTTATCCTTTGTTCTTGAAGAGGACTACGACAGCAGGAAGTTGGTGCCAGGACAAGCAAGTAAATTGTATTTGAGGGAGTCACTAACCTCACTTTCACCTCTAGAACCACCTATGTCCAGTGGCCAGATAGAGAGCAGAACAAATGGATATGGTCCAGGATGTATTGGAAAAATTTGGTCTTTTGAAGTTAAAGTTTTTAATATTTCTCATTATGCTGGTGACCAGCGTTGTTCAGGTAGTTCATTGAAACTTATGCAGTTTTTCTCACTTGAATTATTGTTATTGTTTAACATTTTTATGTAAAGTTTTGAATTTCAAATTCTATCCCTCCCTCCATTCCCTGAGACTGTAAGCAATCAGATATAGGCTACACATATATAATTATTTAAAACATTTCAATATTAATCATTTTGTACAAGGAATCAACTAAAAATGAAAGTTAAAATAGAATGTTTCAGGATATACTCATTCAATATCAGTTCTTTCTCTGGAGAAGCATAATATGATTCATCATCAGTCCTTTGGGACTGATTAAGACCATTGTATTTCTGAGAATAACTACATCATTCACAGTTCTTCATTGAAATATAGTGCTGTTACTCTGAAAACGTTCTCCTGGTTCTGTTCACTTCACTCAGCATCAATTCATGAGAGTCTTTTCAGGTTTTTTTTGAAATCATCCTGCTTGTCATTTCTTATAGCAGAGTGATATTCCATTACAATCATTTCTAATAGTTTGTTTAGTCATTCCCCAATTGATGGCGGTCCCTTTGATTTCCAATACCTACCCATCTAAAAGGAGCTGATATAAGAAGGTCTTTCCCCCCTTTTTTGGAAGTCTTTTCTGATATAAACCTAGCAGTGGTGTTGCTGGATCAAAGTGAAAGCAGTTTTATCATTCTTTGGACGTAGTTCCAAATTCCTCTCCAGAATAGTTAGATTATTTCAAGACTCTATCAACAATGTAAATGTTGTAAACAATGTAAAACAATCTGTTTTAATTGTCATTTCTCTTATCACTAGTAATTTA
The DNA here is from genome assembly GCF_028372415.1 of Notamacropus eugenii. Taxonomy (NCBI): domain Eukaryota; kingdom Metazoa; phylum Chordata; class Mammalia; order Diprotodontia; family Macropodidae; genus Notamacropus; species Notamacropus eugenii. The sequence continues at coordinate 533,309,201 of NC_092873.1, forward strand.
GAGCATTTTTATATGACTATAGATAGCTTTTATTTTTTATTTTGTCTTAAAACTGCCCATTCATTTCCATTGACCATTTATCAATTAGGGAATGGTTGCATTTTCATAGATTTCATTCTGTTCTCTATATTTGAAAAATGAGGTCTTTATCAAAGAAACTTGATACAAATTTTCCACCAGTTTTCTGCTTTCCTTATAATTATGGTAACATTAATTTTGTTTGTGCAAAAACTTTTTCTCATTGCCTATAATCTAAATTATCTATTTCACATTGCATAATGTTCTGTATATCTTTTCCCCTCCTGAATTCTTCCCTTATTGATAAATTATTCCCCGTTCTACTAATTTGCTTGTGATATCACCCTTTATGAGATTTTTACCATATCATGGCCTATGGAGTAAGATGTTATTCTATATTTAGTTTACGTCGTCCAGTTTTTCTGTTTCCCCCAAAGTGTTTGTCAAATAATGAGTCTTTTCCCCAAATCTTGGGTCTTTGGGTTTGTCATATGACAGATTCCTGTGGTCATTTACTGTAGTGTGATTTTTACATAATCTATTCCACTGATACACCACTCTATTTCTTAGCCAGTACCACATTGTTTTCATAATTACTGCTGTATGATAGAGTTTGAGATCTACTACAGCAAGGTGACACTTTCTACATTTTTTTCATTAATTCCCTCGATATCCTTGAGTTTTTGCTTTTCCAAATGAATTTTGATATTAATTTTCTAGCAATAAAAAAACAACTTTTGATAGTTTGATTGATATGGAACTGAATAAATTAATTTATGTAAAATTATCACTTTTATTCCATTGGTTCAGCCTAGCTATGAGCAATTAATATTTTCCCAATAGTTCTTATCTGAATTTATTTGTGTGAAATTTGTTTTATACTTGTGTTAATGTAGTTCCTCAGTTTGACTTGGCAGGTAGACTCTCAAATATTTTATATTGTCTACAGTTGTTTAAGATGGAATTTATCTCTTGCTGCTTGTTATATAGATAAAAATAGATATACACAGATATAGATAGATATATGGTGATATATGCGTATATATATATATATATACATACAATTATCTATCTATCTATATCTTGGATATATATCTGTGATATGTATCTGCTATCTCTCTATGTACGTATGTATATATATATATATATATATATATATATATATATACATATATATACATATATATATATATATATGCTGATGACTTATGTGAGTTTATTTTATATCCTGCAACCATGCTAAAGTTGTTAATAATTTCAAATAGGTTTTTTTCTACTTGATTTCCAGAATTTTCTAGATATAGCATTATATGTCTTGCAAAGAGCAATAGTTTTGTTTCCTCATTGCTTATTCTAAATCTTTTAATTTATTTTTCTTCTCTTGTTACTATAGCTAACATTTCTAGTTCAGCATTCCACAATAGAGGTGATAAAGGTTTTAGATAGATAGTACTTATCATTTTAAGGTGAGCTTCATTTATCTCTATGCTCTCTAGTGTTTTTATTAGGAATTGTATTATGAGTGCTGTATTTTGTTAAAGGCTTTTCCCACATCAATTGAGATAATCCTATGGTTTCTATTAGTTTTGTTATTGATATGATCAATTATGCTAATAGTTTTCCTAACATTGGACCATCTCAGCATTCCTGGTAAAAATTCCACCCGGTCCTAGTGTATGGTCCCTGTGATATATTGCTGTAATCACTTTGCTAAGATTTTATTTAAATTTTTGGCATCAATATTCATTATGGTGTTATAATTTTCTTTCTCTGTTTTGGTTTTTCCTGGATTGGATATCAGCACCATATTTGTGTCCTAAAAGGAATTTAGTAGGACTCTTGGTTGCCTATTTTTCCAAATAGTTTATGTGGTATTGGGAGTAATTGTTCTGTAACTGTGTGGTAAAATTTACTTGTGAATCCTCTGGGGACTTTTTCTTAGAAAGTATATTTAGACACAAACCACAGAACGGCTAGAGGGGACCAAGCCAGGGCGAATTCTGCACCCAGAGACCACGGAGTATTGGAGCGAGGGAGATTTCTGCTCCGGAGAGACCTGCGGACCTCTTGCGGGGAGTCCTTCGCGCCACAGACTGGGCGCCAGGATGGGGAGCGGAGTGCGGCCCTGCCCCGGCCGCAGCACTGAGGGGAGGAGATCCAAGAGGGCTAAGGGGACGGGATCTCCAGCGGCCACGCGGGTCCCCCCACCCACAGAGGGACCTGCAAACCTCTCACAAAAGGTCCTTCGCACTGCAGACGCGGAGCCCAGCCCGGACCTGCGGGGCAGCGGCAGTGGCCATGGCTCCGAGAGGCACAGATCTGAGAGGGCTCCGGAGGCGGGATCTTCAGCGGCAGCACGGGCCCCCCCACCAACAGGTGACTGACGGGGGTGGGTGAGAGAGTCTCTTTGGAGGGTTGAGAGGGGAGTGGGGTGCCCCCAAGGCTCGGGCCCCCCCGGGAGGTGGAGGCTGAGAGGTGGCTGCGGACGGGGGCTCCCCAAATGGGCAGGAGCCTGGATCCATTGTGGAAGGTCTGTGCATAAACCCCCAGAGGGAACTATGCCTGAGAGGGAGGTGCAAGGGGCCAATGAGGAGAAGAATGCTTTCAAAAGCAGAATTAACCAAATGGAAAAGGAGATTCAAAAGCTCACTGAAGAAAATAGATCTTTCAAAACTGGAATGGTACGGATGGACGCTAAGGACTTTTCGAGAAAGACAGATGTCTCAGAACATACCACGCAGATTCGAAAAATGGAAGATAATGTGAAATATCTTATTGGAAAAACAACTGACCTGGAAAATAGAATCAGGAGAGACAATGTAAAAATTCTGGGACTACCTGAAAACCATGATCAAAAGAAGAGCCTAGACATCATCTTCCATGAAATTATCAAGGAAAACTGCCCTGAGATTCTAGAACCAGAAGGCAAAATAAATATTCAAGGAATCCACAGAACACCGCATGAAAGAGATCCAAAAAGAGAAACTCCTAGGAGCATTGTGGCCAAATTCCAGAATTCCCAGGTGAAAGAGAAAATATTGCAAGCAGCTAGAAAGAAACAATTCAAGTATTGTGGAAATACAATCAGGGTAGCACAAGATCTGGCACCCTCTACATTGAGGGATAGAAGGGAATGGAATAGGATATTCCAGAAGTCAAAGGAACTAGGACTGAAGCCAAGAATCACCTACCCAGCAAAACTGAGTATAATACTTCAGGAGAAAAAATGGTCTTTCAATGAAATAGAAGACTTTCAAATTTTCCTGATGAAAAGACCAGAGCTGGAAAGAAAATTTGACTTTCTAACACAAGAATGAAGAGAACCATGAAAAGGTGAAAAGCAAAGAGAAATCATAAGGGACTTACTAAAGTTGAACTGTTTACATTCCTACATGGAAAGACAATATTTATAACTCTTGAAACATTTCAGTATCTGGGCACTGGGTGGGAGTACACACACACACACACATGCACACACGCACACATACATAGAGACAGAGTGCACAGAGTGAATTGAAGAGGATGGGATCATATATTAAAAAAAAAAATGAAATCAAGCAGTGAGAGAGAAATATTGGGAGGAGAAAGGGAGAAGTTATATGGGGCAAATTATCTCTCATAAAAGAGGCAAGCAAAAGACTTATTAGTGGTGGGATAAAGAGGGGAGGCAAGAGAAAAACATGAGGTCTACTCTCATCACATTCCACTAAAGGAAAGAATATAATGCACACTCATTTTGATAGGAAAACCTATCTCATTATACAGGAGAGTGGGGGACAGGGGCACAAGCAGGGTGGGGGGGAGGATGGAGGGGAGGGCATGGGGAGGAGAATGCAATACGAGGTCGACACTCATGGGGAGGGAAAGGACCATAAGAAAACAGAAGTAAAGGGGGACAGGATAGGATGGAGGGAAATATAATTAGTCCTATACAACACAACTAGTCTGGAAATCATTTGCAAAACTAAACAGATATGGCCTATATTGAATTGCCTGTCTTTCAAGGGGAAGGGGTGGAGAGGGAGGGAGCTAAGGAGGTTAGAACTCAAAGTGTTAGGACCAAATGTAATGTTCTTACCACTGGGTAACAAGAAATACAGGTTAAGGGGTCAAGAAAGCTATCTGGTCCTACAAGTCAAAAGAGAAGACGGAGACAAGGGCAGGGAGGGAGGATAGAGGAGAGAGCAGATATGTCACAGGGGCAATTAGAAAGCTCGGGTTTGGGGGGGGAGGGGATAACAGGGGAGAAAATTTGTAACCCAAAATTGTGTGAAAATAAATGTAAAAAATTAATAAAAAAAAAGAAAGTATATTTAAAGCTTATTCAATTTCGTTTCTTATGTTTGGATTATTTAAGTATGTTACTTCTTCTGTTAATCTAGGTAATTTATAGTTTCATATGCATTCATCCATCTCACTTAGATTGTCAAAATTTTTGTCATATAACTGCATAAAATAGCTCCTAACAATTATTTTCATTTCCTTTTCATTTGGTGGTAAATTCATTCCTTTAGTTTTTGATACAGGTAATTTGGTTTTCTTCTTTGTTTTAATAAAAATAATCAATGTTTTATCTATTTTATTGTGTTTCCCCATAAAACCAGCTTCTAGTTTTGTTTTCTTATTAATTCACTGTTTTTCTTACTTTCAATTTTAATAATCTATCCTTTGATTTTTCTGGATTTCAAATTTGGTGTTTCATTGAGCATTTTTAATTTGTTATTTTTTCTATTTTTTTGAGTTTCATGATCAATTCATTGACATGTTTTTTCTCTTTTATTGGTGTAAGTAATTAGAAACATAAATTTTCCCCAAAGTACAGTTTTGGATGTATCCCATAAATAGTGAGTTTTCTCATTGTTATTTTCTTTAATGAAATTATTGCTTTTCTCTAATTTGCTCTTTGATCCACTTTTTCAATTCTTAAATTTCCTATTAATTTTAATTTCTATTTCCATTGTCCATTATTGAATATATTTTCATTGCATTATGATCTGAGAAAGAATGCAATTACTGTTTCTGCTTTTCTGCATTTGGTTTTGAGGTTTTTTATGTCCTAATACATGGTCAGTTTTTCTGCGAATGGAATATACTGCTGAGAAAAAAGGTTTCTTTCTATTAGTATTCAAATTTTTCTAAAGGTATGGCATGTCTAACTTTTCTAAATTTCTATTCACCTCCTTAGGTTCTTCCTTGTTTATTTTTGCTTAGGTTTCTCATTCAGTTTTCTTCAGAGATGCATTATCTCAAATTTACCAGAATTTTGTTCACCTCTTTAATTTCTTCTTGCTTATTTTTATTAGCATTTTTTAGTTTGAGAGGGGGCAATTTGTGTCCACTGCTACTATGGTTTTATTATGTATTTCCTCCTGTAACTCATTCAACTTCAAAAATTTAAATGCTATACCATTTGTTGCTTATATGTTTAGAATTGATATGACTTCATTATCTATGGTAGGTTTCAGTAAGATGGAATTTTCTTCTTTTTCTCTTTTAATTAGATCTATTTTTGATTTTAATTTGTCTGCAATCATTATTGCTACTCCATGCTTTCTTTGCTTCAGCTACAGCATGGTAGACTCTGCTCTAGTGCCTTCCTTTACCCTGTGTGTATTTCTGCTTCAAATGTGTTTCTTGTAAACAAGATGTAGAATTCTGTTTGTTAATCCATTCTATTATCCACTTCCATTTTATGGTTGACTTTATTTCATTCACATTAAAAATTGTGAGAACTTTGATTTCCCTCCATGTTATTTTTATTTGGTTATTTATCCCCTTCTCTATCTCACTCTCCACCTTTTCCCTCCTCACAGGTGTTTAATTTCTGACCACTGCCTTCCCGAATAAACTCTCCCTTCTATAAAACTCCTCTCCCTATTCTAATATCCCCATCCCATTTTACTTTCTTATAGGTTAAGATATATTTCTATATCCAACTGGATGTGTATGACATTCCCTCTTTGAGTTAATTTTGATTTTGGTAAAGTTGAAGCTCTGCCCACCTCACCCCCACAATTTCCCCTCCATTATAACTCTTCCATGCTCCTTTCATGTGGGATAATTTACCTTACTCAATTTCCTCTTCCTTCTTCCAGTGCAATTTTCTTTCTCATCTCTTTTTTTGTATCAACCTATCAAAATCACCTTATGTTTACACCCTCTGTCTGTATGGACTCGTGATTGCTGTTATAGTAATAAAACTGTTAAGGGTTACAAATATAAACAGTTAAATGTTATCGGATTCTTTATCCTTTCTCTTTTTTATTTTTTTTTTCATCTTTTTTATGTTTCCCTTAAGTCTTGTATTTGCAGATAAAATTGATTTTATTCAGTTCTGGTATTTTAATTAGAAATGTTTGAAAGTCCTCTGTATCATTAGATGTCCATCTTTTCTTTTTAATTGAAAGATTATATTGTTTTTTCCTCTTTCATTGTTCTCATTTCTTTCCCCAATTTTTCTTCTACTTCTGTAATTTGATTTTTAAAATTCTTTTTGAGCTCTTCCAGGAGTTCTTTTTTTACCGCGATAACAAATTACATTTTTCTTTGAGGCTTCACATGTAACACATTGATACTATTGTCCTCCTGTAAATTTATATCTTTATCCTCTCTATCACCATAGTAAGTTTCCATAGTCTTTTCTACAAGCTTTTTTTCTGTGTGTGTGTGTGTGTGTGTGTGTGTGTGTGTGTGTGTGTGTATGTCTTGGGTATCTTTTGTGTGAGAACTGGGGTTCAGTTCTGCACTGTCTCAAGCAACTTTTTCTGGGGCTCTGACTCTTCGCTGGGCTGTAGAGTCTTCTCTCTTTCTTTCTTTCTTTCTTTCTATTTTTCTTCCTTTCTTTCTTTCCTTCTTTCTTTCTTGCTCTTTCTCTTCTTTCCTTCCTCCTGCCCTTTTTTCCTCCCTCCTTCTTCCTTTCTTCCTTTCCTGCCTTCCTTCCTTCTTTCCTTCCTTTTTCCCTTTCTGTCTTTCTTTCTTTTTTGTTCTGTCTTACTTTTTCCTTCTATCTTTCTTTCTGTCTTTTTTCTTCCTTCCTTCCTTCCTTCCTTCTTTCCTTCCTTCCTTCCTTCCTTCCTTCCTTCCTTCCTTCCTTCCCTCCCTCCCTCCCTCCCTCCTTCCTTCCTTCCTTCCTTCCTTCCTTCCTTCCTTCCTTCCTTCCTTCCTTCCTTCCTTCCTTCCTTCCTTTCTTTCTTTCTTTCTTTCTTTCTTTCTTTCTTTCTTTCTTTCTTTCTTTCTTTCTTTCTTTCTTTCTTTCTTATGTGTCAACAACCATGATGTCTCATTTTTTCCAGTGACCATTAATGACATTTTTTCAGGGCCTTAAGACATGGATTCACGTGCTATATAAATGTCACATTGTTTCTATAATTATTAATAATTCTATTCACAGATTATTGCTTTTTGATAGAAACATCTAATTGATATTGAATCAAACCCTGGTTCCCTGTCACTTTTACTAACTAACACAATAAAACTCAAATAGTGATCTGATTTGTAGATTTTTGAGCTGAATACATTTCTGTGCTTGGTCCAACAGATTACTTGGTGAGTATAGTTTTGCATTTTTTATTTGTCTTATTTAACTGCTTTGTGAATTCATGGCTATAGGGAACTCCAAATGAGTGAAATCCTTTGATAATCAAATACAGATCACCAACTGTCCTGAAACTTCTCCTTTTGGACAGCTAGTCTCCTCTTATTATAAAATCTGTTTAGTATCATAAATTTAGAACTGGAAGATACTTGGAGAATCATCGAGTTCAAACCCCTTACTTCACAGAAACAAAAATGAAATCTTCAGTAGTCCCTGTAAGTGGTTAGGTAGACCTAGGATCTGACACCAGGCCCTCTAATTTAAAATCTAAGAGCCTTTCAATATGTTGCATGATATCAGCTGTTTACAAGTGCCATCTCTCCATCTAAACTCTACACAGCTTTGTAACACAGTGAGATAGGAAAGCATTAGCCACACTATTTCATTGCTTCTTTCCTCCCTTTTAGCCACCCTCCCCTTTCTTCCCCCTTCCCCTCCTACTACCTATAGAGCTAGTTAGGATTATCTACTTAAGATTGTTGTTCCCTCCTTTAAACAAATCAGATGAGAGTACCTCTCAAACAATGCTCATCTCCCTCCCCTCCTTCCCTCTACTATAGTTTTGTACTTCTTCCTGTGATATAATTTGCCATTTTCTGCTTCCCCCTTTTCACACCTCCTATTACAATCCCTTCTCATACTTAAATCATATTTTTGACATGACATCATTTACTTTATACCCGTTCCCTCTACATATATCCCTTTTATCATAATAACTGCACAGTTCTCAAGATTAACAGGTATCATCTTCCCTTATAGGGAGGTAAACAGTTTGCCCTAATTGAGTAGCAAGTTTTTGTTTTTGTTTTTTCCCCCCTGTTTACCTTTTTATGATTCTCTGGAGACCTGCATTTGAAGATCAAATTGTCTATTGAGTTCTGGTGTTTTGGTCAGGAAGCTCTGGAAATCCCTTATTTCGTTGAATGACTTTCTCCTTCCCTGAAATGTTATGCTGAACTTTGCTGGGTAGCTGATCCTTGGTTGAAGTCCCAACTCCTTTGCCTTACAGAATATTGGGTTCCAATTCTTTCGATCTTTTAATGTAGAAGCTGCAAGGTCCTGTGTGATCCTGACTGTATGTCCTTGATATTTGAATGATTTCTTTCTGGCTGCTTGTAGTATTTTCTCCTTCACTTGATAGCTCTGGAATTTGGCAACGATATTTCTTGGGGTTTTGAGTTTGGGATCCCTTTCGGGAGGGGAACAGTGGATTCTTTCGATGACTCTTTTGCCCTCTGAATCTAGTACTTCTGGGCAGTTTTCCTTGATGATTTCCTGGAAGATATTGTCCAGACTCTTTTCTTCATCATGGGTTTCTGGTAGGCCAATAATTCTTAAATTTTCTCTCCTGGATCTATTTTCCAGGTCAGTTGTTTTTCCAATTAAATATTTTACATTTTCTTCTATCTTTTCATTCTTTAGATTTTGTTTGACTGATTCTTGTTGCCTCATTGAGTCATTAGTTTCTACTTGCCCAATTCTAATCTTCATCGTATTGTTTTCTTCAGTTAACTTTTGCATCTCCTTTTCCATCTGACCAATTTTTCCCTTTAAGGAGCTATTTTCTCCATTTAATTTTTGTACTTCTTTTTCCATTCGACCAATTTTCTTAGTTAGGTTTTGTGTTTCCTTTTCCATGTGATCAATTTTCCCAATTAGGTTTTGGATTTCCTTTTCCATTTGATTAACTCTTCCTTTTAGGGAATTATTTTCTCCAGTTAATTTTTGAACTTCCTTTTCCATTTGTTCAATTTTTCTTTTCAAAGTGATGTTCTCATCAGTGAATTCTTTTTTTATAATTTTAAAATCATTGCCCAGTTTTTCTTTTATTTCCTTCTTCAGCTGTTCCAGTTAATCTAGTTGTGCTTGCGAGAAATTCATAGTCCCTTCTGAGGTTTCTGATGGAAGTACAGTCTCAGCTCTGACCTCTTTGGTGTTTGTGTTTTGGTCCTTATCACCATAGAAAGATTCTATGGTTTTTTCCCTTTTCGTCTGCTTTTTCCGATTCATGATGTTGGCTGAGTGCTGTAGCTTCTGGTTCTTTCAGTCAGAAGGTACAGATCTTTGTGTTGAGCTGATGTGTGTCGAGGCTAAAAGCAGGTTTTTGTTTATTGTTTCCCAGATCAACCCTGGGGTTAGCTTGTTAGGTGTGTGGGAGGGGTGGTCTGGTCTCAGGAGATCTCCTCAGCTGACCTGAGGCAAAGGGAAGGTCAGGGGATGGTGATCCCAGCTTCCCTGTTGTCTTCCCTTTTCCCCTGGAGGGCTGGGGCACGCCTAGATGCTAATGCGTGTTCCTTCCCCTCCTGGGGCTCGTCTCCCGGTGCTGAGGCTTGCCTGGGTCTCAGTGCAAATTTTCCCTCCCCTGGGTCCTCTGTCCTTCCAGATCGCCTCCACCACAGTAGGAAGAATCCACCTTTGTTATTTTCCTAGCCTCTGGTGTTATGAGACTATTTGCCCCCTTCTGCTGTTCCCGCTGATCCAGGATTTATCTGGGGAAATATTTTATGGTTCTTTCACGGTCATCAGGGGGGAGGAGAGAGCATACTGATCACTCTGCCATCCTGGCTCCCGGAAGTTCAAGTAGGTGACTTACAGAAGTTTAGTCTTCAGGCTGAAGGTTTCAAGGGCTGCTGCGCTGATATCTGGTGCTCAGCAGCTCTCACCGGCTCGGTTGGGCTGGTCTCCTGCTCCGCTGGTTTCGCCCGCCACTCTCAGGCTTCTCAGGTCCCTTCCACCCTGCTGCGCTGACCGCACTGCGCTGTGCGCTGGGGGCTTACCCGCGTGGAACAGATCCTTCCCGTGGACCTTCCAGTCCAACCTGGGCTCTGAATCTGTCAAAGTCTGTCACCCACTGGATTCCACACCTCCAAAGTTTGGTCAGATTCTCCTTTCAGAGGTATCCAGAGGAATTTGTCCAGGAGCTTAGGTGAGTAGTTGCTTTCACTCCGCCATCTTGGCTCCTAGCCACACTATTTCAGAGGCATCTTGGTAAAATTGAGAGCTTGCTTCACTTGGAATCAAGAAAACACATTCAGATTTTGGTTTGGATATTTGCTGTGTGACCCAGGACAAATACTTTGACTTCTCTGAGGATGGTTTCTCATCCGTAAAATGACATTTGATTAGATGGTCTGAATTCCGTATTCATTCAAAATAGCAATAGCAACACCAGAAGTAATAATAATATTTCTGTAGTGCTTTAAGGCTTACACAGTGCTTTACCAATATGTAATCCCCACAGCAACCCTCAGAGGGAGGTGTTGTTATTTTCTTCATTTTAAGAAACTGAAATAGAGGTTAAATGACTTACCCGGGGGCATAGAACTAGGAAGTATCTGAAGTTGGATTTGAATTCAGGTCTTCATGATTTCAAGTACAGTAGTCTAGCCACTGTGCCAGCTGACTTCTCGAGCCTTTTTTCTTGGTGTTTCAGTATCAGCTCTTATTTCTGTCTTTCTTCTCCTTTGAAATTCTGGTTTCTTCTTCCAGGAGTTACAAACTTCATTTAGATTGAAAGTTACCTAAATGTATGCAGAGACATGAAGAGTGGAGAATTGAAAAGAATGCAAGCAGGTTATCTGTTAAAAGATCACAACATGGCATCCTACTGAGTGACTGGTGTTGTGGAGTGCCATATTTTTGTTTGTTTGTTTGTTTGTTAAATTAGATGGAACTTGGAATGAGAGGGAAGCTTCAGTCCTAGACCTTAAAACCTACTTTGGTTCCTGGCCTTGTTAAAGCTGGATTCACTAATGAGTGATTTGTGATGGATTATGTGCCTGGGCATCACATTCAGAAAGGAAGGCTTAAGGATTTTATTAAGGGTGTATTTGTTAAAGCATCTGTGAAGAAATCTCTAATAAGGCAGTCACCAAGGATTCTGAAGTAATCAAATAAAATAACAAGGAAGAGCAAATAGAGTGAAGAAAGACAAACTTTTGGTAGCAGAGGAACATAACATTATAAGTACATAGCTGAGCAATCTAAGCACCAAGTTTCTAGAATTCTGTCTAGAGACAGAAAACATGATCTTTGAGACATGAGTTTCAGCACCATCACTAGGAAGGAACCTTCAAAATAATATAATAACTGATGACTAAGTGGTAAAGATAAACAATCATCTTGACATAGTAGGAAAAGAGATGACATTGGATGAAGAGAGAACTTGGTCCAAGTCTGGCTTCTGATACATACCAGTGCTGTGACTCTGGGAATGTCCCTTAATGTCTCAGTGTCATAGATAACTAGAAGTTCTGGAGATAATGGTGAATTGCATTGGCAGAGAGTGTCTTCACTGGGACATCCTTGTCCTACTGATGTCAGAATTATCATCATAGGAAAAACAACAAAAAGCAAAAATATGAAGTCTTTCACAATATTTCTTTTCCCCATCCTCATCAAACAAAGTAATCAGAATAAAGTATTTTGAATTGGGGAATTGGCAGGGATGAGAATATGAAAGAAAAAGTTAAAATCTTGGATGAGAAATTATTAAGGTTAATCATATAATTTTTAAGATTAAAGAAATCTCATCAATCCTTTATTTCCACCTATACCTCCAAAAGAATTCCCACCCTACTATCACTGACAAGTTATGCTTTTAAACCCGACTTTAAGAATACACTTATTCCTATCACAATTTTTCCTAACCATTAGATTCAGTCTTATTTTCTGGTCTTTCAAGGTATTTATGAACACTGATTCTGTCATTTAGTTTAACATGCAAATTGGATAGATATGCCTTTACAGAAAAGAATTAAAACCCTTTTATGGTTGGATTCCAGTCTTTTCCAGTCTTATTTTATTCTACTTTCCTTTGTTCAGTCATTTATTCTATGCTCTCTAAGCCAATTTGAACTAGTATTCATTCCTGAATTTCATAGTTTCAAAAGGTTTCATGTCTGGAGATGGATGGAAACTTTTAAAGTCATAGAGTCCAATCTACTCATTTCATAGATAAGGGAACTGAGGCCCAGAGACACAAAGTAATTTGTCCAGGGCAATCCATCTGGTGAATACCCAGGGCAAGATTTGAAGTCTTGACCCTAAGTCCAGTGCTCTGGCCAGTATGTCCTGTTGCCTCATCTTCTCCTCTACTCTTCCACCTGTCTGAAATGGACTCCTGCTTTCTGTTGGAATCTTTATCTCTCTTCCAGCCATGGCTCAGGTGTGATAGTCCCCAAAGGGCCTTTTGTGTTGCCCTTTGGTTCTTCTCTATAGTGAGATGGTCATAGCTGCCCACTCACCTCAAATATATCACACAGTCCTCTTTGTCCTGGTACGACATGTATTTACTACATATTTAATTCTTGGACTGCTTCTTCTGCTGTGGAATAGAAAACACTGTCACATGGTTGGTCTACATGGATGACAGATACTATCTGAAGCTTTCTGTGATATAATTTACTCAAAGGCATAACATTAAGAAGTATCTTGATTAGAAAGGTGCTGGGGTTTTTTTGTCCAGAACACAATCAGCCAATCTGTAGATATTTATTGTTTACTGTGGGTCAGGTACTTTCTTTGTTGTGGATCAAGACAAAAATGGAACCATCTGTTACTCCAGGAGCTTACATTCACTCAGCAAAGATAACTTGCACATATATAGTGTTCGTCCTTTTATTTTTTTTTATTTTTTTTAATTTATTTATTTAACTTTTAACATTCATTTTAACAAAATTTTGGGTTACAAATTTTCTCCCCTTTCATCTCCTCCCCCCCCAAACACCAAGCATTCTAATTGCCCCTCCAACCAATCTGCTCTCTCTTCTATCATCCCTCTCTGTCTTTGTCTCCGTCTTCTCTTTTCTCCTGTAGGGCCAGATAACTTTCTATACCCCTTTACCTGTATTTCTTATTTCCTAGTGGCAAGAACATTATTCGACAGTTGATTCTAACACTTTGAGTTCCAACTTCTTTACTTCCCTCCCTCCCAACCCCTTCCCTTTGGAAGGCAAGCAATTCAATATAGGCCAAATCTGTGTAGTTTTGCAAATGACTTCCACAATAGTTGTGTGGTAGAAGACTAACTATATTTCCCTCCCTCCTATCCTGTCCCCCATTACTTCTATTCTCTTTTGATCCTATCCCTCCCCATGAGTGTCGACCTCAAATTGCTCTTTCCTCCCCATGCCCTCCCTTCCATCATCCCCCCCACCCTTCTTATCCCCTTATCCCCCACTTTCCTGTATTGTAAGATAGGTTTTCCTACCAAAATGAGTGTGCATTTTATTCTTTCCTTTAGTGGAATGTGATGAGAGTAAACTTCATGTTTTTCTCTCCCCTCCCCTCTTTATCCCTCCACTAATAAGTCCATTGCTTGCCTCTTTTATGAGAGATCATTTCCCCCATTCCATTTCTCCCTTTCTCTTCCCAATATATTTCTCTCACTGCTTGATTTCATTTTTTTAAGATATGATCCCAACCTCTTCAATTCACTCTGTGCACTCTGTCTCTATGTGTGTGTGTGCATATGTGCATGTGTGTGTGTGTGTGTGTGTGTGTGTGTGTGTAATCCCACCCAGTACCCAGATACTGAAAAGTTTCAAGAGTTACAAATATTGTCTTTCCATGGAGGAATGTAAACAGTTCAACTTTAGTAAGTCCCTTATGACTTCTCTTTGCTGTTCACCTTTTCATGGTTCTCTTCATTCTTGTGTTTGAAAGTCAAATTTTCTTTTCAGCTCTGGTCTTTTCATCAAGAATGCTTGAAAATCCTCTATGTCACTGAAAGACCAATTTTTCCCCTGAAGTATTATATTCAGTTTTGCTGGGTAGGTGATTCTTGGTTTTAGTCCTAGTTCCTTTGACTTCTGGAATATCCTGTTCCATGCCCTTCCATCCCTTAATGTAGAAGCTGCTAGATCTTGTGTTGTCCTGATTGTATTTCCACAATACTTGAATTGTTTCTTTCCAGCTGCTTGCAATATTTTCTCCTTGACCTAGGAACTTTGGAATTTGGCCACAATGTTCCTAGGAGTTTCTCTTTTTAGATATCTTTCAGGCGGTGTTCTGTGGATTCCTTGAATATTTATTTTGCCCTCTGTTTGTGGAATCTCAGGGCAGTTTTCCTTGATAATTTCATGAAAGACAATGGCTAGGCTCTTTTTTTGATCATGGCTTTCAGGTAGTCTCATAATTTTTAAATTATCTCTCCTGCATGTATTTTCCAGGTCAGTTGTTTTTCCAATGAGATATTTCACATTATCTTCCATTTTTTCATTCTTTTGGTTTTGTTTTGTGATTTCTTGGTTTCTCATAAAGTCATTAGCCTCCATCTGTTCCATTCTAATTTTGAAAGAACTATTTTCTTCAGTGAGCTTTTGAATCTCCTTTTCCATTTGGCTAATTCTGCTTTTGAAAGCAATCTTCTTCTCATTGGCTTTTTGAACCTCTTTTGCCAATTGAGTTAGCCTATTTTTCAAGGTGTTATTTTCTTCAGCATTTTTTTGGGTCTCCTTTAGCAGGGTGCTGACCTGCTGTTCATGCTTTGACTTCATGTCTCTCATTTCTCTTCCCAGCTTTTCCTCCACCTCTCTAACTTGATTTTCAAAATTCTTTTTGAGCTCTTCCATGGCCAGAGCCTATTGGGTGGGCTGGGACACAGAAGCTTTGACTTCTGTGTCTTTGCCTGATGGTAAGCATTGTACTTCCTCCTCAGAAAGGAAGAGAGGAAATGCCTGTTCACCAAGAAAGTAACCTTCTATAGTCTTATTTCTTTTCCCTTTTCTGGACATTTTCCCAGCCAGTGACTTGACCTCTGAATATTCTCCTCACACCCACCTCGCCTCCTGATCCTCCCAGCCAGTGCTTGGGGTGTGAGATTCAAATTCTGCTTCCAGCCTCAGGGCTTTTGGTGGGGGCAGGGCTGCTATTCAGTGGGAGATTAAATTCAGGTGCTCAGGTCGGGGTAGGGCCGCCTCTCAGGCTTAGTTCCCTCAGGGAGTTTATGCAGAGACCTTCAACAATGGATCCAGGCTCCTGCCTGCTTGGGGAGCCCTTGTCTGCCGCTGCCTCAGCTTCTGCCACCCAAGGGGGCCTGAGTTATGGGGGCACCCTACTCCCCTCTCGACCCGCCAAAGTGACCCTCTCACTGACCCCCCATCACCTGTGGGTGGAGGGACCTGCGTGGCCTCTGGAGATCCCGTCCCTGATGTCCGCTCAGATCTGCTTCTCTCGGTGCCAGGGCCGGGGCAGGGCTGGGCTGGGCTCCATGTCCGCAGCACGACGGACCTTTTGCGAGAGGTTTGCAGGTCCCTCTGGAACAGAAATCTCCTTTGCTCTACTGTTCTGTGGCCTCACTGCTCCAGACTTCACCATGAGTTACTTTATACAGATGTTCTATGGGTTGTGGATTCGGAGCTATGTGTATGTGCGTCTTTCTACTCCGCCATCTTGGCTCTGCCCCTCCTTTTATTTTTTGACCAAATATATACTAGGTCATTTGAAGGAAGACATAGTACAGTGTGGGTAGAAAGAGGGATATACTTATAAATGGGTAACAACAAACTCTCATGGAAAAAAAAATATACTTAGAATATACTTTCAATTTTAATCTGCAAAATTAACACTTTATGAAATCTAGACAAATCAGTAAAACACTAAAACAAGTCCTCAGATCATAGGCTATTCAAGCTGGCTCCAGTTTACCCTTGCAAGACTAAAATGAACTAGTCTTTTTTTATTCTCAAGTAGCCTAGATGAAGCCAAATAAATAGAATGGCATGTGTACGTAGTTTATATAGCCAGTCTGAGATGGTATTTACTGGTTTATTTTCAGAAAGGAGGCTAGAGGATAATTACACTTAACAAGGTTATTTTTGCTCTTTAGTCATTTTCAGTCATATCAGGTTTTTGGTGACCCCACTTAGGGTTTTCTTGGCAAAGGTACTGGAATAGTTTACCATTTCATTTGACAGGTGAGGAAATTGAGGCAAATTGGGTTAAGTTACTTGCCCACAGTCACACAGCTGGCCAGTGTCTGAGGCTCAATTTGAACTCAGGAACATTAGTCTTTCTAACTCCAGGCCCAGCATCTATCCACTGAACATTGGAAATGTGCTTCTTTGCTGAAAGACATATTGTATATTGAAGTCAGGATCCAAAAAATAACTTGAGAACTTCAAATAATGGGATACATGAAAGACAGTATCATTTACTATAATAAATGAAATAACTTTCAATTCATAAAAATAATCAATTTGATGAATATAAGATTGGGAGGCTAGACAGGAGGTACTATATTTTAATAGGATCTATTAATTTAGGGCACTGTTAGCTCAATGTGATTCAACTATGTGGCAAAATATGTATTTCTCCTAAACTGAATTAAAAGAAGAATAAAGAAAAGAGTGACTAGTTCCCCTGCCTTCTACTCTGGTCAAGTAGTATCGGATATAATGTGTTTAGGATATACTAGAAAAAACTTGAAAATGGGAGCTTATCTAGGAGATGGCTAAAAAAATAAAAAGAGTACTTTGAAATACTAGGATTACTTGAAGAAAATAGTGATATGAGAAGATTTGGCTGAAGCATTATTGCCAAATTCAAATATTGAAAAGGCTTTCTGGACAAACAAGGACTACATATTCCTGCTTGTTCTCAGAGGACAGTAAGTTTCAAATTAAATAAAAAGTATACATTATGTACTGGGCAAAAATTATGTGCAAAATTCTCAAAGTTTAAACAGAGTCAACAAACACAATTCCTTTACTCAAGGGACAATGCACGAAGCACACATAAGGCAATACAAGGAAGGCAACAACACATAAAAGGGAAATGAAATGCAGAGGCCAGGAGCTTCTGCTGGAAGAAGGAAAGGAAACATTTTACAATTCAAAGTGTCTAAAAGTAAAATGAGTTATTTTTAGAAGAAATGGATTCCCACTAGTTAAAGGAATTAAGGGAGGTAATGATCATCTGTGGAGGAGGTAGAAGGAATTTGGCATTAGGTTAAAAAGTTCCTTCCAGATCCTAGAATGTATCATTTAAACATTCTACAAAACAGATACATATGTTTAGCAGTGGGTGGTATGGGCAGATATACAATACACTGGGCTCATCCTAGAAGAGGAATATTAGACTATTCTGCATTGCTTTTTTGTGTATATACTATTGAAATTAATTGTTCTTTAAATGTTTCATAGAGTTCACTTGCAAATCCATCTGACCTTGAAGATTTTTACTTAGGGAGTTCATTAATGGTTCATTTATTTTTCTAAAATGGAATTATTTAAATATTATATTTCTTCTGTTAATCTGGACAATTATTTTTTTTGAAAATACTCATCTATTTCACTTAGATTGTTAGAATTATTGGCATATAGTTGGGGAGAATAGCTCCTAATTATCATTTTAATATCCTCTAAGTTGGTGATAAATTCACCCTTTCCACTTTTCATACTGGTAATTTGGTTTTCTTCTTTCTTTTTTAAAAATCATATCAAATATATGTTTTATCTATTATATTACTTGGTTTTTCATAAAAGTAGTTGTTAGTTTTCGCTATTAGTTCAATAGTTTTCTTACTTTCATTTTTATTAATCTCTCCTTTGATTTCAGAATTTCTAATTTAGTATTTAATTGGGGATTTTAATTTGTTCTTTTTCTAATTTTTTTAGTTTCATACTCAATTCATTGATCTCATTTTTCTCTATTTTATTCATGCAAGCATTTAGAGATATAAAGTTTCCCCTAGGAATTGTTTTGGTTGCATCCCACAAGGTAGGTTTTATCATTATTATTGCTCTCTTTGATGAAATTATTGATTGTTTCCGTGATTTTTTGTTTGACCCACTGATTCTTTAGGATTACATTATTTAGTTTCCAATTGTATTTGGTCTATCTTTCCATGGTCCTTTATTATATCATGTTTTGTACAATATAATCTTAAAAGTATGCATTTAATATTTCTGTGTTTCTACATTGAATTGTGAATTTTTTAATGTCCTAATACATGATCAATTTTTGTGTAGATGTCATGTAACTGAGAAAACTTCTATTCCTCTCTATCCCCTTTCAATTTTCTTCAGATGCAAATCATACCTACATCTTCTCAAATTCTATTCACTTTATTAACTTCTTTCTGGATTATTTTTTTGTTTAGATATATCTAGTTCTGAGTGGGGACAGGTGGTTGAGGCCCTCCTCTAAGATACTTTTCCTATTTCTTTATGTAACTCATTTACCTTCTCTAAGAATTTAGAAACTAGACCACTTGGTACATATATGTTTAGTACTGATATTACTTCATTGTCTATGCTACCTTTCAGCAAGATGTAGTTTCCTTTTTATGTATTTTAACTACATCTATTTTTGCTTTTGCTTTGATTGAGATCAGGATAGTTACCCCCGATTCTTTCACTTTTGATGAAGCATAATATATATGTTCCATCTTTTTTTACCTTTACTCTGTGTGTATCTCTCTGCCACGAATGTGTATCTTATAAATACCATATTATAGGATTATGGTTTTTAATCCAGTCTCCTATCAATTTCCATTTTATGAATGAGTCCATCCCCTTGATAGTCACAGTGATATTTACTAACTCTGCATTTTCCTCCATCCTATTTTTCCCTTATTTACACCTTTCTGTCTCCTTTCAACATGTCCTTTTTCACCATTGTTTTACTTCTGACCACCAGCTTCGTCAGCCTGCCATCCCTTCTATTAGCTGCCCTTCTTCTTTCCCATTTCGATTCCTACTTCAGCCCTTCCTTCTATCATTCCTTTCCATTTTCTTTCCCTCATCCTTTCCTACTTCTCTATAGGATCAGATAACTTTCTATACCTAATAAATGTGTATATCATTCCCTCACTGAGCCAAATCTGTGGTGAGTAAGATTCAAGCAATATTCACCCCTCCCTTCTTTCCCTCTACTATAATAAGCCTTTTGTACCTCTTCATGTGATGTAATTTATCCTATCAGCTTCCCATTTGTCGTATACTTCCAGTACAATATTGTTTTCACTCCTTACTTTTTATCATCACATCAAGGTCAACTTAAACTCATACTTTCTGTCTATTTATACTCCTTGTAATTGCCCTGATAGAGCTACAGCTCTCAAGAATTACAAGTATCATCTTCCCATGTAGGGACATACACAGTGTAACCTTATTGAAAAACATGTTTGTTGTTGTTGTTGTTGGTTGTTGTTTTCTTTCCTCTTTACCTACTTATTGAGTCTTGTATTTAAATGCCAAATTTTCTGTTCAGTTTGGGTTCTATCCATCAGGAACGTGTGAAAGCCCCTATTTCATTGAATATCCATCTTTTCCCCTGACAGATTACGCTCAGTTTTGCTAGGTAGATGATTCTTTATTATAAACCAAATCCCTTTGCTTCTGGAATATCATATTCCAATACCTCCACTCAATTAATGTAGAAGCTGCATATTCTTCTGTAATCCTGACTGTAGCTCCTTCATATTTAAATTATCTCTTTCTGGCTGCTTATAGTACTTTCTCCTTGACTTGATAATTCTGGAATTTGGCTATAGCATTCCTTTGAATTTATATTTTTGGAACTCTTTCAGGAGTTGATCAGAGGATTCTTTCAAAGACAATTTTACTGTCTGATTCCAGGATATCAGGGGAGTTTTCCTTGATCATTTCCTGAAAGATGCTGTCCAGTTTCCTTTTATGATCAGAGCTTTCAGGTGGTACAATAATTCTTCAGCTGTCACTCCTGCATCTGTTTTGCAGGTCAGTTGTTTTTAAAAAGAAGCAATTTACATTTTCTTCTATATTTTAATTATTTTGATTTTGTTTGACTGATTCTTAATGTCTGATAGAGTTATTAGTTTCTGCTTGCCAAATTCTAATTTTTAAGAAATTATTTTCTCCAGTTAGCTTCTATACCGTCTTCTCCATTTCCTTTATTCTACTTTTAAAGGAGTTGTGACCCCTTCCAGTGAATTTTTTCTTCCATTTGGCCAATTCTATTTTTAAGGAGTTGTTTACTTCAGTCAATTTTTAAAGGTCCTTTTCCGAGCTGTTGATTTTTTCATAATTCTCCTTCATAACTGTCGTTTATTTTCATAATTTTTCTTCTATCTCTCTTACTCAATTTTAAAAATCCTTTTTTATCTCTTCTAAGAAGACTTTTAGAGTTTGAAAGCAACTTATATTCCCCTTTGAGACTTCACCTGTAGGTATTGTGACATTGCTATCCTCTTCTGAGCTTGTGTTTTGACCTTCCATCTTACCATAGTAGCCCTCTATGATCAGGGCCCTTTAGCTTTTCTGTTTTTTGGTTATTGCTGTTTGCAATTTAAAAAAAAAAAGTTTATCTCTATTCCTGGGGCACAGATAACAATGTCCCAAGTTTTTATGCTGGAGATAGGAGCCTGGTCACTGACTTTCAAAGCTGGTGGCTTGCCCACTGCACTGGTTCAGCTTGGTGTATTTATACTTATTATGGTGCGGTTCTAGGGCTGACAATTTGCTTTCTGCATTGGGACTGGAGGCCTCACAGCTGGCCTGCTTTGACATTAGCCTGCTGAGTCAGTCTTGGCATGAGACCATTTATGCTGGGCTATGCTCCCCCTTTACCAAAGTGAGACAGACTTTTCCTGAAGTTGTTGTAAATTATCTTAAGCTGGAAAATTGATGCACTCCATATGTTTCTGGATTCTGAGACTCTGTATTCCATTTTGAAGTTTTATTTAATGTTGTTTCTGAGGGAAACTAGGGAGGCCTCAGGCAATTTAGTGGATTATTCCTGCCATTTTGGCCTTCTTGCATTCTTTTTATAAATGGCACTGAACATTAAATAGTTTTCCCTTTTCCCAACTGCTAAATTTTATCTCCTTGTCTTAATATTTTCCAAGTGTAGTTATGTGGATGCAAACCATAGAAATCAAATTTACAAACATTTTCAGATTGTAAGTTACTAAAAATGTATATATATTGCCTTTCACTTCACAGTACTATATTACCAACAGACTTTTTTTTGTGAAATAACATTAAAGTATGAATGGTATGTGTAAATGGAAAAGGAAGGAGCATGTTCATCTGCTGAGCAAAAATGATAACAAATCGAAGGGAAAAATACTACTCTGAAGTTTTAAAATACTAATGAGGGAGAAAAAAATATGGTGTAGATCCTCAAAGGATATATTAAACTTTCATTAAAAATGTCAAAAAAAAATCAGTGTCTGTGTGTGTGTGTGTGTGTGTGTGTGTATCATGTTATTTTATAAGACCTTCTGATAAAGGTGCAAAGTTGTATGGCAAAAATCAGACAGAGCAACATTTATGCTATTTTTCACAATAAATTCAAATTGACTTTGTGATCTGAATATTAAAGATCATACAATGAAACAAACACAGAAGCTAAATCATAAGCATGTTGTAGGTATAGGTAGAAGATGAATGCTTAAAGAAAGAAATGTTGACGGCCACTATAAAAGATAAAATAATCATTTTGATTACTTAAAAATGAATACCTTATGAACAACAACAACAAAACCATGTAATATAAGATTAGATAAGTATCCAAAGAATGCCAAAAATGGTTTTTACAAGAAGAATTTCAAACTCTTGACAATAATATAAAATTATACTTTAAATCAGTGATAATAGGGGAAACAAAAATTAGCAGATTGATATTTTGCCTCATATTGAAAACTGACCGAAAGAAAATTCCAAAAATACATAATGTTGGAGGGTATGGAGGCATAGGCAATCAATGTATTGTTAGATCAGCTCTGAATGATTGAATATATTTTGTAAAAAAAATTAGAAGTATTAAATGTATATATGTTTTCACCCAGAGATTATACCACTAAGCATCTCTCGTAAGGAGTTCAATGAGCTAAGAAAGGCTCCATAACACCAAAGTATTTATAGGAGCAGTTTTGGGGCTTTTTTTAAAAAAGAGGATGGATGGTAAGGAACCAAAAATCAAGTGGATTCCTATGTATTACAAAATAACTAAACACATTTTGCTACATGAAAATTAAAAATCAATATTATGAATACAGAGAAGCATGAAATAAACTTACATGAGCTGATGTAAAATAAAGCATTCAGGGTCAGTAAAACAATCTACATGTTGACCACCTAAATGTAAATGAAATGCACAGCATAAAATAATCTACAATTAATGTGGTGAAAGCATAAAGAACAAGCTTAATCCCAAAGAAGAAATGTGAGAACAAATTTCCCCAAATCTTTGGCAGTTCATGGGTATAGAGCACTTTATATAGCATCTCATTTTAAGTAAAGGATCACTTGTTTATTTTCTGTCATTTTGTTTTTAAAGTTTTGTGAATTGTAGAACTATTGGATAAAATAACTAGTTATTTTAGTTGAATAACTAAATTTAATTGTATATGTGTGGCCACAATGTTCTTTACCTTCATGGTCACTAATTAATATTTTGAGAAAAAAACATTAATTATGAGCAAAATTCCCAAAAATTCCCAAGTTTCAAATAGTGAGATGATAATCAAACTCAAGTTTGATCACATTTTGGTTTGCTTATTTATTAACTTTTATAAACTAAGAGCTCTAAAGTCTTTTTTCTTGTTCATGTACAGATTTTCATACTTGTAATTCTAACAGCTGGCTTTCATTAACTTCCCTTCTCCTTTAGTAGGATATGTCCTTTTCAAATCCAACCTCCTCTTTTGTGAAGGTTGCTTTGTGAATTTATCACCATGTCACATCATTCCAAAGAGGAAAGTAAATATCCATGGAAGGGGAATGATATTCTATATCTATTTGAAGTGAAAGTTATAACTTCCCCTAAGACTGACTTCATTCACAATTGAAATGCGTAGAAATATTTATTTTATAGCAAATTTTGAGATTAAAGTGCTTGATAGGAAATATTATGATTTGCAGTCTAAATTCCACAAATCTACAAATATACTAAGCACAATATTTCTCATTTGGGAAAAGTAAGTTTTGTAAATGACTGATTTTTATCTTTTTCTTCCATAAAATACTTTAATGTCTACCTTTTTGACTGTTCGGAGGGTTAATTGAGATTACACATGTAAAGTACTTGGCAAATCTTAGAAGTCTTATAAGATCATCGATTATTACTGAACAGGGAAACATTTAGGAGGATTCTTTGTGAAGGAGTTATGGAAGGTAACGGAAAAGGGTTGAAAGGGACAAGTGGGTATTGGTGGCTTCATTTTATTTTTAATTTGCTAAAAGTAGCACGTATATCAACCAAATAAGAAATATATTTTTGCTATCTTTAAGTTAGTAAATATTGTGGGAATGGCTGAGTATTATATTTCTTTGATGACATGTTAAATATCTAGTATAAGTAAAAAAAAATTAACTGATTTCATTGCATGAGAAATCGAACATTTATTTGTATCAAGTCATTATAAATTAATATCAGTGATTATGCTTATAAAATAATACATGCAACAAAGAAGAGTGTCACTCCTATTTGTTATTCTGGTTGTGAATAGAGAGATACTTGATCTGATCAAGCTTGAACATGGAGTGTACAGTTGGATCATATCAACAGTTTTTTTTCCCCTCCAAAAGGGCCAATGAAAGTTGGAATATCCACATATTTTAGAGGGAATAGTCCATCTTAAGAACATGGGCAGCAACCTAGTTTTGAAGTTTATAATACCACAAGTCTGCTAACTGATCCTTCCTTCTTCCTCTCAGGCCATTTTTAGCATATTTGCTCTTTTTCTCTGTGTAGGGGTAGGGCTTCACATTTAGACTACAGAAGGCAGACATGAACATATTTAACAAGGTCATTGTCATAAAGGAAGCGTCTGTGCCCTTCGCAGTGCATCATATCGTAATTTCTAATTGACAGTTTTCTTACCTAGAGTGCGGCTCTGGCAAGAGATTGTTCTCCAAAGACAGTCAGCTGGGTAAATGTCAGAGGCTCAAAAAGTAAATTATAGTGCAAACACCATTGATATTTCTATGAAATGAAAGAAAAGCATATTTATTTTTAAAATATAGAATTTTATTTAAAACAAGTGAAAACCTTCTACTGTGACCTTTACGAGATTCCAAACAGTGACGAATTTGGTCATTACAAATAACCTTTTCCCAGAAAGAGCTTTAGCAACTGGGACTTCCTTGTGGTAATATATGTGAATTAATTTCCTTTCCACAAAATAGCTTATAATATTAAACTTTTGTGAAATATTTCATCCTCGATGTTACAGTTTTAAGTAAATTTTTAAGGGAATAGTAAAAAAAAAATTGTATACAACATTATATCTTTTTGACTTGAGTTTTTAGAGGAAAAATTATTTTTTTTGCTTCTGCGATCTTTTCTGGAAAACATAGCACTTATTGTGTTTGTGTATATGTTATATATCATTCACTTTCACTCTACTATTCATATTTAACTTAGCCAGAAAATTGCAAAGTTATCAACTGGAAAAATCCCATTTACAAAATTCCCATGTTCTAAATATTATTTTTTATTCCATTTTATGGAATTATAAATTACTTTTCCTTTTCCTCATAAAGACAAAATTCTGGATAGTAAGTTTTTCCAAGACAGTTCACAAAATCTGTACCCCACTGATTTCACTGACTCATATCATTGATCACAGGGTGTATGGGATGTTCAGGACACTAACATCTCTGGTGTGAGGGCTTGCCAAGGCCACTTCAGCCTGCACATCCACCTTTGGTGTCCACCTGACTCATTCAGCATTTACTTGTCACTCCAAGAAGCTGTAGCATGCCCAGGGGCTATACCCTTGTAAACATCTCAGTAGATGAACCAAACCAGGTTGAGGTTAATTGACAGGCCTCAAATCCATGGGCTAATGGGAGGGTTTCTACCCCAAGGATATAGAGACATTTCCTGGCAGAATGGGAAGATGAGAACAGTTTGTTTCAGTGATCATGAAGGTGACTAAAGCAGGTACTATGGAGCAGTTAGAGTTTGGTTAGACATTGAAATCTTCAAGGTCAATCATGGCATCCCAGGCCACTGCCAGTCATCTTAACAGTTGTCTTGTAATCTGACTTTGGTAACCGAGGAAGAGAGCTTATGCCTCACTAAACCCAATTTCAAGACATCACCCATGCTATCAGTGGTCCTCTTTGAAAGTGAATGATAGAGAGGTAGAGCAAAGATGGAAGAACAGAAGCAGAGACTTGCTAGAGCTCTCCCCCAAGCATGTAAAAATGCCTCTAAACAAATTTTGAAGCTGTAGAAGCCAGAGAATGAAGGAGTGAAGTAAATCTCCAGCCCAAGACAGGCTTAAAAGTCAACAGGAAGTGTGCATCTGGCCAGGTTGGGAGCAGATCACAGTCCAGCATGTGCCAAACCAGCATAGATATGACCTGAGCAGGCCTGGGGCGGGGGGAGGACTGAATCTTTGGCTCCTGTGGTGATTTCTAGACTTCACAAACCCAAAACACCAAGAACAAATTGGTAGGTCAGTGGAAAAACCTGTGCGAGGGTAGAGTGATCCAGCTCAAACCCCAGGGCAGCAGGGGGGTGGAGGAGCTTGAAGCAGTTGTGGAGGGCACAGAGACAGCAGCTGTTTCTGGAGCTCTAGGTCCACAAATTGTAGGGGGATCGAGCAGCTGACACTACATAACTAACCCTCACTGGAAGCAGAGATCTACCTTTACAAATAACACAAATGTCAAGTCAATGGCTGGGGAAATGAGCAAAAACCAGACTGTAGAATCTTACACGAGGAAGGCCAAAATATAAACACAGAAGAAGAAAAAAATTCAAAGCTCCTACATCCAAAGCCTTCAAGAAAAATATGAATTGGTCTCAGTGTGTAGAAGAGCTCAAAAAGGATTTTGAATATCAAGTGAGAGAATTGGAGCAAAAATTGGGAAGAAAAATGAGAGTGATGCAAGAAAAAATGAACAATAAGTGAGCTGCTTGCTAAAGGGGACCCAAAAAATGCTGAAGAAAATAACATTGGAAAAAATAGACTAAACCAAATGGCGAAAGATATCCAAACAGCCAATGAGGAGAAGAATGTCTTATAAAGCAAAATTGGCCAGATGGAAAAGGAGGTTCAAGGGCTCACTGAAGAAAATAATTCCTTAAAGAATAGAATAGAGCAGATGGAAGCTAATGACTTTATGAAAAAACAAGAAATTATAAAACAGAACTAAAGGAATGAAAGAAATAGCAGACAATGAGAAATATCTCATTTGGAAAAACAACTGTCCTGGAAAAGACAGATATTGAAAGAATCCACCAGACTGTCTCCTGAAAGAGATCCCAAAAGAAAAATTCCAAGGAATATTATTACTACAGTTCACAGCTCCCAGGTCAAGGAGAAAATATTGCAATCAGCCAGGAAGAAACAATGTGAGTATTGTGGAAACATAATCAACATAACATAAAATCTAGCAGCTTCTATATGAAGGGATCAGAGGTCTTGGACTATGATATTCTAGAGGTCAAATGAGCTAGAATTGAAACCAAGAATTCCCTACTCAGCAAAACTGAGTTTAATACTTCAAGGAGAAAAGTGGTCATTCAATGAAATAGGACTTTCAATAATTCTTGCTGAATAGACTAGAGTTGGATAGAAAATTTGATTTTCAAACACAAGAATCAAGAGAAGCATGAAATGATAAACAGGAAAGAGAAATCATAAGGGACTTACTGAAGTTGAGCTCTTTAAATTCCTTCATGAAGAGAAAATAATTGCAACTCTTGAGATTCTTCTTAAAATTAGGTTAGTTGGAGGGGTTAAATACACATATGTAGACAGAGGGCACAGAGTGAGTTGAATACGAAGGCATGACATCTAAAAAAAATCAAGTGGGTGAGAAAATTAAGGGGTGAGAGAGGAATATATTGGGAGAAGGAGAAAGGGAGAAATGGAATGGGGTAAATTATCTCTACAATAAAAGAGGCAAGAAAAAACTTTTTCAGTGGAGATGAGGTGGGGAGATGAGAGGGAGTGAGTGAACCTTACTCTCATTAGATTTGGCTTAAGGAGGGAATAATATGTACACTCACTTTGCTATGAAAGTCTATATTAAACTACAGGAAAATAAGGGGGAAGGGGTTAAACAGGGGGAGACAAATCGGAGGGCAAATGAGGAGAGGTGGTAATTAGAAGCAAATAATTCTGAGGAGGGACCAAGTCAAAAGACAGAATAGAATAAATGGGAGGGGCAGAATAGAACGGAGGAAAATGCAGTAAGTTTTTCACATCATGACTGCTATGGAAATGTTTTGCACGACTATATGTGTATAACCTGTATCAAATTCTGTTCCTTCTCACTGGATATGGGTGGGGAGGGATGAAGGAAGAGAAAGGGAACTCAAAGTTTTAAAAATTAATATTAAAAATTGCTTTTTATGTGCAACTGGGAAATAAGACATACAGGCAATGCCATATAAAAATTTATCTTGGCCTACAAGATAATAGAGGGGAAGGGGATGAGAGAAGGGAGATGTGTGGTAGAAGGGAAGGCAGCTTGGGAAAATGCACACTGTCTTGGAGTAGGCAGAGAGGAGAGATGGGGAGAAAATTTGGAACTCAAAATCTTGTTGAAGTGAATGTTGAAAACTAAAAATTAATCAATTAAATTTTAAAAAAATAAATTAATTTAAAAAAGGAAAGTGAATGTTAAACACTTTAAAACACAGCCATTTTGCATACTAATATCCTAATTTAAAATGCATCCCATTTAAATTTGAGTTGTCAAGGATCCATAGGTGCATCCATTTGTCTTTCAAATCAACTACTTCCTTATTAGAGAAGCAAGGATTATCCCAGATCTAAGACATAGGTGGTGGGTTTCCTGTTACCTGTGATAGGATGCCTCTTCTTGCAAAAGTTGGAAAGTGAGACATGTGGTCTGGATACTAACAAAGGCTGAATTATGGAGTCATAAGAGCACCGGGTCACCTTGTATACATTCCCAGGGAACTTCTTAGTCTTTGTTTCTATGAATAGAAGTATACACATCTAGATTAGTGACCATGGGTCCTTAAAATCTCCTTAACAAGTAAAATGAGTGAAATGTAAAGGGAGATACAAAATCTAATAGAAGAACACAATTTGTTAAAAATTAGAATTGGGCAAGTGGAACCTAATGACTGTATGACAAATCAAGAATCAGTCAAACAGAAACAAAAGAATGAAAAAAGAAAAGAAAATGTAAAATATCTCATTGATAAAACAATTGACTTGGAAAATAGATCCAAGAGAGACAATTTAAAAACTTATTGATCTACCTGAAAACTATGATCAAAAAAAGACCCTGGACAGTATCTTTCAGGAAATCATCAATGAAACCTTCCCTGAGGTCCTAGAATCAGAAGGTAAAATAGTCATGAAAAGAATACACTGATTATCTCCTGAAAGACATCCAAAATTGAAAATGCTCTTGAATAGTGTAGCCAAATTCGAAAATTACCAGGCCAGAGGAAAATATGGCAAGCAGCCAAGAAGAGACAAATTAAATATGATGAAAGCACAGTTGGGATCATGCAGGACCTTGCAGTTTATACCTTAAAAGTATTATAATCAAGGTTCAACTATTCAACAAAACTGAGTATACTCTTTCAGGGGAGGAGATGGGCATTCAATGAAATAGGGGACTTCCAAACTTTCCTGATGAGAAGCCAGAGTCCAACAGAAAATTTGATCTTCAAATATAAGACACAAGAGAGGAATAATAATGGTAAAGAGAAAGGAAAAAAAAAAACAAAACAACATGTTATTAATAATAGCAAACTCTTTCCATTACTGCAAGAGAAGATGACACTTGTACATCTTAAGAGCTGTATTATTATTATTAAGCCATTTAAAAGGGGCATACATAGACAGAGGGCATAGGGATAAGATGGAGTTGATGTGATAATAATAAATCTAATTAAATGTTCAAAAGGAATTGCACAGGGAGAAGAGGAAAGGTGGAGACAGACAAAGATAAATTACATTACTTGAAAAGTCATAAAGACCTATTGTACTAGAGGGAAAGAAGGGAGGGAGAAGAACATTATTTGAATCTTACTCTCATCAGATTTGGCTCAGACAGGGAATAACATAATCAGTTATGTATATAAATCTAGCTTATCCTACAGTAAGTAGCAGGAGAAAGTGGAAAGAAAAGGGAGGGGGATAGAAGAAAAGGAAGAAGTAGTAAGGATAAAGGGGGAGAAAAGAGAAGGGGCTGATATAAGTGAGGACAGATTGAGGGAGGCAGTGGTCAAAAGCAAAACTCTGGTGAGAGGAGAAAGGGAGAAAAGACAGAGAAAAGTATAAATGGGGTGAAAGGGAAGGAAGAGAATGGAGAGAAAGACACAGATAATAATCATTACTGTGTATGTGAATGGGATTAACTCTGGTAAAAGGGAAGTGGAGAGCAAAGTTGAGTAAGAACAATTATCCTGAGGTGGAGCCAAGATGACAGAGTAGAAAGACACACATATGCAGGGTCTCCCCCCACAGCCCATAAAATGCCTGTAGAGAGGGATTCTCAACAAACTTTGGAGCAGCAGAAGAAGAGAAAAAAAGAGTGGACGAGATTTCCAGCCCAGGGTGACATGAAAGGCAGATGAGAAACGTCGATTGCACCAGACACAGAGCAGAACCCAGACCTTGGGGGCTGAATCTCCAGTCGTGGAATCCCCAGTCCCAGCAGCAGCTGGTTCTAAGATCCTTCAACCCACAGGCGCCAACGGTCACTGACGGGGTTTTTACAGCTGGCCAGGAAGGGAGAAGGGCCTTCCCATAGCTCCAGCAGCAGGCAGTGGCCACAGAGGCTGCACAGCAGCCCTACAGACCAGCTCCATTGTTGGAGTGTAAAAACCCCAGGGGGCACAGAGAAGCTGATTCTTGCCTCCACCCTGTGTGGAGGCTCTGGCGGAGCTGGTCTTTGTCTCACACTGAATGACAGCCCTGCCCATCCACTGCTGACTTGGGAACTGGAAGCCAGGTGGCTGTGGAAAGGTAATTGCTAAGATTCTGGGCACAAAAATCCCTCTCTGCATCCAGACCAGTACACGCTTGATCGTGCCAAATTGGAGCAATTGAAATCTCACAGATTCCCAGAGTATACCCTACTCTTGAAAAAGGACCCAAAGTCAAGGAACTGGTTGGGAAAAATGCCCAAAAAAGGAAAAAAAATATAAGACTATAGAAGGTTACTTTCTTAGTGAACAGAGACCTTCTCCCATCCTTTTGGATGAGGAAGAAAAATGCTTACCATCAAGGAAAGACATAGAAGTCAAGGTTTCTGTATCCCAAACATCCAAAACAAATATTCAACGGGCTCAGGCCATGGAAGAGCTCAAGAAGTATTTTGAAAATCAAGTTAGAGAGGTGGAGGAAAAACTAGGAAGAGAAATGAGAGACATGAAAGAAAAGCATGAAAAGCAGGTCAACACCTTGCTAAAGGAGAAAAAAGTGCTGAAGAAAATAACATCTTGAAAGATAGGCTAACTCAATTGGCAAAAGAGGTTCAAAAAGCCAATGAGGAGAAGAATGCTCTCAAACGAAGAATTAGCCAAATGAAAAAGGAGATTCAAAAGCTCACTTAAGAAAATACTTCTTCTAAAATTGGAATGGAACAGATGGAGGCTAATGACTTTATGAGAAACCAAGAAATCACAAAAGAAAACCAAAAGAATGAAAAAATGGAAGATAATGTGAAATATCTCATTGGAAAAATACCTGACCTGGAGAATAGATCCAGGAGAGATAATTTAAAAATTATGGGACTACCTGAAAGCCATGATAAAAAAAGAGCCTAGACATCACCTTTCATGAAATTATCAAGGAAAACTGCCCTGAGATTCTAGAACCAGAGGGCACAATAAGTATTCAAGGAATCCAACCATCACTGCCTGAAAGAGATCCAAAACCAGAAACTCCTAGGAACATTGTGGCCAAATTCCAGAGTTCTCTGGTCAAGGAGAAAATATTGCAAGCAGCTAGAAGGAAACAAATCAAGTATTGTGGAAATACAATCAGGATAACACAAGGTCTAGCAGCTTCTACATTAAGGGATCAAAGGGCGTGGAATATGATATTCCAGAAGTCAAAGGAACTAGGACTAAAACCAAGAATCACCTACCTAGCAAAACTGAGTATAATACTTCAGGGGAAAAAGTGGTCTTTCAATGAAATTCAGGACTTTCAAGCATTCTTGATGATAAGACCAGAGCTGAAAAGAAAATTTGACTTTCCAACACAAGGATGAAGAGAAACATGAAAAGGGAAACAGCAAAGAGAAGTCATAAGGGACTTACTAAAGTTCAACTCTTTACATTCCTACATGGAAAGACAATATTTGTACCTCTTGAAACTTTTTTCAGTATCTGGGTAGTTGGTGGGCTTACACACACACACACACACGCACACACACACACACAGAGACAGAGAGCACAAGTTGAATTGAATAGGAAGGGATCATATTTTAAAATAATGAAATTAAACAGTGATAGAGAAATATATTGAGAGGAGAAAGGGAGAAATGGAATGGGGCAAATTATCTCTGATAAAAGAGGCAGGCAAAAGACTTTTTAGTGGAGCGAAAAAGAGAGGAGGGGAAAGAAAATCATGAAGTTTACTCTCATCACATTCAACTAAAGGAGGGAATAAAATGTACAGTCATTTTGGTATGAGAATCTAACAATACAGGAAAGTGGAGGGAAGGGGATAATCAGAATGGGGGGAATAATGGAAGGGAGAACAGTGGGAGGAGGGAGCAATCTTGGGGAGGGATAAGATCAAAAGAAGAATAGATGAAACGCTGGGCAGGATAGGATGGAAGGATATATAGTTATTCTTATACAACACAAACATTATGGAAGTCATTTGCAAAACTAGACAGATATGGCCTATATTGAATTGCTTGCCTTCCCAAAGGTAATGGGTGGGGAGGGAGAGATGAAGAGAAGCTGGAACTCAAAGTTTTAGGAACAACTGTTGAGTATTGTTCTTGCAGCTAGGAAATAAAAAAAATACAGGTAATGGGTTATAGAAATTTATCTTTCCCTTCAGGACAAAAGAGAAGATGGGGATAAGGGAAGAGAGAGATGTTAGAAGGGAGGACAGATTGGTGATAGGGGTAATTAGAATGCTCGGCGTTTTGGGGTGGGGGGAGGGGAGAAAATTTGGAACCCAAAATTTTGTGGAAATGAATGTTGAAAACTTAAATAAATTAAAAGACAAATAAAAAATTTCTATGACTATGGTGAGAAAGTATGCTTTTACAAGCAGCCAAGAGTAAAAACGTCTCATTAAAAAACAACAGTCTCAATTTTATTGGATTTTTTAAAAGTCTTAAAGAGTGACAGAGTTCTGGAATAAAATGTATCAAAAATAAAAAAAATAAATAAAAAATAAAAAAATAAAAAAGGACAATAATCCTAAAATACGTTGTTTATAAGAAAATACTTTTGAAACAGAGGGATATACACTAGTAAAGATAACACTTGGAGCATAATATATTCCACTTCAGGTCAAGTAAAAAAAATGGTAACAATCCTGACATTATATTGAAAAGTTTTTGCACAAATTCCAATGTAATCAAAACTAGAAGGGAAGCAGAAACATGGGAAACATTTTTTTTTTACAACCAGTGTTTCTGATATAGGCATCATTTCTAAAATATATAGAGAATTGAATCAAGTTTATAAGAATACAATTCTCCAATTGATAAATGTTTAAAGTATATGAACAGATAGTTTTCAGAGGAAGGAATTAAAGCTACCTTTAGCTAGATAAAAAAATGTTCTAAGTCACTATTGATTAGCAAAATGCAAATCAATACAACTCTGAGGTATCACATCACATGTATCAGATAGGCTAACATGACAAAATAGGAAATGATACATGTTGGAGAAGTTATGGGAGATTTGGAACAATAATGCATTGTTTGTGGATTTGTTAAGTGATTTAACCTTTCTAGAAAACAATTTGAGACTATGCCCAAAGGATAAAATTGCGCATACCCTTTGACCCAGCAATACCACTTCTAGGTCTGTATCTGAAAGAGATCATAAAAATGAGAAAAAAAGACCCACATGTACGAAAATATTTATAGTTGTTCTTTTTGTGGTGGCAAAGAATTGTTAATTAGGTGAAGGTCCATCAATTTGGGAATGGTTGATTAAGTTGTGGTATATGAATTTAATGGAATACTTTCATGCTATAAGAAATGATGAGTACACACACTTCAGACAAATCTGGAGCAACTTATATGAACTGATGGTGAGTGAAATGCCAAAAGATTCATGAGGGAAAAAAACTATCCACATCCAGAGGAAGAATCGTAGAGTCTAAACACAGATGGAAGCATACTATTTGCTCTCCTTCCCTTTTATTGTTTTATTTCTTTCTTCTGACGCTTCCTTCCATTTGTTTCAATTCTTCCTTACTTCACGACTAATGTGAAAATATGTTTCATATGAATGTACAAATAGAGGCTATATAAGATTGCATGCCATCTTCAGGAGGAAGAAGAAGATAGTGAGGGATACAATTCAAAACTCAAAATCTTATGGAAGTATATGTTGAAAACTAAAACTGGATTATTTCTTATAAATGTTAGTTGAATTAAACTGAAATGGATCAAATGAAAATATAAAATAAAGGTAATTAGCTCCGCAAAATTGTTACTGTAATTTGGAAATATTTAACAAAATAAATTTAATAATGTATTTCAAAATGCTGTTTCTACCAGGGATTAGTCCCAAAAATTCATGGCACGGATGTCAGATCCATCGTGTCATAGTCTGTTTGGAAACTTCCTTCAATTGATATGACTTGTACAAAGCTGTCCCAGGGACACTCAAAAGGGTAGTGATAAAAAAAATTGCATCCAGCCCATCACGGAAAGTGCATTTACTGGAGTCAAAGGACATATTTTCCAGTCCTACCTTTCATGTTATTAGTGCCACTTTGAACAAATCACTTAGCCTCTGGAGGCCTCAGTTTACTCATTTTTGAACGAGGAGTTTGTGATTGGGAACTTCTAAGGCTCTTTTTTCTTGTACATCTCTGATCCTTTGGAGGCATACATGATAATTTCTCTTTCCCCCACCCAAGGAACCCTTGGTCCACTCTGCCCATGGAGTATGAGTTCTAACACTTTGGTTGTTTCCTGATCTCCTTATTGATAAGGTTCAATGTATACTTAGTGATTACAAATCTCAGGCCTAGGGTTGACACTCAACTGACAAAGGCCTAATTCACAGAATGTTGTAGCTATATTCATTAGAAAAAGAGGCTATTAAATGATATCACCTCCTGCGTATCCTTCCAACAAACATCACTTCACTATATAACTGTCTCGTCTGTAGTCTCATCTTGTGCCTCTCATTTCAAATGAGAGTGCTGATTCATTTGTCAATGGATGCTACTAAATGCAGCACGGTTCAACGGAAAGAGCTTTCTATTTGCAAATCCAAGCTTTGCAATTTAATACTTGGGTGATGTTAGGTATGCCACTCCAGATTTCTGAATCTCATTTTCCTCGACTGTAAAATGGGCACAGGAGTAGTTATATTATTCCAACATGTTTCCTAATTCAGACTGATGGGCTTAATGCCTGTAAATAGACTACAAGGTCCTTGAGGACAGAAATTATGACTCATTTGAACTCTTAATCTCTGAAAGATTGGCATAGTGTTCCTCAAATGCAGGTATATAGTAAATATCAAGTATATATTGCTATGACAATTTCTTATTGTAATGCTTTTTGATTTGAAATATTGAAAGGCTGAATATATTTCTTTCCACCCTATCCTTCTTATTGTCAAGTAACCAAGACACTGGGGAGTTTGAGCCAAATTGCTTTCTGAAGAAGGAGTTGATTGTATCTATGTATTGTACTGACTAAATCCCATTGCCTCTGAGAGTGTACCCTTTGCTGATACTTTTATTAAGATAGCTTTTCTTCAGAGCTTGCCACCATAAGCTGGTAGCTGTACTTAATTGGCCTCTGTTAACATAATATATCATTTTACATAATTCTAGAAGAAAATAAAGTGGCATTTTTATTATCTGGTACTACATTATGAATTATTTGTAAAATTAATTTTCTGTAAGACTGAAAGACTGGAAAGAATATTCTTAGGCAGATGTGAAGGTCATGAGCTTTTAGGGAATTCAAAACTGGGTTCATTCTTCCTTGAAAATAAATCAGGCTGATAACATGGACTTCCCTATAGCTAGTGAAAAGTAACTGCCACAAGTAAAGATCTAATATGATCCAGGAGAAGGGGACTGAGATCAAGGCCTCACTCCATCTGTTGCAACTACAAGATCCTGGATATAACTTTTTTGTTGTTCAGTTGTTTCAGTTGTGTACAGCTCTTTGGGGTTTTCTTGGCTATAATATTTGAGGAATTTGCCATTTTTCCTCCAGCTCATTCAAACTGAAGCAAATAGAGTCAAATGACTTTCCCAGGGTCACACACAATAAGCATTGGAGGCTGGTTTTGAACCCAGGTTGTCCTGACTCTAAGTCCAATGCTCTTTCCACTGTGCCATCTTGCTGCCTTAAGTGGAAAGTTAATTTCTCTTAATTTTATTCAATGTAATTCAATCCAACCAACATTTATTAAACCCTGACTATGCACAAGATGACACCAATCATAGCCACTGCTTGCAGAAAAAAACAAAACAGCCTTTGCCTGCAACCAGTTTCAGTTCTACCATAAGGTAGAACTTACAAATAAGTAGTGATTAAAGGAGTAGAAGAGTCAGGTTTTTTTTTTTTCAAGAAAGGTAAAACATCAGTCAATCATATGAAAAAAAAAAATGACCCCAATAGAGAAATGAACATTAAAACAACACTGAGAGTTCTTTTTTTTACCTCACAATTTGGCAAAGACGGTAAAAGAGAAAAATGGCCATAGCAGATCTGCTCAATTAATGAATATGCATCATTCTACTCTCTTACATGATAATAGGTCAAAAGATATAAATGGAATTTCAAATGGGGACAAATCCAAGCTATCTACCTCTGTAAACTAAAAAAATACTCCATGTAGCTAATAATTAGAGAAACACAAATGGATGCAGCTTTAAGGTTCTCCCTCACACCCATTAGATCCACAAAGCTGACAAAAAGTAGAAGATGAAAAATGGTGGAATGGTTCTGTGAAAACAGGCACATAGACAAATTGTTGGTGAAGCTGTCCATTGGTATAACTAATTTGGCAGGGACTTTGTGATGAGACAGAGTGGAGGTCAGTTACAAAATGCAGTTGGTGTGTTGTGGAAATAAAGAGAATTATATACTTGGATATTTGTATATTTGACTATTTAAAAATACTTTTAATATAATTTTAACATAATTCATTTATTTTCATTTTTCCACATTCACTCTCACAAGATTTTGAATTCCAAATTTTCTCCCTATCTCTCCCTTCTCCCAACCCCAGGGTAGTGTGCACCCAAACCACCCCTTTCTCCAATCTACCTTGCATTGTATTGCCCCCCACTTCTCCCGCTTCCCTCCTCCTGTATTTTCCTGACTGGCAAATACCCCATTGGCTGCATGACATTGCCCAGTTGCATGCAAAAAAAACCAATGTTTAACATTCATTTTTAAAGTTTTGAATTCTGCCTTCTCTCTCTTCTTCCTTCCCTACCCACCCTGAGTGAGAAAGCAAGCAATTTGATAAAGTTCTTACGTGTGTAGCCATGCAAACACTTCTATAACAGTCATGTTGTAAAAGACTAAGCACATTTCTCTCCATATTGTTCTGCTTTTCATTTATTCCATTCTCTCCCTTGACCTGTCCCCCCAAAATAGTGTTTGTTTTGGACTGCGCCTTCCCCCAATCTGTCATCCCATCTATTATCCTACCTCTCCTATCCTCTTCCCCCCTTCCTTTCTGCAGGGTAAGATAGGTTTCCATACCCAATTGAATGTGTCATTCCATACTAAAGTCAAATCCTATGAGAATAAGGCTCATTTATTCCCTCTCATCTACTCCACTTCCCCTCCATTGTAAAAGCTCTTTCTTGCCTCCTTTATGTGAGATGATTTATTACATTCTATCTCTCCCTTTTCTTTCTCCCAGTACATTCTTATCAACACTTAATTTAATTTTTTCAAGTAACCTCCCTTCATGTTCAGTTCATCTTCTACCCTCTGCCTATACACACACACATGTATGCATTCACATATAACTACACTCATGTAATATGCACATATATACATGTAAATATGTATATATACACATGTGTGTATTTGTATGTATACACACATACACACGTGCATTATATACACATATGTATGTATATGTGGGTATATGTGTATATGTGTGTGTTCATATATACACACACACACACATACTTACAAATATATTTTCATTTTCATTTCATTTAGGAACTTAAAGAGTTCAACTTTAATGAGTCTCTTATGGCTTCTCTTTCCTGTTTACCTTTACACGTTTCTCTTGATTCTTGTATTTGAATCTATTCAGCTCTGGTTTTTTTCAACAAGAATACTTGAAAGTCCTCTATTTCACTGAGATTCCATTTTTTTCTTCTGAATTACTATACTGAATTTTGCTGGGTAGCTGATTCTTGCTTTTAATCCTAGCTTCTTTGAGCTCTGGAATATCATATTCCAAATCCTTTGATCACTTAATGTAGAAGCTGCTAGATCTTGTGCTATCCTGATTGTATTTCCACAATACTCAAATTGTTTCTTTCTGCTTGCAATATTTTCTCCTTGACCTGGGATCTCTGGAATTTGCCTACAATACTCCTAGGTGTTTCTCTTTTTGATCTTTTTCCGGAGGTGATCAGTGGATTCTTTCAATATTTATTTTAGCCTCTGGCTCTAGAATATCAGAGCAGTTTTCCTTGATAATTTCATGAAAGATGATATCTAGGCTCTTTTTTTTTTTACCAGGACTTTCAGGTAGCCCCATAATTTTTAAATTGTCTCTCTTGTATCTGTTTTCCAGGTCAGTTGTTTTTCCACTGAGATACGTTGCATTGTCTTCAATTGTTTCATTCTTTTTTTTTTTTTTTTTGGGATTTCTTAGTTTCTCATAAAGTCATTACCTTCCACCTGCTCCATTCTAATTTTTAAAGAACATTTTTCTTCAGTGAGTTTTTGAACCTCCTTTTCCATTGGCTAATTCTGCTTTTTAAAACATTCTTCTCCTTATTGATTTTTCAGATCTTTTTTTGCCGTTTGGGTTAGTCTATTTTTAAAAGTGTTATTTTCTTCAGCATTTTTTGGGTGTTCTTTAGCAAGCTGTTGACTTGTTTTCTTTTTCTTTTTTATTTTTTTTTTATTTTTTTAATGTTTAACAATCACTGCCATACAATTGCGATTTTATCCCTCCCCACCCACCCCCTACTACCTCCCTCCCTCCACCCGACTGCATACAATTCTGTATAGATTCTACATATACTTTCCTATTGAGTATATTTTCACTATAGTCATGCTATGTAGTCAGACTAAGATAGATGAAAGAATCCGTATAACAAATCAGAACATGATACACAAACAGATACACATACACAAACATGATCTGCTACATTATGTGAGTGACTTCCATATTTCTCTCTCTGAGTGTGGAAGGCATTTTGCCTTGAGGTCCACCATTGGGATTTTTTTTTTTCAGAAGTTCTTGTGTTATTACAAAAATCTAAGTCTAACAGAAAAAACTCTCACACACTGTGGTTGTTGCTGTGCATAAAGTTCTCCTGGTTCTGCTCCTTTCACTCAGCATCAGGTCATATAAGTCCTTCCAGGCCTCTCTGAAGTCTTCTTGTTCATCATTTCTTATGGCACAATAGTACTCCATTACATTCATATACCATAATTTATTCAGCCATTCCCCAATTGATGGACATCCCCCTGACTTCCAGTTTTTGGCAACTACATAGAGTGCTGCTATAAATATTTTTGTACATGTGGGACCCTTTCCCATTTTTATGATCTCTTGGGGATATAGTCCTAGTAGTGATATTGCTGGGTCAAAGGGTATGCACATTTTTGTAGCCCTTTGGGCATAGTTCCAAATTGCTCTCCAGAATGGTTGGATGGGCTCACAGCTCCACCAACAATGAATTAGTGTTCCAACTCTCCCACATCCTCTCCAGCATTTATCATTTTCTTGTTCTGTCATGTTTGCCAATCTTATAGGTGTGATGTGGTACCTCAGAGTTGTTTTGATTTGCATCTCTCTAACCAATAGTGATTTAGAGCATTTTTTCATATGATTATAGATAGCTTTAATTTCTTCCTCTGAAAATTGCCTGTTCATATCCTTTGACCATTTATCAATTGGGGAATGACTTGAATGATTATACATTTGGGTCAGTTCTCTGTATATTCTAGAAATGAGGCCTTTATCCCCGAGCTTAGCTGTAAAAATTTTTTCCCAATTTACTACATCCCTCCGGATTTTGGTTGCATTGGGTTTGGTTGTGCAAAAACTTCTCAGTTTAATGTACTCAAAGTTATCCATTTTGCATTTCATAATGCTTTCTATCTCTCCTTTAGTAAAGAATTCTTCCCTTCTCCATAGATCTGATAAATACACTATTCCTTGCTTCTCCAGTTTATTCATGGTATCAATCTTTATACCTAAATCATGTACCCATTTGGACTTTATTCTTGTGTACGGTGTCAGGTATGGGTCTATGCCTAATTTCCGCCACACTGTTATCCAGTTTTCCCAGCAATTTTTATCAAACAATGAGTTCTTATCCCAGAAGCTGGGGTCCTTGGGTTTATCAAACAGAAGGTTGCTATATTCCTTGCCTACTCCATCTTGAGTGCCAAGTCTATTCCACTTGTCTACCTCTCTGTTTCTTAGCCAATACCAAGTGGTTTTGATAATTGCTGCTTTATAGTACAGTTTGAGGTCAGGTAGCGCTAGGCCACCTTCCCAAGCATTTCTTTTCATTAGTCCCTTTGATATTCTGGACCTTTTGTTTTTTCAAATGAATTTTGATATTATTTTATCCAGCTCTAGAAAGTAATTGTCTGATAGTTTAATTGGTACGGCACTAAATAAGTATATTAATTTGGGTAGAATTGTCATTTTTATTATATTAGCACGGCCTACCCATGAGCAACTAATGTTTTTCCACTTACTTAAATCTGAGTTTATTTGTGCAAAAAGTGTCTTGTAATTGTGTTCATATAGTCCCTGGGTTTGTTTTGGCAGGTAGACTCCTAAGTATTTTATACTGTCTACCCTAACTTTAAATGGGATTTCTCTTTCTATCTCTTGCTGTTGAACTTTGTTGCTAATATATAGGAATGCAGAGGATTTGTGTGGGTTTATTTTGTACCCTGCAACTTTGCCAAAGTTGTTTATTAATTCAAGTAATTTTTTACTTGAATCTCTGGGATTCTCTAGGTAAATCATCATATCATCTGCAAAGAGTGATAACTTAGTTTCTTCTTTGGCTATTCTAATTCCTTGAATATCTTTATCTTGTCTAATTGCTACAGCTAACATTTCTAGTACCATATTGAATAATAGTGGTGATAATGGACAACCTTGTTTCACCCCTGATCTTATTGGGAATGCATCTAGCTTATCCCCATTGCATATAATGCTTGCTGAAGGTTTTAGATAGATACTGCTTATTATTTTATGGAAAGTTCCCTTTATTCCTACGTTCTCCAATGTTTTTAGTAGGAATGGATGTTGTATTTTGTCAAAAGCTTTTTCTGCATCTATTGAGATAATCATGTGGTTTTTGTTAGCTTTGTTGTTGATGTGATCGATAATGCTAATAGTTTTCCTAATATTGAACCAGCCCTGTAGTCCTGGTATGAATCCTACCTGATCATAATGTATTAATCTCGTGATAAGATGCTGTATTCGTTTTGCTAAAATCTTATTTAAAATTTTTGCATCTATATTCATTAGGGAAATTGGTCTATAATTTTCTTTCTCTGTTTTGTCTCTTCCTGGTTTGGGTATCAAAACCATATTTTTAACATAGAAAGAATTTGGGAGGACTCCTTCTTCCCCAATTTTCAAGAATAGTGTATGTAGTATTGGAATTAACTGTTCTTTAAATGTTTGATAGAATTCACTTGTGAATCCATCTGGCCCTGGAGATTTTTTCCTAGGGAGTTCATTGATGGCTTGTTCAATTTCTTTTTCTGAGATGGGGTTGTTTAAGTATTCAACTTCCTCTTCTGTTAATCTGGGCAATTTGTATTTTTTAAAATATTCATCCATCTCGTTTAGATTGTCGAATTTGTGGGCATAAAGTTGGGCAAAGTAGTTTCTAATTATTGTTTTAATTTCCTCCTCATTGGAGGTGAGTTCACCCCTTTCATTTTTAATGTTAGTAATTTGGTTTTCTTCTTTCTTTTTTTTGATCAGATTAACCAAAGGTTTATCAATTTTATTAGTTTTTTCATAAAACCAACTATTGGTTTTATTTATTAATTCAATAGTTTTCTTTATTTCAATTTTATTAATCTCTCCTTTGGTTTTCAGTATTTCTAATTTGGTGTTTACTTGGGGATTTTCAATTTGTTCTTTTTCTAGCTTTTTCAACTGCAAGCCTAAGTCATTGATCTCCTCTTTCTCTATTTTATTTATGTAAGCATTCAGAGATATAAAACTTCCCCTAATAACTGCCTTTGCAGTGTCCCATAAGTTTTGGTATGTTGTCTCACTATTGTCATTCTCTTGAATGAAGTTGTTGATTGTTTCTATGATTTCTTCTTTGACCCAATCCTTCTTTAGAATTAGATTATTTAGTTTCCAATTGATTTTTGGTTTCTCTTTCCATTTCCTTTTATTACATGTAATTTTTAATGCATTATGATCTGAAAAGGATGCATTGATTATCTCTACCTTTCTGCACTGGATTGTGAGATTTTTATGTCCTAGTACATGGTCAATTTTTGTAAATGTTCCATGTACCGCTGAGAAAAAGGTATATTCCTTTCTATTCCCATTTAATTTTCTCCAAAGATCTATCATATCTACCTTATCCAGAGTTTTATTTACCTCCTTAACCTCTTTCTTGTTTATTTTGAGGTTGGATTTATCTAGTTCAGAGAGGGGGAGGTTGAGGTCCCCCACTAGTATAGTTTTGCTATCAATTTCTTCCTTCAACTCCCCCAACCTCTCCTCTAAGAATCTGGATGCTATACCACTTGGAGCATACATGTTTAGTAATGATATTGCTTCATTGTCTATGGTGCCTTTTAGTAGGATATAGTTTCCATCCTTATCCCTTTTGATTAGATCTATTTCTGCTTTTGCTTTGTCTGAGATTAGGATTGCTACTCCTG
Source organism: Notamacropus eugenii (assembly GCF_028372415.1). Lineage (NCBI taxonomy): Eukaryota > Metazoa > Chordata > Mammalia > Diprotodontia > Macropodidae > Notamacropus > Notamacropus eugenii. Next base: position 533,352,029 of record NC_092873.1, read on the forward strand.
CCTTTCTTACATGAGCTGAGGCACAATATATTCTGCTCCATCCTTTGACCTTTATCCTATGTGTATCCCCCCGTTTCAAATGTGTTTCTTGTAAGCAGCATATCGTTGGATTATGGCTTTTAATCCATTCTGCTATCCGTCTCCGTTTTATGGGAGAGTTCATCCCATTCACATTCACAGTTATGATTACAATCTGTGTATTTCCCTCCACCCTCTTTCCCACCATTTGTGCTTTTAACTCTCCCGTCTCCCTTCCCCTCCTCAATAGTATTCACTTTTCTCCCCCTCCTCCTGCAGCCTTCCCCTCCTTCTTTTAGCCCCCCTCCCTTTTAGTCCCCTTTACTCTTATTGCTTCTTTCCTCCCTTTTAGCCTCCCTCCCCTTTCTTCCCCCTTCCCCTCCTACTACCTACAGAGCTAGTTAGGATTATCTGCTTAAGATTATTGTTCCCTCCTTTGAACAAATCAGATGAGAGTACCTCTCAAACAATGCTCATCTCCCTCCCCTCCTTCCCTCTACTATAGTTTTGTACTTCTTCCTGTGATATAATTTGCCATTTTCTGCTTCCCCCTTTCCACACCTCGTATTACATTCCCTTCTCATACTTAAATGATATTTTTGACATGACATCATTTACTTTATGCCCGTTCCCTCTACATATATCCCTTTTATCATAATAGCTGCACAGTTCTCAAGATTGACAGGTATCATCTTCCCTTACAGGGAGGTAAACAGATTGCCCTAATTGAGTTGCAAGTTTTTGTTTTTGTTTTTTCCCCTCTGTTTACCTTTTTATGATTCTCTGGAGACCTGCATTTGAAGATCAAATTGTCTATTGAGTTCTGGTGTTTTGGTCAGGAAGCTCTGGAAATCCCTTATTTCGTTGAATGACTTTCTCCTTGCCTGAAATGTTATGCTGAACTTTGCTGGGTAGTTGATCCTTGGTTGGAGTCCCAACTCCTTTGCCTTACGGAATATTGGGTTCCAATTCTTTCGATCTTTTAATGTAGAAGCTGCAAGGTCCTCTGTGATCCTGACTGTGTGACCTTGATATTTAAATTGTTTCTTTCTGGCTGCTTGTAGTATTTTCTCCTTCACTTGATAGCTCTGGAATTTGGCAACTATATTTCTTGGGGTTTTGAGTTTGGGATCCCTTTCCGGTGGGGAACGGTGGATTCTTTCGATGACTATTTTGCCCTCTGAGTCTAGTACTTCTGGGCAGTTTTCCTTGATGATTTCCTGGAAGATATTGTCCAGACTCTTTTCTTCATCATGGGTTTCTGGCAGGCCAATAATTCTTAGATTTTCTCTCCTGGATCTATTTTCCAGGTCAGTTGTTTTTCCAATTAAATATTTTAGATTTTCTTCTATCTTTTCATTCTTTAGATTTTGTTTGACTGATTCTTGTTGCCTCATTGAGTCATTAGTTTCTACTTGCCCAATTCTAATCTTGATCGTATTGTTTTCTTCAGTTAGCTTTCGCATCTCCTTTTCCATCTGGCCAATTTTTCCCTTTAAGGAGCTATTTTCTCCATTTAATTTTTGTACTTCTTTTTCCATTCGACCAATTTTCCCAGTTAGGTTTTGGGTTTCCTTTTCCATCTGATCAATTTTCCCTATTAGGTTCTGAGTTTCCTTTTCCGTTTGATTAACTCTTCCTTTTAGGGAATTATTCTCTCCAGTTAATTTTTGAACTTCCTTTTCCATTTCTTCAATTTTCTTTTTCAGATTGATGTTCTCATCAGTGAATTCTTTTTTTTATAGTTTTAAAATCATTGGCCAGTTTTTCTTTTATATCCTTCTTCAGACGTTCCAGGTAATCTAGTTGTGCTTGCGAGAAATTCATAGTCCCATCTGAGGTTTCAGATGGAAGTACAGTCTCAGCTCTGACCTCTTTGGTGTTTGTGTTTTGGTCCTTATCCCCATAGAAAGATTCTATGGTTTTTTCACTTTTCGTCTGCTTTTTCCAATTCATGATGTTGGCTGAGTGTTGTAGCTTTTGGTTCTTTCAGTCAGAAGATACAGATCTTTTAAGTTGAGTTGATGTTTGTCTAGGCTAAAAGCAGGCTTTTTTGTTGTTGTTGTTGTTGTTGTTGTTGTTGTTGTTGTTTCCCAGATCAACCCTGGGGTTAGCTTGATAGGTATGTGGGAGGGGTGGTCTGGTCTCAGGAGATCTCCTCAGCTGACCTGAGGCAAAGGCAAGGTCAGGGGATGGTGATCCCAGCTTCCCTATTGTCTTCCCTTTTCCCCTGGAGGGCTGGGGCACGCCTAGAGGCTAATGCGTGTTCCCGCCCCTCCTGGGGCTCGTCTCCCGGGCTGAGGCTTGCTTGGGTCTCAGTGCGAATTTTCTCTGCCCTGGGTCGTCTGTCCCTCCAGATAGCCTCCACCACGGTGGGAAGAATCCCCCTTTGCCACTTTTCCAGCCTCTGGTGTTATGAGACCACCCGCCCCCTTCTGCTGTTCCCACTGATCCAGGATTAATCTGGGGAAGAATTTTATAGTTCCCTCACGGTCATCGCGGGGGGAGGGGAGAGCACTTACTGATCACTCCGGCATCTCAGCTCCTGGATGTTCAAGTAGTGACCCACTGAAGTCCCGTCTTTAGGCTGAAGATTTCAAAGGCTGTTGCGCTGATATCGTTGGCTCGGCCTGGCTTATCTCCTGCTCCGCTGGTCTCACCCGCCACTCTCGGGCCCCTCGGGTCGCCTCCGCCCTGCCGCGCCGACCGCACTGCGCTGTGCGCCGGGGTCTTACCCCTGCGGAACAGATCCCTCCCGTGGACCTTCCAGTCCAGCCTGGGCTCCGAATCTGTCAAAGTCCGTCTCCCACTGGATTCTACACCTCCAAAGTCTGGTCAGACTCTCCCCCCAGAAATATCCAAAGGAGTTTTTCCAGGAGCTTAGGTGAGTCGTTGCTTTCACTCCGCCATCTTGGCTCCGCCTCCCCGCAACTTGTTTTCTTGATTTTATTGCATCACTCTCATTTCTTTTCCCAATTTTTCCTCCACTTCTCTACTTGATGGAGCTCTTATATGGCCTGAGACATTTCATATTTTCCTTCGAGGTTTTGGATATAGGAGTCTTTACTTTGAATTCCTTTTTTCCAGTAGTATGCTTTGATCTTCCTCATCATAAGAAAATACCTTTTAACCAAGAAAATAACCTTCTATAGTCTTATTTTTCTCCTTTTTGATCATTTTATCAGCCAATTTAACTTTTGAGCTCTTTGTTAAGTTAAGGGCATATTGCCCCTAGTTCCAGGGCTTTTGTGCACCTGTTTTCAGAGCTGTCTCTAGGGACCTATAAATTCTCAGCTCCTCTAAAGTAGTGTGATCAAAGGAGATGTATTTACTCCTTTCCTAGCCTGCACTCTGGTCTGTGAGCAACCACAGACACTCTTTTCTGCCCTGGAACTAAGAATATGTTTTCCTCCCCACAGCTGCTACCAATTCTGCCACATCAGTGCTCCTCCTTGCTCCAGGACCTCCACTGAGCACTATGACCCATATCAGTTTCTCTATTTCCCCAGTGTCTGTAGTTCCAGAGCTCCAGAGGCAGCTAATGCTGCAGCAGTGGCCGCTGCCATCCTGGACTTCAGGTTGAGGCTGGACCATCATCCTCTCTCACCCAGGTGAGAGAGCTTTACCGTTGACCTTTGAAGCTGTATTGGGCATTTGTGGGTGAGAAATCTGCAAACTACTACAACTGCCAGTGATTCAGTGCTCTAAGACCTTTTCCAGGCCTTTCTGTGTTGTGGCTCGTGATGGGCTGCACTCTGCTCCAAGCTGGTGCAATATACCCTTCCTGTCAGCCTTGAGTAGGAAATCTGTTTTACTGTCTCTTTTTGTCGCTTCTGTTACTCTAGAATTTGTTTAGATTCATTTTCTACAGGTATTTTTAGGGGTTTGGAGGGAGAGCTCAGGCAGGTTCCTGCTTCAACTCTGTCTTCTTGGCTCCATCCCCAGACTTATTTGGCCATTATTGTTTTAATCTTCCTCAGTCTTCAAATTACTCAGATCCCTGGATGAAAATGGTATGGATGTTTTAATCAAGAAAGCTTAATTAGAAGTCAAGTGCCAAGAGATGTCCTAAGTGATGGAGATGCTCTGTAAAAGTAAACCTGTCCCTAAACTCAAGGATATTATATTCAATTAAGGAATTCAAAATGTATACAAATTAGCGTATGACACATTATCCCCACCCCACATTGAATTTCCCTCTTTTGATATTATTACATGAATTCTATCTGTCCATCTATCTAGCCATTTGCCTATCTAATTTATCTATCTAATGTGCATGTTTCAACATATGTATACATTAATACATACATGCACACAGATATTACATATGTATATATGTATGTATATATGTAATACACAAACCACACACATACATGCATGCCCCCATATGTGTGTGTGTATATATATATATATATTCTTTTCTCATTGCATGTCTTTGATATTAAATTTACAGCTTCTTATATGTAGCTTCTTATATATAGTTTTTTTAACAGGCTACACTTTAATTCTCACAACATCTCTGTGAACATGTGATATAAGCTCTAATTGACCTATCTTGTACTAAAACTGCTAAAAAGGCTCACTATATTTCCTACCTAAAATTGCACCTCTTCTAAACTTCCTTATTTTTTTCAAGTCCAGTGTTTATCTTTAATTTGTAAATTTACAGCAGTTTTATATTGCATCTGTTGTACTGATTTTTAAACAATGTTTTATTTTCTTTTATCTCTTTATCTGAGATAGAAACTAGTAACTTTTGCATACTCTGCATAATGAAACTTCAAAGGTGTTCCAGGGCCTTGAGGAATGAAGATGTAGGATGTCATTGTACAGTAGTCCACAAGTGAAAGTTTTGGGATACATGTTGAGAAACCACATTTGGAAGCTATTCAAAACCTATATAATTAAAAAGTATTTAAATGTAACTCAAGATTATTTATTGAAAGACTGTTCTTACTTTGCATCCAAAAGAAATAAACATCATCAAGATGGAATTTTTATTCAGTTCTAAATGATAAAGGGCATTATTTTCAAGGAAAAAATGGAGGTGCAAAAAACACAGATACAGAGGGCTGGACCTGTAGTCAGAAAGAACTTAGTTAAAGTGTTGTCTCTATCACCAGCTTTGTAACTCTGGACAAATTACTCAACCTCTATCTGACAGTTACCTCAACCGCAAAGTGGGGATAATAGCTCCTATTTGACAGCTCTTTTGTGAGGATCAAATGAGATTATATTTTTAAAGAATTTAACACAAAGCCTGGCACATAGTAGGCATTTAAGAAATACTTGGTTCTTCCTCCTTACTGTGTCATGGTATAAAAATGACCCTGGGTAAATCAAGACTGAGTCAGAAGAACACAAGCTATGGCAGCTTTTCCCAAACTTGGGAGTGGGTCCATTGACAGAGTGATCATCTATTATCCAAGTAGCAAGTCATCTATTTTTAGATAGGAGCTTCAACAGAGGCCTGGCTATTTGGCAGTGATGTTTTTCTTCTTCTTTAGGTAATAGTATCTTATGAAAGTGTCCACTAGAGATAATAACTGATTACTGTTACTACTAGCTGTTGATAACTATTTTCTCCAGGTTCATTGTTTGGCATTTGAAACTTTCAAATCTGACCTCTTCCTATCTTTCAATTCTTCTTTCATTCATTCTCCTTCATACAATCTATGGTCTAGTTATAGTAGCTTACTTGCTATCCCTAGCAAATGATCCTTCATGTCCTGTTTGTGCTTTCCTTAGGCTGTTCCTCCTCTTTTCACTTTTTGACTCTTTTTTAAAGACTGGTTTCAAATATTACTTTCTAACAGACCTTTTCCCCAGTTCTCCTGGCTACTAGTGATATTTCTTCTTGGATGACCTAACTGCTCTGCATTTATCTTTTTTTTATTAATTTTATTTATTTTTAGTGTTCTACAATCACTACCATAAAATTTAGATTTTTTCCCCCTCTACCTACCTCCCACCACCCCCCTCCTTCCCTGAGATGGCATACAGTTCTGTATAGGATCTATGCATACATTCCTATTGAATACATTTTCACCACAGTCATGCTGTGTAGAAGAACTAAAATAAATGGGAGAAATCATATAACAAACCAAAATATTAAACACACACAAGAAATGATCTGCTACATTCTGTGATTGAATTCCATAGTTCTTTCTCTGGATGTGGAAGGCATTTTGCCTTAGGAGATCATTGGGAATTTTTTTTAAGTCCTTGCATTGCTCTGAGGATCCACGTCTACCAAAAAAGAATTCTCGCACACTGTGGTCGTTGCTGTGCACAAAGTTCTCCTGGTTCTGCTCCTTTCACTCAGCATCAGATCATATCAGTCTTTCCAGACCTTACTGAAGTCTTCTTGTTCATCATTTCTTGTAATGCAATAGTATTCCATTACATTCATATACCATAATTTAGTCAGCTATTCCCCAAGTGATGGGCATCCTCTTGATTTAGAGTTCTTAGCCACTACAAAAAGTGCTGCTATAAGTATTTTTGTACATGTGGGAACAATTCCCATTTTCATAATCTCTTGGGGATATAGTCCTAGAAGCAATATTGCTGGGTCAAGGGGTATCCACATTTTTGTAGCCCTTTGGGCATAGTTCCAAATTGCTCTCCAGAATGGTTGGATTAGCTCACAGCTCCACCAACAATGAATTAGTGTTCCAACTCTCACACATCATCTCCACCATTTATCATTTTCCTGTTCTGTCATGTTTGCCAATCTTATAGGTGTGATATGGTACCTCAGCGTTGTTTTGATTTGCATCTCTCTAATGAAAAGTGATTTAGAGCATTTTTTCATATAATTGTAGATATCTTGAGTTTCTTCCTCTGAAAATTGCCTGTTCATATCCTTTGACCATTTATCAATTAGGCAATGCAAACGTCCTTATTTTTGCTGAGATCACAAGAATGCTTCTAGTCACCCAGGTATTCAACCTTAGAATCTTGTTTTACTGGTCCCTTTTTGTTACCTTCACCTCTAATAATTGTCCAACTCAACAATTATTCCTCCAAGTCATCACCTTCAATTTTCTCCATGTCTTGACTCAAATGCTACCTCAGGATTTCCAGCCAACACTACCACCTTTCATCACTATGATCCATAGCTACAGTTACTTAAAGAGTTTTCTTGTTCTTAGTCATTCTGGAAATCTTCTTTTTCACGACGTTGTTTTCTGACCATGTTGCTTCCTATTTGTTATTTTTCTAGGTCTATCAATTACCACATGGATCAAATGGAAACTCCTAAGGTTGATATTTGACCCCTTAACTATCTCTCCCTAGCCAGATTATTGTATCATACTCCCCTCCAGAGAATGTAAAATTTTTCAATCAAGGTATTATTTTAGTAGTAGCTTCCATCTTCATACGCATCATCATTATATTCATAGTCATAGTAACTGACAACCTAATAGTAGTAGCAGGAGCAGCAGCAACAGCATCAGCAGTAGTAGTAACAGGTAGAGCAGGAAGAGGAAGGAGAGGGGAACAGGGAAAGAAGAAGAAGAGGAGGAGGAGGAGGGGTGGGAGAAGGGGAAGTTGTTTTTCTTGTTAGTGTTGTTGTTCTCCCCTTATTCCATTTTGGTTTTGTATCCCAAATCCTAGGAAAGGCAATCTGGCAAGATAGATAGATAGATTTGAGCTCAAAATCCGGGAAACAAGTACAAATCCTACTTCTTATGTACATTGGCTCCATGACCTTTGGAAACTAAGTACTCTCCAGTCACCCTAGATAAATCTGTAAGATCAAAGTAGCAGGAAGTATTAATCCTGATTGTTAGAGGGAGATTTGTGATACTGGAGTTCCTTACATAAATTCAGGTTCAGTCTCAATCCCTCATCCCTGAACCTTATATATATGTATATGTGTGTGTATGTATATATGTGTACGTATATAGGCATATGTGTGTTTATATGTATATATATGTTTGTATGTGTATATATGTGTATATGTATATATATACATAATATCAATTTACTAAATGTGAATTGAATCTAATTTCATTGAGTCATTTTTTTTCCATTTTTTTCTTTGCTTTGTCATTCCAATTCTTCTGAAATCATGGTATTCTACGATTCATAGTATGTAATGTCAAAGGAAAACAATGGTGTTAAATAGATGAGTTTTTATGGTAGAGGATATTTTGAGACCATGTGAAAATAAAATACAAATCTGGACAACCTCCCAAATGCAATTGACCACAACAGCTTTCATCTGCTTACTTCTAGGCCTAGCTCATTGTCACCTGCAGGGCCCATCCAAGGCAAAAATGTAAATGGACTGGCTCAAAGTGTTGTGCATGAGCTACTGCTTAATATACACATTTTTCAAACATTTTCTTTTTTTCCAGGATGGATGATTAGTACTATCTCTTTCCACAATTGTGGTTTTCACTAAGGAGTTTTTGTAGTTTTCTAGGCCTCTAGGCTGTTATTGTGGTTAAGTACCCTGAAGGAAGAATTTCAGCAGAGTGTGCCTGACCGACTTTCTTTGCAATTAGAGATAAAGTATAGAAAAGAGAAAAATGAGGCCTTCCTCTTACTGCACCTAGATTTAAGATTAATAGATAGAGAAAACTCATGTGGGTTCCTCTGCTGTGTATCTATTAGCAGAGAAAGGGAATGTACAGATGCAAGGATCCTAAACATTATGCATAGGTCCCCTATGGTCTTCTAGTTTGACCTTTGGAAAGTCAACCAGTCAGGTTTCTCCATACATAAATGTGACTAATGTACTGAGGACTTCTAAGCTGTTACAGAGATGGCATAAGATAGTATGTAAGGACAGAAGGTTGAAGGGAGGTGATCTGACAAGTAACTATCAAGTAACTGGATATCTCCTTCATTATAAAACTCTTATTCCACACCAGCCATAATGTTGCTAGTAGTAATAAGGCCCTCTAAAAAAGAATTATTTAAAATTTATGTGATAACTACCTCATTGAGTTTCATGAACTGCCTTTCACCCTTAAGATGTATATAATAAGACCATAAGCAATAATTCCATGATATATACCAAAGGGTCTAAAGTTCTCTATGCCTCCATCCAAGGCACTGATTAAAAATGTCAAACAGCAAGAGGCCAGGTAAAGGTCTCCAGGCACCAGAGATCTTCATCCAAGTGGTCGTTCGTGGGAAGTGAGAGTAAAAAAAAATAATTGAGTTCATCCATTTCAAATCAATAGTGATATTTCTAGAGAAATGTGAACTAGTAATGTGTGGACAGAAAACAATTGAAACTAAGATTTAGTGATGTCACTCAGATGACATCGATATCACTGAGATATGGTGGAAAAAGAATCATGATTTCAGTGTTTAAACAATTGCAAGCCACACAGAAAAGTGATTTCCAGTAGAACTATGCTTCAATAGATCTGTGATTTTATCGGTGTGTCTTCTATGCAATTACATCATTCAAAAACATTCATGCCTTGCTGTTGTCTGCCCAACATATTGGATGCCTTCATAGACATTGCTGTCATCACATGGATACTAAATCAGTCCTTGGACTGAATTTTCATTGGTTATCCTTTGATTTTGCCCTGTTATTGGCACACATATTTGAGATGAGATGCCTTAAGAGGCAGTCTGAAACACTAGATAGCATATTTGATTAGAATTCAGAAGGACAAGTTCAAATCCTAACTCTGATGACACATTTGCTATTATAAGCAAGTCACTTATCTGCTCTAAGTCTCATTTTCTGAATCTACAAAAAAAAAGGAATTGGAGTAGATGAGCTATCACCTCCATGATCTTCTAGTATTTTTTTTTTCCAGTCTTACACCAGTTTGATGACATCCTGCACATTCTAACTTGCATACCATTCTTGCTTGCTAAGAATTGATTTCTCTCTTCCTCCTTCCTTCTTGGATGGCCACATCTCCATAGAATATCAAGAGACATAAAAAGCCTTCTGGTTTTGTAGCCTTCAGAATCTGTGGAAAAAAGTAAGCAAAAGAGGAGATGGAAAAGCCAAGCATAGGAATAATTATTCTAGAAATAGACAGTGGAAACATTGGAGAGATCATTAGAGAGAAGATTAAAGCTGTAGAATGGACAAACAATATCGTGAAATCAACAAGCATTCTTGAGCATGAAATGCTAGAGATGAAAAGAAAAGAAAAGAAGAGAAAAGGAAAGGAAAGGAAAGAAAAAAACAACTTGGTCTCTGCTTTCAGGGAGCTCACATAATTTTTCTAAAGATAACCAGGATAGGAAGAAAATAAAAGAATTGCATAATAAGTTTGAGAAATAGATAACCTGGAAGGTAGGTATAGTAATACAGTAATTATGGACCAAAGCATAATTAATAATGCACAATCTCTTTTTTTCTATTTAGTAATATTTTTGAATTACATTTAAAGATAGTTTTCCAGTTTCACTTTTATAAGATTTTGAGTTAAGATTCTTTTCTCCCTACTTCCTTCTCCTTCTCCCTTCCCAAGATAGCATTCACTCTGATATAGGTTATGTATGTGCAGTTATATTAGGCATATTTCCACATTAATCATTTTATGAAAGAAGAATCAGAATGAAAGGGGAAAAAAACATAAAAAAAAATGAAAACAGTATGCTTTGATCAGAATTCAGACTCCATAATTCTTTCTCGGGATGTAGATCACATTTCCATCATGAGTCTTTTGGAACTGTCATAGATACTTGTATCGCTGAGAAGAGCAAAGTCTATCAAAGTTGATTATCATATAATCTTTCTGTTGTGTACAGTGTTTTCATTTTGCTCACTTCAGTAAGCATCAGTATAATGCACAGTATCTTTTTTTTGCATATTAATTATATTTTATTTTTTCCGCTAAGGGACACAGTAGATAAAATGCCCAGCTTGGATTCAGAAAAGACTCATCTTTTTTATTTTAAATCCAGCCTTAGACATTTGCTAGTTGTGTGAAACTGGGTAAGTCATTTCACCCTGCTAGCCTCAACTTCCTCATCTGTAACAGAAGTTGGAGAAGGAAATGGCAAAACACTCCAGTGGAGTGAAGAAGAGTTGGACACAGCTGAAACAACTAAACAAATGCACAGTATAGTAAAAATTTCTGGTATGTAGCATCAAGGATCCCAGCATACACAAGAGGACATGCTGTACAAGTTCTTAGATCTGCTTTTATTAAAGGAAATCAACTTTTGAGGGGCCAGCAATCTTCTTTATTCAAGCACATATATCATTCACTTAATTCAGGGGAAAAAGTCAGCACTCTGAACTTCAGAGAAAATGCAAACAGAAATTACAAGCAGAAATTACGAACAAAAGACCAAAAGAAAGCTCTTCCAATTGTCTGACTACAGACAATGCATACATCATTACCAGAGAGAGAAGCACCAACATCTGGGTTTTCAAAGCCAAGGGGCTTCTTAGCAGATGCCCAAGGTCTCATGTGACACACAAACCTTCTTCCAAAAAATAAACTCCAAAGTAAAACCTCACCTCAGAGTTTATATACATTTTTCAGAGCTGGAGGGCACGACCCTCCTGACCCAGTGCCTCATCATAAATTAGCAAAACAAATCTGAAGGCTATTAATGGGCCAGGAAGAACTTTAACCTTCCCCCCCCCCCCACCCTTAACCTTACATTATTATTACATGGAATGGTATGATTGTTAGCATTACAGAAGTCAGAGGCGATGCCTGGCATTGCAGTTGTCTTATTCTCTTTACAGAAGAAACGGTAGGAGACATAAAAATGACACCTTAACTGCACAGAAAACCAGAAGGTTTTCTGTCCTTTGAGATTTGGATTAAGTATATGTGCCTTTGTGTACATGAAGGGGATTATAAATATTTCTTTCAGTTTTTCTTTAATGTTGCTTGACAAAGATATTTCAAAATTATTTGTTTCTAATTAAAAACAACAAAAATAATTTTTAGTTACAGTTTACATGTGTTTTCTTTCAAACACATTAACTCTAAGCTTGCAAAGAAGCAACTGTATACTTGGAATGAGGAAAGATTTCATTATTATCATGAATTCCTGTTATTGTTGTAGCAGGGCAGACCAGATCTAATAGTGAGCTTCTACTATGGCATTTTCTTACAGTGATTCACATTAGTACTCGTTATCAGTCAATAAGCTGGTATTTATGAAGTGCCAATTGTGTTCAAGGCACTAGTGATACCAACATAAATGAGAAAATTCTCATCTTTAAGGATCTTATACTGGGGTAGACAGCACATAAAACAGGATATTTATGGTATCTTTTTTGAAGCCTGTAAAGCACTTTGTAAACATTATCTCATTTTATCCTCACAAGAACTTTGAAAAGTAAGTGATATAGTTATCCATATTTTTACAGAGGATGAAATTGAGGGAGATGGAGGTTAAATGAAACTCTCTGAATGTGTGTGTGTGCACATGTATATAAATGGTGTGTATGCAAAATAAATTTGTGTAATTTGTTGGGAGAGAACCTAGAATCTGGGGGAAGAAGAAAAGGCCTGCTAGAAGAAGAAACATTTGAACTGACCTTTGAAGGACACAAATGATTCCAGAGGCAGAAGCAAAAAAGGAGAACACTTTTTGCCCTTGTGGATGCATTGTCCAAAGGCCCAGACACATCATGTGGCATATGTGATATGAGCAGCAGAAAGAAGGCACATTTGACTGAGACATAGAGGGTAGGATGGGGTGTCTTGAATTAAAAATAAGTTAGAGCCAGGTTGTGAAAGGCTTATATGACCTAGTTTGTATTTGACCCCAGAGATAAGGAGCCAAAAGAATTTATTGAAGAGGGGAATGAGAGGATCAGCTTTGTATTTTAGGAATAGCCTTTGGGCATCTCTCTGAAGGATGCATTGGAGAGTCAAGCATCTGTAACAGTCAGAGAGTTTCCTGCCTCAATAACAGTGACTCTTACCAAAGGTCACACAAGTTAAAAAATAACCTTTATAAAACAAATCAAAGGTATTGCCTGTCCTAATAATTAAGGCAAACGAAAAGTAAATGATACTGCCTCAGGGGGGTTGTAAGAAAATGTTGCATGACCACATGCCTGGCACTTGGGATGGGATGGGGATTCTTTTGTGGATCTCCATTGGGCTCGTTGGCCACCAACATTCTCTCTAACTCTGGAATCTAGCAATGCTGTGCTTCTTGGAAAAATGCTTTGTCTGCATGTTGCCTACCAACCCCACTTGGGAATAAACAGATTTATCATCCCAAGAACATTGCTGACACTAAGAAAGTTGAATAATTATTGCTGGCACATTTGGCCAGCAGCCAGAGCTGCCCATTCAAATTATTATCTAAATTTTTTAGTCTTCTTAATTCTTTTTTTTTTAATTGTTTGTTTTGCAATAGGGTGATAGAGATAGGGACTGAGATAATAATTTCATTGACTTTAGGAGTCCCTGTATAAAGAAAATTCCTTTCTCCCCTCAGTTAAGTCCCTATACTACATGCTATGCTTAAGAGAGTTGTCTAGAATACTGAGAGGACAAGTGTTTGCCCTGGATTTCAAACCAATATGAATTAAAGGTAGGACTACAGTCAAGGTATCATGACTTCAAAGCCAGATAGTTATTCCTTGGGTAGCCTCAGAGTCAAGTGGGAACCTGAAATCAAGAGAACTGGAAATCGAATTCCTCTTCAGACATTTTTCTATCTCTACTACCCTGGGAATACTAATATGGAAATCATAATAGCACTGACCCCAGAGTATTCATGAGGATCAAATGGGAGGATGTGTACAACCCTTTGAAAATGGCAAAGTGCTTCATAAATGGTGATGTTGATGATGACATGATACTATGACACTCCTGTACTGAATTTGTGTTCCTTTAAATTTTGTTTTCGATTTTTTAGCCATTCCAATTGTGTCTGACTATTTGTGAACCCCTCTGGGATTTTCTTGGCAAACATATTGATATGTCTTTTCATTTCCTTCTCTAGCTCAATTCACAGGTGAGGAAACTAAGACAAGTAGGGTCAAGTGATGTCCCAGGGGTCCCACAGCTAGTAAGTACTTGAGGCCAATAAAATGAGTCTATGCATTTCCAGGCCTGGTGCTGTGTCCATTGTACCACCTAATTGTGATTGCAGAAGCTCCATACCTTATAACCCTTGAATTATTGTTCTTTGGTTTATTAATTAGATATTGAATATATTTCATATACAATTCCATAAGATGCTTATATATATATATATATATATATATATATATATATATATATATATATATATATATATATATATATATATATATATTTGAAATGTATTCATTTTGTTGAACCAAATGTAAACCATTGTTAGAGAATGTTGGGTGTGGGGAAAAATTAATATGCATTTAACAAAACCTACTGTAGGACATAGTAGTTTATTGGGTGTAAAATCACTTACTAAATGTATGTTATTTTTCAAACATTTTGCACTAATTTGGAAATTAATTGAATGTGACAATGAGTTTAAGAGTGTTACTCATAAACACCTCAAGTTTCAGCACTTCTGCTGAAGGACAATTTCATATTTGTTTTATTTAGGGATACAGGAAGATGCAGTATCTGTCACTTAATTAAACTCATAACAAAAATATGAAACATTACACCTGCTCAATTATTGATGATAATTATATAATGAACAGCAATATCAAACTAAGAATTAGATTATAAAGTTATTGAGATAATTAAATGATGTAAATTAATCAATGTAATTAATCAATTGCATTCTTAAAAGACGTGAATCTCAATGCCTTTTACAAAATGAACATCTCAAATCCTATTTAGATAAACAAGTGAAGAATTCATGATTATAGTGTAGAAATTGTTTAGGTCCTAAAACTATGCCTTCTGTGGACCATGTCCAGGTGAGTGGAACTGGCATAATACTAAAAGGAAACCATAGATTTAGTCCAGTAGGTTGAGCTGAGACACTTCTAGATATGGATAAACTATTTTTTAGGTGGGAAAACATTTCCAAAGATATTTATTAGCTTGTTCAAGGAGTCAAAAGTAGTAAATGATAGTAGTAAGATTTGCACTAACTCCCTATAATAACTCTGATAACTCCCTGTAGAACTTTAAGGAAATCCTTTACAGTTTCTAGGTTAGGATTTCCTCAAGAGCAAAAGAAAAAAATGCCAGTGAAATTGTCCATCATTCTCTCAGTTCCAAATATTAAAATCATGTGAATCTCATAAGCTGTACTATTGCATCTTAGATTTATAGAATCTGTCTTCTAGGGTGATGTGAAAAGCACACAAACCATCTCTTACAAGTTTGGGTCAGTTATTAGAAATTAACATAACATGTTGAAATGTGGTGGATCCATGGCTGTGAGTCTATATGGGATGCCATATTAGGAATTTTGTAGTAAATGATGAACAGGTCCAGGAAATACTGAGGATATTAGTCATTATATATACATATACATATATATATGTATGTATGTATGTATGTATGTATGTATGTATATGTATGTATATATGTATGTATGTATGTATATATATATGTATGTGTGTGTATATATATATATATATATATATATATATATATATATATGTAGGTAGGTAGGTAGGTAGGTATGTAGGTATGTAGGTACATAGGTATATATTTTAATACAGGTTTCTCTCCAAAGAACAAAGTCTCAATGTCAGTTCCAGGTAAATGGGTCAATGTGGAAAAAAATCCATTTATCCTTTATTTATGTTGTTGGAACTATTAAGATGGGTTCATGACAGCCCAAAAAATACCTATAAAGAAGAACTCCCAACAAATTCTGGAGCAGCAGAAGCCACAGAACAATGGAGTGGAGGAGATTTCTGTTCCAGAGAGACCAGAAAAACGGATGCAAAATGGCCATCATGCACCAGAACCAGAGCAGAGCCCAGCCCTGCCTTGGCCATGGCACCGAGAGGAGCAGATCCGAGCGGGCTTCAGGGACAGAATCTCCAACAGCCGTACAGGTTCCTCCACCCACAGGTGCCGGGGGCCAGTGACAGGGTCTCTTTGGCTGGCTGAGAGGGAGTGGGGTGCCCCCATAACTCAGGCCCCCTCGGGAGGCAGCAGTGGAGGCAGCAGCAAACAGGGGCTCCCAAAGCAGGCAGGAGCTCAGATCCATTGTTGAAGGGCTCCACATAAACCCCCTGAGGGAACTGAGCCTGGGTGGAGGCCCTGCCCTGCCCCCCCCAGCACATGAACTTAATATCATATTGAATAGCAGCCCCGCCCCCACCCAAAGCCCTGAGGCTGGGAAGCAGCATTTGAATCTCATCCCCCAATCCCTGGATGGGCAGATCTGGAGGCGACGTGGGTGTGGAGAGGACACTCAGAAGTCAAGTCACTGGCTGGGAAAATGCCCAGAAAAGGGAAAAAAATAAGACCATGGAAGGCTACTTTCTTGGTGAACAGATATCTCCTCCCTTCCTCTCAGATAAGGAAGAACAATGCTTACCATCAGGGAAAGACACAGTAGTCAAGGCTTCTGCATCCCAGCCCACCCAACGGGCTCAGGCCATGGAAGAGCTCAAAAAGGATTTTGAAAATCAAGTTAGAGAGGTGGAAGAAAAACTGGGAAAAGAAATGAGAGAGATGCAAGAAAAACATAAAAAGCAGGTCAACACCTTGCTAAAGGAGACCCAAAAAAATGCTGAAGAAAATAACACCTTGAAAAATAGGCTAACTCAATTGGCAAAAGAGGTTCAAAAAGCCAATGAGGAGAAGAATGCTTTAAAAAGCAGAATTAGCCAAATGGAAAAGGAGGTTCAAAAGCTCACCGAAGAAAATGATTCTTGAAAAGGTAGAATGGAACAGATGAAGGCTAATGACTTTATGAGAAACCAAGAAATCACAAAGCAAAACCAAAAGAATGAAAAAATGGAAGATAATGTGAAATATCTCACTGGAAAAACAACTAACCTGGAGAATAGATCCAGGAGAGACAATTTAAAAATTATGGACTACCTGAAAGCCATGATCAAAAAAAGAGCCTAGACATCACCTTTCATGAAATTATCAAGGAAAACT
Organism: Notamacropus eugenii; assembly: GCF_028372415.1. Classification (NCBI taxonomy): domain Eukaryota; kingdom Metazoa; phylum Chordata; class Mammalia; order Diprotodontia; family Macropodidae; genus Notamacropus; species Notamacropus eugenii. The sequence continues at coordinate 533,369,041 of NC_092873.1, forward strand.
GCCCTGAGATTCTAGAACCAGAGAGCAAAATAAATATTGAAAGAACCACCGATCCCCTCCTGAAAGAGATCCAAAAAGAGAAACTCCTAGGAACATTGTGGCCAAATTTCAGAGTTCCAGGGTCAAGGAGAAAGTATTGCAAGCAGCTAGAAAGAAACAATTCAAGTATTGTTGAAACACAATCAGGATGACACAAGATCTAGGAGCTTCTACATTAAGGGATCAAAGGGCGTGGAATATGATATTCCAGAAGTCAAAGGAACTAGGACTAAAACCAAGATCACCTACCCAGCAAAACTGAGTATAATACTTCAGGGGAAAAAATGGTCTTTCAACGAAATACAGGACTTTCAAGCATTCTTGATGAAGAGATCAGAGCTGAAAAGAAAATTTGACTTTCCAACACAAGAAGAAAAAGAAGCATAAAAAGGTAAACAGCAAAGAGTAGTCATAAGGGACTTAACTAAAGTTGAACTGTTTATATTCCTACATGGAAAGACAATATTTGTAACTCTTGAAAGTTTTCAGTATCTGGGGAGTGGGTGGGATTACATACACACACACACACACACACACGCAAGCACACATAGAGACAGAGAGCACAGAGTGAATGGAATAGGATGGGATCATATCTTAAAAAAATAAAATTAAGTGGTGAGAGAGAAATATATTGAGAGGAGAAAGGGAGAGATGGAATCGGGCAAATTATCTCTCATAAAAGAGGCAAGCAAAAGACTTTTTAGTGGAGGGAAAAAGAGGGGAGGTGAGAGAAAAACATGAAGTTTACTCTCATCACATTTGACTCAAGGAAGGAATAAAATACACACACATTTTGGTATGAAAACCTATCTTACAATACAGGAAAGTGGGAGAGAAGGGGATAAGCAGGGTTGGGGTTGATGATGGAAGGTAGGGCAATAGGAGGAGGGACCAATCTGAAGTCAACACTCTTGGGGAGTGACAGAATCAAAAGAGAATAGAAGCAATGTGGGGCAGGATAGGATGGAGGGAAATATAGTTAGTCTTACACAACACGACTATTATGGAAGTCATTTGCAAAACTAGACAGATATGGCCTATATTGAATTGCTTGTCTTCCCAAAGGGAATGGGTAGGGAGGGAGGGATGAAGAAAAGTTGGAACTCAAAGTTATAGAACAACTTTGGAGTACTGTTCTTGCTACTAGGAAATAAGAAATACAGGTAATGGGGTACAGAATGCTGTCTGGCCCTACAGGACAAAAGAGAAGATGGAGACAAGGGAAGGGAGGGATGTTAGAAGAGCGGACAGATTGGTGACAGGGGCAATTAGAATGATCGGTGTTTTGGGGTGGAGGAAGGTACAAATGGGGAGAAAATTTGGAACCCAAAATTTTGTGAAAATGAATGTTAAAAGTTAAATAATTAAATTTTTAAAGAAAGAGAAAAAAAGAAAAAAAAGATGGGTTAATTATATATATGGAGAGAGAACCACTGATTTATTTTAATTAATCTTTGGAGGTAGTGTGGTATAGCAGCAAGAGCCTTGGATTTGGATTTGGAATTTCTGTGTTTAGATCTCAGCTCTGCCATGAAATACTTGCATTTGATTAGGATAAATCATTTAATCTCTCCAGATCTCAGTTTCCTATTCTGTAAAGTAAGTGAGATGGACTATGTGACCTCTAAGATCCTTTCTAACTCTAAATCAATAATTCAATTGTACTTCATTCCTACATTGTGTGTGTGTGGAAATGCGCATATTCATGCACATGCACATATAATCTATCTTCAGTGGGAAGTAAGAAAAATAGAAACTGCTTTTGATTTTCGATATGTCTTGTATTAAAGTTGTGCTATATAAATAAGTTCATATAAATATATTTGTAATATATGTATATATATACATATAAATACATCAGTAATACATACATGTATACAAGAATGTTTTTGTATGTGCACACATACACCCCAATAAATTTATACAATTATCCTTCACTTCCTGAAAAAAACTATTTGATAAAAAATAAAATCAGGGAAGTAGAAGCTAATGAATCTATGAGACATCAAGTATCAGTCAAACAGAATCTAAGGAATGAAAAGACAGAAGAAAATATAAAATATTTAATGCGAAAACAACTGGCCAGGAAAATAGATCCAGGAGAGAAAATCTACGGATTATTGGCCTATGAGAAAGCCATGATAAAAAAAAGAGCCTGGACAACATCATTCAAGAAACCATCAAGGAAAATATCCCAGAAGTCCTAGACCCAGAGGACAAAATAGTCATTGAAAGAATCTACCATTCACCTTCTGAAAGGAACCCCAAACTAAAAACACCAAGGAATATCGTTGCCAAATTCCAGTTCTATCTATTTTAGGAGAAAATACTGCAGGCAGCCAGAAAGAAATAATTCAAATATTGAGGAGATACAGTCAGGATCACACAGGACATTGCAGCTTCTACATTGAAAGACCAAAGAAATTGCAAATTCTATATTCTATATTCTATAAGACAAAGGAGCTGGGAATACAGCCAAGGATAAATTACCCAGCAAAGTTAAGCATAATATTTGAGGCAAGGAGATGGACATTCAATGAAATAAGGGATTTCCAGACCTTCCTGATGAAAAGGCCAGAACTTAATAGAAAATCTGATCTTCAAACCCAGGTCTCAAGAGAGGCTTAAAATGGTAAACAGCAGAAAAAAATTATTATACATTATGGGCAAACTGTTTACATCTCTATAAGGGAAGATTATCCTGTTAATCTTGAGAATTGTATATGTATTATGAAATGTAAAAGAGATATACATAGATAGAGGAAGTGAGTAGAAATTAAATGATAAGATGATAACAAATGTGATTTAAGGGTGGGAAGGGACTGTAATGGGCGACATGAAAAGGAGGAGGCAGAAAAAAAAATAAATTCCATCACAGGAAGAAGCACAAAAATATATTACAGTACAGGGAAAGAGGGGAGGGAGATGAGTATTGAGACGTACTCTCATAGGATGGGATTCAAGGAGGGTACGACAAACTCAGTTAAGTATAAAAACAGAACTAGCAATATAGGCAATGGAAGGGGAAAGGAGAAAGAAAAGGGAGGGAGGCTAAAAGGGAGGGAAGAAGTAGTAAGGGAAAGGGGGATTAAAAGAGAGGGGAGCTGAAAGAAGGGAAGGAAGACTGAGGGAGCTGGTGGTCAAAAATTAAAACTCTAGTGAGGAGGGGAAGGGAGATTGGAGAACTAAAAGCATAAACAAGGGGAAATGGGATAGAGGGAAAGACACAAATATTAATCAGAACTGGGAATGTGAATGGGATGAATTCTTCTACAATACGGAGACAGAGAGAAGAATGGATTAAAAACCATAATCTAACAATATGTTGTTTACAAGAAATACATTTGAAAAAGGGAGATACACATAGGGTAAAAGTAAAAGGTTAGTGGAGGATTTATTGTGCTTCAGCTGATGTAAAAAAAGCAGAGGTAGCAATCCTAATCTCAGACAAAGCAAAAGCAGAAATAGATCTAATCAAACAGATAAGGAAGGAAACTATATCCCGATAAAAGGAACCAAAGGCAACAAAGTAATTTCATTACTAAACATATATGCTCCAAGTGGTATAGCATCCAAATTATTAGAGGAGAAGTTAAGGGAGTTATCGATTCTATGAGGAAGAAATAGACAACAAAACTATACTAGTGAGGGACCTCAACCTCCCCTTCTCCAAACTTGATAAATATAGCCTCAAAGCAAACAAGAAAGAAATTAAGGAGGTGAATACAACTCTGGATAAGGTAGATATGATATATCTCTGGAGAAAATTGAATGGGGATAGAAAGGAATATACCCTTTTCTCAGTGATACATGCAAATATACAAACATTGACTATGTACTAGACCATAAAAACCTCACAATCCAGTGCAGAAAGGCAGAGATAGTCAATGCATCTTTCTCAGATCATAATGCAATAAAACTTATATGTAATCAAAGGTCATGGAAATATAAATCAAAAACTAATAGGAAACTAAGCAATCTAATCTTAAAGAATGAGTGGATTAAACAACAAATTAAAAAAAAATCACCAACTTCATTCAAGAGAATGACAATATTGAGACAACCTACCAAATTTTATGGGATACTACAAAAGCAGTTCTTAGAAAAAGTTTTATATCTTTGAGTGCTTCATGAATAAAATAAAGAAAAAGGACATCAATAAATTAGGTATGCTGCTGAAAAAGCCAGAAAAGAACAAATTAAAAGTCCCTGAGTAAATACTATATTAGAAATACTGAAAACCAAAGAGAGATTGATAAAATCTAAATTGAGAAAAACTATTGAACTAATAAATAAAAGTAGGAGTTGCTTTTATGAAAAAAGCAATGAAATTGATAAATCTTTGGTCAATTTGATTTAAAAAAAAGAAGAGAACTAAATTGCCAATATCAAAAATGAAAAGGGTGAACTCATCCAGAATGAGGAGGAAATTAAAACAATAATTAGAAATTACTTTGCCCAACTGTATGCCCATAAATTCAATAAGCTAAATGAGATGAATGATTATTTTAAAAGATATAAATTGCCCAGACTAACAGAAGAGGAAGTTGAATACGTAAATAACTCCAGCTCAGAAACAGAAATTGAACAAGTCATCAGTGAATGCCCTAGGAAAAAATCTCCAGGGCCAGATGGATTCACAAGTGAATCCTATCAAACATTAAAGAACAGTTAATTCCAATACTATACAGAGTATATGGGAAAATTGGTGAACTGGTCCTATCAAATTCTTTTTTATGACACAAATATGGTTTTGATACCAAAACCAGGAAGAATGAAAACAGAAAAAGAAAATTACAGACCAATTTTTCTAATGAATATAGATGCAAAAAATTTGAATAAGATTTTAGCAAAAAGAATACAGTAACTACTCATGAGAATAATACATTATAATCAGGTAGAATTTATACCAGAAATGCAGGGCTGGTTCAATATTAGGAAAACTATTAACATTATTGATCATATCAGCAACAAAACTAAAAGAAGCCACATGACTGTCTCCATACATGTAGAAAAAGCTTTTAACAAAATACAGCACCTATTCCTATTGAAAACACTGGCGAACATAGAAATAAATGGAACTTTTCACAAAATAATAAGCAGTACCTACCTAAAACCTTCAAGAAGCATTATATGCAATGGGGATAAGCTAGATGCATTTCCAATAAGATCAGGGGTGAAACAAGGATGTCCAGTATCACCACTATTATTCAATATGCTACTAGAAATGTTAGCTGTAGCAATAAGAGAAGAAAAAGAAATTAAAGGAATATGAATAGGCAAAGAAGAAACTACTTTGTCACTCTTTGGAGATGATGTGATGATATACTTAGAGAATCCCAGAGAATCACGTAAAAAACTACTTAAAATAATAAACAACTTTGATAAATCTGCAGGTTACAAAATAAACCCACACAAATCTTCTGCATTTCTATATATTACTAACACAGCCCAACAGCAAGAGATAGAAATAGAAATCCCACTTAAATCCACGGTAGATACTATAATATTTGGGGACCTACCTGCCAAAACAAACCCAGGGACTATATAAAGAAAATTACAAAACACTTTTCACACAAATAAAGTCAGATCCAAGTAAGTGGAAAACATCAGTTGCTCCCGGGTGGGCCAAGTCAATATAATAAAAATGACACTTCTACCTAAATTAATTTGCTTATTCATTGCCATACCAATCTTTCTTTGGCGGCTCCGAACACTGAACTGGCTCTGGCAATGTGTACATCAACCTCAATTACATTGTGTACATCCCTTAAAAGTACGCTACCAAGCTAAGTGAACTTATCCACAGCATTCAAAACTTCTCCATTTGTTGTAACCAACGATTCCACCTATGGATGGTGTGGTGGTGGTTTTTTGGTGTTAATTATTAGGCCAAAATTAGCACAGGCAGGAGAGAATTGATCCATTAAAGAAGAAAGGAAAGAAGACAAGTTGCGGAAAAAAAGAGGTAATAGACTGACTACCAAACTGAAGTTCTACAGAGCCGTTATGCTGGCCTCATTGTTGTATGCCTGTGAAACATGGACACTCTACCTGCACCATTCCAGGAAACTGCATTGCTTCCACTTGAACTGTCTTAGGAAGATTCTGAGGATCACCTGGCATGATAAAGTAGCAGACACTTAAGTCCTTGCCCTAGTTGAACTGCCGAGTATTCAAACTATGCTTCAGAGACCACAACTCCAATGGGCTGACCACGTTGTTTGAATGCAAAATTCATGATTGCTAAAAAGATTATTTTATGGAGAATTTGCATGGGGTAGGGAATCACATGGTGGCCAGAAGAAACGATAAAAGGACATTCTCAAGGTCTCCCTCAAGAACTTTGGATTTGACTGTGCAACATGGGAGACACTGGCACAGGACCACTCAGCATGCTATGCCCACATAAGAAAAGGTACTGTGCCCTTTGAGCAGAGCAGAATGGAGATAGCACAAAGTAAACACAGGATGCCAAATTTATGATATCCACCCCAAACATTGAAACTATATGTGCCCAACCTGTGATAGAGCATTCTGAGCTCATATTGGTTTGATCTGTCACAGTAGGACACACTGAAATTTCACTTTACAATGATGTCATTTTGGTCTTCAAGGATAAGAGACAACAACCAACCAACCAGCCATACCAATCAAAGTATCCGATAATTATTTTCTGGAACTAGAAAAAATAATATCAAAATTCATCTGGAGGAGCAAAATCTCCAGATTATCAAGGGAACTAATGAAAAGAAATCCTAGGGAAGGTGGCCTACGTCTACTAGATCTAAAATTTTACTATAAAGCAGCCATTGTCAAAAACACCTGGTACTGGCTAAGAAACAGAAGGGTAGACCAGTGAAATATGTTAGGTACTCAAGACACAGAAGTCAATGAATATAGCAATCTACTGTTTGATAAACTCAAGGATCCCAGCTTCTAGGGATAAGAACTCAATGTTCAACAGAAATTGCTGGGGAAACTGGATAACAGCATGGAGGAAACAAAGTATAGATCAATGTGTCATACTGTACACAAGAATAAAGTCCACACGGATACACAATCTAGGTGTAGAGATTGATACTATAAATAAATTAGAGGAACCAGGAATAATGTATTTATCCGAGTTATGTGAAAGGGAAGAATTTTTGACTAAACAAGTGGTAGAAAACATTATGAAATGCAAAATGGATAATTTTGATTACATTAAATTGAAAAGGTTTTGCATAAACAAACCCAATGCAAGCAATATTAGTAGGGAAGCAGGAAAATGGGAAAGAATTTTTGTAAGTAGTGTCTGTGATAAAGACCTCATTTCTAAAATATATAGAGAACTGAGTCAAATGTACAAGAGTGCAAGTCATTCCCCAGTTGACAAATGATCAAAGGATATAACAGGCAGTTTTCAGAGGAAGAAATTAAAGATATCTATGGTCATATGAAAAATGCTGTAAATCACTATTGATTAGAGACACACAAATCAAACAACTCTGAGATACCATATCACATCTATCAGACTGGCTAACATGACAGAAGAGGATGATGATAAACACTGAAGAAGATGTGAGAGAGTTGGAACATTAACTCATTGTTGGTGGAGCTGTGAGCTGATCTAGCTATTCTGGAGAGTAATTTGGAACTATGCCCAAAGAGCTACAAAAACGTGTATACCCTTTGATCCAGCAATACAGCTTCTAGGACTGTATCCCCAAGAGATAATGAAAATGGGAAAGGGTCCCACATGTACAAAAATATTTAAAGCATCACTCTTTGTGGTGGCCAAAAACTGGAAATCAAGGGGATGCCCATCAATTGCTTAATGGCTGAATAAATTGTGGTATATGAATGTAATGGAATACTACTATGCTGTAAGAAATGATGAACAGGTAGAATTCAGAGAGGCCTGGAAAGACATATGAACTGATGCAGAGCAAAGGAAGCAGAACCAGGATAACCTTATACACAGCTACAGGCACAGTGGGTGAGGACTTTTTCTTGTTGACTTAGAACTTCATTGCAATATAAGGGCTTAAAATATTCCCAGTGATCCTTTAAGGCAAAATGCCTTCCACATCCAGAGAAAGAGCTATAGAATTCGATCACAGAATGTAGTAGATCATTTTCTTTTGTATTAAGTTTTGGTTTGTGTTATGATTTCTCCCATTCATTTTAATTCCTCTATGCAACATGTCTAAGGTGAAAATGTATTTTATAGGAATGTATATGTAGAACCTATATAAAATTGTATGCTGTCTCCAGGGGGGAGAGAGAAGGAGGGGGAGGGAAGTGGAAAAATCTAAGTTATATTGAAGTGATTGTAGAACACTGAAAACAAATAAAATTTAAAAAATCAAAAAAAAAAGAACACTACTTATGGAGAGGGGCCAAAATGGGGGCAAAGCACATGAGATCACAGTAAGGGGCCAGCACATTCGATTATTGCTCAAGTCTGTGTCTACATTGCTTTCTGCACTCTGCCCCTGACTCTGGACATTTTCTGCCATGCCAGTGCATCTTCCTCTCCCTGGAGGGTACTTTAGCCTAGTTTTCTTACCCTGGAGGTAAAATAAGACCATCTACCCCGGCCCGTTCCTCCCAGACTCTCTATTTTTAGGGAAGCTTCCAGAGAAGCCTCATTTCTCTCCAAGCTTCCCTCCCGCCTTTCAAGATTTTATGTGCTCTTATTTTACATAGGTACCTTTCCTCTTCACTTTCACTTATCTTGTGTAGGTTGTCTTCCCACATTGTAATATAAGATTTTTTGGAGAAGATAATGTCTTTCTGCTCGTATTTGTTCTAAAATAAACAAAAGCATGCATTGATTTTCAGTAAATTGCAATTGTTTGAACCTATTAAAATCCAAGAACTATATCTTCCACTTTTCCTCATCTCTTACGAAAAGGGAGAAAAGAACCATGAAAGGTCTACTCGAAATGTATTTAAGGAAATACCCATCAATTGAGGAATTGTTGAACAAGTTAGGTCTATCAACTCAATAGAATACTATTCTGCTTATATTTGTTTATCCCAGATTTAGCACAGTGTCTGGTACATAGCAAACCCTTAATGATAGCTCATTGACTTGAGGGGCCTTGATTACATGCAAGATAAAGTAAAATATATTTATAAGGGCTGAGATCCTCCAGCTTTAGGGCTATGATCCACCCTTTGAGCATGCTGGCCAAGTGAAGGTATAGTCAAGTAGATATCTTATTATTTCCTTATCACAGTGCATAGTATGAGAGTTGGGTTCACAGAACCAGTATTTGACCAAGATTAGTGCTGACAAAATATTAAACAAGGCGGGATTTAAGTTTATCCTGAAGATCTCAAGTGAGAATCGAGAGGTAGGATAATCTCTTTCCAAGGCAGCCAAGTACATATTGATCCAGTTTTATTGTTAAGAATTATTTCCATTTTAACCTCCACCCCATGTCTTGAACAAGCCTAGGACATACTGTGCAACATGCTTTAGTGGAAGACTTGTGATATGTAGTTCTATTCTAGGCATTGTGGGCAGATCCCAGGGTGAGGGGGGAAATAAAAACAAACAAAAAACAAAAAACACCTATTGTTAAATCATAATGAATTTAGAGTTGAAAGAACTTTAGAGTTCTTCTGTTCTACCAGTGTCATTTTACAAACATGGAAGGGCCAAAATGTCTACATGATTTACTCAGAATCACACATGTAGTAAATAATAGAACAGACATTTGAAACTACGTCCTTTGATTCCAAATTCAGTATTCATTAGACAGAAATTGTTTTTAATTACAAAGAGCTCACATCCTAATGGTAGTCTAGCAAGCTCTCAGGCAACATGTGATGAAGTCTGGAGTGTAATTGTCCAGTATGCAAATGATGGACTGCAAAAGAGAAGCATCTCTAAAATAAGAATATCATTAGCTTCAGTCTAGGGAAAATGACCCTGAATGACAGTAGAAAGAAGGGGGGGGGGGAAGGCTTAAATATAAGCAAAGTAAGTAAAAAAGAAGAGACAGAAAAGAAGGAAGGAGGAAAGGAAGAAAAGTAAAAGAAAGTAAGGAAGGGAGAAAAATAAAGAAGAAAAGTAGGAAGGAAAGAAAAAGAAAGAAAGGAAGATAGGGAAAGAAGGAAGGAAGGAGGGAAAGAAAGAAGGAAGGAAGGAAAGAAGGAAGAAAACAAGAAAGAAAGATGAAGGGATTTATAGGATACTTTGTCATCAGCTACTTTTTATGAGTGCCTTCCTTGGAATGACATCATCTATCCATGACAAATCATTCTCAGTCTACTATATACCAGGCACTGAAGATCCAAGGACAAAAATCAAATCTGAGGTAACATGAACCATTCATATATATGGAAAATGCATGCACAAATTCAAGTCCATGTTTAGAAGCTTCCAATATGAAACCTTTCCAAGCAGCAAGAGCTTCATGAAGAAGTGAAGTAGTTTTTTATTGTGCTGGAGGACTTCTAAGAGGTTTCCTTGAGGAAGGAGTACATTCCAGGAATGAATGCCAGCCAGTGCAAAGGGTCAGGTAGAGGTTATAGGTTCCTGTTTGTGAAGTAGAGTAAAAAGGCCGGTTGGGCTGGATTCTAGCGTACTGGGAGAAGATAATTAACAAGAGTGGGAAGTTAGATGGCAGTTGCTCTGTAAGGAGTTTTAAGAACCAAAACAAGAAGCTCCTATCTGATGCTGATGGTAATACACTTTGATTATAGGATAGGGATAGATCTGTGATTTCACCTTGTACAGGCCACTCCAAAGAATGCAGATCAGCAACTTCTTTGCAACTTAAGGTCTTATTGAATTGTCTGGAGCTTTGTGCTGTTAAGTGAAGAGCCCAAGGTCACACAGCTTGTATGTGTCAAAGACAGCACCTAAATCCAATATTCTTGACTCCAATACTTGCTCTCCATTCACTAGCAATGTTGGTTCTATTTCAGACATAAAGTAGATTCAAAACAAAACAAAATTTCTTTATTGTCTTTAAGTGACAAACCTGATCCAAAGACAATTACTACAGAAATGGGTAACAAAACTGGGCATGAAGGAGTATGTCTGGGAAAGGGCTCCTTGGGTTTTGCAGAATATTGCAACTTGACCCCTATGGAAACCAAAAACAAAACCCTTTAGAGAATTCACAGAAATGACTCCATTAACAATCCCTTTGCAGCATAGAAAATCATTCCTGTACTCTAGTATAACATTTTCAAAATAAAAAATAAACCAAACGAAGAGAGCAATGTTGAAATCTTAGCATCCAAAAACTTTAGGAACCAAACTGTTCTTAAATGGTAAGATCATTTGCTAAGCATGGATGATATATGTGACTCCAAAGGCATAACTAGGTTGAGCATTATAGAAACATCTGTAAGAGCATTCTGAGCACCATTCATCTACATGTCAAAAGCCTGAGCAACACCTCTGCTGCTGGGTGCTCTGATTAAGACAGATTTTATGAAAAAAGACCTTACTCTGCAAAGGAATAAAACGGAAGGAGGGGTGAAGAGAAAGTCTAAGTCAGAACCTCTCCCAGAAAAGATGTGTTCAACTAGGGGAAGGCATAGTTGATGGAGCCGAGTACTGTAAGAAAAGGGGGGGGGGTGCTTAAACCTGTAGTTTTTATTTTTTTAGCAAAAGAAAAGAAAGTCAGGGGGATCACAAATACTGAGAAACAATGGGGAAGGAAGGAAACTCTTGGGGAGTCCATTAGCTTGAGCCTAGCACTAAGATACAGATGGAAACCATTTAAGTTTGTAAACGCCCTCCTGGCTCAGAGGAATATAAATAGTACCTATTTCACTTTTGGCCAGCAACCCTGAGGGGCTTTCCCTTCCAGTATGATTGTTTTGAAATTAAAGGGGCTGTCCCTTGACTCATTTCTTAAGGGGCCTATTTACTGAATGAGGTGTGAACCTGAAAAGGACTTAACCTAAAAGAGCCAGGTTCTCCCATTACCTCCTGGACCAATCTACAGTAGTCCTAAGGAATATCTGACCACTGATGGGACCCAGATGTCTCTGGAAGAGAAAGTGATGAAGGCAACCTTGCACAGCCCTCCCTCCCTCAAATCAAAGTCAACTGCAAGTCTTGTCATCATCTCCCCAAAGTCCTGATCCTCTTTGAAAACAAAGGACAAACACAACAGAATCAAAAATCTGGAAACATGGTGGACATTAACTGATTTGGGGATAGATGAGCAGGTTTTGTTCCATGAACAGCATGGGTGTTGCTGCATCTTTGACATGGTTTTCAATGATTCCATCCCTAGTAACTTTTACAATGCCTAGTAACTTTTACAATACAGATTTTCCTGTTAAATGCTTGCTGAAATGATTTTTTTTAATATGAAGAATTAAGAGAAATATGAGAAGATTCAAAGTAAACAGAACTAGGTGAACAATATACCCAAGGACTGGGATAATATTCAGGAAAATGATCCTAAAAGCTGAACAGCAGAACACTGAAAAATATCATTGGCTGATTTTGGTCTTTCAATCAGATGATAGAATACTATTCCAAACCCCCATGAGAGAGGGAAGGGTCAAGTTTTGCGGAAAGTTTCTTTGATTATCAGTCAGTTATTTTACTTAGTCCAGTTTTTCAGCTGTATTTCTTTCTATTTTTTAAAAGAATGATTCAATGAGGATGAGTTCACCACTGAAAACAGCCATGGTATTAAAACAGCAACAATAAAACTGTCTTTTTTGTGTGCATATCCTTCTACCATCTCCATATGAAAGTGCCAAAGGATGTACACCTTAAGAATCCCATTGAGATTTTGTCTTCATTCATGGAGCCTTCCTTTGCCACTCACTACAAACTCACCTGTTTCTTTACTCGTGGGTCTTTGGGTAGTGTCTGCCTAGTAGTTCATAGTTGGCCCTGCTGCAGAAGAGGAAAGAATCTCTATGTAGCATTGTGAGCTCCTCCTCACAGAATGCAGACTTATTTACACAGCAATTTGAGGTGGCACCCAAAGCCTCAGAACATTTTATAAATAACCCTTAAATCCTGGTTGTGACAGGACATTGGTGATGGATATTATTTTTCCCAAATTACAAAAGGCAAGCCAAGCCCCAGAGGGCCTATTTAGCCAATGAAGCTTGTATCATGAATCTGCAGCATACGGGGGAGGTGAAGCCAATGGTGCTTCCTTACAGTTCAGTGCATTAACAGAGACTCCTCTAGCTGTCTTAAAACAATTAGGTCTTCAGCATGCAATGGGATGCCTAGCTGCTGTTATGCTTGTGAGCCCAGAAGTCAGGTATATTCAAAATGGAGGAGCCTAGAGTTTGTGAGCCCAGAAGTCAATTAAGAAACAAATTTAAAACTTATTTTTTTAAGTGAGGGAACTACAAGAAAACAAAACAAAAGAAAAAGGCCTCATATTTGCATAGAAAGTCTCAGTAGCAGTAAACTAAGAACTGGAGGCTAAACTTCAGGCATCTAATTATCTAAGCTTACCTTGTCCCACTCTTGTGGTTTTAAACCCTATAGTGAAAAAGTCAAATAAGGTGTTTATTGGGAAGAGGAATCTCGATGAAGTGGATAGAAATGATAAGTGGCAAAAAACATAGAGGAAGGGGAACAATGTTCACAGCAGTAACATAGAAAGAAATAATCAAATGATATGTATTCTCCATATAATGTTATATCTGTCATATGTACATATGATTCATCTAAGTCTCTTGATAACACTTTTAGCTTTTTAAAGTGTTTTCACAACTTTACCTTGCTTTATGAATAGTATACATTTTGTAAAGGATTACAAAATGCTTATTGGAAGTGGGTAATGGGAGAGATGGAAAAGTCAGATAAGATATGGTTCCTGATCCATGAAATCTGGCATTTTTATATCAATACCAAAAGGTAAGGAGGCCTAGAATGTGGGGAGGATTGGACTTGGAATCAGGAAGACTTTCTGACCCAAGCAGGGTGGAGGGGGAATGGGGTAAGGGGGGAAGTGTTGCCTTTAGCATTAGCATGATTATGCTAATGAAATTATTTAAAATTCAGAAAAAGAGCTACTGAAGAGGATCTGTTAACTTGCACACTACATGGATGCCAGGCAAGAGTAATTAAGAAAAGTGTGTTGTGTGTAAAGATGAATAAAAAAAAAAGAGGCAGAAAAGGGAGGGAGGAAGAGAGTAGGATAAGGCAAGACAGAGAAAGAGAGAGGAGCAGAGAGAAAAACAGAAAGAAAGGGAAGGAGGAAGGGATGAGAGAAGGATGGAAGGAAGGAAGGAAGGAAGGAAGGAAGGAAGGAAGGAAGGAAGGAAGGAAGGAAGGAAGGAAGGGAGAGAGAGAGAGTAGGAGGGAGGGAACAGAAGAGGGGGAGGAAAGGAAAAGGAGGGGAAAAGAGAGAAAAGAGGAGAAAGGTAGAAGGATGAGCTTAAGGGAGGGAACAAAAAGGCTGATTTTTTTATTATTTCAAAAAATCAACAAGTGATAAAATCCTTGGGTTAGTTAAATTATATTAAACACAATACTACAATATTAATTTAAAATCAAATAGTGTAAGCTATTTGCAACAGAGGGTGATAGTAAGACCCTAATTCAGTGCTTAATGACATCTAAATTCTGATTATTGTATCTTTTCCTTCCCTTTCAGTAATGTAGATTCCAACCCACCCATGCTTTCCCATCCTATTCAACCTTGCTCAGGTTTTCTTTCCTTTTTCTTTCTTTAAAAAAAAAAACCCACTAATTTTCCCATTAGTTATCAAGAGACTTTTGCAGTAAAATGAAAGATCTAGCAATAATATATGGCATGGATATTATGTATTTCATCCCTAAACTGTTAAACTCACTACTTAGGGCTATAGTTGAATCATATACTACATGTAATGACAACGGCCACACAAAGACAATGCCAGCAACAGCACAGGACACATAACGCATTTGGCTCTTGTTTTGTCACAATACAATAGTAGGTAGATAATCAACTAAATAGACAATAAGAAAAGTTAGAAAATTTGCAATATGTATGTTCACAAGTTCAAAACCAATGAACCCATATGAAAATAGAAACCAAACTGACAGAAATTAGAGAGAAGAGAATGGAGAACTGTCCTTTCTGTTAGAAGCCAAGTAAATTATGCTCAGAAAGGACTTCAGCTTCCATTATCTGGATCCAAGCAGGACCTAGCATTTTTTCATTGAAAAATTTTAAGGGGGGGGGGGAGCAGAGCCAAGATGGCAGAGTGAGAGCAATTACTCACCTAAGCTTTCAGACAAACTCCTTCAGATACTTCTAAAAAGGGAATCTGACCAAATTTTGGAGGTGCAGTATCCAATAGGAGACAGATTGTGGAAGATTCACAGTCCAGGAAAGACTAGAAGATTGATGGGAATAATCCGTTCCAAGGGGGTGGAGGAGCACACAGCACACAGTGCAGGATATCCCCACCATGGCAGTGCTGAGCAGGAAAACCCTGGAGCAGAGAGGTCTGAGACAGCCTCAGCATGGTGGGATAGCAGCTCAGGGCGAGAGTGGGGCAGAGCCGAGCCAGTGAGAGCCGAGAAAGGAGCCCCAGGTATCATCAGCAGTTTTGCCTGAGACTTTCAGCCCACAGACTAAATGTCTGTAAGTCACCTACTTGAACTTCTGGGAGGCAAAATGGTGGAGTGATTAGTAAATGCTCTCTCCCCCTCCCCTTGTTGACCTTGAAAGAGCCATAAAATATTTCCCCAGAAAAATCCTGAACAAGTGGGATCAGCAGAAGGGGCAAACATTCTAGTAGCACCTGAAGCTGGGAAAATCGCTAAGGAGTATTCCTCTTACTGTGGTGAAGGACCAGAGACCCAGGAGGGTGGAGCCTCCCAACCAGCACCAGGACTCTGGTGCCTCAGTGCTCCAGGGTAAACTGGAAGACAAGAGGACAGCACAGATCACCAAGCACTGAGCCTGCCTTTTCTCTAGCCCAGCTGAGGAAATCTCCCCTGAAAAAAAAAAAAAAAAAACACAACACACTTAAGTAACTTAACAAACTAGCTCCAGGACTAATACAGGAAAACACAAACAGAATTCACTCACCATTGCTTTTTCACAGCAGCCAGCTCAGCACCAGGTTCTCTAGCTTCTAGGTGAAAGAACCAGATGCCACAACACACAGAGCCTCACCATCATAAGTAAGGAGCAAAGGAGGAAGGAAAAGACCGCAGAATCTTTCTATAGGGACAAGAACCAAAACATGAATATCAAAGAGTCAGTATTGAGACAGTACTCTGATCTGAAAGTTCAGAAGGGACTACGAACTGCTTGCATGCACAAAGAACATTCTTGGAAGAGCTGAAGAAGGAAATAGAAGAAGAAATTACCAGGGATTTTAAAAGTGTGAAAAAAAGAATTTACTGAATTTGCATGACCAAAGGGATCCCAAACTAAAAATTGCAAGAAGTATTGTTGCCAAATTGCAGAACTATAAAGTGAAGGAGAAAAAACTACATGCAACCAGAAAGAAACAATTCAAATGTCAAGTAGCTACAGTTAGGATCACACAGGACCTTGCAGCTTGTAAATTAAAAGATTGAGGAATTGGAATATGATACTCCTTAAGGCAAAGGAGCTGGGACTACAACCAAGTATCAATTACCCAGCAAAGTTCAGCATAACATTTCAGGTAAGAAGATGGACATTCAATGAAATAAGGGATTCTCAGACCTTCCTGATATAAAGGCTCAAAAGAACTCAATAGAAAATTTGATCTTCAAGCCCAGGTATCAAGAGAGGCATACAAAGGTAAATAGGAGAAAAGAAAAACTTGGTACTAAATTTGGGCGAACTGTGTACCTCCCTATAGGGGAAGATGATACTTGTTACTCTTGAGAATTGTACATCTATTATGAAATATAAAAGGGAAATACATAGATGGAGGGAGCAGGTATAAAGTAAATGATGTGATGATAAAAATGTGATATAAGCATGTGAAGACATTGTATCAGGAGATGTGAAAAGGAGGAAGTTGAAAGGGGTAAACTATGTCACAGGAAGAAGTACAAAATTATGTTACAGTAGAGGGAAAGAGGGGAGGGAGAAGAGCATTGTTTGAGAAGTACTCTCACGTGTTCCAGGAGGGAAAAACAAATTTAATTAAGAAAATAAATCTGATTAGATCTATAGACAGTAGGAGGGGAAGGAAGAAAGAAAGGGGAGAGGAAGCTAAAAGGGAAGGATGAAGTAGTAAGGGTAAAGAGAAGTAAAGAGGAGGGGCCTGAAAGAAGGAAGGGAAGAGTGTGGGAGGTAGTGGTCAAAAATTAAAACTCTACTGTTGAAATGAAGGGAGAACTACAAGCACAGACAGTGGGGAAGAAGATAGAGGGAAAGACACTGATATTAATCACAACTCTGAATTCGAATGGAATGAAGTCTCCCATAAAACGGAGATGGATAGCACAATGGATTAAAAGCCATAATCTAACAATATACTGTTTACAAGAAACACATTTGAAAGGGGGGGGGATATACACAGGGTAAAACTAATAAGTTGGAGCAGAATATATTGTGTTTAACCCGACATAAGAAAATCAGTACCAATCATAATCTCAGACAAAGCAAAAGCAGAAAGAGATCTAATCAAAAGAGATAAGGAAGGGAACTCTGTCCTATTTGAAAGCACCATAGACAATGAAGCACTATCATTACTATACATATACACTCTCAGTGGTATACCATCCAAATTTTTAGAGGAGAAGTTAGGGGCAATACAGGAAGAAGTAGACAACAAAAACTATACTAGTGGGAGACCTCAACCTTCCCCCTCAGAATTTGATAAATCTAACTTCAAAATAAACAAGGAAGAGGTTAAGGTGATGAATAAAACTCTGGATAAGGTAGATATGGCAGATCTCTGGAGAAAACTGAATAGGGGTAGAAAGGAGTGTACCTTTTTCTCAGCAGTACATGAAACATATACAAAAATTTACCACATACTAGGGCATAAAAACCTCACAATCCAGAGCAGAAAGGCAGAGATAGCCAATGCATCTTTCTCAGATCATAACGCAATAAAAATCATATGTAATAAAAGATCATGGAAATATAGACCAAAAATTAATTGGAAAGTAAATAATCTAATCTGAGAGAAGGAGTGAGTTAAACAACAAATCACAGAAACAATCAACAACTTCATTCCAGAGAATGGAAATAATGAGACAACCTACCAGATCTTATGGGATACTGCAAAAGCAATTATTAGGGGAAGTGGTAAATCTTTGAATGCCAACATGAATAAAATAGAGAAAGAGGAGATCAATAAATTGGACTTACAGCTGAAGAAGCTAGAAAAAGAACAAATTGAAAATCCCCAAGTAACTACCAAATTAGAAATACTGAAAACCAAATGAAAGATTAATAAAACTGAAATTAAGAGAACTATTGAACTAATAAATAAAACTAATAGTTGGTTTTATTAAAAAAATAGTAAAATTGATAAACCTTTGGTCAATAGAATTAAAAAAAAGAAAGAAGAAAATCAAATTACTAATATCAAAATAGAAAGGGGTGAACTCACCTCCAATGAGGAGGAAATTAAAAAAGTAATTAGAAATTACTTTGCCTAACTGTATGCCCATAAATTCGACAAGCTAAATGAGGTGGATAATTATTTTAAAAGACATAAATTTCCCAGATTAACAGAAGAGGAAGCTGAATACTTAAATAACTCCGTCTCAGAAAAAAAGAAATTGCACAAGCCATAAATGAACTCCCTAGGAGAAAATCTGCAGGATCAGATGGATTTACAAGTCAATTCTATCAAATTTTTGAAGAACAGATAATTCCAATACTATATGGACTATTTGGGAAAATGAGGGAAGAAGGAATCCTCCCAAATTCTTTTTGTGATGCAAATATGGTTTTGATACCTAAACCAAAAAGAGCTAAAACAAGAAAAATGAAAATTATAGATCAATTTTTCTCATGAATATAGATGCAAAGAATTTAAATAAGATTTTAGCAAAAAGCATACAGCAACTAATCATGAAAATAATACATTATGATCAGATAGGATTTAAAGCAGGAACGCAAGGTGGTTCAATATTAGGGAAACTATTAGCATTACTGATCACATCAACAACAAAAATCAACAACAAACTTAACAGAAAACACATGATTATCTCAATAGATGCAGAAAAAAAACTTTTGACAAAATACAACACCCATTCCTATTAAAAGCCCTGGAGAGCATAGGAATAAAGGGAACTTTCCATAAAATAATAAGTAGCATCTATCTAAAACCTTCAGCAAGCATTATATGCAATGGAGATAAACTAGATGCATTTCCAGTAAGATCAGAGGTGAAACAAGGATGTTCATTATTACAAAAATGTGCATACCCTTTGATCCAGCAATATTGCTTCTAGGACTGTATCCTCAAGAGTTCATAAAAATGGGAAAGGGTCTCACATGTACAAAAATATTTATAGCAGCACTTTTTGTGGTGGCCAAAAACTGGAAATCAAGGTGATGTCCATCAGTTCGCTAATGGTGAATAAATTATGGTATATGAATATAATGGAATACTATTGTGCTATAAGAAATGATGAAGAGGAAGACATCAGAGAGACTTAGAAAGACTTATGTGATCTGATGCTGAGTGAAAGGAGCAGAACCAGAGAACTTTGTGCACAGCAAGGACCATAGTGTGTGAGAGTTTCTTCTGGCAGACTTGGAACTTCATTGAAATCCATGGACTTAAAAAAATTCCAAATGGTCTTTTAAGGCAAAATGTCTTCCACGTCCAGAGAAAGAACTATGAAATTCAATCTCAGAATGTAGCAGATCATAGTCTTGTTATATTATCTCTTCCATTCATTTTAATTCTTCTATGCAACATGACTCTGATAAAAATGTATTTAATAGGAATGTATTTGTAGAACCTATATAAAATTGTCTGCCTCTCAGAGAGTGAGGAGGGCGTGATGGGGAATTAGGGGGAGGGAGAGAAAAAAATCTAAGTTATGTTGTAGTGATTGTAGAACACTGCAAATTAAAAAAGTAAAATATATATAAAAAAAGAAAGAAATTTAAGTGGATTTTCACATACTTTAATTTTTCAAACAGAAATCTAACCAGTGTGCCACTTCTGCTGATGTCAATGACGAGCAGGATCTTCAAACTTCCACACTCTCCAACTGTTGACCATATGCAAGCCAAGGATAAGAAGGCTAAACTCATGTGGTGTTCAGGGTCCTTTGGATATGTATGCTGAGTGATGGACAAAGAATTTTAAAACTGTGAAGTATTAGAATGTATTCATGGCTCATTTCTCTATCTTTAATCATCTACTCCATCTCGAAGTCCTGGGAATTATCTTTTAAAAATATTAAAATAATAGGAACACAGTTTTTGTGCTATTCCACAGGTTTCTTAGTGTAAAACTCTCATTTTGAAGATGAGGAACCAATATTTGTTCAAAGAACAATCTTTTAATCATGAGAAAAGAATTTTGAACCCATACCTACTAACTCCAGATAGGTCCTCCCCACCCCCACCTTTCACAAAGCACAAATTTTGTTTTTACATTCCATGTTTTTATTCCCACATACATCTCATCTCTTTCTCCTGCTCAGGGATCAATCCATCTTAAGACACATACACACACACACAAACATGCACACACACACACACACACACACACGCACACACGCACACACAGACCCAGAAGACAGATACACAGAGAAACACAGAGAGACAGAAACAGATACAAAGAGAGACTGAAGAGAAAGTTGAGGAGATAAAAAAAAAAAATGTCTGACAGAATATACTATGGTCCACATCAACAATCCCATTTTCATGAAAAGAGGGGAAGCTGATCTGTTTTTTCAACTCCTTCCTCAGGCCTGGTATGGTCTTTATAGTTACAAAATGATGAGTTTCAATGTATTCCCTGTCCCTGCTTGCTTTGCTTCATGTCAGTTTCTGTCTTTGCACGCTTTTTTGAGTTTAGGATGTAAGAGCAAACCATTACATTGTATGTTGTTTTTGGAAGAAACTGTCTCACATTCATCCCTCCTACACTTTTAAGTGTCATTTCTCAAACTTTGACCTCACTTAACAGTCATTCAAAGGAAATTTCAAAACATCTATCGGGTCCAAGACACTCTACTACGCACAGGGGTATCCGAATATCAAAATAAAATAAGTTACTGCCTTCAAGGTCTTTACCTGTAGGAGAAAGCAAACATACTCACAAATAAAAGTAGTACAAAGAAAAATAAATTTTTAGCTCAACCACGTAAGGAGATAAGGCTCTCAGAAGAACAGCCATCAAGTTAATTGTTTATTTTATTTTACAAGCAGCCTGGAATCCTCTTGGAATACATCTGAACAGAATCCAAAAGTTAGCAAAACAGTAGAGTGAAACTAACTAGTAAATTGACTTTTAACTGATATGAATTTAATTAAACTCAACAAATATTAAGCAATTATTTTGAGCCAGGCACTTGCAATGGGCCAGTCACTGGTCTAGATACTAGGGATTAAAAGACAAAAAAGCAAGTGACTCCAAGATCTTTCATTTTACTGTGCTCACATTCTGTCATGTGTGTTGTCATGGGAAACACTTGCTAACTGGCCTCCTCCTATGCAAGTACCTTCCAAGTAATCCTTCACACCAATGCTTATGAAATCCTTGTTGCATGTTATTTTCATTCATCAAAGATCCACATTATTCAATGGCTTGTGAAAGATTGTCTTTTTGTCATGCAAGAATGGTACATTCTCCTATACTTTTGACACCTTATCAGCTACCACTCTCCCTGAGCAGCAGCTACTGTTCCCTTCACTAGGCTAAAAATATTATAAATTTATTTTTAATATTTTATTTTCCCAATTGCTTGTAAAAATTTTAATTCTTTTTTTTTGCCTTGAGTTCAAAATTCTATCCCTCCCTTCCTCTCCAACCTCTCCCTGAGATGGTAAGCAATATTATGTAGGGTATACATGTACAATCATTTGAAGCATTTCCATATCAGTCATTCTGTGAAAAACAAACTAAATAAAAAAGTCAAAATAGTATGCTTCTCTCTGTATTCAGACTCCATCAGTTCTTACATTTGAGGCAAATAACATTATTCATCATGACTCTTTTGGGATTTCCTTAGATCATTGTGCTGTTAGGAAGAGCTAAGTCACTCACAGTTGTTCCCCTTTCAGTATCACTGCTACTGTGTGCAATGTTCTCCTATATTTTCTCACTTCACTTTGTATCAGTTCATGTAAGTCTTTCCAATTTCTTTTTCTGAAATCATCCTGCTCATCATTTCTCATAGCACAACAAGTTTCCAAAACAATCATAAATTACAATTTGTTCAGCCATTCTCTAATTGATGGGCATTCCTTCAATTTGTAATTCTTAGTCAGCATAAAAAAGATCTCCTATAGATATTTTTGTTGATACAGAATATTTTTCTTTTTTGTTGATCTCTTTGGAAAATAGGCCTAGTAGTGGAAGACTGATCAAGTGATATGCACGATGTCATAGCTGTTGGAGCATTGTTCCAAATTGTTCTCCAAAATGGTTGGATCATTTCACAACTCCAGCAATGGTGCATTAGTGTCCCAATTTTCCAACATCACCTCCAACATTTGTTATTTTTTTATTCTGCTTTATTAAAGAATCTGATGCATGTGAGGTGGTACCTTGAAGCTGGTTTAATTTGCATTTCTCTAATCGATACTGATTTAAAGCAGTTTTTCATAGGTAACTTTGACTTCTTCATCTGAAAACTCTTCATATTTGACCATTTATCAATTGTGGAATAACGTGTATTTTTTATAAATTTGATTTAGTTTTCTCTGCAGTTGAGAAATAAGGCATTCAACAGAAATATTCTCTTCAATATTCTTCCACTTTTCTGCTTTCTTTCTAATTTTGTTTGTATTGATTGTATTTGTGCAGAATCTTTTTAATTGTATGTGCTCAAAATTATCCATTTCACATATCCTAATGTCCTTTTTACTTTGTTTGGTCCTACTTTTTTCCCTTCTCCACAGACAGAATAACACTGATGATAATTGGAATCTTTGCTTCACTTTGATTTGGTTGGGAAGGCATCAAGTTTATCCCGTTGCAGATAATGCTTGCTGATGTATTTAGGTAGATATGTATTACTTATTTTATTTTGTTTATTCTATTTTATTACTCATTTTAAGGAAAGGTCTATTTATTCCCATATTCTCCATTATTTTTAAATAGAAGTTGGATGCTGTATTTCATCAAAGCTTTTTTGTGTCTATTAAGATATTCATATGATTTCTGTTGGTTTTGCTATTGATATGATTATTTATGTTTATACTTTTCCTAATATTGAACCAGCCCTGAATTCCTAGTATAAATCCTGCCTGGTGTATGATTTTTGTGATGTATAATCACCTTGCTATTATTCTATTTAATTTTTGCATCATTATTCATTTCAGAAATTGATCTATGGTATCCTTTCTCCGTTTTGTGCTCTCCTTTCATTATATGCATCGTGAACATAATTGTGTCATAAAAAAAAAATTGGTAGGACTCCTTTGCCTATTGGTCCAAATAATTTATATAGTACTGGGATTAATTGTTCTTTAAATGATTGGTAGAATTCACTTGTGAATCCATCTGACCCTGGTGATTATTTTTCCTTAGGGAGTTTGTTGATGTCTTGGTCAAATTCTTTTTCTAAGAATGGGATATTTAAGTATTATATGTCCTCTTCTGTTAATTTGGGCAATTAATATTGTAAATATTCATCCATTTCACTTTAATTGTCATATTTTTGGCATATAGTTGGGCAAAATAGCTCCTAATAATCACTTTAATTACTTCATTGATGTGGCATTAACAGTTTTCATTTTAAATACTGATAATTTAGTTTTATTCTTTCCTTTTTAATAAAATAAACCAATTGCTTCTCTATTTTATTATTTTCTTTCAATTTTATTAATCTCTCTGTATGATTTTCAGGATTTTCAATTTGGTGCTTAATTTGGAATTTTTAAGCTCTCTTTTTTCTAGTTTTCTTCTGTTACTGGATGCTCACTTCATTGATCTGTTCTTTCTATATTTTTGTTAATATAAGCAGTTAGAGATATAAATGTCCTCCTAAGTACCACTTTGGATGTCTTCCATAAAGTTTGGTATGCTATCTCATTACTGTTATTATTTTTAATGAAATTAATGATTGTTTTCATACTTTATTCCTTGATCCACTTATTTAGGATTACATTTTTAAGCTTCTACTTAATTTTTAATCTATCTTTCCACTGCTCTTTATTAGATGTGTTTTATTGCATTATGATCAGACAATGATGCATGTAATTTTTTTTTGTTTTCTTGCATTTGTTTGTGAGGATTTTATTCCCTAATACATGCTCAGTTTTTGTGCACGTGTCACATACTGCTGAGAAAAAGGTTTATTCCTTTCAATTCGTATTCAATTTTCTCCAAAGATATAATAAACCTAACTTACCTAAAATTCTATTCACATCTTTATATTCTTTCTTATTTTTTATTTAGTTAGTTTAACAAGTTCTGAGAAGGGAAATTTGTGGATCCCATTAGGATAGTTTAATTATCCATTTTGTTCTGTAACTCATTTACCTTCTCCTTTAAAAATTTAGATGTCATGTCATTTGGTGAATGCATGTTTAGTGTCTATATTACTTCGTTGTCCAATGATATCTTTTGTCAAGATATAACTTCTTCACTTTCTCTTTTAATTAAATCTTTTGGGGGGGCTTCTTTGTCTGAAATCATGATTTCTACCCCTGTTTTTTTTTTAACTTCAGCTTACAAAAAATATGTTTTGCTGCAACCCCTTGCTCTTACTCTGTGTGTGTTTCTGTGTTCAAAGATCATGTTGTAGGATTCTGCTCTTACTTCTGAGCACTACCTCCCCAAATCTGCCCTCCCTTGTATCAGACCCTCCTTCCCTTACCCTTATTTCTTTTAATTTCTTTATACAGTAAGATGTGTTTCTTTTTCCAACTGATTGTATATGTTATTCCCTCTTTGATCCAATTCAGATGAGAGTAAAGTTCAAGAACTATCCACCACTCCTTCCATCTTTCCCTTCATTAAAAGTTTCTTTGTGCCTCTTTTATGTGAGATAATTTGTTCCTTCCTATCTCTACTTTCCCTCTTAATCCAGTGCAATTTTCTTTGTACTCTGATGATATTATCCCATCAGTGTCACCTCACAACTACA
This sequence comes from Notamacropus eugenii, assembly GCF_028372415.1. Classification (NCBI taxonomy): domain Eukaryota; kingdom Metazoa; phylum Chordata; class Mammalia; order Diprotodontia; family Macropodidae; genus Notamacropus; species Notamacropus eugenii. Next base: position 533,394,257 of record NC_092873.1, read on the forward strand.
CACTTAGGCTATGAACACTCCATCCAAATATTTTCATAGTCTCACAGTACACCACACCACCCCCACTGGGAGCAGAGAACTACCTTGACAAAGAGCTCACAAGTCAAGTATATGGCTGATGAAATGAGCAAAAACAAGAAAAAGAATCAGATTATAGTATCTTACTTGTGTGACAAGGAAGACCAACGCATGCAAGCATAAGAAAATAAAATCAAAGGTCCTCTATCCAAATCCTGCAAGAAAAATATGAATTGGTCTCAGGGCGTGGAAGTGCTCAAAAAGATTTTGAAAATGAACTAAGAGAAGTAGAGCGAAAATTAGGAAGAGAAGGGGATGGAGCCAAGGGAACTTAAACCGGGCTCAGGCAACAGAAGACCTTAAAAAACAAGTTAGCATCTTACTAAAGGAGAACCCAAAAAATGCTGAGGAAAATAGCAGCTTTAAAAAGAGGTAACTCAATTAGAAAAAGAGGTACAAAAAGCGAATGAAAAGAAGGAGGTTTTAAAAATCAGAATTGGCCAAATGGAGGAGAAGGTTCCAAAGCTCACTGAACAAAATAATTCATTGAAAGAGAGAATTGAGTTCAGGGAAATGAATGAATATGAGTTAAATCAAGAAGTTAGTAAACAAAATAAAAAATTTTAAAAAATAGAAGATAATGCGAAACATCTAATTGGAAAAACAACTGACCTGGAAAATACATCCAGCAGAAACAATTTAAAAATTATGGGACTACCTGAAAGCCATGATCAAAAAAAGAGCCGAGACATTATCTACCATGAAATTACCAAGGAAAACTCTCCTGATGTTCTAGAATCAGAAGGCAAAATCAATATTGAAAGAAATCATCAATCACCTCCTGAAAGAGACCCAAACAGAGAAACTCCTAGGAATATTGTGGCCAAATTTCAGAGTTCCCAGATCAAGGAGAAAATACTGCAAGTAGTTAGAAAGAAACAATTTGAGTACTGTGGAAATACAATCAGGATAACACAGGATTTGGCAGCTTCAACATTAAGGGGTCAAAGGGCTTGTAATGGGATATTTCAGAGGTCAAAGGAACTGGGATTGAAACCAAGAATCATCTGCCCGGAAAATCTGAGTATAATACTTCAAGGGAATAGATGGTCATTCAATGATATAGACGACTTTCAATCATTCATATTGAGGAAAAGACCAGATCTATACAGAAAAATTTGACTTCCAAAGACAAGAATCAAGAGTCAATCATGAAAAGGCAAACAGGAAAGAAAAATCATAAAAGACTCTCTAAAACTGAACTGTTTACATTACTATATGGAAAGAAAATATGTTTAACTCTTGAATTTTTTCTCAGTATTTGGGTAGATGGAGAGATTTTACATACACGCACACATACACACACATGCACTTATATAGATAGAGAGTACAGGGTGTGCTTTATCGGAAGAGATGATATCCACCCCCAAAAATAAAAAAAAAAAAATCAAGTAAGAGACTTGGACAAAAAATTGGGAAAAGAAATGAGAGTATTGCAAGAAAACCATGGAAAGCAAATCAACAGCTTGCTAAAAGAGACCCAAAAAATGCTGAAGTAAATAATACCTTTAAGAATAGCCTAACCCAAATGGCAAAAATCTTCCAAAAAGTCAATTAAAAGAAGAATGCTTTAAAAAACAGAATTAGTCAAAAGAAAAATGAGGTTCCAAAGCTCACTGAAAAAAATAATTCTCTAAAAATTAGAATGGAGCAGACAGAAATTAATGACTTTATGAGAAAGCAAGAAATTACAAAACCAAACCAAAAAAATAGAAAAAAATGGAAGATAATGTGAAAAACCCTGGAAAAACAACTGACCTGAAAAAAAGATTCTGGAGACATAATTTAAAACTTATAGTATTGCCTGAAAGCCATGATCAAAAAAAGAGCCTAGACATCATCTTTGATGAAACTATCAAGGAAATCTGCCCTGATATTCTAGAACCACAGGGTAAAATAAATATTGAAAGAATGCACTGATCAACTCTTGAAAGAGATCCAAAAAGAGAAACTCCTAGGAATACTGTGGCCAAATTTCGGAGTTCCCAGGTCGAGGTGTAAATATTGCAGGCAATTAGAAAGAAACAATTAGAGTACTGTGGAAGTACAATCAGGATAATATAAAATCTAGTATCCTCTACATTAAGGGAACAAAGGATTAGAATATGATATTCCAGAAGTCAAAGGAAGCAAAATTAAACCAGTAATGACCTACCCAGAAAAACTAAGTATATGACTTCAGGGGGAAAGTGGTCATTCAGTAGAGGATTTTCAAGCATTCTGGAGCAAGAGACCAGAGATGGAAACAAAATTTGACTTTCAAATACAAGAATTAAAGAAGGTATGAAAAGTTAAACAGGAAAGAGAAATCATAAGAAATTTTCTAAAATTGAGCTGTGTACATTCTTACATGGAAAGATAATATTTGCAATTCCTGAGACTTTTCTCTGTATCTGGGCAGTTGGAGGGATTATACACACACACACACACACACACACACACACACACACGTGTGTGTGTGTGTGTATGTATATTATATATGTATAATATACATATACACAGACATATACTATACATATATATATAAAGAACAAGACAGACAGAGAGAGGGAAAGAGACAGAGAGAAAGAGAGAGAGAGAGAGAGAGAGAGAGAGAGAGAGAGAGAGAGAGAGAGAGAGAGAGAGAGAGAGAGAGAGAGAGAGAGCGCACAGGGTGAGCTGAATAAGAAGGGATGATATCAAAAAAATAAAATTAAGGAGAGAGAAGTATATTGGGAGGTGAAAGAGAGAAATGGAATGGAGCAAATTATCTGTCATAAATGAGACAAGAAAAAGCTTTAGCAATGGAGAAGAAAAGGCAGAAGATGAGAGAAAAAAAGTGAAGCTTACTCTCCTCACATTTGGTTTAAGGAGGGAATAACATGTTCACTCAATTTGGTATGAAAATCTATCATACACTACTGGAAAGTAGGGGAGAAGAGGAGAAGTAGGATGGAGGGTGATAGAAGGGAGGACAAATAGGAGGAGGGAGTAATTAGAAATAAACACTGTTGGGAAGGACAAGGTCAAAAGAGAGAATAGAATCAATGGGGGGCAGGATAGGATGGAGGGAAATATAATCTTACACAACATGACTATTGTGGAAGTCTTTTGCAAAACTACCCATATATAGCCTACGTTGAATTGCTTGCCTTCTCATTGGGATGGGTGAGGAGAGAGGAAGGGAGAGAAACTGGAATTCAAAGTTTAGGAATAAATGTTGAGAACTGTTTTTGCATACAATTGGGAAATAAGAAATACAGATAATGGAATATAGAAATGTATCTTGCCCTACAAAATAAGAGAGAATATGGGGATAAAGTAAGGGAGGGATGTGATAGAAGGCAGGTCATGTTGAGGGAAGGGGTAATCAGAATGCACGGTGTTAAGGAGTGGGGGGAGGCGAGAGATGTGGAGAAAATTTGGAGCTCAAAATTTTGTGGATATGAATGTTGAAAACTAAAAATAAATAAACTTTAAAAAACTTTTGAAGAGATACGGGTGTGATGCAAGGATATCATGAAAAATGAGTCAACTGCTTGCTAAAGGAGATCCAAAAATGCTAATGAAAACAACACTTTAAAACTAGACTTACGCAAGTGGCAAGAAAGATCCAAAAAGTCAATGAGGAGAAGAATGCCCTAAAAAGCAGAATTCACCAAATGGAAAAGGAGATTCAAAAGCTCACTGATGAAAATAATTCCTTAAAGATTGCAATGGAGTAGATGGAAGCTAATGACATTATTGAAAATCAAGGAATTATTAAACAAAACCAAAGGAATGAAAAAAGAGCAGACAATCTGGAATATCTCATTGGAAAAACAAATAATCTGGAAAACAGATCCAGGAGAAAGAATTTAAAAATCATTTGACTACCTGAAAGCCATAATCAAGAAAAAAGAGCCTAGACATAATCTTTCATCAAATTATCAAGATAAAAAAAAACTACCCTTATATTCTAGAAACAGAGGTTAAAATAAATATTGAAAGAATTCACCAATCACTTTCAGAAAGTGATCTGAAAAGAAAACCCACCAGGAATCTTGCAGCTAAACTCCAGAATTACCAAGTCAAGGGGAAAATATTGCAAGCAACCAGAGAAAACAGTTCGAGTACTGTGGAAATACAATCAGGATAACACAAGATCTAGCAGCTTATGCATTAAGGGATCAGAGGGTTTGGGATAACATATTCTAGAAGTCAAAGGATCTAGGAATAAAACCAAGGGTCACCTATCCAGCAAAGTGATTGTAATTCTTCAGGGTAAAAATGGTTATTCAATTAAATAAAAGACTTTTAAGCATTCTTGATTAAAGGACCAGAGTTGAGTAGAAAATTTGGCTTTCGAACACAAGAATCAAGACAAGCATAAAAAGGTAAACAGGAAAGAGAAATCATAAGGGATCCCCTAAAGTTGAGCTTTTTACATTCCTACATAGAAAATTAATATTTGTAACTCTTTTTTAAAATTTTAAATGCTTATTTATTAATTTTTAGTTTTCAACATTCATTTCCATGAAATCATGAATTCCAAATTTTCTGCCCACCTCTCCCCTCCCCCATCCCACACCGTTTTGCATTCTGATTACTTCTTCCCTTATTATGCCCTCCTTTATATTTTACTTCTCCCTTCTATTATCCCCATCTTCTCTCTTCTCTTGTAGGGCAAGGTAGATTTCTGTACCCCATTACCTGTATTTGTTATTTTCCAGTTCTATGCAAAAATATTTCTAAAGATTCGTTCCTAATACTTTGAACTCCAAATTGCTTTGTTCTCCTATTTGTCCTCCCTTCTATCATCTCCCACACCCCACTTGTCCCCTTCCTGTAACATAATATATATTTTCATACAAAATTCAGTGAGCATATTATTCCCTCCTTAAGCCAAATGTGAGGAGAGTAACCTTCACTTTTTCTCTCACCTTCTCCCTTTTCTCCTCTATTGAATAAGCTTATTCTTGCCTCTTTTATGAGAGATAGTTTGCCCCATACCATTTCTGCCTTTCTCCTACTCCTACTCCTTCTCTTCCTAATATATTCCTCTCTCAATTCTTAATTTTATTTTTTTTAAATATCATCCCTTCTTAATCAACTCATCCTGTTCTCTCTGTCTCTGTCTTTGACTCCTTCTCTCTCTCTCTCTCTCTCTCTCTCTCTCTCTCTCTCTCTCTCTCTCTCTCTCTCTCTCTCTCTCCATATATATGTGTATATATATATATATACACACACACACACACACACACACACACATATGCATATATAATGTGTGTGTGTGTTTATAATCCCTCTAAATACTGAGAATAGTCTCGAGTCACCAATTTTGATTTTCCATGTAGGAGTATAAAGAGTTCCACTTTAGAAAAGCCTTTATTATTTCTCTTTCCTGTTTACCTTTTCATTCTTCTCTTGATTCTTGTGTTTGAAAGTCAAATTTTCTTTTCAGGTCTGATCTTTTCATCAAGAATGCTTGAAAGTCCTCTATATCATTGAATGATCATTTTTTCCCCTGAAATATTATACTCACTTTTTTGGGTAGATGATTCTTGGTTTTAATTCTACTTCACTTGACTTCTGGAATATCATATTCCAAGCCCTTTGTACCCTAAATCTAGAAGCTGCCAGACCGTGTGTCATCCTGATTTTATTTCCACAACACTAGAATTATTTCTTTATAGCTGCTTGCAATATTTTCTCCTTGACCTGGGAGCTCTGGAATTTGGCTACAATACTCCTAGGAGTTTTTCTTTCTCGATCCTTTTCAGGAGGTGATCAGTAGATTCTTTCAATATTTATTTTACCTTCTTTTTGTAGAATATGAGGGTAGTTTTCCTTGATAATTTCATGAAAGACTATGTCTAGGCTCTCTTTTTGATCATGGTGTTCAGGTAGTCCCATAATTTTTAAATTGTCTCCTAGACCTATTTTCCATGTCAGTTTTTTTTCCATCAAGATGTTTCACATTACCTTTTATTTTTTTCATTCTCTTGGTTTTGTTTTGTAATTTATTGGTTTCTCATAAAGTCATTACCTTCCATCTATTCCCTTCTAATTTTTAAAGAATTATTTTCTTCAGTGAGCTTCTGAACCTCTCTTTTAATTTGGCTAATATTGCTCTTTAAATCATTCTATATCTCATTGGCCTTGTAGGCCTCCATTTGAGTTAGTCTATTTTTTTAAGGTGTTAATTTCTGCAGCATTTTTTGGGATCTCCTTTAGCAAGCTGTTGACTTGCTTTTCATAGTTTCCTTGCATCTCTCTTATTTCTCTTCTTTATTTTTCCTCCACCTCTCTTACTTGATTTTAAAAATCCTTTTTGATCCCTTCCATGACCTGAGACTGCTGCATATTTGTTTTGGAGACTTCTGATGGTAATCACTGTTCTTCCTCATCAGAAAGGATGGAAAGAAATACCTCCTCACCAAGAAATTAAGCTTCTATTTTCTTATTCTTTTCCCTTTTGGTGGGGCATTTTCCCAGTCAGTTACTTGACTTTTGGGTTCTTTATTGTGACTGGGCTCAGTGCTGAAATTCAGATCAGCGGCTCAATCCCCCAAGGGGCTCTAGGTGGAGGACTTCAAAGAAGGAAGCTGCCAATGCTGGGGGTCCAGATTGAGCTCCTGTCTCCTGGGTGAAGGAGCACTCCCACTGACCTTTGAAGCTGTTTGTGGGTTGAGCAATCTGGGAACTGGTGCTGCTGGTGGCTCCCCAATGTCTGTTAAGAGTCCTGTCCCTGTCACATCAGGATTAGCTCTGTGCTTCCTGTGCTGCGCTGCATGTGTTCCACGCTTCCTGGGCTCAATATTTGTAACAATTGAGGTTTATCTGGGTAGTTAGATAGATTTTATATATGTATTATGTAACATATATATTATATATATATATATATATATGTATATGTGGAGAGAGAGAGAGAGAGAGAGAGAGAGAGAGAGAGAGAGAGAGAGAGAGAGAGAGAGAGAGAGAGAGAGAGAGAGAGAGAACACAGGGACAGTTGAATAGGAAGGGATGATGTCTAGAAAAATAAATTTAAGGGTTGAAAGAGGAATATATTAGGAAGAGAAAGAGCGAAATAGAATGGGGCAAATTGTCTCTCATAAAAGAGGCAAGAAAAAGCTTTTTCAATGGAAAGGAAAAGGGGTAGGTAAGAATAAAAAAGTGAAGCTTACTCTCATCACATTTGGGTTAAGTAGGGAATAACATGCACACTCAATTTGGTATGAAAATCTATCTTACATTACAGGAAATTAGGGAGAAGAGGATTAGTGGGGTGTAAGGGGATAAGAGAAGTGAGGGCAAATGGGAGGAGGGACTAAATAGAAGTAAACACTTTTCAGGAGGGACAAGGTCAAAAGATAATAGAATAAGTGAGGAGTGTTATAGGATGGAGGGAAATATGTTACTCTTTCACAATATGACTTTTATGGAAGTCTTTTTCACAGCTATACATGTATAATCTATATTGAATTGTTTACCTTCCCAGTGTGGATGAATGGGGAGGGAGGAATGGAGAGAATTTGGAGCTTAAAGTTTTAAATATGAATGTTAAAATTGTTTTTACATGCAACTGGGAAATAAGAAATACAGGTAATGGGCTATAGAAATCTGTCTTGACCTACAAGAAAATATAGGAGATGGGGATAATGGAATGGAGGAGTGTGATAGAAGGGAGGGCAGATTGGGGGAAGGGGTAATCTGAATGCACAGTTTTTAGGGGTGGGAGAGGGGAGGGATGTGGGAAAATTTGGAACTAATATCTTGTGGAAATGAATGCTGAAACCTAAAAAATTTATATATTTTTTGGAAAAGAATAGGCCAGGTTAACTTTAAAGGACTCAGGAAGAAAAAGTACTATCCATCTCCAGAAAGAGATATGATAAATTCTGAATGCCAATTGAAACATAGACGTATCCTCTCCTAGCTAAACATTCATGTTCAGCAAAACCAGTGGTCCCAATGCAAGATGAACACCAAAAGGCTGAATCTTAACAGATTACAAAACTTCTCTGTGAGTGAAATTTTGTTGCTAATTTAATGGAAAACCTGAGCAAACACACAACTGTCAACAGTGGAGCAGAAAAGAAATTTGTTATACAAGGTCACATTTACTTATCTGGATCAGAGTACTCATGAACATCAAAGTTGTTTTGAAAAACATTTGATGGAGTAATTCAGAACCTATTAAGTGAAAATCAGTACCTCTACAGGGCTTACCAGCAGCATAGTTCATCCATCTCTAAGAAAGCAACATTTAATTCCAAGAGAAGTAAAGTTCAAGTCAAGCTTAGAGAGAGATGCTGAATTCTTGGTTCAGTAGTAAGGTAAATGAAATGGAATTTTATGCTGATAGTAACAATCTAAAGTGTCTGTATGATTCCCCAAAGGCTATTCTGGGTCATAAACTGTAGTGATAAAGTGATATTCACAGCACCTATGGTGGCTATGAACGTGCCAGAACAGTTTTGAATTGGTATTTACAACAGATTATCCACATTGAAGACAGAACCAAAAACATTTATTTAAACACCAAAAAGCCGAATTCATCATAGCAACAAAGAAATCCATCCGAGTAAGCATATATGTAGTAACTATGTACATTATCCAGCCCACCCCCAAAGAGGATCCCCTAAGCAAAATGCCCTTTTCTCACTCACAGCCAGCTCCTTGCTTTTTCTGTCCTTCCAGTTCTGAATAGTCTGACCAACTTCCTCTCAGTTCTGTTCCAGCTCCATCCCTTCCTGTTCTGCCCATTCAGCAAACTCCTCCCAGCACAAACTTGATGTGACTCAAACTCATGTGACTTAAGTTCCATGTGACTTAAGCTGGTCACATAGGTATATTAATGGATAGGAAAGATCTCCCATTAAAAATTTATGAATTCCATTAAAAATGCAGTAGCAATACATAGACCTATGGTGCATATCACTTACTCAATGCTGATGGAGCCTCATTAATTAGTGAAGATATCATTCTGATGAGATAGACTCCATATTTCCATAATGTTCTCGACAGACAGTCATCAAGCAATGCTGTTCATTGACTATTTACCTCAAGTTGAAGTCAATCTCTCTTTAGCCAAACTTGCAACTGAAGAAGAGGTTTTGAATGCCATTACAATCTTGTGTGGCAAAGTACTTGGTGCACTCAATGAAGCCTCTGAAGCTGAGATACAACAGAGTGTGGATAAATTCTCTGTTTCCTGTGCTTATTTTGGCCTAATAATTAACACCAAGAAAATACAGGTGCTCCATCAGCCACCACCACACCATCCATATACAAAACCAATGATTACAACAAATGGAAAAGTTTTGAATGCTGTGGGTAAGTTCACTTACCTTGGTAGTGTACTTTGCAGGGATGTATACGTTGACAATGAGGTTGACACATGCATTTCCAGAGCTAGCTCAGTATTTGAGAGGCTCCCAAAAAAAGTATGGGAGAGAAGAGGTATTACATTGACTACCAAACTGAAAGTCTACAGAACCATTGTGCTGAGCTCGTTGTATGCCTGTGAAACATGGACACTCTACCAGCAACATACCAGGAAACTGAATTGCTTCCATTTTAACTGTCTTAGGAAGATTCTGAAGATCATCTAGCAGGATAAGGTAGCAGACAATGAGGTCCTTGCTAGAGCAGATCTTTCAAGCATTCAAAGTATGCTTCAGCTAGTGCACTCCCATGGGCTGGTCATGTTGTTTGAATGCAAACTATTAGCTTGCCAAAAGACTATTTTATGGTAAACTCACATAAGGCAGGTGATCACAAGGTGGTCAGAAGAAATGATACAAGAACACTCTCAGTACATTTGGGGGAGGAGCCAAGATGGCAGAGTAGAAAGATACACATATGCTAGCTCCTAACCCACAGCCCATAAAATACCTGTAAAGAAGAACTCCCAACAAATTCTGGAGCAGCAGAAGCCACAGAACAATGGAGTGGAGGAGATTTCTGCTCCAGAGAGACCTGAAATACTCACATGAAAGGTCGGTCAAGCATCAGACCCAGAGCAGAGCCCAGCCCTGCCTTGGCGGCGAGACACTGAGAAGAGAAGATCTGAGCAGGCTTCAGGGACAGAATCTCCAGCCAGCCAAGCAGGTCCCTCCACCCACAGGTGCCAAAGGTCAGTGAGAGGGTATTTTCAGCTTCCCGAGAGGGGAGCAGTGTGCCTCCATAACTCAGGCCCCCTTGGGAGGCAGCAGCAGAGGCAGAAGCAGACAGGAGCTCCCAAAGCAGGCAGGAGCTCAGATCCATTGTTGAAGGTCTCCACGTAAAATCCTTGAGGGAACTAAGCCCGGTGTGGTGGCCCTGCCCCCACCTGAGCAGCTGAACTTAATCTCACGCTGAATAGCAGCCCCGCTCCCACCAAAACTCCTGAGGGTGGGAAGGAGGGCTTGAATCTCAGCCCCCAAGCACTAGCTGGAAGGAACTGGAGGGGAGGTGGGTGTGGAGAGGAAACTTAGAAGTCAAGTCACTGGCTGGGAAAATGCCCAGAAAGGGGAAAAAATAAGATCATAGAAGGTTACTTTCTTGGTGAACAGGTATCTCCTCCCTTCCTTTCAGATGAGGAAGAGCAATGCTTAGCATCAGGGAAAGACATAAAAGTCAGGGCTTCTGTATCTCAGACATCCAAAATAAATATTCAATGGGCTCAGGTCATGGAAGAGCTCAAAAAGGATTTTGAAAATCAAGTTAGAGAGGAGGAGGAAAAACTGGGAAGAGAAATGAGAGAGATCCAAGAAAAGCATGAAAAGCATGTCAACACCTTGCTAAAGGAGACTCAAAAAATGCTGAGGAAAATACCTTTAAAAATAGGCTAACTCAATTGGCAAAAGAGGTTCAAAAAGTCAATGAGGAGAAGAATGCTTTAAAAAGCAGAATTAGCCAAATGGAAAAGGAGGTTCAAAATCTCACCGAAGAAAATGATTCTTGAAAAGGTAGAATGGAACAGATGAAGGCTAATGACTTTATGAGAAACCAAGAAATCACAAAGCAAAACCAAAAGAATGAAAAAATGGAAGATAATGTGAAATATCTCATTGGAAAAACAACTGACCTGGAGAACAGATCCAGGAGAGACAATTTAAAAATTATGGGCCTACCTGAAGGCCATGATCAAAAAAAGAGCCTAGACATCATCTTTCATGAAATTATCAAGGAAAACTGCCCTGACATTCTAGAACCTGAGGGCAAAATAAGTATTCAAGGAAGCCACCAATCACCGCCTGAAAGAGATCCACAAAGAGAAACTCCTAGGAACATTGTGGCCAAATTTCAGAGTTCCAGGGTCAAGGAGAAAATATTGCAAGCAGCTGGAAAGAAACAATTCAAGTACTGTGGAAATACAATCAGGATAACATAAGATCTAGCAGCTTCTACATTAAGGGATGAAAGGGCGTGGAATACGATATTCCAGAATTCAAAGGAACTAGGACTAAAACCAAGAATCACCTACCTAGCAAAACTGAGTATAATACTTCAGGGGAAAAAATGGTCATTCAATGAAATAGAGGACTTTCAAGCATTCTTGATGAAAAGACCAGAGCTGAAAAGAAAATTTGACTTTCCAATAAAAGAATGAAGAGAAACAGGAAAAGGTAAACATCAAAGAGAAGTCATATGGGACTTACTAAAGTTTAATTGTTTACATTCCTACATGGAAAGACAATATTTGTAACTCTTGAAACTTCTCAGGATCTGGGTAGTTGCTGGGATTACACACACACACACACACACACACACACACACACACACAAACACACACACAGCACAGAGTGAATGGAATAGGATGGGATCATATCTTAAAAAATGAAATTAAGCGGTGAGAGAAATATATTGGGAGGAGAAAGGGAGAAATGGAATGGGACAAATTATCTCTCATGAAGGAGTCAAGCAAAAGACTTTTTAGTGGAAGGAAAAAGAGGGGAGGTGAGAGAAAAACATGAAACTTACTCTCATCACAATCGATTAAAGAAAGAAATAAAATGCACACTCACTTTGGTATGAAAACTTATCTTACAATACAGGAAAGTGGGGGAGAAGGGGATAAGCAGGGTGGGGGTGATGATGGAAGGGAGGGCAATGGGAGGAGGGAGAAATTTGAAGTCAACCCTCTTGGGGAGGGACAGGATCAAAAGACAGAATAGAAGCAATGGGGTGCAGGATAGGATGGAGGGAAATTTAGTTAGTCTTACACAACACGAATATTATGGAAATCATTTGCAAAACTACACAGATGTGGCCTATATTGAATTGCTTGCCTTCCCAAAGAGAATGGGTGGGGAGGGAGGGGTGAAGAGAAGTTGGAACTCAAAGTTTTAGGAACAACTGTTGAGTACTATTCTTGCTACTAGGAAATAAGAAACACAGGTAATGGGGTACAGAAAGCTATCTGGTCCTACAGGACAAAAGAGAAGATGGGGATAAGGGAGGGGAGGGATGATAGAAGAGAGGACAGATTGGTGACAGGGGCAATTAGAATGCTCGGTGTTTTGGGGTTTGGGGGAGAGGACAAATGGGGAGAAAATTTGGAACCCAAAATTTTGTGAAAATGAATGTTAAAAGTTAAATAAATTAATTTTAAAAATGTACATAAAACACAATGCATTTTAAATCACTTAATAAACATTAATTAATTAATTAATTAATTGATTGATTGATTGATTGATTGATTAAAAAAAACTCTCTCAGTGTCTCTCTCAAGAACTTTGGATTTCAGTGTTCAACATGGGAGACACTGGCACAGGATCAATCAGCATGGCATGCAGACGTCAGAAAGGGTGTTGTGCTCTATGAGCAAAGCAGAATTGAAACAGCCCAAAGTAAGTATGTTAAGTAAGTCCAAAGTAGGATGGGAAAATTTGGAGTATCCACCCCAAAAATTCATATGGACTCTCTATACCCAACTTGTGATAGAGTATTCCAAGGTTGTATTCGTCTGAACAGCCACAGTCAGACACAGGAAAACTTCACTTTATCATGAGGATGTCATTTTGGTCCTCTTCAAAACCAACCAACCAACCAAACTGGGGCTTATTATATTCCAACTGGAATTTATAAGGTAGGGGCTCCAACTCTTATAAAAAAAAACTGATTAAAATTTTCTGTCTTATACGGCCAGAGGAAGTTAATGAGTTCATGAGTTTGATGATGGCTCCTTTTGCCCATTTTAGAAATATAAAGGATTGCCCTGTGATAATCACAGGGTGAGGGAGAGTGTCTAATTCTTAGTCATTGCAGGCAAGATGTTTGTGAGATTCCTCCTTAATAGGCTGATCCTTCACCTGGAAGATGGTCATCTACCTGTTGGCCTGTGTGGCTGTCAAAGGGGACTAAGTATGGTCTCTATTATGTTTGCTGCCCGACAATTTCAGGAGAAATACCAGAAGCAGAACAGAGGTCTGTACACAATGTCTGTCAATCTGTCCAGATTCTTTGAAACTTTTATACTCATCAAGGCTTGTGGAAAATTATCACACAATTTTGTTTCCCAGAGAAATTTGTCAATATTGTAAGTCAGTTTCATGACAGCAGTTCTGAACAATGGATGATTCCTTGATGTTTTCACAGTCACCAATGGAGAAAAGCAGGTCTGCCTATTTCCTCCCATGTCTTATAGCAGGATGTTTTCAGTGATGTCAGATGGTTTCAGATAGGACAAAGCCAATATTACGATCAGTTATCACACTGATGCTAAATTATTTAAATTGAATAAAACCCTTCAAGCTACCCTATATTGGAGGAAGAGTTGGTACATGACTTCTTTGTTTGCAGGTGATTGTACACTCAATGCAGTCTCTGAGATGCAAGAGAATATAGATTGATTCTTTGTCTCTTATGCTAATTTTTGTTTGACAGTTAAAACTAAGAAAACACAACTTCTCCACCAGCCAACACTACACTATCCATATGTGGAGTCATTGGCTACAGCTAATGGAGAAAGTTTGAATGTTGTGGATAAGTGCACCAACCTTGGCTATATACTTTCCAGGGATGTACACATAGAAGAGGAGATTGACATATAGATTGCCAGAGCTAACTCGCTGTTTAGGAGGCTCCAAAGGAAAGTGTAGAAAAAAGAGATATTAAACTGCCTATGAAACTGAATGTTTACAGTGTCACTGTGTTGACCTCATTGTTGTTTGTTTGTAAAAAGTGGACAGTATGTCAGTAAAATGCCAGGAAAATGAAGTGTTTCCTTCAAATTGTCTTAGGAACATTTTCAAGGTCACTGAGCAAAATGTAATACCAGACACTGAGATCTCTTCTTTTTTTTTTTTCTGAGCATGTTCTTTGGTTTTTATTTTTATTTTTTACTTTTTATAATGTTTATTTATTTTTACTTTTTTACTTTTTATAATGTTTATTTATTTTTAGCCTTCATAACAGTTTTCATTTCCACAAAATTTTGAGTTCCAAATTTTCTCCCCACCTCTCCCCTACCCCCACCCCATAACACCATGCATTCTGATTACCCTTTCCCTCAATATGCCCTCCCTTCTATCACACCACTCTTTTCCCTTATCCCCATCTTCTCTCTTTTCTTGTAGGGCAAGATAGATTTCTATACACTATTACCTGTATTTCTTAATTCCCCATTGTATGCAAAAACAATTCTCAACATTCGTTCATAAACTCTGAGTTCCATCTTCTTTCTCTTCTTTCCTCCCCACCCATCCCCACTGAGAAGGCAAGCAATTCAATATATGCTATACATGTGTAGTTTTGCAAAAGATTTCCATAACATCTATATTGTGTAAGACTATGTTTCTTTCTGTCCTATCCTGCCCTCTTTTGACCTTGTCCCTCCCCAAAAGTGTTTACTTCTAACTGCTTCCTCCTCTCGTTTCCCCTCTCTTCTGTGATCCCCCCCGCCCACTTGTCCTCTTCTCCCCTACTTTCCTGTAGTGTAAGACAGATTTTCATAACAAATTGAGTTAACATGTTATTCCTTTCTTAAGCCAAATGTGAAGAGAGCAAGTTTCACTTCTTTCCCTCTTACCTCCTCCCTTTTCTACTCCATTCAAAAAGCTTTGTCTTGCCTCTTTTAAGAGAGATAATTTGTCCCATTCCTTTTCTGCCTTTCTCCTCCCATCATATTCCTTTCTGACCCTTTAATTTTATTAGATATCATCTGTTCTTAATCAACTCACTCTGAGCTCTCTCTCTCTCTCTCTCTCTCTCTCTCTCTCTGTCTTTCTATCTCTCTCTGTCTCTGTCTGTCTCTGTCTCTCTGTCTCTGTCTCTCTCTGTCTCTGTGTGTGTATGTGTATCTCTATGTGTATAATCCCTCAAACTACCCCCAAACTGAGAAAAGTCTCAAGAGTTGCAAACATTATCTTTCCATGTAAGAATGTAAACAGTTCAATTTTAGAAAGTCCCTTGTGATTTTTCTTTCCCTTTTACTTTTTGTGCTTCTCTTGATTCTTGTGTTTGAAAGTCATATTCTCTACTAAGTTCTGGTCTTTTCATCAAGAATACTTGAAAGTCCTCTATTTCATTGAATGACCATTTTTTCCCCTTAAGTATTGCACTCAGTTTTGCTGAGTAGGTGATTCTCAGTTTTAGTCCTAGTTCCTTCAACTTCTGGTATATCATATTCCAAGCCCTTCAATCCCTTAATGTAGAATCTGCTAGGTCTTGTGTTATCCTGATGGTATTTCCACAGTACTACAATTGTTTCTTTCTAACTGCCTGCAATATTTTCCCCCTGACCTTGCAACTCTGTAATTTGGCCGCATTATTCCTAGGAGTTTCTCTTTTTGGATCTCTTTCAGGAGTTGATCGGTGGATTCTTTCAACATTTATTTTGCCCCCTGGTTCTAGAATATCAGGGTAGTTTTCCTTGATAATTTCATGAAAGGTGATGTCTAGGCTCTTTTTTTGATCGTGGCTTTCAGGTAGTCTCATAATTTTTGTATTGTCTCTCTTGGGTCTATTTTCCAGGTCAGTTGTTTATCCAATGAGATGTTTCACATTGTCTTCCATTTTTTCATTCTTTTGGTTTTATTTTGTGATTTCTTGGTTTCTCATAATGTCATTAGCTTCTATCTGTTCCATTCTAATTTTTAAAGAGCTATTTTGTTCAGTGAGCTTTTGAACCTCCTTTTCCATTTGACTAATCCTGCTTTTCAAAGCATTCTCCTCCTTCTTGGCTTTTTGAACCTTTTTTGCCAATTGAGTTAGTCTATTTTTAAAGGTGTCATTTTCTTCAGCATTTTCAGGTCTCCTTTAGGAAGCTGTTGACTCATTTTTCATGATATTCTTGCTTCTTTCTCATTTCTCTTCCCAATTTTTCCTTTAGCTCTCTTACCTGATTTTCAAAATCCTTTTTGAGCTCTTCTGTGGCCTGACCATGGAATATTTTGAATGCTTCAGATACAGAATCCTTGACTTTTATGTCTTAACCTGGTGGTAAGCATTGTTCTTCCTCATCTGAAACGATGGGACAAGATACCTGTTCACCAAGAAAGTAACGTTCTATAGTCATATGTTTCCCTTTTTTTTTGGCATTTTCCCAACCAGTTAGCTGATTTTTGTGTCCTTTTTCAAGAGTGGGGTATACTCTGGGGACTTGTAAGTTCTCAATTTCTCCAAGGTGTTAAAATCAAGCCTGCACACTGATCTGGGAGCAACCAGAAGCTTTTGTGCCCAGAATCTGTGAGTAGTAGGATTTCCTCTTCACAACTGCCTCACCTCAAGTTCTGCCAAGCCAGTACTCAATGCTGAGGTTCAGATCAGCTTCTCAGTTCCCCCAGGGACTTTATGATGAGGTCACCAATAACGGATGTTGACTGCTGCCTGCTGTGAAATCACAGCCACCTGCTGATGCCGCTGCTGCTACTGCTGCCTGAGGTCAGAGCTATGGTGGGGGGGGGGGCCTCCTCCCTTCTTGGCCAACTGAAAAAGACCTCTTACTGACCTTTGGTCCCTGTGGGTCAAGGGATCTGCAAACTACCACTGCTGCTTCTTGGGATTCTGCCTCTGAGGCCTGTTCTGGTCCTCCTCCCTCCTTCTGTGGTCAAGGTTGGGCTGTGCTCTGTTCTGTGTTCTGTACAACAGACCTTTCCCGTCAGCTTTCCAGGTCACCCTGGACTGGAAATCTCTTCCACTCCATTGTTCTGTGGCTTTTGTTGCTCTAAAATTTACTGCAAGTCTTCTTTACAGGTATTTTATGGGCTGTGGGGGAAGAGTTAAATTATATGTGTCTTTCTACTCTGCCTCCCACTGAGGTCCCTTCTGGAGCTGAACTGTCAAATACAACTCTGACAGAATTGCCATATTGATTGAATGCCATAAGTATGTTTGCTTAAATGACTAATTTACAGACAATTTGTATAAGGCAACTACTGACATGCAGGTCAGGAGAAGTGATATAAGTAGACACTCAAGTTCTCTCTAAAGAGAGAATCAATTTAGAGACATGGGAGACACTGGATCAGGACCACACCTATGAAACACCCTCTCCAAAGAAGGTGCTCTACTCATTGAGCAAAACAGAAATGTAGTAGCTCAAAAGTAAGGTGAGATATGCAAATTTAGAGTGCAAATCTGCACTAAAAATATTTAAATGGACTGTTTATGCCCAAACTGTGGTAGAACCTTCCACAATTGCATTGGTCTAATCAGGTACAGTCAGATACACTGTACCTTGACCGTAACATAGAGATGTCTTTTAGGTCCTCTTCTAGCATGAAGGACAAGAACCAAGTCAATTTTCATGATTTTCTTGTATCTCTCATTCATTTTTATACTTTCATCTCTCCAACTCTAATCTATTTCTTTGCTTGTCCACTGATTCTTGTTGGGCTTATGTCCAATTAACATTTTTGAGGCTTTTCTTGTAGCCATTGTCATGTTTTCTTCTTCTGGGTTTGTATCTTAATGCTCCCTGACACCATAGCAGCTTTTTGTATGTGTCACTTTTTCTTGTTCATTTTTTCAGCCTATCCTGACTTTTAACTTTATATTAAAATTGAGTTCTGCTCACGTGGGGGTGGAGAAACACTGACCCAAACTTTAGGTTTTTTCTTCTGCTCTTTTGGGAGCTAATTCTGAGTGTCTGTAATTTTTACAATGTTTCTAAGGTGATATGATCCATGAAGATATGTGGTCAGTGCTCTCCTGGTCTATAGTTTTGTATTACTCAGAAACTGTGTCTGCTCCCCTGTAGCTAATGTGGAACTGTGACCTAGATCTGTGTATGGGCATTGCAAAAAGATCTTGCACCCAATGCCTACTTAGAGTACCCTATAATATTTTATTTTCTGACCAGGTGCCCTACCTCATTACTCTCCCTAAACTTAGAGAAATGAGAGGCTTATTTTTAGTAAGGATCACTTTAACTTTTAACTAACTTTTGTTAATTAATGAGGTACTGAGTCAGGAGGGTCTTGAAGCCCTCTGGGTCTAATAAGTGTATATATACACTGAGGTGAGATTTTGTTATGTGGGATAACTCTTTGGAAGAAGGTTCATGTGCCAGATGAGATTCTGGGTAGCTATTAAGAAACCTCCTGGCGTAGAAAACCCAAATGTTGGTGTTACTCTCTTTGTTACCTATGTATGTATGTATGTATGTAAGGGTCAGACAGATGGATCTCTCTGTTGATCTGGATTTATATGTATTATTTATGGTCAAACAGTCTGATGCCCTGTCTGTTGGTTTTTATTTCTCTGCTTTTATATTATCTGTTGGTTTATGTGACTAAAGATTGTTGACCTCTCAAATTTGCTTTCCTTTTGGAAAAACACATCTAAGGATCTGTGCCAGCAGGCCACCCTGAATGTGTCAAGGTGTTTCCTTCTACAAAGGTCCATCACAAAAGGCATCAGTGTATGAAATACTAGAAACTCACCTTACTAAAATGACAGTCTTCTTCCATTATTTCGCCAAATTAGTTCCTAAGAGCTCATGTGTCAATAGCAAAATCAGTTTCCAAATACAAAGTGCAATTGGGGCAGGAAAATGGTGAATCAAAAAGAATTCAGTAGAGCAGGCCATAATAGTTGGAAATGAATTCATATTATGTCTGAAGGTTTTGAAGAAATGGAGTCAACTGTGTATATGTCTCCATGTGAAAGGAGAAGGGCATTTCTTATCATTATCTTTGTACGGAGGAAATTTTAAAACAAGACACATTAATGACAAAGTTTTTGAAAGTCACGGAAATATTACACAGTAATGATCAATATCCTACCTGTTAATATCACCTACCTTGAAAATTCCATCTCCCCCAATCCTTAGGAGTAGTTCCTTTTGAAACACTTTGCTGCTCTGATAGCAATACCAACATACCATTATATCAGGTGAACAAAGAAAATGAAATGCATTTTGATCTGATGAGACCTGATCTCCACTTTACTAGCAGAATGAATTTGAATTCTAAGAATGCCAATATTTACTTAGCAGTTGCAAGAAGAAAATCAAAAGTCAATTTGTTTCACTCCCCCTCCAACACACAATTACACACTGTTGAACTTGATCAGATCTAGTTCAACAGCTAAAGTTTCTTGCACTATAAAATGCGGCACATATTAAGGGAAGAAACCTTCTAGAGATGAAAATCTTTAGTGATGGCATCAAGTAGCACAAGATAAAATGTCCAAACGACAGTGATGTTTTTCTCCTAAATCAATTTTGTTGAAAAGTTTCCTTTTTCTGTCTCCATGAGAACTATTCTTTAAGATAAAGAATTTAAGAACAAGAAAAATAGGAGAAATAAGAAATGTGATCTCTCTTCAAAATTTGATGTATATGCACTGTTATCTCTTTCCCACCCTTGATGCTGCTTTCGGACATACTTGGACTTCACTATCATACTTTCCTTCCCTGGGATATTCATTATTTGAAAATCCCATAATCCTGCAAGATTGAATGTGCTTGTTACTAAATCTCATCAGTACCCCCTTCCTTTCTGAATGGCCCCTCTAGCTAGAGGGCATGATCAAAGGATCCAGGGCCTCTATTTAAGGAGTGAGCCTAGCACATTGTTCTCCCATTTCCCATCCGTTACTCTTCTTTTGGACTACAACATGTTCTCACACTTTCCCAGCTTCCTCCTATATTTTCAGTTTCTTTTTTGCGTTGCCTTCTCTCAGATTACAAGCTTTTTGAAAGGAAGTTTATCTTTTTTATTGTGTCTTTTTATTACTCCTATCCATGTTCTCAATGTTTAGCAGTGCCTGAAGCAAATTAATCTCATTGTTCCATTCCACCTGTGCAAGTCTTCACATACTTGGAGTAGACACTCCCTTAACTCACCAAAAGATTTTGGGTCTTTCAGTTATGATCAACTTGGCTTATCTCATCTGCCAATATGGCTTACTAGAGTGTGACCGCTGCACATTCTACCACTTCTTGGAGCCACAGGTGAGATTTGACTACCAGGTAGATGCCAAAGGTTATTGAGCAGCCCTAAAAATGGCTCTGTAGACCCTTACACCAGAGATGCTAGTCCTCCTTGATCAATCTATACACCATCTCTCAGATTAGAAAGTTATATCCTCAAAGACTCCTTGAAGAGAGGAGTATGTCTTGTTCACCTTTAAATATCTCAAAATGATTTTAGACTATCTGACAGCTTGTTGAATCTTTGTTTTTAATATTCAGTGAAAAAATTAATGAACTAACTTTATGTATAACAAATTTATTTGAAATTTTGGTTTATTTATCTTTAAAAAATCAGTCCCCAATGTCTACCTGATGGTCAACGTCAACTGAACTCCACAAATCATCCTGAAGAATTTTTTTCAGGGTGCTAAGCAATCAAGCAGTGTTCTCTAGCAGAAATAGGTTGTTGATACTTAATGTAGACCGGGAAAAATTAAAAAGTATGAACTACATCACTGAGATGCATCATCTCACTGATGATTCTTTTCTATAATGTAATGTTAAGAGCCCTGACACTGGAGGTCACAATTTGCCTCTGCCACTTTTTATCTTTGTGAATGTGGGTTAGCTATTGTGCTGCCTTTCACCTTCCCTTCCACATCTTACTCAGTTTTCGAGAGTTCAGTCCAATACGTTACCAAGGACACTCATGACCAGAAAAGTAAAATAATTTCAACTAGAACTAATATAACCATTTAAGGTTTGCAAAATGTTTTACACGTATTCTATAATTTTAGCCAGCTCGTAAGGGGAAGATCCTGTTCTTATTCCATTTTACACATCAGGAAACTGAGGGATATAGAAGTTAAGTGAATCACCCAGGTTCACACAACTAATAAGTGTCCTAGGTTGGATTTCAATTTATGTCTTCGTTATTTTCGGCCAAACTCTCCAGTGCATCAATTAACTGTCTATAGGATATTGTCTGGACATGTCATAGGAGCAAGCAATAATAGATTCAATGAGTTGGCAAACTATGAGATATTGAAAGACAGGGAGGAAAATCTCCAATGCATTCAGTAGCTACTCTCTGGAGAATTTTCAAAATAGCATTGGTCAAAAAAATGCCACCTAAGGAGATATGTGTAGGTTTCACTGTGTAATGCTTCAGAATGTTCCTGAATAGATGTGATGATGTTTTGCTGTCACCTCGGTCTTGGAATCAGAAAACCGACTTTCAAACCTCTTTACCAATATTTCCTGACTGTGTGTCCTTGGGTAAATCATTGAGCCTCCATGAACCTCAGTTCATCAACCACTAAGTGAAAGCATTCTATTGAATAGTCTTAGAGGTCTTTTACAACGTGTGGCATCACAAAGTAGTATTGAAATGGAGCATGTAAATGACTGGTCTTCTCTGCAATAGCTCATGCCTGGACAGCCCATAAAATACCTGTAAAGAAGAACTCTCAACAAATTCTGGAGCAGCAGAAGCCACAGAACAATGGAGTGGAAGAGATTTCTGTTCCAGAGAGACCTGAAAAATCGACGGGAAAGGTCTGTTGTGCACTGGATATGGAGGAGAGCCCAACCCTGCCTTGACCACGCAGCACTGAGAGGAGCAGACCCAAGCAGCCTTCAGGGACAGAATCTCAAGCAACAGCGCAGGTCCCTCAACCCACAGGCGCCAAAGGTCAGTGAGAGGGTCTTTTTGGCTGGCTGAGAGGGGAGCGGGGTGTCCCATAACTCAGACACCCTCAGGAGGCAGCAGCAGAAGCAGCAGTGGACAAGGGCTCCCAAAGTAGGCAGTGACCTGCATCCATTATTGAAGGTCTCCGTGTAAACCCCAGGAGGGAACCCCAACCTGAGCAGCTGAACTTAATCTCACACTGAGTAGTAGCCCCACCCCAGGCGAAAGCCCCAGAGGCTTGGGAGAAGCATTTGAATCTCTGCCCCCAAGTGCTGGCTGGGCAGAACTGGAGGTGAGGTGGGTGTGGAAAGAAAACTCAGAAGTCAAGTAACTGGCTGGGGAAATGCCCAGAAAGGGGGAAAAATAAGACTATAGAAGGTTACTTTTTTGGGGAACAGGTGTCTGTCCCCATCCTTTCAGATGAGGAAGAACAAGGCATACTGTCAGAAGAAGTCAAGGCCTCTGCCTCCAAAGGAAACTTAAAATGGGCTCAGGCAATAGAAGACCTTAAAAAACAAGTTAGCAACTTACTAAAGGAGAACCAAAAAAAAAAATGCTGAGGAAAATAACAGCTTTAAAAAGAGACTAATTCAATTTGAAAAAGAGGTCCAAAAAGCCAATGAGGAGAAGGAGGTTTTAAAAAGCAGAATTAGCCAAATGGAGAAGGTTCAAAAGTTCACTGAACAAAATAAGTCATTGAAAGAGAGAATTGTGTCCAGGGAAAGGAATGTCTATGAGTTAAACAAAGAAGTTAGTAAACAAAATCAAAAATTTGAAAAAAATAGAAGGTAAGGTGAAACAACTCATTGGAAAAACAACTGACCTGGAAAAGAGATCCAGGAGAAGTAATTTAAAAATTATTGGACTACCTGAAAGCCATGATCAAAAAAAGAGCCTAGACATTATCTTCCATGAAATTATCAAGGAAAACTGCCTTGATGTTCTAGAATCAGAGGGCAAAATGGATATTGAAAGAATTCATCGATCACCTCCTGAAAGAAACCTGAACAGAGAAACTCCTAGGAATATTGTGGCCAAATTTCAGAGTTCCCAGATCAAGAAGAAAATACTGCAAGCAGCTAGAAAGAAACAATTTGAGTACTGTGGAAATACAATCAGTTATAACACAGGATCTGACAGCTTCAACATTAAGGGATGGAAGGGCTTGGAGTGGGATATTTCAGAAGTCAAAGGAACTGGGACTGAAGCCAAGAGTCACCTACCCAGCAAATCTGAATATAATGCTTCAAGGGGAAAAAATGGTCATTCAATGATACAGTCGAATTTGAAGATTTCATGTTGAGGAAAAGTCGAGACCTGTATTTAAAAATTGACTTCCCAAGACAAGAATCAAGAGAAGCATAAAATGTAAACAGAAAAAAAATCATAAAACACAATCTAAAGCTGAACTGTTTACATTACTACATGGAAAGAAAATATTTTTAACTCTTGAATCTTTTCTCAGTATTTGGGTAGTTGGAGAAATTGTACATACACACACACATACACATAGAGAGTATAGTGTGTTATATCAGAAGAGATGATATCCACACACACACACACACACGCACACAAAACAAAATAAAGTAAAAATCAAGGGATGAAAGAGGAAAATCCGGGGAAGAGAAATAGAGTAATGGAACGGGGCAGGCTATTACTCATAAAAGAGATAAGAAAAATCTTATTCAGTGGTGGAGATAAGGGAGAAGGGGAGGAAGGAGAAAAATAAAGCTACTTTCCCCACTTGTGGCTGAAGGAGGGAATAACATGCTCACTAAATTTGGTATGAAAATTTATATACACCACAGGAAAGTAGGAGAGGAGGCAACAAGTGGAGCGAGGGGAATGTTAGAAAGGAGGGCAAATGGGAGAAGGGAGTCACTAGAAATAAACACTTTCTAGAAAGGACAAGGTCAATTCTGGGTGGGGAGAAATAAGGGAGAATAGGGTAGGTCAGAGGGCAATGTAATTAGTATTGCACAACATGATTACTATGGAAGGCTTTTGCAAAACGACACATATTTAGTCTATATTGAATTGCTTCCCTTCTCAGCGGGGCTGGGGAGGGAGGGGAGGAGGGAGAGAAGTTGGAATTTAAAGTATTAGAAAAGAATGTTGAGAATTTTTATTGCATATAATCAGGAAACAAGGACTACAGGGATAGAGGTATGGAAATTCAGCTTGCCCTGCAAGAAAAGAGAGAAAATGGGGATAGGAGAGGGATAGGGTGTGATGGAGGGGAGGGTACATTGAGGGGAGGAGTAATCAGAATGCATGGTATTAGGAAGTAGAGGGAGGGGAGTGATGGGGAGAAAATATGGACATGTTACAAAGTGAGGTAAAAGCAATTAGTATTAAAATAACAGACTGAATTAATTACTGAGAGGAAATCAATGACATCTTTAGTTTGGAGAAAAGAATTTCAGTCTAAATTTCCTAGAGGAAGGTAACCTCGGGTAAAATTTGTCATGGATGGATAAGTCAAGGTTTTAATAGTAAATTCAATTTTATGATTGCCATTTAACCAGGAACTAGAACATATATGGAAAGACATGTAAGCTACTTAAGACTTGCCTCAAAAGATATTCCTTAGCCAAAGTGAAACTATAATCATATTTGAAACCTAGTTATTGGGGCTTGCCATTTTTATATGCTCTGGGACTATTAAGTGACCGTTCTTCTGAGTCTAACTCCAGGTACGGGTAGCAAGAAAGGCGATCTGAACCTCCAATACATGATGCCAGTAAACTGATGAGATGCTGGTATGAACTCCATGCGTGATCTCAAGGGAAGGGTGGGAGAGCCGCTGTTCAGCATGGACTGAGGTGGGATTCTCTTGAGTCAGTTTCCCCACTGACACCTAGCATATTTTAAGCCTGACTGAATGTAAGTGGATAATCTAATCCTGCCTGGAATTGATACGAAGTTGGGGAGATATTGTATCCCTGCAATGTCCCTACTCTTGGTGGCAATTTCCTATAGTCAAAAGGTTTGTAAGCTTAATACCAGATCTATTCAATTACAGATTATCCGAGGTTGTCTAAAATTAAGCTATTAGGCAGAGGATTTTAGACCAACAACATTAAGTTAGGGTTCTTTAATTCTTAATAATACTGTGGAGACAATTAGGTCAAGAGCTTGTGAAGTTAGTAACATAAATATTATCTGTGTCTCAGCTGATTAATGTTTAAAAAAAATTCTTTTGTTGACCATATTGTAAATGCTTTAAAAAGATGTATCATCTAACCAAAAGTTTGAATTGCTTTATCTGTTACAAACTGTGATAAACATAAATAATAAAAAAAAATAACTCATGCCTGGCAAAATGCTGGTACCTAGAACATGAGTGGTTATGCCCTGACTTACACAAGCTCATTCTGTAGGCTAATTGATTTCAGGAAGTAACTCCTTAACTATTACTGTCATTAAGTTTGTGTAGACATAAAAGGCAATTCAAATTTAACTGAAGAAATGATATAATTAAAATGTGACAAAGATTTGAAAATGCCTTCCTTGTGTTTAAAAAGCTTTCTTTTAATTGCACTGAAATATTAGAAGTCTGAATCTTTTTTGCTTTTTTTTCATCGTGACATCTCCATCTCATTTCAGAGCCTGCTGTTGAAAATCAAAGGCACTGTCATATTAATTGGCTAAAACTATGGGACAGATGTCAATCATTTTTAAATGGGTCCCTGTTTTGTAAAAGCACATAAGGCAGATTTCTTGATTCCCAGCAATGTGAATTTTTAGACTATATTGGCATTTTCTTTTTTTTATAAAAATATTTATTTTTGGATTTAATTTTCAACTTTCATTTCTTTTTTTTCAACTTTCATTTCAAAAAGATTTTGAGTTCCAAATATTCTCCCCATCTTTCACTTCCTCTGCACTCTGAGATGGCATGAATTCTGTTAATCCCTTATATCACTAATGCAATATTTACATTGCCTGCAGGGGCCATAAATATTCCATGACAATTCTGGATCAAATAACACAACAGAATCTTTATTTGGAAAACGGAACCAAAAATTTATGCAGACATCAGAAAGCCAAATCCATCATAGCAACAAAAATCTACGCATCATTGTTTGAGAGGAACTCTCATCTGATTTGTTCAAAGGAGGGAACAATAATCTTAAGAAGATAATCCTAACTAGCTCTAGAGGTAGTAGGAGGGGAAGGGGGAAGAAAGGGGAGGGTGGCTAAAAGGGAGGAAAGAAGCAATAAGAGTAAAGGGGAGTAAAAGGGAGGGGGGCTAAAAGAAGGAGGGGAAGGCTTCAGGAGGAGGGGGGGAAAAGTAAATACTATTGAGGAGGGGAAGGGAGACGGGAGAGCTAAAAGCACAAATGGTGGGAAAGAGGTTGGAGGGAAATACACAGATTGTAATCATAACTGTGAATGTGAATGGAATGAACTCTCCCATAAAACGGAGACGGATAGCAGAATGGATTAAAAGCCATAATCCAACAATATGCTGCTTACAAGAAACACATTTGAAACAGGGGGATACACATAGGATAAAGGTCAAAGGATGGAGCAGAATATATTGTGCTTCAGCTCGT
Source organism: Notamacropus eugenii (assembly GCF_028372415.1). Classification (NCBI taxonomy): domain Eukaryota; kingdom Metazoa; phylum Chordata; class Mammalia; order Diprotodontia; family Macropodidae; genus Notamacropus; species Notamacropus eugenii. The sequence goes on from NC_092873.1 coordinate 533,420,895, forward strand.
GTAAGAAAGGCAGGAGTAGCAATCCTAATCTCAGACAAAGCGAAAGCAGAAATAGATCTAATCAAAAGGGATAAGGATGGAAACTATATCCTGCTAAAAGGTACCATAGACAATGAAGCAATATCTTTACTAAACATGTATGCTCCAAGGGGTATAGCATCCAGATTCTTAGAGGAGAGGTTGGGGGAGTTGAAGGAAGAAATTGATAGCAAAACTATACTAGTGGGGGACCTCAACCTCCCCCTCTCTGAACTCGATAAATCCAACCTCAAAATAAACAAGAAAGAGGTTAAGGAGGTAAATAAAACTCTGGATAAGGTAGATATGATAGATCTTTGGAGAAAATTAAATGCCAATAGAAAGGAATATACCTTTTTCTCAGCGGTACATGGAACATTTACAAAAATTGACCATGTACTAGGACATAAAAATCTCACAATCCAATGCAGAAAGGTAGAGATAATCAATGCATCCTTTTCAGATCATAATGCATTAAAAATTACATGTAATAAAAGGCCATGGAAAGAGAAACCAAAAATCAATTGGAAACTAAATAATCTAATCCTAAAGAAGGGTTGGGTTAAAGAAGAAATCATAGAAACAATCAACAATTTCATTCAAGAGAATGACAATAGTGAGACAACATACCAAAACTTATGGGATACTGCAAAAGCAGTTATTAGGGGAAGTTTTATATCTTTGAATGCTTACATAAATAAAATAGAGAAAGAGGAGATCAATGACTTAGGCTTGCAGTTGAAAAAGCTAGAAAAAGAACAAATTGAAAATCCCCAAGTAAATACCAAATTAGAAATACTGAAAACCAAAGGAGCGATGAATAAAATTGAAATTAAGAAAACTATTGAATTAATAAATAAAACCAATAGTTGGTTTTATGAAAAAACTAATAAAATTGATAAACCTTTGGTCAATCTGATTAAAAAAAAAGAAAGAAGAAAACCAAATTACTAATATTAAAAATGGAAGGGGTGAACTCACCTCCAATGAGGAGGAAATTAAAACAATAATTAGAAACTACTTTGCTCAACTTTATGCCCACAAATTCGATAATCTAAACGAGATGGATGAATATTTTAAAAAATACAAATTGCCCAGATTAACAGAAGAGGAAGTTGAATACTTAAACAACCCCATCTCAGAAAAAGAAATTGAACAAGCCATCAATGAACTCCCTAGGAAAAAATCTCCAGGGCCAGATGGATTCACAAGTGAATTCTATCAAACATTTAAAGAACAGTTAATTCCAATACTACATACACTATTCTTGAAAATTGGGGAAGAAGGAGTCCTCCCAAATTCTTTCTATGATACAAATATGGTTTTGATACCCAAACCAGGAAGAGACAAAACAGAGAAAGAAAATTATAGACCAATTTCCCTAATGAATATAGATGCAAAAATTTTAAATAAGATTTTAGCAAAACGAATACAGCATCTTATCCCGAGATTAATACATTATGATCAGGTAGGATTCATACCAGGACTACAGGGCTGGTTCAATATTAGGAAAACTATTAGCATTATAGATCACATCAACAACAAAGCTAACAAAAACCACATGATTATCTCAATAGATGCAGAAAAAGCTTCTGACAAAATACAACACCCATTCCTACTAAAAACACTGGAGAATGTAGGAATAAAGGGAACTTTCCATAAAATAATAAGCAGTATCTATCTAAAACCTTCAGCAAGCATTATATGCAATGGGGATAAGCTAGATGCATTCCCAATAAGATCAGGGGTGAAACAAGGTTGTCCATTATCACCACTATTATTCAATATGGTACTAGAAATGTTAGCTGGCACAATTAGACAAGATAAAGATATTCAAGGAATAAGAATAGCCAAAGAAGAAAATAAGTTATCACTCTTTGCAGATGATATGATGATTTAGCTAGAGAATCCCAGAGATTCCAGTAAAAAAATTACTTGAATTAATAAACAACTTTGGCAAAGTTGCAGGTTACAAAATAAACCCACACAAATCTTCTGCGTTCCTATATATTAGCAACAAAGTCTAACAGCAAGAGATAGAAAGAGAAATCCCATTTAAAGCTAGGGTAGACAGTATAAAATACTTAGGAGTCTACCTGCCAAAACAAACCCAGGGATTATATGAACACAATTACAAGACACTTTTTGCACAAATAAAATCAGATTTAAGTAAGTGGAAAAACATTAGTTGCTCATGGGTAGGCTGTGCCGATATAATAAAAATGACAATTCTACCTAAATTAATACACTTATTTAGTGCCATACCAATTAAACTATCAGACAATTACTTTCTAGAGCTGGATAAAATAATATCAAAATTCATTTGGAAAAACAAAATGTCCAGAATATCAAAGGGGCTAATGAAAAGAGATGCTTGGGAAGGTGGCCTAGCGCTACCAGACCTCAAACTGTACTATAAAGCAGCAATTATCAAAACCACTTGGTATTGGCTAAGAAACAGAGAGGTAGACAAGTGGAATAGACTTGGCACTCAAGATGCAGTAGGCAAGGAATATAGCAACCTTCTGTTTGATAAACCCAAGGACCCCAGCTTCTGGGATAAGAACTCATTGTTTGACAAAAATTGCTGGGAAAACTGGATAACAGTGTGGCGGAAATTAGGCATAGACCCATACCTGACACCGTATACAAGAATAAAGTCCAAATGGGTACATGATTTAGGTATAAAGATTGATACCATGAATAAACTGGAGAAGCAAGGAATAGTGTATTTATCAGATCTATGGAGAAGGGAAGAATTCTTTAATAAAAGAGAGATAGAAAGCATTATGAAATGCAAAATGGATAACTTTGATTACATTAAACTGAGAAGTTTTTGCACATCCAAACCCAATGCAACCAAAATCCGGAGGGATGTAGTAAATTGGGAAAGAATTTTTACAGCTAAGCTCAGGGATAAAGGTCTCATTTCTAGAATATATAGAGAACTGACTCAAATGTATAATCATACAAGTCACTCCCCAATTGATAAATGGTCAAAGGATATGAACAGGCAATTTTCAGAGGAAGAAATTAAAGCTATCTATAATCATATGAAAAAATGCTCTAAATCACTATTGATTAGAGAGATGCAAATCAAAACAACTCTGAGGTACCACATCACACCTATAAGATTGGCAAACATGACAGAACAAGAAAATGATAAATGCTGGAGAGGATGTGGGAGAGTTGGAACACTAATTCATTGTTGGTGGAGCTGCGAGCTCATCCAACCATTCTGGAGAGCAATTTGGAACTATGCCCAAAGGGCTACAAAAATGTGCATACCCTTTGACCCAGCAATATCGCTACTAGGACTATATCCCCAAGAGATTATAAAAATGGGAAAGGGTCCCACATGTACAAAAATATTTATAGCAGCACTCTATGTAGTTGCCCAAAACTGGAAGTCAAGAGGATGTCCATCAATTGGGGAATGGCTGAATAAATTATGGTATATGAATGTAATGGAGTACTATTGTGCCATAAGAAATGATGAACAAGAAGACTTCAGAGAGGCCTGGAAGGACTTATATGACCTGATGCTGAGTGAAAGGAGCAGAACCAGGAGAACTTTATGCACAGCAACAACCACAGTGTGTGAGAGTTTTTTCTGGTAGACTTAGATTTTTGTAATAACACAAGAACTTCTGAAAAAAAAAAATCCCAATGATGCTTCTCAAGGCAAAATGCCTTCCACACTCAGAAAGAAATATGGAAGCCATTCACAAAATGTAGAAGATCATGTTTGTGTATGTGTATGTGTTTGTGTATCATGTTTTAATTTGTTATATGATTTCTTTCATTTATTTTAGTCTGACTACATAGCATGACTATAGTGAAAATATACTCAATAGGAAAGTATATGTAGAATCTATACAGAATTGTATGCAGTCGTGGGGAGGGAGGGGGGTAATGGGGGGTGGGTGAGGGGGGATAAAATCTCAATTGTATGGCAGTGATTGTTAAACATTAAAAAATAAAAAAAAAATCTACGCATAATTACAATGTAGAGGGTAGCATCATCTTCAAGCCTTCCCCCTGTTGGTTTCATCTCTATTAAACAAATCACAAACAGGCTCCCTTGAACAAAATCACAATCAAGCTCTTTCACTCATGAGAGCCAGATGCCTGCTTGCCTGATTTGTTTCTAGCTCTTACTCCTCTCTTTAATAATCTCATCACAGCTCTGCCTCTTCCTGTTCGACCTTTCCTGTTCCACCCATTCAACAAGCTCTTCCCACCATTGGCTCCCTGTGATTCAGACTTCCATGTAACTCAGGCAGGTCACGTGGACTTATTAATGAATGGGAGAGGCCCTTCCAATTAAATTATCATTACACCCCTTCCCCCAGAATGCCCTCCTTTCTATCACTCATCCCCTTATACCCTCCCCTCTTACTTTGTTTAGGGCAAGGTAGATAACTATAACCCACTGCTTGTGTATCTTATCACCTAGTTACAGGTAAAAATGACTTCTTAACACTTGTTTTTACAACTTTGAATTCCAAATTTTCTCCTTTATTCCCTCTGCACCCACCCTCATCAAGAAAGGCAAGCAATTCAAAATAAGTTTTACAAGCATGGTTATGTAAAACACTTCCATAATAGTTGTGTTGTGAAAGACTAACTATATTTCCCTCCATCCTATCCTGCTTCCCTGCTTCTATTTTCTCCTTTGACCCTGTCTCTTTTAACAGGCATTTGCTTCTGACTACCCCTTCCCAAATATATCTGCCCTTCTATCACCTCCACTGTATTCCTTTCCCCTTTACTATAGTCTGTAGTAAGATATCCAATTGGGTGTATATGTTCTTACCTCCTTAAGCCAAATCTGATAAGAGTAAGATTTACTCATTCCCCCTCACCTCCCCCCTTCTTCCCCTCCATTATGAAACCTTTTCCTGCCTCTTTTATGTGAGATAATTTGCACCACTCTGTCTCTTTCTTTCTCCTTCTTCTAATTTGTTCCTCTCTCATCAGTTAATTTTATGTTTTAGACATCATCCCTTCATGTTCAACTCACTCTGTGCCTTACCTCTCTTTCTCTCTGTATGTGTGTGTTGGTATATATGTTTATGTATATACATGTATATGTATATAGGTATATACATGTATACCCATATATACATATGTACACACATATGTACATACATGTATACACATCTATACATACAGACACACATATAAGATATAATTTTTCCTCCAACTATCCTAATGCTGAGGAAGATCTCATGAGTTACAAATATCACCTTTTCATATAGCAATGTAAATAGATGTACTTTAATAAGTCCCTTATGATTTCTCTTCCCCATTTATCTTTTCATGCTTCTATTTATTTTTATATTTGAAAGTCAAATTTTCTGTTCAGCTCTAGCATTTTCAAGAAGAATGCTTGGAAGTCTTCTATTTTATTGAATAACCATTTTTCCTCCTGGAGTATTATGCTCAGTTTTGCTTGGTATGTAATTGATTCTTGGTTTTGATTCTAGTTCCTCTGGCTTCTTTCTGGAATATCATATTTCAAACCTTTTGATCCATGCTAGAACTTGTGTTACCTTAATTGCATTTCCACAATGCTCGCATTGTTTTCCTTTGGCTTCTTGCAATATTTTCTCCTTGACCTGGGAACTCTGGAATATGGTTACAATATTCCTAGGAATTTTACTTTTGAGATCTCTTTCCAGAGGTGATGACTGGATTCTTTCCATTTCTATTTTACTCTCTGATTCCAGAATATCAGGGCACTTTCCCTTGATAACTTCTTGAAAGATGGTACCTAGGCTATTTTTTAATCATGTCTTTCAGGTAGTTCATTAGTTTTTAAAATGATTTCTTCTAGATCCATTTTCAAGGTCAGTAATTATTCCAATGAGATATTTCACATTTTCTTCTATTTTTTCCATATTTTTCTGTTCTGTTTTACAATTTCTTGAATTTTCACAATTTCTTAATTTTTAAAAAGTTATTAGCTTCTGTTGGCTCCATCATAATTTTTAAGGAATAGATTACTTCAATGAGTTTTTGGACAGCAGTTTCCATTTAGTCAGTTCTGCGTTTTAAGGCATTTTTCTCCTCATTGACTTTTTAGATCTCTTTTGCCATTCTAACGTGTTTTTTTCTCTAATATTTTTGGGGTCTCTTTTAGCAAGGTGTTGATTTACTTTTCATAATTTTCTTGTGCCACTCTCATTTATCTTCCCAATTTTTCTTCTTCTTCTCTTACTTGATTTTCAAAATAGTTCTTGAGCTCTTCCATGGCCTGTGAACAATTTACAGTTTTTTTGGAGGCTTTTTTATTATTATTATTATTTTTTAATGTTTAAGAATCACTGCCATACAATTGAGATTTTATCCCCCCCTACACTTACCTCCCACTACCCCCATCTCTCCCCACGACTGCATACAATTCTGTATAGGTTCTACATATACTTTCTTATTGAGTACATTTTCACTATAGTCATGCTATGTAGTCGGACTAAAATAAATGGAAGAAATCATATAACAAATCAAAACATGATACACAAAAACACACACACACACAAACATTATCTGCTACATTCTGCAAATGAGTTCCATATTTCTTTCTCTGAGTGTGGAAAGCATTTTGCCTTAGAAAACCACCACTGGGATTTTTTTCTTTAAGAAGTTCTTGCGTTATTACGAAATTCCGAGTATGCCAGAAAAAACTCTCGCACACTATGGTCGTTGCTGTGCACAAAGTTCTCCTGGTTCTGATCCTTTCACTCACCATCAGGTCATTTAAATGCTCCAGGCCTCTCTGAAGTCTTCTTCTTCATCCTTTCTTATGGCACAATAGTACTCCATTACATTCATATACCATAATTTATTCAGCCATTCCCCAATTGATGGACATCCCCTTGACTTCTAGTTTCTGGAAACTAAAAAGAGTGCTGCTATAAATATTTTTGTACATGTGGGACCCTTTCCCATTTTTATGATCTCTTGGGGATACAGTCCTAGTAGCGATATTGCTGGGTCAAAGGGTATGCACATTTTTGTAGCCCTTTAGGCATAGTTCCAAATTGCTCTCCAGAATGGTTGGATGAGCTCGCAGCTCCACCAACAATGAATTAGTGTTCCAACTCTCCCACATCCTCTCCAGCATTTATCATTTTCTTGTTCTGTCATGTTTGCCAATCTTATAGGTGTGATGTAGTACCTCAGAGTTGTTTTGATTTGCATCTCTCTAATCATAAGTGATTTAGAGCATTTTTTCATATGATTATAGGTATCTTTAATTTCTTCTTCCGAAAATTGCCTGTTCATATCCTTTGACCATTTATCAATTGGGGAATGACTTGTATGACTATACATTTGAGTTAGTTCTCTATATAATATATTCTAGAAATGAGGCCTTTATCCCCGAGCTTAGCTGAAAAAATTCTTTCTCAATTTACTACATCCCTCCGGATTTTGGTTGCATTGGGTTTGGTTGTGCAAAAACTTCTCAGTTTAATGTAATCAAAATTATCCATTTTGCATTTCATAATGCTTTCTATCTCTTCTTTAGTAAAAAATTCTTCCCTTCTCCATAGATCTGATAAATACACTATTCCTTGCTTCTCCAGTTTATTCATGATATCAATCTTTACACCTAAATCATGTACCCATTTGGAATTTATTCTTGTGTACGGTGTCAGGTATGGGTCTATGCCTAATTTCTGCCACACTGTTATCCAGTTTTCCCAGCAGTTTTTGTCAAACAATGAGTTCTTATCCCAGAAGCTGGGGTCCTTGGGTTTATCAAACAGAAGGTTGCTATATTCCTTGCCTACTGCATCTTGAGTGTCAAGTGTATTCCACTTGTCTACCTCTCTGTTTCTTAGCCAATACCAAGTGGTTTTGATAATTGCTGCTTTATACTACAATTTGAGGTCTGGTAGCGCTAGGCCACCTTCCCAAGCATTTCTTTTCATTAGTCCCTTTGATATTCTGGACCTTTTCTTCTTCCAAATGACTTTTGATATTATTTTATCCAGCTCTAGAAAATAATTGTCTGATAGCTTAATTAGTATGGCACTAAATAGTAAATTAATTTACATAGAATTGTCATTTTTATTATATTAGCACGGCCTACCCATGAACAACTAATGTTTTTCCACTTACTTAAATCTGATTTTATTTGTGCAAAAATTGTCTTGTAATTTTGTTCATACAATCCCTGGGTTTGTTTTGGCAGGTAAACTCCTAAGTATTTTATACTGTGTACCCTAGCTTTAAATGGGTTTTCTCTTTCTATCTCTTGCTGTTGGACTTTTTTGCTGATATATAGGAATGCAGAAGATTTGTGTGGGTTTTTTTGGAGGCTTTTGATGTAGCAAGTTTGATTTTGTTGTCTATTGGTTTTGTTTTGATCTTCATCACCAAAGTAATATTCTGTAGTGTGAGACTTTTTTTTATACTGTTTGCTCATGCTCTGGCAAATACCCAAATATCTAACTCATGCTCTGGCAAATGCTCAAATATCTAACTCTTTGTAAAGTTAGGAGTCTAATTCCAGTTGGGGGGGGGGCGGTCTACTGACCCAGTCTTTGGAGGTTTTGTATCATTTGCTTGATCTCCCACTGTCTGTGTACCCAGAGCTCTGGAAGCAGTAGCCCCTGCCACTGCTGAGGCTGCTGCCACCATTGTCACTGCTGCCCCCTCCAATGCCACTGAACTGGGGCCAGATCCTTGACATAACACATTCCTCTTTCACCCAGATCCCACAGAGTTTACCCACTGACCTTCTCTTCTGACTTTGGTGTTTGCAGTTTGATAAGTATGTAAAACCAGAGCTACCACTGATTCAACCCCCAGAGACCTGCTCCAGCCCTGTCACTTCAGGTTGTGGCCCAAGCCAGATTTCAATCCACTCCCAGTCTGATACAATATACCTTTCCTCTCTGCCTTTCAGGTTGTCTTGGGCTACAGATCTGATTCATTTTGTAATTTTGTGGGTTCTGTAGCTCTAGAATTTGTTTAGAATAAATTTTGCAAGTATGTGAAGGGATTTAGGGGACAGCTCAAGCAAGTCCCTGCTTTTACTCTGCCATCTTGACTCTGCCCTATATGGGCATTTTCTACTAAGACTTTCAAAATAGTTTAAAATTCCCCAACACACATATGCACAACTGGGAAGAAAGTTGAACAAGCAACATTGCTCTGTGATAAAATCTTCCTGGCCTAGGCATTCACAAAGCAGTTTAGAAATTGTCAGAGTCAGGAGAAAGGGTGAAGACTTTCATATGTCTTTGATCTGATTTGCTCACTACACTGGAATGGCACTTTTGTCACAGGACCGTTACTTTCCTTTAAACTAAAAGTTATGTCTATTCCTTTTTAATTAATAGTTTTATTTATTTATTTTTAGATTTCGACATTTATTTCTGCAAAATTTTCAGTTCCAGTTTTTCTTACCATCTCTCCCCTCCTCCCACCACATAACATCTTGCATACTGATTTCCTCTTCCCTCAATGTGCCCTCCCTTCTATCATAACCCATTCGTCCCTTATCCCCATTTTCTCTCTTTTATGGTAGAGCAAGATAAATTTTTATATCCCATTACCTGTATTTTTTCTTTCCCAGTTACATACAATAGCAATTCTCAGCATTTGTTTCTAATACTTTGAATTCCAACTTCTTTCCCTCCCTACTTCCCCACTCACCCCTATTGAGAAGGCAAGCAATTCAATAAAGGCTATATATGTTTCGTTTTGCAAAATCTTCCATAATAGTCATGTTGTGTAAGACTATTTTGTCCTCCATCCTCAACTGTGCCCCCTTTTTTCTAGTCTCTCATTTGACCTTATCCCTTCCCAAAAGTATTTACTTCTAGCTACTCCCTTCTTCCATTTGCTCTCCGTTCTATCATCCCCCTCACCCCAATTGTCCCCCTACTTTCCTGTACTGTAAGTTAGATTTTCATGCCAAATTTAGGAAGTATGTTATTCCCTCCTCAAGTCATATGTGAAGACATTAAGCTTCACTTTTCCCCCCTCACCTCTGTCATTTTCTCTTCTATTTAAAAAAAGATTTTTCTTATCTCTTTTATGAGTGACAGTCGATGCCATTCTATTTCTCCCTTTTTCCTCCTAATATTTTCCTCTCTCACTGCTAATTTTTTTATGGATATCATCTCTTCTGGTTCAACTCAACTTGTATGCTCTATGTGTATGTGTGTGTGTGTATGTGCATGCATGTCTGCATGTGTGTGTAATCCCTCCACCTACCCAAACTCTGGGAAAAGTCTCAAGAGTTACAAATATTATCTTTCCATGTAGGAATGTAAATAGTTCAGCTTTAGAAAGTCCTTTATGATTTCTCTTTTCTGTTTACCATTTCATGCTTCTCTTGATTTTTGTGTTTGAAAGTCAAATTTTCTATTCAGCTCTGGTCTTTTCATCATGAATGTTAGAAAGTCCTCTATATCATTGAATGACCATGTATTCCCTTGAAGTATTATACTCAGGTTTTCTGGGTAGGTGATTCTTGGTTTTAATCCCAGTTCCTTTGACTTCCAGAATAGCCCATTCCCAGCCCTTTTATCCCTTAACGTAGAAGCTGTTCTGTGTTATCGTGATTGAATTTCCATAATACTACAATTGTTTCTTTCTAGCTGGTTGCAGTATTTTCTCCTTGACCTGGGAACTCTGAAATTTGACCACAGTATTCCTAGGAGTTTCTCTTTTCAGATCTCTTTCAGGAGGTCATCAGTGAATTCTTTCAATATTGATTTTGCCTTCTGGTTCTACAATATCAGAGCAGTTTTCCTTGATAATTTCATGGAAGATAATGTCTAGGCTCCTTTTTATGGTCATGGCTTTCAAGTAGTCCCATAATTTTTAAAATTGTCTCTCCTGGATCTATTTTCCAGGTCAGTTGTTTTTCCAATGAGATATTTCACATTATCTTCTATTTTTTTAAACTTTTGGTTTTGTTTTGTAACTTCTTGGTTTATCGTATAGTCATTAGCTTCCCTGAACTCCACTCTCATTTTTAAAGAACTATTTTCTTCAGTGAGCTTTTGAACCTCCTTTTTCATTTGTCTAATTCTGCTTTTAAAAGCATTCTTCTCCTCATTGGCTTTTTGGATCTCTTTTTCCAATTGAGTTAGCCTATTTTTAAAGGTGTTATTTTCTTCAGCATTGTTTTGGTTCTCCCTTAGCAAATTTATGACTTGCTTTCCCAGCTCTTCTTTGGCCTGAGCCCATTTCATATTCATTTGCAGGTACTGGAGGCAGAAGCCTTGGCTTCCTCCGACAGTATGCCTTGTTCTTCCTCATCCAGAAGAATGGAAGGAGATACCTGTTCACTAAGAATGTAACCTTCTATGGTCTTATATTTTTCCACTTTGTTGGGCATTTTCCCAGTTAGTTACTTGACTTCTGAATCCTTTGTCAGGAGGAGGGTCCTAGTGCTCCTCCTTCCTCCAGGACCATGCTCAGGGTTGAGGTTTATATCAGCTGCTCAGTTCTCTCAGGTGCTTTAGGTGGGAGTGGGGCCACCACTGAGGGTTGAAGTTCAGATCCCCTGCTCAATTCCCCCAGAGGCTTTAAGCTGAGCTCCTGGGCAATGGACCCAAGCTGCTTCCCAGGCCACTGTAGCCATTTGCCACCTGATGTTGCTGCTGCTCACGCTGCCTCTGACTCAACATAGCACCAGTGTTGGGGGTACCTGCTCCCCTTTCACCTAGTTGGGAAAGCCCTCCCACACTGACCTTTGAAGCTTTCTTTGTTACTTGTGGGTTGGGGGATCTGGGACCCTCCTTGCTGGGAATTCTGCCCCGCAGGTCTGTTCTGCTCTTGTTCCTCCTTGTGCAGAGTAGCCAGGGCTAGGCTCAGCTCTTCTCAGCATCCCATGGGATAGATCTTTCCTGCCAGCCTTTTAGGTTACCTTTGGCTGGAAATCTCTTTCACTCCGTTGTCCTGTGGCTTCTGCTGCTTTAGAATTTGTTGAGAGTCATTTTTACAGATATTTTCTGGGCTGTGGGGTAAGCACTGGAGTATATGCATCTTTCTTCTATTTCTTTTCCCACAAATCAACCACCCTAAATCTTACTACTATACTTTTTACATCAGCTTCAATTACTTATGCATACCTTTCTCCTTCTATACTCAACAAGTTATAATTTTAATAAAACCAAAAGAATAGAAGGAAATAATATCAAAGAAATTCCTTTAAAAAATCACCTATACTTGGAATGAATCTGATAACAATTGTAGTCTTCCACATTCATAGCTTCCTCCCTCTGCATAGAAGGGAAACAATTATGTTTTTCTCTAACTTCTCCAGAATCAAGTTTTGGCTTCCTTTATTATTAGAATAAAACAGGGAACTATCACCTTTTGTAGACCATATGATGGTATACTTAAAGAATCCTAGAGAAATACATTTAAAAAAGCTTGTTGAAATAACAACTGCATTAAAGTAGCAGAATTTGAAATAAACCCATTAACTCATGAGCAATTTTATATATTAAGAAAAAAGTTCAGCAAGAATAGAAATGCCATTTACAGCAACTTTGGAGGACATAAGATACTTGGAAATCTATCTACCAAGACAAACACAGGAACTATATGAATGTACAAATTGAACAAATGTATAAAATATTTTTTGACACAAAGTCAAATCTAAATATTTGGAGAAATATTAATTTCTCATTTGTAGGCCAAGTCAATATAATAAAAAATAACAATTCTCTCTAAATTAATTTACTTATTCAGGGATATACCAACAAAACTACCACAATATTTTACAGAGCTAGAAAACATTAAAATTTTTTTGGGGTGAACCAAATCTCAAGAATATCAAGTGAATAATTGGGGCACAATACAAGGGAAAAAGACATAGTAGTACCAGACATCAAATTGTATTGCAAAGTGGTAATCATCAAACCAATTTGGTATTGGCTAAGAAATAGAGTAGTGAGTAAGTGAGACAGATTAGGTACACAATTGTTGTTCTGTAATTCAGATGTGTCCAACACTTTGTTGCCCTGTGGATGAGCATGCCAGACCCTTCTATCATCCATTAACTCTTGAAGTCTGGTCGAGTTCATGTTCATTGTTTCCATGACACTATACAGTCATTTCAGCCTCTATAAGCCACTTTTTTCGTTTTACCTTCAATCTTTCCCAACATCAATTTATTTTTTAATGCGTACTGTCTTACTATAATCTAGCCAAAGTATAAAACTTTAGCTTCAATATTTGACATTTCAATGAGTAGCATGAATTAATTTCTTTAAGCATTGATTGATTTGGTCTCCTTCCTGTCCATATTTATCAGTTAAATAAATTTCTTAATTTCATTTTTATTAATCTCTCTTTTGGTTTTCAGTATTTCTAATTTTGGTATAAAATTGAGAATTTTAATTAGTTCTTTTTCTGCCGTTTTTAGCTGCATGTCCAATTCATCATTCTCCTCTTTCTCTGTTATATCCATGCAAGCATTTAGAGATATAAAACATCCCCTAAGAACTCCTTTTGCTGCATTCCCTAAGTTTTGGTGTTGTGTCTCATTATTTTCATTCTCTTAAAATTATTGATTGTTTCTCTGATTTGTTGTTTGACCCACTCATTCTTTTGTATTATATTATTTAGTTTCCAATTAATTTTTAGTCTATCTTCCCATGACCTTCTGTTTTTCTGCATCAGACTGTGCAGGTTTATGCCCTAGTACATGGTCAATTTTTGTGTATGTCCCATGTGTGTTCCTTTTTATTCCTTTCAGTTTTGTCCAGATGTCTATTATATCTAACTTTTCCATAATTCTGATCATCTCATTATCTTCTTTCTTGTTTATTTTGAGCATAGATCTATCCATTTAAGAGAGAAGGAGGTTGAAGTACCCCACTAGTATAGCTTGCTGTGCATTTCTTCCTATAACTCTCTTATCTTCTCCTCTAAGAGTCTGGATGTATATACATTTAATAATGATGTTACTTCATTATCTATGGTGCCTTTTTAATAAGATGTTGTTTCCTTCCTTATCCCTTTTAATTAATTTTTGCTTCCTGGTGTGTATTACTCTGTTTCAAATGTGTTTATTGTGGTGGAGCCAAGATGGCAGAGTAGACACATGGATATACTCTAGTTCTCCCTTCAAAGCCCATAAAATACCTATTAAAATGACTCTAAAAACTTCTATAGCAGCAGAAGCCACCAAACTGAAGAGTAAAAGAGATTTCCAGGCCAAGAAAGCCTAGAAGACCAATAAGAAGGGTCTGTCACACCAGGCTCAGAGAAGAGTGCAGCCCATCCTTGGCCCTGCAGCACTGGCAAGGACAGAACTAAAGTAGACTGGAACACAGAATCCAGGGCAGCGGCTGTGGTTCCCAGATACTTCAACCCACAAATGTCAAAGACAGCTTCAAAGGTCAGTGAGAAAGGCCTTTCACCTGGGTGAGAAGGGAGCATGGTCTGGCCCCGAACTCAGAGAGGTGGAGGTGTTCACTGAGGCAGCAGAATACATTTTGGGAGCCCTCAGCCTAAAGTCACTGAGGGAATCAAGCAGCTGATCTGAATCTCACTGTTGAGTGGAGGTCCTGAGGTGAGGAGGAGCACTGGCCTGCTAAAGTTGGAGGCAGTTGTGGACAGGAAATCGTACTCAAAGAACCTGGGCAGAAAAGCTTGTGATGACTTTCAGACAAGACAGCAGGCCAGGATAGGAGTAAACTCCTCTCCTTTTATTTTGCCACCTTAAAGGAACTGAGGAATTACAGATCCCTAGAGTTTACCCTCCACTTGACAGAGGACTAAAAAGTCAAGTAACAGACTGGGAAAATGCCCAAAAAAAGGAAAAAAAATCATAAGACTATAAAAGGTTACTTTCTTGGTGAGCAGGTATTTTCCTTCATCCTTTTGGATGAGGAAGAACAAAGGATACCATAAAAATAAGGTACCAAAGTCAAGGCTTCTACATCCAAAACCTCCAAAATAAATATGCAGTGGTCACAAGACATGGAAGAGCTCAAAAAAGATTTTGAATATCAAATAAGAGAGATGGAGGAAAATTGGGAAGAGAAATGAGAGAGATGCAAGAAAATCATGAAAAGCATGTCAACATCTTGGTGAAGGAGACCCCAAAAAATGCTGAAGAAAATCATACCTTTAAAAATAGACTAGCCCAAATTGCAAAAGAGCTACAAAAAACCAATGAGGAGAAGAAAACTTTATAAAACAGAATTAGGCAAACGGAAAAGCAAGTTCAAAAGCTCACTGAAGAAAATAGTTCTTTAAAAACTAGAATGGAGCAGACAGAAGCTAATGACTATGAGAAACCAAGAAATTCCAAAACAAAACCAAAAGAATGAAAGAAACTGAAGGCAATTTAAAATATCTCATTGGAAAAACAACTGACCTGGAAAATAGAGTGAGGAGAGACAATTTAAAAATTATGGGGCTACTGGAAAGCCATGATGAACAAAAGACATCATCTGCCATGAAATTATCAAGGAAAACTGCCCTGAGATTCTAGGACCAGAGGGTAAGATAAATATTGAATGAATCCACTGATCCCCTCCAGAAAGAAAGACTCCTAGGAACATTGTGGCCAAATTCCAGAGTTCCCTGGTCAAGGAGAAAGTGTTGAAAACAGCCAGAAAGAAACAATTTGGCTATTGTGGAAATACAATAAGGATAACAGAAGATCTAGCAGCTTCTACATTGAGGGACGAAAGGGCTTGGAATATGATATCCCAGCAGTCAAAGGAACTAGACTTAAAACCAGGAATCATCCACACAGCAAAACTGAGTATAATACTTTAGGAGAAAAAATGGTCATTCAATGATATAGAGGAATTTCAAGAATTTTCAATGAAAAGACCGGAGCTGAATAGAAAATGTGACTTTCAAACACAACAATCGAGGCAAGTATGAAAAGATAAACAGGAAAAAGAAATCACAAGGGACTGGCTAAAGTTGAACTGTTTACATTCCTACATGGCAAGATAGGATTTGTAACTCTTGAGACTTCTCTCAGTATTTGAGTAGTTAGAAGGATTATGTACAGATAGACAGAAGGCACAGGGTAAGTTGAATAGGAAGGGATGATATCTAAAATAATTAAATTAAGGTGTAAGAGAGGAATATATTGGGAGGAGAAAGGGAGACATGGAATTGGGTAAATTATCTCTCATAAAAGAGGAAAGAAAAAGCTTTTCCAAAGGAGGGGGAAAGGGGAGAGGTGAGAGGGACAATGTGAAGTTTACTCACATCATATTTGACTTAAGGAGGGAATGCATACACACTCACTTTGTATGAAAATCTGTGTTACACTACAGGAAAGTGGGGGAAAGGGAATAAGTGAAGTGTAGGGGAGATGATAGACGTGAGGGAAATGGAAGGAGGGAGCAATTAGAAGTAAATACTTTTGGGGAGGTACAAGGTGAAAAGATAGAATAGATAAATGAGGGGTCAGAATAGGATGGTGGGAAATATAGGTCTTTCACAACATGACTATTATGGAAGTCTTTTGCATAAGTATACATATATAGCCTATACTGAATTGCTTGCCTTCTCTGTGGGGATGGGTGGGGACTGAGAAAGAGAAGTTGGGACTCAAATTTTAGGAACGAATGTTGAGAAATCTTTTTTCATGCAACTGGGAAATAAGAAATACAAGGTAGTCAGGTATAGAAATCTATGTTGCACAACAAGAAAATAGAGAATATGGGGATAATAGAAAGGAGGGGTGTGATAGAAGGTAGGGCAGATTCGGGGAAGGAGTAATCAAAATGCACCGTTTCTTGAAGTGGAAGTAGGGGGGAGATGGGGAGAAAATTTGCAACTCAAATTCTTGTGGAAACAATGTTGAAAACTAAAAATAAGGAAAACAATTTGCACCAAAAAAATGTGTTTCTAGTAAACAGCGAATTGTAAGATTATGATTTTTAATCCATTTTACTATCTCCTTCCATTTTATGAGAGAGTTCATTGCATTAACATTTACAGTTATGGTTACTATCTATGCCTTTCTCTCCTTGCTAACCCCCCAATTCAGCCTTTTCTTTCTCCTTTCTCTCTTACCATCCTTACTAGAATTTTCCTTTGAACCATCCCCTCCCTCGATATGCTCTCCCTTCTTTCAACCACCCTCCCTTTTCTTTCCCCTTTCCCCTCTGACTGCCTGTAGGGCAAGTTAAATTTCTATGGCCAAGTGAGTATGTTATTCTCTCCTTGAGACAAATTCAGTGAGAGTAAAAGTAAAACAATGTTAATCTCCCTTCCTTCTTTTCCTCGACTATAACACGTTTTGTGCTTCTTTATGTGATGTAATTTACCTTGTTCTCCTTTCCTCTTCTCTCATTACAATCCTTTCTCACCACTGAATAGGGTCTTTTTTATTATCACATCTAAAACAACTTAAACTCACCCCCTCTGTATAGGCATTTCCCTTTTAGATGTCATAATAAAGACACAGTTCTTTTAGAAATTTAAATATCATATTCCCATAGGTGGATGTAATCAGTTTGCCTTTATTGAATTATAGGGGTTTTTTTTTTGCTTCCCTTTCCTGTTTACTTCTTTTTTTTGCCTCTCTTGAATCTTGTATTTGAAGATCCCATTTTATATTGAGCTCTGGTCCTTTCATCAAGAAAGTTTGAAAATCTGCTATTTTATTGAATATCCATCTACTCCCCTAAAAGATTCTGTCCAGTTTTACTGAATACTTGACCCGTGGTCATAATCCAAACTTCATTACCTTACCAAATATCATATTCCAAGTCCTCAGATATAACGTAGAAGCTAGAAGGTCCTGCATAATCCTGACCGTGGTTCAGCAATATTTGAATTATTTCTGCTTCGTTTCTTGCAGTATTTTCTCCTTGATCTGATAATTTTGGAGTTTGCTTACAATTTTCCTTGACATTTTCAATTTGGGATCTCTTTCAGGAGTTAATCAGTGGATTCTTTTGATAATTATTTTACCTTCTTATTTTAGGGCAAGTTTTCTTTTTCCTTTTAATTAATATCATTTATTTTCAGTGTTCTACAATAATTACCATATAGATTAGCTTTTTCCCCTTCTTCCCCTTCCCTCTCCCTCCCTCCCCCTCCCTCCCACAGACAGCATAAAATTTTATATGGGTTCTACACATACATTCCTATTACATATATTTTCACTATAGTCATCCTGTGTAGAAGAAAGAAAATGAATAGGAGAAATCATATAACAAACCAAAAAGTAAAACACACACAAAAAAGTGATCTTCTACATTCTGCGATTGAATTCCATAGTTATTTCTCGGATGTGGAGGGCATTTTGCCTTAAAAGACCATTGGGAAATTTTAAAGTCCATGCATTGCATTCCAAGTTTACCAGAAAAAAACCCCACACATTGAGGTCATTGCTGTACACAAAGTTCTCCTGCTTCTGGTCCTTTCCCTCACAATCAGATCATAAAAGTCTTTCCAGGCCTCTCTGAAGTCTTCCTGTTCATCATTTCTTAGAGCACAATAGTGTTCATTACATTAATACACCACGATTTATTCAGCCATTCCCCAATTGATGGGCATCCTTTTGATTTCCAGGTTTTGGCCACCACAGAAGAGTGCTGCTATAAATGTTTTTGTACATGTGGGACCCTATCTTATTTTTATGATCTCTTGCGGATACAAGAAGCAATATTGCTGGGTGAAAGGGTATGTATATTTTTATAGCCCTTTGGGCATAGTTTTAAATTATTCTCCAGAATGATTGGATTAGCTCACAACTCCACCAGCAACAAATTAGTGTTTCACTCTCCCACATCCTCCCCAACACTTATCATCTTCCTCTTCTGTAATGTTTGCCAATATGATAGGTGTGATGTGGTACTTCAGAGTTGTTTTGATTTGCATCTCTCTAATCAATAGTGATTTAGGGCATTTTTCATATGACTATAGATATCTTTAATTTCCTCCTCTGAAAATTGCCAGTTCATATCCTTTCATTATTTACCAAGTGGGGAATGGCTTATATTTTTGTACAGTTGACTCAGTTCTCTATATATTCTAGAAATGAGACCTTTATCACAGACACTAGTTGGGAAAATTTATTTCCCAGTTTTCTTCATACCTACAAATCTTGGTTGCATTAGGTTCGGTTATGCAAAAATTTTCAGTTTAATTTATTCAAAATTATGCATCTGGTAGCGCCAGACCACTTTCTCTAGCATTTCTTTTCATTAGTTCCCTTTCTATTCTGGACCTTTTGTTTTTCCAGATGAATTTTTATATTATTTTTTCCAGCTTTAGAAAATAAGTATCTGATAGTTTAATTGGTGTGGCACCAAATAAGTAAATTAATTTGGATAGAATTGTCATTTTTGTTATATTGGCTCAGTCTACCCATGAGCAACTGATGTTTTTCCACTACCTTAGATCTGACTTTAATTGTGTGAAAAGTGTCTTGTAATTGTGTTAATATAGTCCCTGGGTTACTTTTGGCAGCTAAACTCCAAAATATTTTAGAGTGTCTACCCTAGCTTTAAATGGGATTTCTCTTTCTGTCTCTTGCTGTTGGGCTTTGTTAGTAATATATAGAAATGCAGAAGATTTATGTGGGTTTATTTTGTATCCTGAAACTATGCCAAACTTGTTTATTATTCCTAAGAGTTTTTTCCTTGAATCTCTGAGATTTTCTAAATATGTCATGATATCATTTGCAAGGAGTGATGACTTAGTTTCATCTTTGCCTATTCTAATTCTTTCAATTTCTTTATCTTGTCTAATTGCTACAGGTAACTTTTCTAGTACCATATTGAATAATAGTGGTGATAATGGACATCCTTCTTTCACCCCTGATCTTATTGGAAATGCATCTAGCATATCTCTATTGCGTATAATGCTTGCTGAAAGTTTTAGGTAGATACTACTTGTTATTTTATGGAAAGTTCCCTTTATTCTTATGCTCTCCAATTTTTTTAAATAGGAATCGGTGTTATATTTTGTCAAAAGTTTTTTCTGCATCTATTGATAAAATCATGGGGTTTCTCTTAGTTTTGTTGTTGATATGATCGATATTGCTAATTGTTTTTCTAATATTGAATCAGCCCTGCATTCCTGGTATGAATCCTACATGATGGTAAAGTATTATTATTCTGATAAGTTGGTGTATTCTTTTTGCTAAAATTTTATTTAAAAATTTCCATCTATATTCATTAGAGAAGTTGGTCTATAATTTTCTTTCCCAGTTTTGTCTCTCCCTGATTTAGGTAACAAAACCATATTTGTATCATTAAAAGAATTTGGCAGGAATTCTTCTTCCTCAATTTTCCCCAATAGTCTATATAATATTGGAGTTAACTGTTCTTTAAAGGTTTGGTAGAATTCACTTTTAAATTCATTCAGCCCTAGAGATTTTTTCCTAGGGAATTCATTGATGGTTTGTTCACTTTCTTTTTCTGAGATGGGGTTGTTTAAGTATTCAACCTCCTCTTCTGCTAATCTGAGCAATTTATGTTGGGTTTTTTTTTTAAAATACTCATCCATCTCATTTAGATTGTCGAATTTATGGGCATTAGTTTGTGCAAAGTAATTTCTGATTATTGTTTTTATTTCCTCCTCATTGGAGGTGAGTTGACCCCTTTCATTTTTGATATTGGTAATTTGGTTTTCCTCTTTCTTTTTTTTAATCTGATTGACCAAATGTTTTCAATTTTATTAATTTTTTCATAAAACCAATTATTTGTTTTATTTATTAGTTCAATAATTTTCTTAATTTCAATTATATTAATCTCTCCTTTTGTTTTGGTTTCTACTTGGGTATTTTCAATTTGTTCTTTTTCTACATTTTTTCAGCTTCACGTCCAAGTCATTGATCTCCTCTTTCTCTATTTGGTTTTTCATGTAGGCGTTGAAAGATATAAAATTTCCTCTAAGAACTGTTTTTGCCATATCTATAAGATTTGGTGGGTTGTCTCATTCTTATCATTCACTTGAGTGAAGTTGTTGATTGTTTCTATGATTTGTTCATTAACCCACTCCTTTATGAAGGTTTCATTATTTAGTTTCCAATTAATTTTTGGTTTACCCTTCCATGGCCTTTTATTACATATAATTTTTATTGCATTATGATCTGAGAAAGATATATTGGCCACACCTGTCTTTCTGCACTGGATTTTGAGGATTTTATGCTCTAGAACAGGGTCAATTTTGGTTTATGTGCCATTTACCCCTGAGCAAAAGGTATATTCCTTTCTGTCTCCATTCCCTTTTCTCCAGAGCTCTGCTGATCGCACTGATTTAGGATTTTTCTGGGGAAATATTTTATGGTTCTTTCATCGAGAGGGGGAGAGAGAATTTATTGATCACTCAGCCAGTTTGGCTCCCAGAAGTTCAAGTATGTGACTTATAGACTTCTAATCTGCAGGCTGATAGTCTCAGAAGCTGCTGTGGCTGATACCTGGTACTGAGTGGCTGTCACTCACTCAGCTCTGCTGGTCTCTCACTCTGGGCTGCCACTCCACCATTCTGCTATGTTGGCCCTGCCTGAGGTCACCCAGGGAGTTTCCAGTTGAGCTGGATCAGTGCTGAGCTGTGTGCTGTGGGATCACCCCTGTGGAACAGACCTTTCCACTTGACCTTCCAGTGTGTCCTGGTCTGTGAATCTGCCACAGTCTGTCTCCTATTGGATTCTGCACCTCCAGAATTTGGTCAGATTCTCTTTGTAGAGATATCTGAAGGAGTTCTTCTAAGAACTTAGGTAAGTAGTTGTTCTCACTCCACCATCTTGGGTCCACCTCCTAGGGCTGTTTTCCTTAATGATTTCCTGAAAGACTCTGTCCAGGCTCTTTTTTTTTCCCCCTTTTCATAATGGCTTTCAGGTAAATGAATAATTCCTAAATTATCTCTCCTGGATCTATATTGCAGCTCAGTTGTTTTTCCTATTAGTTATTTTAGATTTTCTTTTACTTTTCATTCTTTTGATTTTTTTGCCTGATTTGCACTTCCACTTGCCCAAAGCCAATTTTTTAGAGTGTTTTCTTCAATTGGCTTTTGTGCCTCCTCTTCCATTTGGCCAATTCTATTTTTAAGGAGTTGTTTTCTTTATTATGATTTACCGCACATTTTGTAAATTTCATTTTCCAGGAATTTTTCATTTTTCTTCTACTTCTTTTATGTGACCTTTAAAATCCTTCTTGAGCTCTTCCCAGGAAGCTTTTTGGGCTTGAGAAGAGTTTATCTTCTCTTTTGAGGTTTCAGTTGTGACCATATTGACACTGATGTCATCCCCAATTTGGCTTTTGATCTTCCCTGTCACTAATATACTTCTCTATGGCCATTGTTTTTCTTTGCTGCTTTTTTGCTTATGTTGTCTTTTTTCTGGCTTTTAAATTTGATCTCTGCTTGTGGGGCCCAGGTGCTATAGGGCCAATGTAATATTCACAGAGCCTACACTAGTCATGAATATCTTGGTGCAAATCTGAATGGTGAAATAGAATAGACTGTCCACAAGGAAGACAGAACCAAAATATCTATTCAGACACCAGAAAGCCAAATCCATCAAAGTAACAAAAATCTATACAAAATAACAATGCAAAGAACACCACCATTCCTGAGCCTTCCCTCTGCTAGGCCTCCCACAAACTGTCTCCATTAAACATATCACAAGTAGCACCCTTAAACAACATCATAAACAAACTCTTTCACTCATACTAGCCAGCAGACTGCTTGCCTTCATCCTTCCTAGGTATGATTAGACTCTGACCAATTTCCTCCCAACTCTGCTTTACCTCCTGCCTCTTCCTCTTTCACCCTCCCTGTTTCACCCATTCAGCAAGCTCCTCCCACCATAGTCTCCATTTGACTGAGACTTCCATGTGACCCTGGTAGATCACATAAGCCTATTAATGAATGGAAAATACCTTCCCATTTAAATGACCATTATGGGGCACTCTCTTAAATTTCTTGTGGACTTGGGGCCTGGTTACTAGTTTTGTGTGTTGTGGCCTCAGGCTGCAGCTGGGGGTTTTAGTAGTCTGCTAGTTTAACTGGTACGGAGCTGGAGCTGGTGGTGGTGGCTGGTGTGTCTGGTATTGCCTCTTGCTCCTCCTCTACCCTGGGGCTCAGGATCTCCCACTTGTCTGATGAGGTGGGGCTTACTGCTGGCTGGTTGGAATGACTCTTGTTCTGTACTGGTCCCCTTCAACCACAACAAGAGGTACCTTTCCCATTAATCTTCCTAATCTCCTGAGCTAAAAGACTGCTATCATTCCATTGCCTCCATTATTCCAGGATTGTTCCTGAGGTAATATCCTCTTGGCTTTTCAAGGTCAATAAGGGAGGGTGAGAGTGATTTACTGCTTATTACACCATCTTGGCTCCCAGAAGTTGAAATAGGTGTCTTTATAACATTCTGTCTGTGGGCTGATAGCTCCAAGAGCAGCAGCAACTGCTGCAGCAGGCCCTGCACATGACTGTACTTCTCTCTCACCCTGTGCTTACAGACCCCCTCCTGCTGAGCCTCTATGATTTCTCTAGTATTTGTGGGCTGAGAATTCTGGAAACCACCACTGCAGCCAGTAATTCTGTCCCCTGAGGATGTGAGACCAGCTTTGACTCTCTTCTCTTTCACCCTCATCTTCCCTTCCTGTCATCCGAGTTGTATCATCTACACATCTGAGAAAATTGTTATTTCTCCCAGCAACCTCAGTTTTGCTTTTTGATGAATTTTACCTGGCGTTTCTCATGATATATTCAGCATATAAATTAAACAAATAAGGTGACAATAAACAGCCTTATCTTTTTTTTTTCTTTTCCAGTCATAAAACCAATAGTTGTTCCATGTTCAGATCTAACTATTTCTTCTTAGCCAGCATGCAAGTTCCTCAGGATATAAGTATGATGATCAGGTATCACCACATTTTGTTTGCAGAAACTGAGTGTACATTGAATGCCATATCCAAAATAAGGTCAAAATGAGTACATGATTTAGACGTAAAGTGAGATTTCATAAGCAAATTAGGGAAGCATTATTTTTCATTTCCAAGGATAAAGGAATAATTTGTGACCAAATGAGACATAAATAGCATTACAGGATGTAAAATGGATGATTTTTATTGCATCAAATTAAAAGGTGTTTTGTACAAGCAAACTCAATGTAGTCAAGATTAGAAGAAAAAACAAAAAACAAAAAACAAAACAGAAAACCAGGGGAAAATTCTCAGAATTTTCCTCTTTTTTTTCAAATACATATAGAGAACTGAGTCAAATGTAAAACAAAAATACAAATCGTTCCCAATTGATACTTTGTCTAAGGGTATGAGTAGGCCACTTTCCAAAGAAAAACTTAAAGCTCTCCATAGTCACATTTAAAAATAATCTCCAAATCACTTTCCTTAGATAAATGCAAATTAAAGCAACGGTTAGCTACCCCTCACAACTATCAGATGGGATAATATGACAGAAAGGGAAAATGACAAATGATGGAGGGTATGTGAAGAAAAATTGAGACTCTCGTGTATCATTGGTAGAGTTGGATAGAGATTCAACTTTTCTGAAAAACAATTTCGAGCTATGCCCAAAGAAAAGGCTATCAAACTGCACATAGCCTTTGACTCAGCAGTACCACTCTGAGGTCTGCATATTACAAGTTTTTTAAAGAACCTATATGTACAAAAATATCTATAGTAGCTCTTTTGTATGTAGCAAATAATTGAAAACTGAGGGAATAATCATCAGTTGAGGAACAGTTGAATAAATTATGGTATAATATTTTAATTGAATATTATTTTGCTATAAGAAATCACAAGCAGGATGATTTCAGAGGAACCTGAAAAGACCTACATGAAGCAATACAAAGTGAAATGAGCAGAACCAGGACAACACTGTACATTAACAGCAATATTGTACAACAGACAACTATGAATGGTTTATTGTTCTGAGCAAGACAATGATCCAAGATAATAATGAAGGACTTATGATGAAAAATATTATTTTCCTACAGAGGAAGAACTGATGTAGTTTGAATGCAGATTGAAACACACTGTTTTGTTTTGGTTTTTTTTGGTTTATGTTATATTGTAGTCAAATATGTCTTTGTGTGAATTAGTGTAACTGGCATTTGTATAGTGCCTCATATGTGCCAAATGTTATGCTATGCGTTTTGTAAATATTATCTCATTGATCCTTACAACAAACCCAAAAGGTGGATGCTATTATTATCTCTATTTTATAGATGAGGAAACTGAGGTTAACAAAGTTTATATGACTTTTCCAAGGACAAACAGCTGGTAAATGACTGAGGCCACATTTGAACTTAGGTATTTCTGACAGTGGGCTCAGTGATCTGTAGACTATACATTGCAGTACTATGTTATTTAGCTGTTCTTTTCTCTCTCTCTCTCTCTCTCTCTCTCTCTCTCTTTCTCTCTCATATGTACATAAATATCCATATATATGCACAAAATATGTATATATGTATTACATATGAGCTTATGTGTGTACATGTATATATATGTATATATGTATACATATATGTATACATATATGTATATGTATATATGTATACATGTGTATATATGTATATACATACATATGTATATATGTATACATATACATATACATACATATATATAATCACTTTGATTTTTCAATGAGCCCCATTTTTCCTGCATAGACATTCCTTAAAACAAAACTTTTTTTTTTAATACAGAAAGAAAAAATAATTTTGAAAAACTAATTAACAGGTTCACCAAATTTAAGTGTGTTAAGTGACCCACATTTATATGCTATCATAAAAAGGAAGAAGAGAATTCTATTTCCTTATCTTTTATCTAAGGCCTAGCTTGGTTACCTTATTTTTGATAAGTAACTCTCTTCTAGAAACTGGCTGCTTCTTGAAGAACTTGCTTTTCAGTCGCACAAATCTGTAAACATAAATTCTAAATTTCATTTGCAAGAAGACGTTGAAAGCAGCTAATGATCTTTACTTTCTTGGGACTTTGCTTGTCATCTATGGCAAGCTATTTCTGATAAAGTAGACTAGAGATGACTTGCCACAGCCTCTATGGAATTTTTAGCTTTCAAGCCTCAGTAGCACTTTCCTTGACTTTGGAAACTGAATGTTATGAATCTCACCCTTGGGTACTTATTGAGATGGAACCCATAAAGACAACATATCCAGGACACTGAATGCTGGCATTTCAGGCACAGGACTCTCAGAGGCAGACTCAGGTAATATGACAACTCCACTGGAGCATATAACCAATAAAGTAATCAGTTGGACTCAAGCATATGCAGTCTATTTCTTGTTATAGAACTTCATGACTAGAGGAAGTAGGGTCAAGATTTCTCAAAAATAGCCTGTATTTTCCTGTCTTTGTGTTTCATTTAGTACTTTAGGTAAAAGCCTATTTCTGAAATAGGATGGATGGTGTTGGGAGGTAAATGCTTTCCTCATTGTCTATGGACTTGGAAATGCCCCCAACTACGCAATTCATTACCAGTCTAAAGAAGAGGAAAAATATGGATTTTAAGAATAATGGTCTATTCCATTATTAGAAATAATTAATTTGAAAAATATAGCAAAGACATGTAAATTTACATATTTTCCTTAGCTACATAGTCAGAAATGTTAGAATGCTACAATATTCTAAGTCTTCATGTTGTAAATGACCTAACAGCCAATAGTCAGGGGGCTGGTGGAAGTGAAGAAGAATTGTCCAGAGTAGGGAGGAAGCTATCACATTTCCAAAGAGTAGTCATGCTTTATAAATGATATTAGGGATATCATTGAGAAATGTATTAAATGAAAAGTAGATGTACTGGACATTTGGTACTAATGAGAGATAACAAGTTAATAGGTTGTTGTTGTGTCTATGTGTGTTTGTGTGTATGTTTTTAATATGTGTAGCAATAGTAGTAGTTGGAGGAGGAAGAGGAGTCATAGTAATATAAGATCTCTAAGATAATGTGTGTGTTGTCTATGGAGGATATATAGAAGAAAGTATGCAAGAATCACAAGATCATGATTCAGTGGTTATAACCTACAAATTTTGGGGGCAGTTAGGATAGTATTAGCATTTTTTTTTGGTCAGAGGCTCATAGAAATGCAAAATCAGGAAGAGTGAAGAGAAGAATGAAAGCGTGATCAAGGATTCTGTGGGTGCTTTCCTTAAAATGGAGGATTTGGTAGCAACTGATCAATCCTAAGAAGCTGCCATGTTGGGGAGAACAATCTTCTAGGGTGAGAAATCTTCTGTGTTAGAGTGATTTTCTAGGGCAAAAAGCAAGGAGCAGAGATGAAAGAGGAATGAAAGAGTGAGTATATTATGGATGATTGAACCTGGGTCTCCCAAATTGAACCATGCTGCTTTTCATACTCCATAAAGAGAGTGGCAGAATTGACCAGCTGCTCATTCTTATCAAACCGTTATTCCATCCATGTAGTCTCCAAGAACTTCTTAGGCATGGAATAAATATTGGTTTATTGATTAACTTATCCTTAGATCATAACTGGAGCTGTATGCTCTGCATGTAATTTTATTATTTCTGAATGGAGAAATCATGCATTGGGCTTGAAACTACACCTTGAAATTACAGTTCAGTTATTTTAATTTTATGAAAAACAAATCTCTAATTTCTACTTTCATTTTTAATATTTTTCTTATTTTAAATTTATTTATTTATTTTTAGTTTTCAATATTCACTTTCACAAGATTTTGAGTTCAAAATTTTCTCCCCATCTCACCCCTCCATCCACCTCAATACAGCCTGAATTCTGATTGCCACTTTCCCCAATCTGCCCTCCCTTCTATCACAGCCCTCTCTTCTCTTATCCCCAGCCCCTCTATTTTCCTGTAGGATAGATTTCTATACCACATTGCCTCCATATCTTGTTTCTAGGTTGCATGTAAAAACACATTTTAACATTCGATTTTGAAACTTTGAGTTCCAAGTCTTCTCCCTCCCTCCCTCATAACCCATCCCCACTGACAAGGCAAGCAATTCAATAAAAATTATACATATGTAGTTATGTAAAATTCTTCCATAACAATCATATTATAAAAGACTAACTATATTTCCCCCCATCCTATCCTACCTCCATTCTATTCTCTCTTTTGACCCTCTCCCTCCTCAAAAGTGTTTCCTTCTAATTATCCCCTCCTCTCTTTTGTCCTCCCTTCTCTCTTGTCTCCCACCACCCTACTTATCCCCTTCCCCTCTACTTTCCTGTAGTGTAAGAGAGATCTTCAATTAAGTGTGCATGTTATTCCCTCTTTAAACCAAATGTGATGAGATTAAGTTTCACTCTTTCCCTGTCACCTCCCCCATCCTTCCCTCCATTGAAAAAGCTTTTTCTTGCCTATTTTATGTGAGATAATTTACCCCATTCCATTTCTCTCTTTGTCCTCCTAATATATTCTCCTTTCACCCCTTAATTTTATGTTTTTTAGATATCATCCCTTCCTGCTCAACTTACCTTGTGACTTCTGTCTACATGTGTGTAATCCCTCCAACTACCATAACACTGAGAAAAGTCTCAAGAGTTATACATATGATCTTTCCATGTAGGAGTATAAACAGCTCAACTTTAGTAAGTCCGTTTTTAGTTCTCCTTTCTGTTTACCTTTTCATTTTTCTCTTGATTCTAGCTTTTGAATGTCAGATTTTCTGTTCAGCTCTGATATTTTCATCAAGAATGTTTGAAAGTTCTCTATTTCACTGAATGAACATTTCCTCCCTTGAAGTATTATTCTCAGCTTTGCTGGGTAGGTGATTCCTGCTTTTAAACCTAGCTCCTTTGACTTTTTCAAAATCCTTTTTGAGGTCTTCCATAGCCTGAGATCAATTCATATTTTTCTTGGAGTCTTTGATTGTAGTATGTTTGATTTTGTTGTCTTCTCTTGGTATACTTCGGTCTTCCTTGTCACCAAAGTAAGATTCTATAGTCTGATTCTTCTTCCAGTTTTTGCTCATTCTCTCAATTATTTACTTGACTTTTGAGCTATTTGACAAGATAGTTCTCTACTTCCGGTGGGTGGAGAGTGACCTGTTAGCCGCTAAACAATCGCTGCTACTGCCCCTGCTGCTGCTGTCAAGGGCTCTTCCTCCATGAGCTCCTGTACCCTCACCACTGCGCTGGGGCTGGGGCCAGATCACTCTCCTCTCTCACACAGGTCTCACAGGTTTCTTCCACTGACATTCCAATTTATCCTCTGCTTTGTGAAGTCTAGAAATAGCTGCATGATAGATACTTCCCGGCAACCTTCCAGGCTGACTTGGTTTTTTGGAGATTTGCTTAATTCCTTCATTCTGTGGGTTCTGTAGCTTCAGAATTTGTTTAGTCATTTTTTACAGGTGTATGTCTGGGTTTGGGGGGAAAGCAATAGCAAGTCCATGCTATTATTTCTCCATCTTGGCTCCACTCCTCTCTACTTTCACATTTAAAAGAAGGGTTTCTATTCAAATATAACAGATCATTCAATGGAATGCTCCAATGTAGGCATATCTCAGTTCTTGCTTTAAATCTATACTCTGTCAGACAATATGAAAACTTTGATGAGGTATATAAGATTATAAGGTATACACAATCTTTCCTCCTATCTGCTTTTTACCTCAATTTCTCTAGTTTTGCTAATGGCATCAAGATCCTCCTATTTTTCCAGAATGATAAAACTGAAAGCTATATTGACTCTTCTAGTGTTTCGACTTTCTTTCAAGTCTCATGCACTCAGTCATTAGCTTTGGTTAAGCACCAACCAGGCACTGGTTATGGTGCTGAACATAAAGACTAAAAAAATTCATTTTCAAGGAACTTTAATTCTATTGGGAGGAACTATGAGCACAAAGATAAATAGATATAAAGTACATTGACAGTTAACGCAAAATAGTTGTGCATTTTGGTCATATGTTTGTCAGTGTAGTGATTTCACTATACGTGCACACATATATATATATATGCATACATATATATGTGCTTACATATATGTACATATACACATATGTATATATACATACAAGTATAAATATGTATGTACACATGTATGTGTGCGGAGGGAGAATTGGTTAATAATATTTTGTTTGCAAATGATTGTGTACTCAGTGAAGCCTCTGAAGCTGAGACGCAAAAACGTATGGATCAATTTTCTGTTACTTGTGTTAATTTTAACCTAACAATTAATACCAGGAAAACACTGGTTCTTCACTGGCCAGCATGACATACATGGAAACATTGATTAAAATAAATGGAGTTTTGAATGCTGTCATTAGGTTCATTTACCTTGGCCATATACTTTCCAGGGATATCCACACTGATAATGAAATTGACGCATGTATAGCCAGAGCCAGCACAATGTTTGGGAGACTCCAAAGGAATGTGCGGGAGAGAAGAGATTTGACTACCAAACTGAAGGTCTACAGATTCATTGTGCTAATCTCATTGTTGTATGTCTGTGAAACTTGGACAATCTACCAGCACCATGCCAGGAAAGTGAATACCTTCCATTTGAATTGTCTTAGGAATATTCTGAAGATCATCTGTCAGGATAAGGTACCAGATACTTAAGTCCTTTCTCAAACTAAACTGCCAAGCATTTCTACTTTATTACTGATAACTAAACTCCAGTGGTCTGTCCATGTTGTTTAAGTACCAAAGTATACTTTCTTAACAGACTTTTATAGAGGATTCAGGCAAGGATGGTGTTCACATGGCAGTCAAAAGAAGTGGTACAAATACATGCTTAAGGTCTCTTTGAAGAAATTAGGAATTGATTGCATTACATGTGAGACATTGGTAAAGGATCTCCAAGGATGACATGTCTATATCAAAGAAGAGTCTGTGCTCTATGCATGAAGCAGTGCTACTGTAGTTCAAAAGAAGCATGAGATGTGCAAATTTAGAGAATACAACCCAAATGTTTCTATGGACTATTTGTGCCTAATCTGTGGCCAAGCATTCATATTGGTCTGATTAGTCACAATAATACTGTAACTTGACCATAACATAGTGATATCATTTTGGTTCTATCAAGAATGAAGGACAACCAACAAAACGACACATTTGTTTGCTTGTTGTCTTTTCCTTTAAATTATAAACTTCTTGAATACAGGGTTCCTCAGTAATTATCACAGTGTCTGGAATATTGCTGGTACTTAATATTAGTTAGTTCACTGAGGGATTGACCATTGACTGAAACTAGCCCATTCTGTTAATCCCTTTGCAACGAAGTCACTTCAGCCCCACACCCTCAGGTCTTCTCACTCAAACTAGTATGATGAAATCCTAACTTGTTTATCATTCCTCCCCTCCCCTTAGCCTGGAACTGTTTTTCTTTTCCTTTTCTAATCTCCACATTTTCCCTATGCAGCCTACTATCAAGTCACCATACCACTATCTAGGTACTCTTGCTAATGTGACACTATGAACAGGACACCACATATCTTTTTGCTCAAAGGCATTTGTGTGCCAGACACATACATTAGTAAAAGAAAAAATGAGCAGATCAATGAATTGTGATATACACATATACATGCAATATACACATGTGTTTACACATGTATATTTGCACATGTGTATCATGTATTATAGACATGTGCATATACATGTACACATGCATACATATACACACACCTTTCTGTATATACATGTATATAATATACATATTCATGCAAAATCTCCAATTGCACAGCATAGTGAACATGTTAAAATTAAAAGGAAAGATTAATAAAACAAAGTAAAAGTATATTAAACTAAAATAAAATTAAGAACCTATGTTATAAGAAACACAATGAAATAAATAAACCATTGATCTATTTGATAGAACAAAATCAAAGAATAATGAAATTTCAAAGATGAAAAATGAAAGGGGTTATTTCACCAACAATAAGCATGAAATTAAAACAATTATTAGCTTTTTTCTCAACTACATTCTAATATAACTGATCATTTAAATGAAATGAATAGTATTTGTATATTTCTATTTCTCTATCTCTATCCATCTATCTACCTATCTTTCTATCTATCTATCTATCTATCTATCTATCTATCTATCTATCTATCTTTATCCACATCTATCTATATCGATCTAGCTATCTATCTAAACTGGCCAGATTAACAGAAAAGGAAGAACAAAAGTTGAAAATAATCAAGAGAACGAATTTTTAAAAATGTGAAGGAAGGCAGCCAGCAGTACAAAATTTCAAATTATATTGCAAAATCATAATCATCAAAATAATCTGATACTAGTTAAGAAATACAGCAGTGGATTAGAGGAATGGATACATAAAATACAGTAGCAATTTGTTGTAATGATCTCATGTTTAATAAATTCAAAGATTCAATTTTTGAGGTAAGAACTCCTTATTGGACAAAAATTGCTTGGAAAACTGGAAAGCAGTCTGGCAGAACCTAAGCATAGGTTGTTTTCTCATATTATATACCAAGATGACTTCAACAAGGATTTACACATGAAGGATAATATAGTAAATTGGTAGAGTATGAAAAAAATTACCTATCAAATCTTTGGATAAGGAAAGAGTTTACGACCAAACAAGAGATAGAAGGGATCATGGGAAGCAAAATGGATAAATATGTTTACATGAAATTAAAAAGCTTTTGTCACAGATATATTAAGTCAGTCACAATGAGAAGGAAAACAGGCCAATATAGTGTTTCTTTGATAAATGCCTCATTTCTTAAATATATAGGGAACTACACAAATGTATACAAATATGAATAGTTCTTCAGTTGATAAATGGTCAAATGAGATGAACAGGCAATTTTTTCTGAAGAAGCCAAAGCTCTCCACAATCACATGAAAAATGCTCTAAATCACCACTGATTAGAGAAATGCAAGGTAAAGACATTCTGAGATAGCACTTGGCACCCATCAGATTGAGTAACATGACAAAAAAAGAAAATGATACATGCTGGAGGGGATATGGAAAAATATGTGATGCTAATGCACTATTGGTGAGTTAAGAATTGGTCCAACCATTCCAGAGTACAATTTGGAACCATGTCCAAAACCATGTATATCCTTTTAGCCAGAAATACCATTACCGAGGTCTATATCACAAAAACATGAAAGGGAAAATGACTTCTCCTATATGTACTTTTATGGTAGCAAAGAGTTGGAAAGTTAGAGGATGCCTTTCATTTGAAGAATGACTGAACAAGTAGTTTTATATGACAGTGATGGAATACTATTGTACTGTTAGAAATGATGAGAAGGATGCTCTCAGAAAATAAGCAAACAACGGTTAGAACATATATGAAGCGATGCAAAGTAAAGTGATTAGAACCAAAGCATTTTACATAGTAACACTGTAATAATAATCAATTGTGAAAGACCTCAGTATTATGATCAATGCAAGATGATTAAAGAAAATTCCAAAGGTGTCATGAGGAAAATTTCTATCAACCTCTAGAGAAAGATTTGAGGAATTCTGAGTGTAGATTGAAACATACTTTTTTTTTCATTTTCTTTATGTTTCTTTTTCTAAAGCAACATGGCTAATAATGGAAAAATATTTTGCATGATTTCACATATATAATTGAAAAAAGTATTTGTGTTCCGTTCTTATGTAATGAATAAAATACAAATCAGGGAACTTTACATTAAAGATTTTTGCTCTAAGTCTCTAAACTTCTTGTCTACTACAAGCAATTTATTTTATTTTGTTACTGTTTATGTATTCTATATTCATGCCAAGCTGGAATGCTGTTTCTCCTTTAATCTTAATCCAGTACTCTGTACACTACTCCGTATTTTCCCTTCAAAATTAATGTTACAAATATTTTCTGCAATGATTAGAAATGAATTAGTACCCGAATATAGACAAACCAAGTACTTTCCTATTATCTTACTGAAAAGGGTAGATTGGCAGGTTGGTTGGTTGTTGTCCTTCATTCTTGAGGACCAAAATGACATCACCATGATAAAGTGAAGTTGCAGTGTGTCCGACTGCGGCTGATTAGACCAATATGAGCCCGGAATGCTCTACCACAGACTGAGCACAGAGAGCCCACGTGAACATGTGGTATGGTTACTCCAAATTTTGCGCATCCTATGTTTCCTTGGTGCTG
Source organism: Notamacropus eugenii (assembly GCF_028372415.1). NCBI lineage: Eukaryota > Metazoa > Chordata > Mammalia > Diprotodontia > Macropodidae > Notamacropus > Notamacropus eugenii. The sequence goes on from NC_092873.1 coordinate 533,454,934, forward strand.
TTTCAATTCTGCTTTGCTCATAGAGCACATTACCTTTTTTGATGTGGGCATGCCATGCTGAGCCGTCCTGTGCCAGTGTTTCACATGACCCACAATCAAATCCAAAGTTCTTGAGAGTGACCTTGACAGTATCCTCGTACCTCTTCTTCTGACTAACATGTACTTGCCTGCCCCATGCGAGTTCTCCATAAAATATTCTTTTTGACAGGTGTACATTTTGCATTCAAACAACGTGGTCAGTCCATATGAGCTGAGCTCTCCGAAGCGTTATTTTGAATGTTTGGCAGTTTAGTTCGAGGAAGGACCTCAGTGTCTGGTACTTTATTCTGCCAGATGATCTTCAGAATTTTCTAAGACAGTTCAAATGGAAGTGATTAAGTCTCCTGACGTGGCACAGGTACCCTGCCCATGCTTCACAGGCATACAACAATGAGGTCAGCACAACGGTTCTGTAGACCATCAGTTTGGTAGTCAGTCTAATACTTCTTCTCTCCTATAGTTGTCTTTGGAGCCTTCCAAACACTGAGCTAGCTCTGGAAATGCATGTGTCAACCTCATTGTCAATGTGTACATCCCTGGAAAGTACACTACCAAGGTAAGTGAACTTATCCACAACATTCAAAACTTCTCCATTTGTTGTAACTGACGGTTCTACGTATGGATGGTGTTCTGGTGGCTGATGGAGCACCTGTAATTTCTTGGTGTTGATTATTGGGTCAAAATCAGCACATGCAGCAGAGAATTGATCCACACTTTGTTGCATCTCAGCTTCAGAGGCTGCATTGAATGCACAATCATCTGTAATCAGAAAATTATGCACGAACACTCCCTTCACTTTGATCTTGGTTTGTAACCTTTTCAAATTGAAGAACCTACCATCAGTTTGGTAGTTGACCTTGATTCTGTGTTCATCCTCATTGAAAGCATTTGTCAACATGGCTGAAAACATCATTCTAAAAAACATGGGAACAAGCACACAGCCCTGTTTTACTCCATTTGTGACTGGAAAGGCATGAGAGCATTGTCCACTATCCAGAACCCGAGCAAACATGCCATCATGAAATTGACTTACAATACTGATGAACTCTGGGCAACCATATTTTGACATAATTTTCCATAAGCTCTCATGACTAACAGTGTCAAAGGCCTTTCTCAGATCTACAAACACTGAGTACAGACCTCTATTCTGCTCCTGGCATTTCTCCTGGAGTTGTCAGGCAGCAAACACCATATCGACTGTTCCTCGGTCCTTTCTGAAGCCACACTGGCTCTTAGGTATATGACCATCTTCCAGGTGAAGGTATCAGGAATTGAAAGTTGCAATGGAATTTTGAAATCATCTTATATGACTCATTTGACAAAGGAATTGCATGTGATCTACGGGTAGCTAAATCACTGAATTTTAGAGTTGGAAGACATCACTAGCGCCATATAGTAAGATACCTCTGTTTAGTATATCTAGAGATGAATATCTGCTACAGCATACTTCAGAAGTACTCATTCAGCATTTGTATCAATAACATTAGTGGTAGGGAAATTACTTCTCCTAAGCTACTATATTTGACTCTTAGGTACCCTGGATATTTTTGTATTTATTTTAACTCAAGCTTCTTTGTAATAAATATAACTTTATGAATATATTGCTTTAATTATTGGCATGGTTCCCACCACCCCTATCCCATGATCTATCTTAAATTTATCTCTGAAACTTTCACATATTAATGCTAATTCTGCTTGTGTCATCAAGAGAATAAATCCAATCTCTTTTTCATATGACAATTCTTACAATAATTCTAAGTTATTTTCCTTTCCTTAATGAGTCTTTCAAGAGATACAGATAAATGGATAGATATAGATATACACATGTATTTATGTATACACATGTATGTGTATATACATACATACAATACACTTATATAATATGCATATGTGTACATGTGTACACACATACATACATACTCTCTATGTATATATGTGTATATATGTATATGAATGTAGAGTATGTGTATACACATACTCACTATCTAGATAGATATCTATGTATAATTATGTGCATCTCTCTATCTCTGTCTCTATATATCTATAGATAGATGGATAGATAGATAGATAGATAAATAGATAGGTAGGTAGATAGATAGATAGATAGATAGATAGATAGATAGATAGATAGACAGACAGACAGACAGACAGACAGACAGACAGACAGACAGACAGACAGACAGACAGACAGATAGATAGATAGATAGATAGATAGATAGATAGATAGATAGATAGATAGATAGATAGATAGATAGATAACCTTGATATATCCTTTACTAAATGTCAATGTAGCTTGAATTAAAGACAATTTGTGTCCTGGTTCCCATCTTTTGTACATGCATCATCTTATCAATGTTCTTTCAAAATCTGATAACGAAGACTAATCAAAGTAATACAAATGTGGTTTAACCAGGATAGTATCCAGTGGAGGCAGACAACTGAAAGTTGTGCTTTCATTACTACAGATCAAACTTGCACATTTTTTATATTTTTGTTTGTCTTAATGTCTGCTATATCACATCACTGATTCATATCAAGCATGCTGTCCACTAAAGCCCCAGAAGGTTTTCTCCCTTTTCCAGTGGCTTTCCAAATATGATTCATGTCATATTGTGATATTGTGAAATCGGTGTTTTGAACCCAAGTATAGAATTTCGAATGTATCATTATTAAATTTCAGTTGATTTGATTGTCCAATATTCTGTTTTGGCAAGATCTTGAATATTGAGTCTGGCATTCATAGTGTTAGCTAGCATTTTCAGCTAAATCATCTTGCCAGGTTAAATGACTTTTTTGAAAGTCATACAACTAGATGGTTTCACAGATGGATGTAGTATCTACTTTCTTTTGAATCCCAGTTCAAAATTTTTCTTTACATAACCTTTTTCAATCCCTTATTCCTTATACTCAGGCAGTTTTTGACAGTATTTCACAATGCCATTATATATAAGAATGATCTTGCCCAACTCTGTTTGCCTTGCCTAATATATTCCAACTCCAGGATTTGTGAATTATTACTTTTAAATATTTCTACCAATGAGCTCAACTCAAATACATGTTTCATTATCCCCAACTGAATGAAGTGTCAGGAACACTAACCAGTGGGTCACTATTTCATAAGAATATCACTGTCTCTTTTTCCCTTTGAAATTTGCATGAACTTATAGGCTTTAATGGATCACTGAAAAATAAATATTGGGTTAGGAATCAGCAGGTCAGTATTCACATCTCAGCTTCACCACTTATTACCTCTAGAATCTTAGATAAGACACTTCCATTTTATTTCCTTAAATGTAAATTTAGAAAATTAGAATAGCTACCTTCTATCTCTAAACCTATCATGCTTTAATTAAAAAAAAAAATAAAAGACCCTTTAGTTAAGTGTTTATTCTGTATCCTGCACTTTGCTAAGCAATGCATTCATATGCACATATTCATATATCCTTAATAATGTCAAGGAACAATGTCTAATAACACATTGTTTATATGACATTAATCTTGAATTATCTAAAATTCTAGCCATTTCTTGAAAAGGCTTCGTGCTTTCCCATCCCTGGGTCAATGGAAAGAGAAGAAGACAAAAGATGCAAATCTTCCTCCTTCTAAGCTTCTGCTAGACTTCAATTATTCTTCCAAGTGTAGAGGAGATCATCAGCATCAACTCTGAAAAACAATTTCTTGGAAATGAAGGCCTTGGAAGCAGGCCAGTTTGGAGGACAGAACCTTCAATGAATACTGGCCATGTTCAGTAATTAAAGACAGAGTTCTCTCTCTCTTTCTCTCTCTCTCTCTCTCTTGCATAGCAGAAAAAAATTTTCTCCAAAAAATAGAGTAGGAGGTACTTTACCATATAAAAATATCTTAAAATGCCATGCATCTATAACTCTATTAACACACACCCTGGGTGGAAGATGAAAATTGACATTTTATTAAAGATTAACTCTTCTTTCCCTATTTTCTCTGAAGCTAAAGCTTTGGAAAGTGTTCAGATACCAATCCCCTATCCTTTCTACAGAGTGAGGCTATTTCCCCTGTGGGTTTTTGCAGGCATGAATTCACAATTTTCCATCTCTATTATTTGAGACCTTCCTGTGGCCTTGATTTATATAGCTCTATGAGTGAGATGACTAGTTTTAGCTTTCTGGAATCACGTTTCATCCATACGGGGAAAAATTGGAGGCAAGGAACAAATATTTAACTTTATTGAGAAATTCCAGGAGAAACAAGAGAGATTGCATTCATTTCTTAAGTAAAAAGGTATTTTCCATTCCACTTTTGTCAAAATAAAATACTTGTGACTATTTGCAGCACTCAAGGGCACTTTTTGGAATAATCAATCATTGTTTTTGTTCCTGGATATGTTCTGGTCAAACCTTCAATCACCAGCTTTCTCTACAAGAAATGTTCCCATTACAGGTAAGGTAGCAAGTGTTTACAAATCTTTGTTAAGTGAGTGATGACCTTTATAAAATGATGGGCAATTATATCAAGTCCAAGAAGCGGCAAGAGTCATTAGATATCAACTGTCTACACTAGGCTGGTGTGTAGAATGTACACATTATCTTGAAAGGAAGGAAAGAGGCATTGGCTTCCAGGCTACATTGGCCATAAATAAATATGAGGAAATTAAACTTATCTTTAAGACATAAACTAGCATTTCCAGTGTTTGGGGTTTGAGACTGCTTGGGGAGAAAGGAAATAAGTACATATATGTATATATACATATATACGTATATATATGTGTGTGTGTATGTATGTGTATATATATATATACATTTGAATGCACAAATACACATACATATATGCACATCGTGTGCTATGTATATACATATATACATGCATACACACAGATTTAAAAAGTTTGCATAGGTACATAACCTGTAACATCTTTGAAACACTTTTTATCTACCCAAGACACATAATATATTAATGACCAGAATTATTATGATTTATGGTGAATAACAAAGGAACACAAGTTGCTGTTCTATTTCAAAGCAAGGATAAAAGTGCATATGTTTTAAAAAGGAAGCTGGCAGTCATAAATGCTGTGAAGGAATAAGAAAGATCCACTTGCAGATGTGCCCAACAAGAAGGGTAAGCTTGGCACCCTTGTCTGGACAGATGGGCCTAGATCTTGACTTTCATTGTCTTTGGGGCTTTTATATACTTAAGTTGGTCTGTTATTTGAATATCAAAATGGTTTTGAAAATGACTCAACTTGGCGTTGGAAAAAAAAGAAACTGAGTAGGAAAAGTCATTAATTATTAGTACTCTAATTAACATCCAATCCCATGAAACGAACCGTTCATAAGTATCTAAAAATGGGTTATTGGCTAACACTTATTAGCCACCACCTTCAAACTATGCCACATCCAATCTGGATTTCATCTTCATCTTTTTTCTCCTGGAACCTGAAATCCTACCCCAAGAGCCCTATCAGACTCTTATATGTGAGATTCCCTTTATCTTGCTCAGAAACAATACTTTACCTAACTTCCTGGCCATAACACGAGATAATTTAAATCCCTTCACTCTTCTCATCACCCCTCTTTTATGTTTATGGCTTCCCACTAGAATGTAATTTCCTTGAAAATATAGATTGAGAAGGGATGGAGCCAAGAGTGAGAGCAATGACTCACCTAAGCTCCTAAACAAACTCCTTCAGATACCTCTAGGGAGAGAATCTGACCAAACTTTGGAGGCGCAGAATCCAATAGGAGACAGACTGTGGCAGATTCACTGCCCAGGAGAGACTGGAACGTCCTTGGGAAGGATCTATTCCACAGGGGGGATCCCAGAGTGCACAGCACAGCAGCAGAGTGGGAGGGCACCAGGGAGACCTTAGGCAGCAGCAGGCAGAACCAATGGAGTGGCAGCCCAGGGTGAGAGACGAATAGAGTTGAGCTAGTGACAGGTGGTGAGCCCCAGATATCAGCAGCAGCAGCTCCTGAGACTTTCAGCCTGCAGATTAAATGTCTGTAGTAAGTTATCTACTTGAACTTCTGGGAGCCAGGATGGCAGAGTGATCAGTAAATGCTCTCTCCTCCCCCCTTGATGACCTCAAAAGACCCATAAAATATTTCTCCAGAAAAATCCTGGATCAGTGGAAACAGCAGAAAGGGTAAATAGTCTCATAACACCTGACGAGGATTCCTCCTACTGTGGCAGAAGAGAAGCGGATGGAGAGGGAACCCAGGGCTGTGGAAACTCACACTAGGACCCAAGTGAGTCTTAGCTCTAGGAGAGGAGGCCCAGGAGGGATGGAATCTCACTCTAAGATCCAGGCATGCCTCAGAATTCCAGGGGAAAAGGGAAGACAATAGGGCAGCTGAGGTCACCAACCCCTAAGCTTACCTTTACCTCAGCTCAGCTGAGGAGATCTCCTTTGACCAGACCACCCCTCTCGCATGCTTAACAAGCTAGTCCCAGGGATGATCAGGGAAACACAAAACAAAAAGATATAAAGACACTTGCCCTTGGTTTTTTCACACCAGTCAGTTCAACACCAAGTTCTGCAGCTTGTAACTGAAAAAAACTAGAAGCCACAACACACAATCACCATCATAAGCAGGAAAAAGCAAAACAAGGGCCAAAAAAAACCATAGAATCTTTCTAGGGGGACAAAGACCAAAACACAAAAACGAAAGACGTCAGTAGTGAGACTGTACTTCCATCTGAAACTTCAGAAGGGACTATGAACTTCTCCCATGCACAAACAGTTCTCCTGGAACAGCTGAAGAAGGAAATAGAAGAGAAACTGACCAATGATTTTAAAAGTATGAAAAAAGAATTCCAGGGAGAGAACATCTCTTTAAAAAGGAAAATTCAACAAATGGAAAAGAAAGTCAAAAAACTAACTGGAGAAAATAATTCCTTAAAAGAAACAATTGGATAGATAGAAAAGGAGATGAAAAAGTTAACTGACGAAAGAAATTGCATAAAAATTTGAATTGCACAAGTGAAACTAATAGCTCTATGAGACAGCAAGAATCAGGCAAACAAAATCTAAAGAATGAAAAGATCAAAGAAAATGCAAAATGTCCAATTGGAAAAACAATTGGCTTTCAAAATACGTGCAGGACAGAAAATTTAAGAATTATTGGACTGGCAGAAAGCCACTATAAAAAAAAAAGTCTGGACAATATTTCCAGGAAATCATCAAGAAAAACTGCCCAGAATTGCTAGATGCAGAGGGCAAAATAGTCATCGAAAGAATCAACTGCTCAACTCCTGAAAGGGATCCCAAACTCAAAACCTCAAGAAATACTGTTGCCAAATTCCAGAACTGTGAAGGGAAGGAGAAATTACTACAGGCAGCCAGAAAGAAACCATCGAAATAACGAAGAGCTACATTCAGGATCACAGAGGACCGTGCAGCTTCTGCAATAAAGATCAAAGGATTTGGAATCTGATATTCCATACGACAAAGGAGCTGTGACTAAAACAAAGGATCAACTACCCAGCAAAATTCAGCATAACATTTCAAGCAAGGAGATGGTCCTTCAACGAAGTAAGGGATTTCCAGATCTTCCTGACAAAAACGCCAGAACTTATCAGAAAATTGGATCTTCAAACGCACATCACGAGAGGCATAAAAAGGAAAACAAGGGGAAAAAGGAAAGCAAAACTTGTTACTCAATTTGGGCAAACCATTTACCTCCCTATAAGGGAATATGATACCTGTTAATATTTAGAAATGCACATCTATTATGAAATATAAAAGGGATATACCTAGAGGGAAAGGGTACAAAGTAAATGATGTGATGATAAAAATATCATTTAAGTATACAAAGGGATTGTATCAGGAGGTGTGAAAAGGAGGAAGCAGAAAATGGTAAATTACATCACATGAAGAAGTACAAAATTATAGTAGAGGGAAACAGTAGAGGGGGATGAGCATTGTTCCAGAGGTACTCTCATCTGATTTGGTTCAAGAAGTGAACAATAAACTTAATTAAGTATATAATTCTAACTAGCTCTATAGGCAGTAGGAGGGGAAGGGGGAAGAAAGGGGAGAAGAAGCTAAAAGGGAAGGAAGAAGCAGTAAGGGTAAAGGGGAGTAAAAGGAAAGGGGAATAAAAGAAGGAAGGGAAGGCTGCAGGAGATGAAAAGAGAAAACTATTGAGAAGGGGAAGAGAGACAAGAAAACTAAAAGCACAAATGGTGGGAAAGAGCATAGAGGAAAATACACAGATTGTAATTATAACTGAGAATGTGACTGAAATGAACTCTCATAAAACGAAGAGGGATTGCAGAATGGATTAAAAGCTACGATCCAAAAATATGTCGTTTACAAGAAACACATTTGAAACCAGGGTATACACAGAGGGTGAAGGTAAAAAGGTTGGAGCAGAATATATTGTGCTTCACTTGATGTAAGGAAAGCAGGAGTAGCAATCCTAATCTCAGACAAAGAAAAAGTAGAAATAGATCTAATGGAAAGAGATAAGGAAAGAAACTATATCCTGCTAAAAGGCACCATAGACAATGAAGCAATATCATTACTAATCATGTATGCTCCAAGTGGTACAGCATCCGAATTCTTAGAGCAGAGGTTGGAGGAGTTGAAGGAAGAAATTGACAGCAAAACTATACTAGTGGGGGACCTCAACCTCCCCCTCTCTGAACTCGATAAATCCAACCTCAAAATAAACAAGAAAGAGGTTAAGGGGGTAAATAAAACTCTGTATAAGATAGATATCATAAATCTCTGGAGAAAACTGAATGAGACTAGAAAGGAATGTATCTTTTTCTCAGCAGTACGTGGCACATGTACAAAAACTGACCATGTACTAGGACATAAAAACCTCACATTCCAGTCCAGAAAGGTGGAGATACTCAATGCATCCTTCTCAGATCATAATGCAATAAAAATTGTATGTAATAAAAGGCCATGGAAAGATAAAACAAAAATCAATTGGAAACTAAATAATCTAATCTTAAAGAAGGAGTGGGTTAAACAACAAATCGTAGAAACAATCAACAACTTCATTCAAGTGAATGACACTAATGAGACAACCTACCAAATCTTATGGGACACTGCAAAATTTCTTAGAGGAAATTTTATATCTTTGAATGCCTACATAAATAAAATAGAGACAGAGGAGATCAATGACCTGGGCATGCAACTGAAAAAGCTAGGAAAAGAACAAATTGAAAATTCCCAAGTAAAAAGCAAAATAGAAATACTGAAAATAAAAGGAGAGATTAATTAAACTGAAATTAAGAAAACTATTGAATTAATAAATAAAACAATAGTTGATTTGATGAAAGAAACTAATAAACTTGATAAACCTTTGGTCAATTTTTTTTTAAAAAGAAAGAATAAAATCGAAATACTAATATCAAAAATGAAAGGTGTGAACTCACCTCCAATGAGGAGAAAATTAAAACAATAATCAGAAATTACTTTGCCCAACTTTATGCCCACAAATTCGACAAACTAAATGAGATGGATGAATATTTTAAAGAACACAAATTGCCTAGATTGACAGAAGAGGGAGTTGAATACTTAAACAACCTCATCTCAGAAAAAGAAATTGAACAAGCCATCAATGAACTCCCTAGGAAAAAATCTCCAGGGTCAGATGGAGTTACAAGTGAATTCTATCAAACATTTAAAGAACAGTTAATTCCAATACTATATACACTATTTTTGAAAATCGGGCAATAAGGAGGCCTCCCAAATTCTTTCTATGATACAAATACGGTTTTGATACCTAAACCAGGAAGAGACAAAACAGAGAAAGGCAATTATAGACCAATTTCTCTAATGAATATGGATGCAAAAATTTTAAACAAGATTTTAGGAAAACGAATACAGCATATTATCACAAGAATAATACATTATGATCAGGTAGGATTCATACCAGGAATGAAGGGCTGGTTCAATATTAGGAAAACTATTAGCATTATAGATCACATCAACAACAAAACTAACAAAAACACATGATTATCCCAATAGATGCAGAAAAAGTTTTCGACAAAATACAAAGCCCATTCCTATTTAAAACGCTGGAGAACATAGGAATAAAGGGAACTTTCCATAAAATAATTAACAGTATCTACCTAAAACCTTCACAAAGCATTATATGCAATGGGGATAAGCTAGATGAATTTCCAATAAGATTAAGGGTGAAACAAAGATGTCCATTATCACCACTATTATTCAATAAGGTATTATAAATGTTAGCTGTAGTAATTAGACAAGATAAAGAAATTGAAGGAATAGGAATAGGCAAAGAAGAAACTAAGTTATCACTCTTTGAAGATGATATGATGATATACTTAAAGAAGCTCAGATACTCAAGTAAAAAAATACTTGAAATAATAAACAACTTTTTCAAAGTTGCAGGTTACAAAATAAACCCACAGAAATCTTCTGCATTCTTACATATTAGTAACAAAGTCCAACAGCAAGAGATAGAAAGAGAAATCCCATTTAAAGCTAGGGTAGACACTATAAAATATTTGGGAGTTTACCTGCCAAAACAAACCCAAAGACTATACTAACACAGTTACAGGACACTTTTTGCATAAATAAAGTCAGATCTGAGTGAGTGGAAAAACATCATTTGCTCATGGGTAGACCGAACCAATATAATAAAAATGACAATTCTACCTAAATTAATTTTCTTATTTAATGGCATACCTATTAAACTATCAGAAACTTATTTTCTAGAGGTGGAGAAAATAATATCAAAATTCATCTGGAAGAACAAAAGGTCCAGAATATCAAAGGGACTAATGAAAAGAAAGGCTAAGGAAGGTGGCCTAGAGATAGCAGATCTCAAATTTTACCATAAAGCAGCAATTATCAAAACCATTTGGTATTGGCTAAAAAACAGAAGAGCAAACATGTGGAATAATCTAGGTAATCAAGACACAGTAGGCAATGAAAATAACAATCTCCTGTTTGATAAACCCGAGGACCCCAGCTTTTGGGATAAGAATGCACTGTTCGACAAAAATTGTTGGGAAAACTGGATAGCAGTGTGGTGGAAGCTGGGCATAGACCCATGCTTGACACTGTACATAAGAATAAAGTCCAAATGGATACAAGATCTAGGTATAAAGATTGATACCATGGACAAACTGGAGGTGCAAGGAATAGTGTATTTATCAGATTTATGGAGAAGGGGAGAATTTTTGAATAAAGAAGAGATCGAAAACATTATGAAGTGAAAGACAGACAATTTTGATTACATTAAAATGAAAAGTTTTTGCACGACCAAATGCAAAGCAACCAAAATTTGGAGGGATGTAGTATATTGGAAAAGAATTTTCACTGATAATCTCGGGGATAAAGTCTTCATTTCTAGAATATGTAGAGAACTGAGTCACATGTACAACAATACAAATCATTTCCCAATTGATAAATGGTCAAAAGATATGAACAGGCAATTTTCTGAGGAATAAATTAAAGCTCTCTATAGTCATATGAAAACTAAATCACTTTTGATTAGACAGATGCAAATCAAAACAACTCTGAGGTACCACATCACATCCATTAGATTGGCAAACATGACAGAACAGGAAAACGATAAATGTTGGAGAGGATGTGGGAGAGCTGAAACATTAATTCTTTGTTGGTGGAGCTGGGAACTCATCCAACCATCCTGGAGAGAGATTTGGAATATGCCCAAAGGGCTACAAAAATGGGCATACCTTTTAACCCAGCAATTTTGCTTCTAGGACTGTATCCCCAAGAGATCATAAACATGGATAAGTCTCCCACATGCACAAAAATATTTAGAGCAGCACTCTTTGTAGTTGCCAAAAACTGGAAATCAAGGGGATGCCCATCAATTAGGGAATAGCTGAACAAATTATGGTATATGAATGTAATGGAATACTGTTGCGCTATAAGTAATGATGAACAAGAAGACTTCAGAAATGCCTGGAAAGACTTATATGATTTGATGCTGAACAAAAGAAGCAAAACCAGGAGAACTTTGTGCACAGCAGTGACCACAGTGCAAGAGTTTTTTTCTGGTAGACTTGGATCTTCATAGCAATGCAAGGATTTGAAAAAAAAAATTCTCAATGATCTTCTAAGGCAAGATGTCTTCTGCACCCAGAGAAAGAACTATGGAATCCAATCCCTCAATGTAGCAGATCATTTGTGTGTGTGTGTGTGTGTCTGTGTCTGTGTTTAATGTTTTGGTTTGTTATGTGATTTGTCCCATTTATTTTAGTTCTTCTACACAGCATGACAATAGTGAAAATGTATTCAATAGGAATATATGTGTAGATCCCATATAGAATTGTATACCGTCTCGGGGAGGGAGGGGGGTGGTGGGGTGTAGGTAGGGGGGAAAAAATCTAAATTTTGTGGTAGTGATTGTAGTACACTAGAAGTAAATAAAATTAATACAAAAAAAGAAAATACAGATTGAGTTGGTGAGCTATATTTGGATCTCCAGTTCTTAATGACGTATCTTGCATTTTTTAAATGCTTAATATATGCTCTCTCTCTCTCTCTCTCTCTCTCTCTCTCTCTCTCTCTCTCTCTCTCTCTCTCATGTTCTCTCTCTCTCACATCTGTCTATCTGTTGGTATGTAAGCGAAATACAATCTCAAAAACTACCTGATGTCCTAAGATGCTTAAATTTTACTAGAAAAAAATAAGATGTAAATTGAAAATAGATTCATTTTTGAAAATGAAGATGAAAACACTAGCAAGTAGAGAATCAGGAGGTATTTTCTCCAGGCACTTGACCAATCTTGAAAGATGACTTGGGTTTCTGTGTGGCAGAGTTGAAGTCAGAATAGAAACAATATGTTTTCAATGAGTGGATGCGAGGTGGTGGTGAATCCTGCTCAGTATTGATGGTGTCCATTATCTGTATATGTGTATTTTCTAGATTTGCTATGTGGGTTAATTTCTCTCAAATCTCTATACCATCAATACTTGGTCATACAAATTGAGGTGAACAGTGGTTGAAATGATGGAGAAACCATTTCTATTTGTCTTTGGTTTGCCTCCTATCATATTTCATTGCAGAAAGTACTACTTTCCTTAAGTTCTGACAGTGCCTATATGCACAATATGAAAAGGGGTTTTGCAGAACGTTCAAAGAGCTTGTCTGGTCATAACTTTTGAACTGACTCATCAGTGTAGTCTTCCTATATGGCAAGACAGTTAGAATGATTAATTTGGTGTAGACCTATACAGTTCTGTTGAGCTAAAGGTCATTTCTGAGTGGAAGTGTAGATAATACTTGGGTTGGCTTTTGAGGCATACCCTGGGGAAGAAATTCCATTTACCCTTCCTCGTAAATCAAGGAAGTCCTCACCCAAGGATCTGTCACTAAACCCAGACCATTCTTTTGGAAACCAGTATGCTGCTTAAACATTCATTATTTTGAAAGAGAAGTCAATGAACCTAAAGGCATTTGTTAAGCAGCTACAATGTTTGTGTTATCGTGCTAAGTACAAAGTAAAAATACAAAGAATGAAACAATCCTTACTCTCAAGGAGCTTACCTTTTAATGAATAGTTGTGATAGAAGACATTTCCAATATTGTAAGTACTTTCCATGTCTTCATTATACCTGCCTTGGGAGAGGAAGTCTGAAAGTTAATTTATCTACTTTTGATTTCTTACTGTGTCACTTTTAGAGGTACTGAAGATGATAAGTAATCGATACATCCTTTCTTCAGACTCAAGATATTTCACTAGTTCTACATTCTAAGACCTCTCTTTCCTCTCATCATTACTCTTGACTTCTGTATTAATGAGAGTTAAGGATTTTCCCCAACCATTAATAGATCTCAACTGGAGTCCATTAAAGGAAGCTTGATTGTAAGAGGCTAGTTTTGTAGGAAGCCCCACAGATTTTGTTCATTTCTAATGAGGCACTTGTTTACAAGGGTCGTGAAGACTTCTGACTTTGAAAAGTGTATATATACTGTGAAGTGAGGTTTTCCTTTGGGGCTTTACTCTTTGGAAAAAGGTTCGTTTACCAGATGAGACTCTGAGTAGCCATTAAGGACAATCCCCCACTCCTGGCTTTGAAAACTCAGATGCTTGTGCTTGTCTCTCCAGTAACTATGTATGTATGTTATGGTCAGACAGTTGGAGCTGTCTTTTGATCGGTGATGTATGCATTGCTTATGGTCAGACAGTTAAAAGCATTGTTTATTGTTCTTTATCTCTCTGCTTGTATTTTCTCTGTATTAGTATATGTGAACAAAAATGTTGTTGACCCCTCAGAAGTTACTTTCCTTTTAGAAAAGGAGATTCAAGGACCTGTACTAGCAGGTCATCCTGAGTATGTCAGGGTGCTTGCTGCTGCAGCTTCCCTGGATTCCTTCAAGTCTCACCAAAAATCTTATCACATATGAGATGTTTTTTGCTTCCTCCACATAAGTGCCTTCTTTCTTTTTTTTTAAATTTTCTCCAATTCATACTCCATATTCTTTGTGCAGAATTGTTTTCATGTTATCTCCCTCATTAGACATGAGCTCCTCGTGTGGAGGCGCTTTCTTTTGCCATATCTATATGCCTAATGCTTAGGACAGTCTCAGGTAAAACGTTTGTCTTATGGGATGTTTGTCTTATGGGACATTTGTCTTATGTCTTCCATTGTCTCCTGGGCATCTTCCATCTGCTCTAAATTACTTCACCATATCTCAAAACAATGAATTCCATCTGTTTGAGTTCAGGGCAACTTCTATCTCTTACTGCCAGACCAACTTGCAATTGGAATGTGGAGACACTTGGATGCAAAGAGAAGGAGCCCAGTCTTTGACTTCAGTCCTTCTGTCTCCTTCTATGCCTGCCATTTGATCGAAGAGGAAGAGGGAAATTGATGGGGAATAGGATTTATTTGTCCTGCTCTGTAGGTTCAACATACTGTTCACTTTTTTTTGCCTAATCTTCACCCTTTGAGGGAAGAGGAGTAGTGAAAGAATACCTCCCACATCATAATCTGGTCATTTCATTCTGCCCCTCCTATTTTATGCTACCTTTGCCTCTATCCCAATTTCAAATGTCTGTTGGGAAGAATGGCACCCTCTGCTCAGTCATGACATGTTTGGATTCTTTACATCCCTTATAATGCTCTAAATCCCGTTCCCCATCTCATTGCCCATTTTTTTCCTATCCCCCTGAACCCTTTCACTAGAAAGTTCTAACCAAATATTAGCCAGATTTTCTACTGTATTCTCTACATTGCTTCTTTTATAAATAATAAACTTCATTTCCTCCTAAATATTTTTCCTCTCCCACTCCTTCAATCTTCTAATTATTATTTATACTTCTCTCCCCCCCCCCCCCCCCACACACAGGTATCTGCCCTTTCCAGTACTGGATATATCTTCCTTCATTCTCCCCAGCTCACTAGTCAAGGTGAGGTAGTAGGAATATTGTTGTTCTTGTTTGCTACTTCCGGGTTCTCCTTTTACTTCAGAAGTTCTTCTTTTCCCTCACCCTTCCTTTGAAAGTTCATGGTATTTTAGGCACTATCCAATCAAAATCCTGATAGCTATTTGCTATAGAACTCCATTCTTCTGCAATGACTTTCATACACTGGTTATTATTTTTCTTTCCTTCTGAACTCCTGCCTTTATACTAGAGAACTTCAACTTCCATAGTGACTCTCCCTCAAAACATTCTAGCCACTCAGTTATATAACTTACTCACTTCACTTGAGCTACACTTCTGTGATATCTCAGGCACAAAGTTGGTAATATCCTTGATCTTGTAGTCACTCACAAATGTAGTACCTCCATGTCCAAGAGTTCCAAAACTCCCTTATTTGACCACAACTTGATGCCTTTTTATCTCTCCTTTTGCCTTTTCTTACAAAATGCTATTAATCTCTAGCACTTCTTAAACTGAGAATTGTGACCCTATGGGGTGCTGAAGAGATCATGAGTGGAAAAAGTTTAAGAAGCCTTGACTGTACCAGAAACTGCGATCATTTCATTCTCTCCCAGACTGTCTCCCATGTGCTAAACATTCTGTCCTCTTTTCCCTATATTGACCCCTTGGAGAACCAAGTCAACTCTACATTATCTTCCTCTCTGGAATTTTTGCCCCACTTATCATATTGCTAATCACATCTTCCAGGATCTTAGCCTAGAAGCACTTTTATTATTTGTTGTCTTTGCTTCTTCATGTACTACAGAATGAAGGTGAAGAAAATCATGCAATTCTCCTCACCAGATACATTGAAAATTTATGTTTTGCAACTCCAACTGGGCCCTTTCTGCTGTCGAGCAATGCTACTATACTTCCCTTATCAATTCATTGTTCTACTCTCCACAACAGCTCTTCCAAACTTTGCCACTCCTCCTCAAATGTCCTCTGTCTTCTCCTACTCCTCTTCACTCTCCGTTGAGATCCTTGCTTCATATATTATTGGAAAAATATTGAGACCATTTACTCTGAGAAACATCTTCTGCCCTCTACCTAATTTTCTATCACACAGATGCTTTCAATCACTATTATCTCCTATCCCCAATCATGTCTATCTCACATGATGAAGTCACTTTACTTTTTATCAGGGCTAGCCATTCTAGGTTTTTTTTTTGTTTGTTTAAAGTTTATCTATTTTTCAACATTCATTTCCACAAGATTTTGCATTCCAAATTTTCTCCCCATCTTTTCCCCCCAACCTCTAGATGGCATGCATTCTGATAACCCCTTTTATCATTCCCTCTCTTTTTTCCTTCCCCTTTACCTTCTTGTATGCTAAGATAGATTTCCATACCCCACTGCCTGTATATCTTATTTCCAAGTTGTAGGTAATAAAAATTTTTAACATTTGTTTTTAAAACTTTGAGCTCCAAATTCTCTCCCTTCTTCCCTCCCCACTCACTAATATTGAGAAAACTAGCGATTCAATATACGTTTCTCCTTAACGTGAGAACTCCAGAATGATCAAAAAAAGGGACTAGACATCATTTTTCATGAAATTTCCAAGGAAAACTGTCCTGATGTTCTAGAACCAGAAGGCAAAATAAATATTGAAAGAATCAACTGATCACCTCCTGAAAGAGATCCAAAACCAATCCTCCTAATAATATTGTAGCCAAATTCCAGAGTTCTCAGGTTAAGGAGAAAATATTGCAAGCAGCCAGAAAGAAACCCAGTATTGTGAAAATACAGTCGGGAAAACACAAGACCTAGTCTCTTCTACATTGAGGGATGGAAAGGCTTGGAATATAATATTCCAGAAGTCAAAGGAACCAGGATTCAAACCAGGAATCACCTACCCAGCAAAACTGAGTATAATACTTCAGGAAGAAAAATGGTCATTCAAAGAAGTAGAAGAATTTCAAGGATTTTTGATGAAAAGACCAGAGTTGAAGAGAAAGTTTGACTTTCAACACAAGAATCAAGTGAAGTATGAAAAGGTAAACAGAAAAGAGAAATGATAAGGGATTTACTAAAGTGGAACTGTTTACATTCCCATATGGAAAGATAATATCTGTAACTCTTGAGACTTTTCTCAGTATTTGGGTATTGGAAGGAATATGTATATATATATATATATATGTATATATATATATATACACACACACACACACACACATATATACATACACACACACGCACAAGTATGGACAGAAGGCACAGGGTGAGTTGAATAGGAAGGGATTATATAAAAAAATGAAAGTAAGGGGTGAGAGAAGAATATATTGGGAGGGGAAAGGGAGATGTGGAATGGGGCAAATTATCTTTCATAAAAGCAACAAGAAAAAGCTTTTTCAATGGAGCAGAAATGAAGAGAGGTTAGAGGAGAAAAGTGAAGTTTACTGAAATTGCATTTGGCTCAAGGAGGAGATAACATGCACTCAATTTGGTATGAAAATCTATCTTACTGTATAGGAAAGTGGGGGAGAAGGTGATAAGTCGAGTGTGGGGGGAGGATAGAAGAGAGGGCAAATGGGAAAAGGGAGTAATTAGAAGTAAACACTTTGGGGGAGGAAAAAGGTCAAAAGAGAGAATAGAATAAATGGGGTGCAGATAAGATGGAGGGAAATATAATTAGTCTGTTACAACATGACTATTATGAAAGTCTTTTGCGTAACTATACATGTATAGCTTGTATTGAATGACTTACCTTCTCATTGATGATGGGTGGGGAGGGAAGAAGTGAGAGAAGTTGGAACTCAAAGTTTTAGGAACGAATGTTGGGCATTGATTTTGCATGCAACTGGGGAATAAGAAATACAGGTAGTGGGATAGAGAAATCTATCTTGCCCTACACAAGAAAAGAGAGAAAATGAGGTTAAGTGAAGGGAGGGGTGTGATAGAAGGGGGGACAGATTGTGAGAAGGGGTAATCAGAATGCTCAGTGTCTTGGGGTGAGGGGAGGGGAGAGATAGGGAGAAAATTTGGAACTCAATATCTTCTGGAAATGAATGCTGAAAACTAAAAATAAAGAAACAAAGAAACAAATAAGTAAATGAAAATAAAAAATGAGGAAAATTATTTTCCTAAAACCTATGTCTAACCATATCACATTCTCCATTCAGTAATTTCTAGAAGCTTCTTATCACTCCCAGGATAAAATACAAAATCCTCTGGCATTCAAAACTTTTCATGAAATGTGTAAGTAGAATATCCTCATGTGGGTTCCCCCTATTTAATGAATTCACATGTCCAGTGTCCTGTAGGACGTTGTAGATACTTTGCTCAGCACTGGAAGACACATGGTTATATTAGATCAGAAGACTATAGCTGTAAACTTTTAAGGGATATCAAAGACAATCAAATCAAATCACCGTATATTTCAAGTGGTTCATTCTTTCAAAGACCTTAACATCATACACAGGCAGTGATCAGCAGTGTGATGGAAATAGAAGACTATTTGAGTCTGAATAGTCTGATTTCAGGTGATGGAGGACTTTGAATTCAATTTTACCTTCATCTGTAAGTGGGCTTATTTTATTTTTGTATTTCATTTTGATTGGCAGAGGATGTAGAGAGAGCTTTCACCTCCTACAGCACACTGACTGGAAATTCAGCAAGGAATGACCAGCTCAATCTCATTATTGAACTTTGACCCGTTCTGTTTTCCAATGTGGACTGATTCATCAGTTCTCATAAAATTTATGATAACCAAAACACCACTTGTGATCTTGGGAAGGAGTGAGCCATCTATCCATGAAATAAAGAGATATTGTTTCAGTGGAATTCTGCCCTTGTCAGTCCCTATCTGGATGCTTGGGTTCCATCTGGAGAAAGAAATTTTATGAAAGAACTTGATTAACTATACTACCTGGAAACGATGGACTCTGAGAATATCTTATCTGAGAGAAATTATTATTAATAACAAACGGTTTTGAGAGATTCAAATTGCTTACCACCTTTTCTTTTTATCTTAATTTTATTTTAAATGTGTGGAATAAAGCAAGTATTTCTATAACAGTGCAATAAAAATTAGATTGTATATGAAACTGCAAATCTACTATGCACAACTGGCTATTTCTTTCAAATATACAACAAAATTACCATGTACATTTTTTTCCCTATCTCCTTTCTTGCCCTAGAGAAATCTACCACTGGATTCAAATAGCCAAATAGATGTGTGCATGCACGCGCTCGCGCGCGCGCGTGTGTGTGTGTGCATGCCTATGTGTGTGTGTGTGAGTATGTATGAATTACCCAGACATCATCTAGAACCTCCGTAAATGCCACAATCTGTATGTTTGTTGAATAAACTCGGGAGTCTTTATATAGAGATGACAAGGCTATGAGGCAGAGGGTGGTAAAAGTGGTTTGCATGTTTAATTGCTATCTCATGGAAAGGAGATTGGAAGAGTTGCCTGAAGTGAAGGCATAAAAATCAACCAAAGAATGGAGTCATAGTACACTCTAAAGATGCCAGGGAATAGACAATAGAAGGGGCTGTCCCTTTGTAGAACAACTTTAAGAAAAACAGTAAATATTGGGAATTGAATAGATAGGATGTTTTTTAGTTATGATCTGGAACTAAAGGCCAGAGGTCCCTTCTCATCCAAATTCTGCGAGTCTGTGAACTCTGCCTTCCCAAACATTGACATTCATTTGTCTTTGTGGGCATATAAATTTGTTTCCAATCACAAATGTCAAAAACTTCACTTAATGAACATTTTCTTCTGAAGTCACTCAACTCTCCTGTATTTTAATGTCTTCTATATGCTCATCCCTCTAAAACAAGAAAATAATATAATCCAATGAGGGCAGTGACACGTAGTGCCTCAAAGACCAGACTTGTAGTTTGGAACGCCTGAGGTAATGTCTGATCATTTGAGACTTGGTAGCTGTATAATCAGGGACAAGTCACACAATCCCTGAGAGTTCCAGATAATTAACACTGTAAGAAAAAAAGGTTAGAAATGATTTGGTGATGAACATTAGAGAAGGTTGTTTCCACACTGGGAATTCTTTGGACTTCTGACATCACTGGACTGAACAACAACAAATCAGACAGAATAAAGCAAAATTTTGTCACATAAATCATATACAATGGTGTATTTTGTTTTGGGGGGCGGCTCTTGACCTTGAAGAATAAACAGATATCTCGACCATATTGCCAACAAAGAACAAGACCATTTTGAACATTTATCCCTTGTGACCCTGCTACCTTCCTATCAAGATGTAGGAGAGCTGACAAAAAATGGTGCCATACTGAGAAAAAAAACCTAGCGTGTAAGGTTTTTTATTTTTTTATTTTTATTTTTTTATTATCAGCCATGTTTCACTCTATTGGATTCAGTCAGTAAAAAATATGACAAAATCTAATCAAAAGAATATAAAAAAAAGGAATTGTCTCCCTCTTTTCTATAAAATGTAAAATATCTACAACTGTGACTTCAGCAATGATTTACTGCCTATATAAATGAGCAGCCACACCAATAGGCAGATGTCTGATGGGAAGGGGAGATAAATATTCATCAATATAGTTAATATGAAAACGTTTTCTTTTCTGCTACTTATTCCACTTTACTTATTTCTACTTGCTGGAGAGGTAGACGTATTAAAATATTAATTTTCCGCTTTACTGGAATGATTTTAGAGTCAAGTGCCATTAAAATTCCCGAATGTAAATATGAGAAAGGAGGATATGACTTGCACTAATCTTCTTCACTGGTTTAAAAAAATCTATTTATTTTCCTTTTTCAGCTACTGTTTCAAGTTTCTTTAAAACAAATGGCTTGAGAAGGTTTATATAGATGATGTTTAAGGTTGCATAAGGCTCCAACCAAATACATACATAAATACATACATACTTACATACATACATACACAAGTACATATGTGAATATATATGTATATTTTGTGTATCTATACACATACACACATATGAAAATAATGCTGTTAGTCATTTGAATCATGTCCAACTCTTTGTGACCCCATTTGGGTTTTCTCAGCAAAGATATTGTAGTGCTTTACTATTTCTTTCTCCAGCTCATTTTACAGATGGAGAAACTGTGGCACTGTGCTAGGTGACTTACTCAGGGTTATATGACTAGTTAGTATCTAAGGCTGGATTTGAACTCAGGTCCTTCCCAACTTCAGGCACAGCACTTTATCAACTGTGCCAACTTGCTGATCACACACAGAATCTACCTTACTCAGCACTGGCATTGTAACTTTTTGTTACTTTTTGTAACATTTAAATACGTTACTGACAGGACATTTTAGGGAGCCAGGCTGATTAACAGAATAGTTACCAATCTGTGTTAGCAGAAGGAGCTGTCTCCTTAGGAACTGCCCTGCACCAATGAAATCAGAGCTTATGTCTAGGGAAAACAAACATCCTTGGCTAAGTATATTCATGGCACTTTCATCTTCTCAAAACAAAGGCATCATTTTCATGAAGAAACAGGTTGCTAACAGTAGAATGTATTCAGAGTTGTGACCATGGCCTGTGAATTGGGAACATTCTCATGGAATGTGCCTATTGTCTGCCAGACTCTATGTGATTCTCTTCTGTATGCACACATGTGAAGGACATTGTCCAAGAGTAACAGGGAAAACTCTGAGAAAGCTGAGTGCAAGTTTTACCAAAGAAAGTAATATATCAGGACCTCTAAGTATAGACTACTGCTTGGAGATAAGGAGAATATGTTTTTATTTCTTGAATATGTTCTTTATTTCTTCTTTTACCCTCTTCTCCATAGGTTTTTTTTCTTTCAGTTAACACTATCAGAAAGGTTATTATTGATGAGTATTTGCTTAGTAGTAGGGCTACTGAATCAACACATCTTGGAAAAACTGGTTATAGGACTTAATAGGCTACACAAAAGGGAAGAAATAAACAGGAGAAATGGCTTGTAGAATAGGCAGAATTCATGACAAAAATATCTTCTCCATGCTACCTCTTCTTTGCAAGAGGCAACCATTCATTATGAGGTCATTGCTGTAGTAGACATTATAGATGTTTCTCACAGAGGAACCAATTAAAATGATTTTTTGCTGATCAATGATATAAGAAAAAAATAGCAATCATAAATGATATTTGCAAAGACCTAAAATGACCTGAAGTAGAGGTCTCTAGGAGAAAGAGTTCTGAACAATGTTTGGGGAGCCCTTTGTTTAAGAAAAATTGCAACCATATAGTAGGACTTTTTTCACAAGTGGCCAATATTTTTCCACCTTATTTTTACCCTGGAAGATGTCTGCCCATTTATGATGGAGAATTTTTGGTGGAGCAGTGGACATTTGTAATACCAGACCTAACTCGTGTCTGGCGCACAGTAAGGAGTTAATAAAAGCTTTTAGAACTGAAGGGAATAAGAGGAAGGTGACATTGTTTGCAAATTAGAAAACAGGAAACGTAATTTCAATTGCTATGAAATTGTTAACAGTTGGAACTCCCAAAATGTGGAATGGAACATAACTCCAAGGTTCACAAGTTTGTTGAGAGACATTAGACTTAATGCTTGGGCCCAGCAAACAGAACCAAGTATAGATTATGAAAAGGTCAAAAAAAGGTGAATTTCTTTTTAAAGGTAAATTATAAATACCTCTTATCGTTTGAAACTACTTAATGGTAGAATGATCATGTGGAGTGGTAGTGGGCACTGCCTTTCTGTTGATTAGAAAAAATTTTCTGGAGGAGCACTTATTGACTATATTTTGAAAGGGAAGCATTTTACAGTCTAGTTTGGAAATGAGGAGTGAAGGAAGATGCTTCCAAATAAGAAATTCTTTGGGAAGCTAGGTGGTACAGGGGACAGTCAGGAGTCAGGATTACCTAACCGTCTAGTCAAATTCCTGGAATTAAGTCCAGGGTTGTTTTTTGGGGGGGGAGGGGGTGATTTGGGAATGGAATTAGAATATTGAAGTAGATGATCAGAATGTAAGAGTTCAGGAGTGATTCATATATTATTTATGGTTATTAAGTAATTTTTATTTGATAAAACAAACTTTGTTGTGACCCAAAACCATTAAAACGTGTGCCCTAATGGAATTTTTTTTAATTTGCATGACCACCTCGATGATGAAGATATGTTTGCTTCCTAATTCTCCAAATGAGCAAAGTAAAGGAAAAAAACTATGCTGAAGATGGATATAATCATAACTGGCCCTTCACTGGTATCTGGAACTCATCTTTTCTTTCTTTAAGTCATCTTCCGCATATCTGTCAAGATTACTTTCTCCAGCTACAAAATCTCCAGGTGTGCCCTGTTACCTCTAGGATTGAAAGTTGCAATAAAAACAGAAGAAAAGACTAAACAAATGAGTGAACAATAAGAAAAACAAGAACAAATTCTTTTCTGATATCTAGGGAACTTCATAAGCTTCTTCATACCTATGTTTCTTCACTTCTAATATCCCTCATTATACTCATTTTGCTACAGTCAAATTGACCTCTTGCCAGTCCTCTCACATGACATGTCATCTCCCATCTCCATATCTTTGTACAGAATACTTCCCCCATAGACTCCTTCCTCACTTCTGCCTTTTAGAATTCTTGCCTTCTTACCAAATTCAGCTCAAGTACTTCCTCCTTTGTTATTGTTGTTTTGTCACTTCAGATTCTTTGTGATCCCATTTGGGGTTTTCTTGGCAAAGATACTGAAACGGTTTGCGATTTCCTTCTCCAACTAGTTTTACAGATGAGCAAACAGAGGAAGAAAGGGTTATGTGACTTTTCCAAGGTAACATAGCTAGTATCTGTGGCCCAATTTGAATTTGAATACATCACCAGAACTGGTGATGTCTCCACTGCACCACGACATGTGACCTTTCATGATCTGAGAATTGTTTTGAACAATCCTTCCGTTTAGTTATAATTTCCTTTTGCCATCTACTTTTGCTCGTAGCAAATCTGTCAAAATCCATATCATTTAGTTTCTTCTCTAGTATGAGTAAAAGAAGGAATGAGGGTATGAATGGATGAATATTATTTATTAGCGACCTAGTATATGCAAGCTCTGTACTAATTATTGTGGATTCTCAAGGAGAAAATGCATATATATATATATATATATATATATACATATATATATATATATATGTATATATACGTATGTATGTATATATACGTATATATATGAATTGTGACTAGAGAAAGGAGAAGTCACAGTAATAATGAATAAAACGGTAGGGTGTGTGATTGCTGATAGACCTTAAAAAGAAATAATGATAATCATGTTCTGATTACTTTCCACAGAAGAGGAGATTGGAAGCAGGAGTAATGAGGTACATGGTGATGTGACAGGAGATTTTCAAGCATGTCCACTTACTTCTTACCAGAAAATATTTTAATTTAGAATACCAATCACTAAGCTAATAGTCATGTGCTCATGGAATGTTTACAATCTATAATATTTAGAATTCTACTCATTCAGTTGAGTTATTTTGTATTTTGACTAGTTTCATGGAGTTCCATGTTAGAAAAATTCTTCACCATATATCAAAAGAAATGTGAAACGTGCAAATTGAGAGACATCTCCACTCCAAATGTTCATATGGATTATTTTGACTGACCTGTGGTCAATCCTTCTCAATTCATATTAGTCTCACCGCTTTCCCTTGTAGTGAGTCACTTTCCCTTGAACCTTGAACCTGACTTAGTGATGCAATTTTGGTCCTCTTTGAGCATGAAGGACAGCAATATGTTCTTGAAAAGTAGATGCAATATTGATGGTTTATCCAATATAGTAGTTTCTTTTATTCACATAGTATGGACTTCAAAAATCAAGGATCAACTCTATATTATCAGAAGATAACAGAGTCGAACTCTGTGGAGATTGTGCTGACATTTCATCTTAGTTGTAGCTTCACTTTCAGAACTGAGATTAAATACTGTTTTCCACCACTAAACCAGGGATGGCAAAACTGGAAAGGAGTTAATTATTAAAAAGATGACAATGTTGAACGATGAGACTCTAAGGTTTACCAGTGAGATTTATGAAAATGTTGAAATGTGTGATTTGAAAATGCCCGTAATTATTCAGGTTTCAGAAGACAAGGCTGTGGAATCACTTATTAACATGCCTCTGAAGACCTCATCTAGAAAGACACTTTGTACTTCACATTGACTGAAAGAAAAAACAAACAAACAAAACCCAAATACAAAGAGGACATGAACTCAAATTCAAAATCAGGTCATAAATACTGTAACTAGAAAGAAATTGACTGTCATCATATTATAAAGGAAAAGACCCTAACTGTAATTAGAGGGCCTACGTTTGACTGTGGATCTGCTCTTCATTTTCTGGGTAATGATGGAGAGGTCACTTGACCCCTCCCTATCAGTTGTTTCATCTGGAAAATAAGGGGATCAGATTAGCAAATATCTAATTCAAATTATATAGCCCACCACACAAAAGGAAGGATGTCTTGATAAGGTAAGGTATCTTTTAAACTTTCTTGACAGGGAAGATATAAAGTTTCCTTTCTGGAGGAATGTAAGGAACTGATTAATGTTTTAGTTTCATGTTTCAAACCCTTTACAATGTGACTGGAATGTAACTTACCTAAGTTTTTTGCACAAATAGTGCTCCATGAATGGAACAAAGACACTTTAAACTTACCTCTTAGGATACCTGGTTGTCCTTAAGGATAGGCTTATATGTCACCTCTTATAGGAAACTTGTCCTGATTTTGCTCACTTTTCACCAAATTAGCATGCATATTTATGTCCTACCCCTTGCATTGCTATACTTTGCCTTCTCTTTTTCCTTCCCTTTCCTTTCCTTGCTATCTTTCCATCTCTAGATCAGAGACACACCATATAAAATTATATATTTAAAGATATTTTTCCAATTACATGTCAAACCAATTTTATATTTCAGAGTTCTAAATATTCTCTTTTCCCTCCCTTTCCCCCTTATTAAGAAGTCAAACAATTTTGAATAGGTTATGCATGTGAATCTTGTGAAACATATTCTCGTATCAGTCATGTTTTGAAAGAAAAAAGAGACAAAAAATAAAGTTTTAAAAACCATTCCTTTCTATACATTCAGATTCTATCAGTTCTTTCTCTGAAACATGCTACTTGCCACTTCTTAGAGTATACTAATATTCCATCACAATTATATACCCCAACTTGTTTACCCATTCCCAACAGATAGGCATCCCTTCATTTTTCAATTCTTAGACACCATAAAATGAGCTACCAGACTTTATTTTAAAACAGTAATTTTCAAAACAATCTGGTGCTGGCTAAGGAATAGAGTGGTGGATCGGATCTTTCTCTAGAGGTAGATACTATTTTTCATCATACATCCGTTGCAATTATCTTAGTTTATTTTATTAATGAAAATAGCAAAATCATCCACAATTAATCATTGTACCCTACTGATGCTACTGTATACAATATTCTCTAATTTTTGCTCATTTCTCTCTTAATTACTTCATGAAAGTCTATCCACGTTTTCTGAGATGAAGTTCATCCTTTCTTATGGCACAATACTGTTCCATCACAGTCATGTACCATAATTTGTTCAGCCATTCCCCAATTGAGGGAAATTCTCTCAATTTGCACAAAAAGAGTTGCTATGATTTTTTGTATTTATAAATCTTTTTACTTTTTATCTCCTTGGAATGCTGATGTAGTATGGTCCAAGGGTACACACTGTTTTATAACCTTTTAAGTGCAGTTCACAACTGCTCTCCAGAATGTTTTGATAAATTCACAACAAATGCACTAGTGTCCCAATTTTTCACATCCCCTCCAAAGTTTGTCATTTTCGTTTTCTCTCATATTAACTGATCTAGTCAGCGTGAGGTGGTACCTCAAGGTGGCTTAAATTTTCATTTCTCTAATCAGTAGTCATATAGAGCATGTTTTTCTATATGAATATATAGCTTTGATTTCTTCTGAAACATGCCTATTCATATCTTTTGACAATTTCTCAAATTGGAAATGATTCATATTCTTATAAATTTGACTCAGTATTCTATCTGAGAAATAAAGAATTTAGACAAACTTTCTGGATTTTTCTTAATTTTCTTTTTTCCTTATAATCTCTACTACATTGGTATTGTTGGTGCAAAAACTTTTAAATGAAATATAAACAAGAGACCCTTGTATGCCATAATGGTTTCTCCCTCTTGCTTGATAATAAATTCTTCCTCTTTCCATCAATCTGAGAAGCAAAATATCTCATGCTCCCCTAATTTGCTTATGTTATTACATTTAATGTCTAAATCTTGCAATCCTCTCTGCTATCAAGTCTATTTTATAAGTAATTTCATCTCTTTCATGGTCACAAGTATGATTCCATCCTACTCTGATTATCTTTCTCTCTCTCTCTCTCTCTCTCTCTCTCTCTCTCTCTCTCTCTCTCTCTCTCTCTCTCTCTCTCTCTCTGTCTGTCTGTCTGTCTCTCTCTCTCTCCCCCTTCCTCTTCCTTCCTCCCTCCAACTCTTTTCTCTCTGTTCCTCCACAAAGGTATTTTGCTTCTTTCCCACCCTTTCCCTGATCATCTTCTCAACCTTTTCTTATTTTAAGCCTCTTCCCTCCTACTTGCCTGCATGGTAATATACATTTCTATATGCAACTGAGTATGTATGTTACTCCATCTCTGAGCCAAGAGAGTAAAGTTAGAACATTTCCTGTCACCCATCTATCAACCCAGTTTCCCCTCCATTGTAAAAAACCCTTTCATGCCACTTTTACCTGAGATAATTTACTCCATTCGATACCTTCTTTCCCCTTTCCCCCAGTGCACACCTCTTTTTCATCACTTAATTTTATTTTTTTAATTTTTTTAAAATTTGTTTATTTAAATTTTAACATTCATTTTCATAAAATTTTGGGTTCCAAATTTTCTCCCCATTTGTCCCCTCCCCCCACCCCAAACACCAAGCATTCTAATTGCCCCTATCACCAATCTGCCCTCCTTACAACATTCCTCCCTTCCCTTATCCCCATCTTCTCTTTTATCCTGTAGGGCCAGATAACTTTCTATACCCCATTACCTGTATATCTTATTTCCTACGAGCAAGAACACCACTCGGCAACTCTTCCTAAAACTTTGAGTTCCAACTTCCCTTCATCCCTCCCTCCCCACCCATTGTCTTTGGGAAGGCAAGCAATTCAATATAGGCCATATCTGTGCAGTTTTGAAAATGACTTCCACAATAGTCATGTTGTGTAAGACTGACTATATTTCCCTCCATCCTATCCTGCCCCCCATTGCTTCTATTCTCTCTTTTGATCGTGTCCCTCCCCAAGAGTGTTGACTTCAAATTGCTCCCTCCTCCCATTGCCCTCCCTTCCATCATCCCCCCCACCCTTCTTATCCCCTTCTCCCCTACTTTCCTGTATTGTAAGATAGTTTTTCATACCAAAATGAGTGTGCATTTTAATCCTTCCTTTAGTCGAATATGATGAGAGTAAACTTCATGTTTTTCTCTCACCTCCCTTCTTTTTATCTCCACTAAAAAATCTTTTGCTTGCCTCTTTTATGACAGATAATTTGCCCTATTCCATTTTTCCATTTCTCCTCTCTATATATTTCTCTCTCACCGTTTAATTTCATTTTTTTAAGATACGATCCCATCCTATTCATTTCACTCTGTGCTGTGTGTGTGTGTGTGTGTGTGTGTGTGTGTGTGTGTGTAATCTAACCAACTACCCAGATACTGAAAAGTTTCAAGAGTTACAAATATTGTCTTTCCATGTAGGAATGTGAACAGTTCAACGTTAGTAAGTCCCCTAAGAATTTTCTTTGTTGTTTACCTTTCCATGCTTCTCTTCATTCTTGTGTTTGAAAGTCAAATTTTCTTTTCAGCTCTGGTCTTTTCATCAAGGATGCTTGAAAGTCCTCAATTTTGTTGAAAGACTATTTTTCCCCTGAAATATTATACTCACTTTTTCTGGGTAGGTGATTCTTGGTTTTAGTCTTAGTTCCTTTGACTTCTGGAATATTATATTCCATGCCCTTTGATCCCTTAATGTAGAAACTGCTACATCTTGTGTTATCCTGATTGTATTTGCACAGTACTTGAATTGTTTCTTTCTAGCTGCTTGCAATATTTTCTCCTTCACCAAGGAACTCTGGAATTTGGCCACAATGTTCCTAGAAGTTTTTCTTTTAGGATCTCTTTCAGGAGGTGGTCAGTGGATTCTTTCAATATTTATTTTGCCCTCTGGTTCTAGAATATCAGGGCAGTTTTCCTTGATAATTTCATGAAAGATGATGTCTAGGCTCTTTTTTTGATCATGGCTTTCAGGTAGTCCCATAATTTTTAAATTGTGTCTCCTGGATCTATTTTCCAGGTGAGTTGTTTTTCCAATGAGATATTTCACATTACCTTCCATTTTTCATTCTTTTGGTTTTGTTTTGTGATTTCTTGGTTTCTCGTAAAGTCATTAGCCTCCATCTGCTCCATTCTAATTTTGAAAGAACTATTTTCTTCAGTGAGCTTTTGGAGCTCCTTTTCCATTTGGTTAATTCTGCTTTCTAAAGCATTCTTCTCTTCATTGGCTTTTTGATCCTCTTCTGCCAATTGAGTTAGCCTATTTTTAAAGGTGTTATTTTCCTCAGCATTTTTTGAGTCTCCTTTAGCAAGATGTTGACCTGCTTTTCATGCTTTTCTTGCATCTCTCTCATTTCTCTTCCCAGTTTTTCCTCCATCCTTCTAACTTGATTTTCAAAATCCTTTTTGATGGACTGAGCACATGGTATATTTATTTTGGGTGTATGGGATACAGAAGCCTTGACTTCTGTGTCTTTCCCTGATGGTAAGCATTGTTCTTCCTCATGTGAAAGGATGGGAGGAGATATCTGTTCCCCAAGAAAGTAACCTTCTATGGTCTAATTTTTTTTTCCCCTTTTCTGGGCATTTTCCCAGCCAGTGACTTGACTTCTGAGTGTCCTCTCCACACTCACCTCCCCACCAGATGTGCCCAGGTAGTCCTTGGGGGCTGAGATTCAAATGCTGCTCCTCAGCCTCAGGGCTTTGGGCGGGGGCGGGGCTGCTATTCAGTGTGAGATTAAGTTCAGCTGCTCAGGCGGGGGCAGGGCTGCAACACAGGTCTCATTTCCCTCACGAGTTTTACCTGGAGACCTTCAACCATGGATCTGAGCTCCTGCCTGCTTTGGGAGCCCCGTCTGCTGCTGCCTCTGCTGCTGCCTCCTGAGCGGCCTGAGTTATGGGGACACGCCACTCCCCTCTTGGCAAGCTGAAAAGTCCCTAAGAACTGCTTTGGCAGCGTCCCATAAGATTTGTAGG
The DNA here is from genome assembly GCF_028372415.1 of Notamacropus eugenii. NCBI lineage: Eukaryota > Metazoa > Chordata > Mammalia > Diprotodontia > Macropodidae > Notamacropus > Notamacropus eugenii. Next base: position 533,485,612 of record NC_092873.1, read on the forward strand.
TTGTCTCATTGTTGTCATTCTCTTGAATGAAGTTATTGATTGCTTCTATAGTTTGTAGTTGAGCACACTCATTCTTTACGATTAGATTGTTTAGTTTCCAATTAGTTTTTGTTTTATGTTTCTATGGCCTTTGATTGCATATAAATTTTAAAGCGTTATGGTTTGATAAAGATTCATTGGCTATCTCTGCCTTTCTGTACTGGATTGTGAGGTTTTTAGGCCCTAGTACTTGGTCAATTTTTATATATGTGCCATGTACTGCTGAGAAAAAGGTATATTCCTTTCTTTTCCCCCTCAGTTTTCTCCAGAGATCTATCAAATCTACCTTATTCAGAGTTCTATTCACTTCCTTAACTTCTTTCTTGTTTATTTCTGGTTAGATTTATGAAGTTCAAAGAGGAGGCAGTTGATGTCCCCCACTAGTACAGTTTTGCTATCCATTTCTTCCTGTAACTGTCTTACCTTCTCTAATAATTTGAATGCTATAGAATTTCGAACATATATGTTGAGTAATGAAATTACTTCATTGTCTATGGTGCCTTTTAGCAGGATACAGTTTCTTTCCTTATCTCTTTTGATTAGATCTATTTCTGCTTTTGCTTTGTCAGAGATTAGGATTGCTACCCCTGCTTTTTCATGTCAGCTGAATCACAATAAATTCTGCTCCAACCTTTTACCTTTACCTATGTGTATATCCCAGTTTCAAATGTGTTTCTTGTAAACAACATATTGTTGGATTATGGTTTTTAATCCGTTCTGCTTTCCATCCCTGTTTTATGGAAGAGTTCATTCCATTCATATTCACACTTATGATTACTATTTCTGTCTTTCCCTCCATCCTCTTTCCCCTTTTTTATGCTTTTAGTTCTCCCTTACCCCTTCCCCTCCCCAATAGAGTTTTAAATTTTGACCATCCCCTCCCTCAGTCTTCCCTCTTTTCTTTCAACCACCTCCTTTTTAATCCCCCTTTCCCTTACTGCTTTTTCCCTCCCTTTTAATTTCCCCACTGTTTTCTTCCCCCCTTTCCCACTATTGTCTATAGAGGTGGTTATATTTCTATACTTGACTGATTTTGTTGTACTCTCCTTGAACTCAATCAGATAAGAGTGCCTTTCAAGCAATCCTCATCTTCCTCCCCTCTTTCCCTCTACTGTAATATATTTTTGCTCCTCTTCCTGGGACGGAATTTTTTTTTCCTTCCTCCTCCTTTTCATATCTCCCATTACAATCCCTTCACACCCTTAAATCACATTTGTTATCATTATAGCCTTTAATTTATACCCACTTCCTCTATCCATGTGTATCCCTTTTACATTTCATAATAAATCTATAATTCTCAAGATTAACAAGGATCATCTTCCCTTATAGGGATCTACCAACTTGCCCATATTATGTAACAAGTTGGGTTTTTTCCTCCCAGTTTACTTCTTTATTCCTCTGTTGAGATTTGTGTTTGAAGATCAGATTTTCTGTTGAGTTCTGGTCCTTTCATCAGGAAGGTCTGGAAATCCTTTATTTCACTGAATGTCCATCTTCTTGCCTGAAATATTATGTTCACCTTTGCTGGGTAATTAATCCTCGGTTGTAGTCCCAGATCCTTTGCCCTACAGAATATCATATTACAATTCCTTTGATCTTTTAATGCAGAAGCTGCAAGGTTCTGTGTTATCCTGACTAGAACTCCTTGATATTTGAATTGTTTATTTCTCCTCTGCTCCTCTGCTGCCTGAAACATTTTCTCCTTCACTTGATAGTTCTGGAATTTGGCAACAATATTCCTTGGTGATTTTATTTTGGGGTCCCTTTCAGGAGGTGAACGGTGGAGTCTTTTGATGACTATTTTGCCCTCTGGATCTAGGACTTCTGTGCAATTTTCCTTGATGAGTTCTTGGATGATACTCTTTTCTTTTCATCATGGCTTTCTGGTAGGTCAGTAATCCTTAGATTTTTCTTTCTTGGATCTATTTTCCAGGTCAGTTGTTTTTCCAATACGATGTTTTACATTTTCTTCTGCCTTTTCATTCTTTAGATTTGATTTGACTTATTCTTGATGGCTCATAGATTCATTAGCTTCTATTTGCCCAATTCTACTTTTTATCAAATTGTTTTCTTCTGTTAACTTTTGCATCTTATTTTACGTCTGTCGAATTGTTCCTTTTAAGGAGTTATTTTCATCAGTTAGCTTTATAATTCCTTTCCCATTTGTCCAATTTTCCTTTTTAAGAAGATTTTCTATTCAGTGAATTCTTTTCCCATATTTTAATATCATTTATCAGTTTTTCTTCTATTTCTCTAACTTGAGTTTAATATAAAAATCCTTCCAGAGCTTTTCCAAGAAGGCTCTTTGTGCTTCTGATCAGTTCATATTCCTTTCTGAAATTTCAGATGGGAATATATTCTCAATGCTGACTTCTTTGATATTTGTGTTTTGGTCCTTGCCCCCATAGAAAGAGTCTATGGTCTTTTCTTTTTTGCTTTGCTTTTTTTACTCACGATCATAACCGTTTTCCTGGTTTGTAAGGTAAATCTCTGTGTCTGGCATAAGGAGGTATGTTCCACAGTTCTTGCACCTAAAACTTGAGGCTTTGTGTGTTGTGGCCTCTGGTCCTTGCAGCCAGAAATTAAATGCTTCAGCTTACCTGGTGCTGATCTGGCTGGTGTTTGAAAGCAGAGGCCACTTGGGACTTTTTGGGTATCCCCACAGTTACCTTGGAGGTAGCTGGTTAAGTGTGTGTGTGTGTGTGTGTGTGTGTGTGTGTGTGTCTGTGTCTGTGTCTGTGTCTGTGTTTGTCGGGGGAGAGGGGTGGTCTGGACACAGGAGACTCCTCTGCTGAGTTAGAACATAGGGAGACTCAGTTTTCTGCTCTAGTGTCTTCCCGATTCCACTGGGGTGCTGAGGCATGCTTGGGGTCCTGATGTTGGCAGTTGCTGGCTTCTCCCTGCTGGGGCTCAGGATCTTCACCCAGTTTATTGATGTGGCACCATCTGGGACAGCTCAGATTCTGCACTGGTCACTTTTGGCTACAGCAAGAAGGACCCTCATTAGCGAGTTGAGAATCTGTTTACCCCTTCTGCTGCTCCCACTGTTCCAGAGTTTTTTCCTGGGGAGATAATCTCTGATCTGGTCAAGATCAACAAGGGGAGGGAGATAACAATTACCAATCACCCCATCATCTTGGCTCCCAGAAGACCTTGTAAATTAAAAGAAAAAAGAAAAAACTAAGCAAACATAGTGACTTATACAATTTCTTCATTTGTAAAATGTGAATCGCAATAGCACCTAGCTCCCAAAATTGATGTGAAAATATGAGATAATATTTATAGAGGGTTTTGGAAACTTTAAAGAGATAAATAAATGTCTTATTATTGTTGTTGTTGTTTTTACCAGGCCAGGGATGTCAATTATATTAGGGATTCCTAGTGAGTTAATTTCCTCAGACCAGATCAGATAAGCACCATCTCAGCACCTTCAGGATTTTAGAGAATTGCCTGGAAGCACTGGACAACTGGAGAGAGGAGAGTTTAATGTAAACCTTCAGTAGTACCAGTTCGGTGTTTCTTTTTCCCCATTTTCTGTCCTATTTATTTTCATCTAAGACTCCTTAGTGAACTGATGTAGAAAATATCTGATAAAGAAAGTTCTTCTAAAAAAATTTTCAACTGATTTTTAATTTCTGGTCGTAGAGAGCTACATGAAATAACCAATGGTTAAGGGACAGATCCATGATGATATAACCTATGTATGTTGTACAGTGGGCTCACACTCTTTTGCTCTGAACTCCAAGGCTGTCTCTGTAGCCCCTCATATTTTTATTAATGGTTAATATTGATTTTAATAAAATATTAATAAATGTGTCAATGCTTGAAATTACACGAACTTGTGAGGCAAAGGTGAAGAGAGAGACAGAACTCCAGGTATGGGGGACAAAGCACAATAACATGGAGATGGAATATGGTATGTTTGTTTGACAGGAAAGTGAGGAAGGACACTATTTCTCAATTGTGGAGGTCTTAGAAGAAAGCAAAGCACTAAAACTCAAAAGGAAAGCAGTGACAATGCTATGAGTAACCTCACATGCCAAGAATAAATCTTCATATCTGTTCCTTCAAGTAATGAGGAACCACAAGAGTTTATTCAAAAGCAAGGGGAGTGGGGAAGAGCCAAGAAGGCAGGGTAGAAAGACACACATATGCTAGCTCTGAAACCCACAGCCCATAAAATACCTGTAAAGAAAAACTCCCAAAAAATTCTGGAGCAGCAGAAGCCACAGAACGATGGAGTGGAGGAGATTTCTGCTCCAGAGAGACCTGAAAAACTGACCTGAAAGGTCCGTTGCGCACCAGACCCGGAGCAGAGACCAGCCTTGCCTTGGCCGCAAGTCAGCGAGACCAGCAGATCCAAGCAGGCTTCAGGGAGAGAATCTCCAGCAGCAGCGCAGGTCGCTACACCCACAGGTGCTGAAGGTCGGTGAGAGGGTCTCTTTGGCTGGTCGAGAGGGGAGTGGAGTGTCCCCATAACTCAGGTCCCTCAGGAGGCAGCAGCAGAGGCAGCACCAGACAGGGGCTTCCAAAGCAGGCAGGAGCTTGGATCCATTGTTGAAGGTCTCAGTATAAACCCCCTGAAGGAAGTGAGCCCCAAGTGGCAGCCCTGCACCCACCTGAGCAGCTGAACTTAATCTCACACTGAATAGCAGCCCCACCCCCGCCCAAAGCCCTGAGGCTGGGAAACAGCATTTGAATCTCAGCCCCCAAGCGCTGGCTGGGAGGATCTAGAGGCCAAGTGTGTGTGAAGAGAATATTCAGAAGTCAAGTCACTTGCTGGGAAAATGCCCAGAAAAGGGAAAAAAAAGACCATAGAAGGCTACTTTCTTGGTGAACAGGTATCTCTTCCCTTCCTTTCTGATGAGGAAGAACAATGCTTACCGTCAGGCGAAGACACAGAAGTCAAGGCTTCTGTATCCCAAACATCCAGAATAAATATTCCATGGTTTCAGGCCATGGAAGAGCTCCAAAAGGATTTTGAAAATCAAGTAAGAGAGGTGGAGAAAAAACTGGGAAGAGAAATGAGAGAGATGAAAGAAGAGTATGAGAATCAGGTCCACACCAAGCTAAACGAGACGCCCAAAAAAATGCTGAAGAAAATAACACCTTGAAAAATAAGCTAACTCAATTGGCAAAAGAGGTTCAAAAAGTCAATGAGGAGAAGAATGCTTTCAAAAGCAGAATTAGCCAAATGGAAAAGCAGGTTCAAAAGCTCACTGAAGAAAATAGTTCTTTCAAAATTTGAATGGAACAGATGGAGGCTAATGACTTTATGAGAAACCAAGAAATCACAAAACAAAACCAAAAGAATGAAAAAATGGAAGAAAATGTGAAATATCGCATTGGAAAAACAACTGACCTGGAAAATAGATCCAGGAGAGACAATTTAAAAATTATGGGACTACCTGAAAGCCATGATCAAAAAAAGAGCCTAGACCTCATCTTTCATGAAATTATCAAGGAAAACTGCCCTGATATTCAAAACCAGAGGGCAAAATAACTATCCAAGGAATCCACAGATCACCTCCTGATAGATATCCAAAAAGAGAAACTCCTAGGAACATTGTGGCCAAATTCCAGAGTTCCCTGGTCAAGGAGAAAATATTGCAAGCAGCTGGAAAGAAATTCAAATATTGTGGAAATACAATCAGGATAACACAAGATCTAGCAGCTTATACATTAAGGGATCGAAGGGCGTGGAATAGGATATTCTAGAAGTCAAAGGAACTAAGACTAAAACCAAGAATCACCTATCCAGCAAAACTGAGTATAATACTTCAGGGGAAAAAGTGGTCTTTCAATGAAATCGAGGACTTTCAAGCATTCTTGATGAAAAGATCAGAGCTGAAAAGAAAGTTTGACTTTCAACACAAGAATGAAGAGAAGCATGAAAAGGTAAACAGCAAAGAAAAGTCATAAGGGACTTTACTAAAGTTGAACTGTTCACATTCCTACATGGAAAGATAATATTTGTAACTCTTGAAACTTTTCAGTATCTGGGTAGTTGGTGGGTTTACATACACACATACACGTGCACACACACACACACATAGACAGAGAGCACAGAGGGAATGGAATAGGATGGGATCGTATCTTAAAAAAATGAAATTAAGCAGTGAGAGAGAAATATATTGGGAGGAGAAAGGGAGAAATGGAATCGGGCAAATTATCTCTCATAAAAGAGGCAGGCAAAAGATTTTTTAGTGGAGGGAAAAAGAGGGGAGGTGAGAGGAAAACATGAAGTTTACTCTCATCACACGACTCAAGGAAGGAACAAAATACACACTCATTTTGGTATGAAAACCTATCTTACAATACAGGAAAGTGGGGGAGAAGGGGATAAGCAGGGTGGGGGAGATGATGGAAGGGAGGGCAATGGGAGGAGGGAGCAATACGAAGCAACACTCTTTGGGAGGGACAGGATCAGAAAAGAGAATAGAAACAATGGGGGGGCAGGATAGGATTGAGGGAAATATAGTTAGTCTTACACAACACCACTGTTATGAAAGTCATTTGCAAAACTACACAGATATGGCCTATATTGAATTGCTTGCCTTCTCAAAGAGAATGGGTGGGCAGGGAGGGATGAAGAGAAGTTGGAACTCAAAGTTATAGGAACAACTGTCAAATACTGTTCTTGCTACTAGGAAATAAGAAATACAGGTAATGGGGTACAGAATGTTTTCTGGCCCTACAGGACAAAAGAGAAGATGGGGACAAGGGGAGGGAGGGGTGATAGAAGAGCGAGCAGATTGGTGATAGGGGCAATCAGAATGCTCAGTGTTTTGGGGTGGGGGGAGGGGACAAACGGGCAGAAAATTTGGAACCCAAAATTTTGTGAAAATGAATGTTGAAAGTTAAATAAATAAATTTTAAAAGTTTAAAAAAAAGAAAAACAAGGGGAGCTTTGGAACAAAGCACTTTGGTAGCACAGTGGAAGAAAGATTGGAAAGGATAGAGTCTTGGGGCAATGAGACCCTAAATAACAACATATACCTTCCTATGTGTTAATAGATGTAGCAGAATTGCTTATAATAGCTGCTAATGTATTGGGTAAGAATGGGATAGCTTCCACATTCAGTCAAAAGCAAGGGCAGGAGATTTTCATTTTAAAAAAGAAATCATACATTATATTCAGGAAGGCTTTTTCTCCCACATTGCTTTGCATGTCATTTGTTTGGTTATTAGGCCTCATAGTCATTGCCTGGCACTCTCCCCACTCTCCCTTCCACACCATTCGACTTCCATTTCTCTACAGATCATAAGAGCTTTTAAACACGGATGTATGTTTTCTTTTCTATTAATCCCTTTATTTTTTTTACATCTGTGATATCACCAAAGTGAATACTGCCGTAAATGAATGTGTGTGATCTGAATGCATACACAAAAGATCAAATGCTTTGGTCTATAAAAGTATATGGATTTGATTCAATTAGGGACTATGACATTAGGATGGTGGGGGTCATGTTTGGAATAGATTTGAAAATTCCTTCAGTAGGAGTATAGGTTGTATACATAGAATGGAATTTTTTAATTACGAAAGAGATTTCATGATAAAATTACATTCTTTTACGTAGGAACATCATATGTAATACTGCTGCAGAATGATAACTTTTAGCATTAACAGTAATGAAGCTTTAGTATCATGCATGGGAGTCATTTAAATTGAAGCTGAAAAGATAATGTTTGCATGAAATGTGTTAAAAAGACAAAATATACAGAATATAGGTCCATTCCCAGTTACCCTATAGGAAAAATGAGTCAACACATTTGTCTATTTTTCTATCTACATGTGTGTGTATATTTACATACCCTTATATAAACACATGCATATATACGTATGTGTGTATATGTATATCCATATTCCTTGGGTCCTAGCACTGATATGTGAAAAGTTAAGAGATTCAGACAGTTTGTATGTATACACACATATTTAATAATCAATACTTTGTTTCTAAAATGCTACATTTCAATTATTCAGTATTTAGTGAAATTAGCCATGTGGTATTAATAGGATAACTGGGAGTTATGAAGGAGGGTAAGGGAAAGATAATCAGTACAATGTCAGTTCATTGGTTAGCACAAGGTGGGATGGGGATGGGGATAGGATTGAATATACAGATAGATAGACGGACAGACAGACAGACAGACAGACAGACAGACAGACAGACAGACAGACAGATAGATAGATAGATAGATAGATAGATAGATAGATAGATAGATATAGATATATCTATCTATATATTATATATCTTTTTGAATTGTATTACTCCATTCCTTTTGTACAATCTTTTCCTTTGAGAAATGATCATTATTCATATCAAGACCCTTATTGTGAACTCCTTATGCATCAGGCATCATGATGGGCAATGAGAAATATATTCTTAATATGGCCTTTAGTTACAATATATTCTTCCCACTTTAAGTATGGAACTTAATAATGTCTTCAAAAGGTCTCCTAGGCAAAGTGCACTACCTTTTTTTCCAAATCCAGGATTACAAATACATTCTTGGCTCTTCCAGCCACCACTGAATCCCCTCTTTTCTAAACTCCTAAAGTAAATATTGTTTTTAACCACTTAATATGGACAGTTGATCAACAGGTACTTTTAAAATTTATTTTTATGTTGATCCATTTTATTTTTCTGTCTTAAAAATCAATCATAACTTCATAAAATTAGAAGTCAGATATAAGTAGTAGAATCGAATCCTTCCTGTTGTATATAAGGAAGGTGTTTTATCCATAGTTTTATAGCTGGCAAGTGTCTGAGGGGGAATTTGAAATTTTACTTTTCTGACTACAAGTCCCTTCCACTATCCACTAATGTAATGCCTCCTCTCAATATTTTCTTTAAAAACCTACAATGTGCAGTTCAAACCTAATATTTTATTGATATCAACTTAAATATTAAGTTAAATTAATAGAAAGCAATAGTCACAATAAGAAGATGAAAGCAGATCAGTCAAAAAACAATGGATTTCACTGAGATACAACAATATGCTGTATCTTACAGAAGGGTTGGCACAGTGCCAAGCCTAGAGGCCTGTATTGGGCTACCCGAGTCTTTCTTACCTCACCTCCGAGGTCTTCGGCTGGCCACGCCGGATGCACATATGAGAGAAAGGACGTTCCAGAGTCGAACAGGGGTTGAGCTTTATTACAGGGTCTAGTTACAAGTGCAGGGGGGTCTTCCTTAGGAGGAAGAGGGGGAGATTTCCTAAGGAGGCTAAGCTTAAGGGATTGGAAGTAGAAGTACAAGCGGGGAGAGAGGGGGAGGGGAGAGAGGAAAGAAAAGAAACGGAGCCTACTGTCCTCTTGGCTCCACACGTGCTAAGAGCTTTTAGGCTTCCTCAATCCTACTTAACCTTCAGCCGCACAGTTTGCATCTCAATACCGTGCTGTTAGGGAACTAGGTGTGCTCCAATCCAGGACAATCTCGAGGGCAGGGAGACTCCACCCATCACGTATCTCCCGGGGAGAGGCGGAAATACCCGAGCTAGCCGAGCTAGCTCAGTCTGACCTTCTCGAATCCCCGCTGTTCATGGAGGGCCTCGTAAGACTCTGAGATTTAGAAGTCCCACTTTTACCCGCCCGAGACCATCCACACGGAATTGAGCTTCCAATCCCAACAGCACAGGAAGATGGAAGGAGAGGAATCTGCGTCAATTTATTTCAACCAGTGGAATAATTCCTCTTATAGGAATTAATGAGAATGAGAAAATTTTTACTTTTATTTTACTTTAAGTATGCATTTGATATGAAGTAACCCCACCTGATGCAAAAATGAATAATTATTTGTCAATGCATGCCCCTTTTGGTATCACTTTCAACATTTTCAAAATTTCATTTTTTATCACATAAAAGAAGGGTACTCTTTTTATGGTTAGTGAGACCTCTGATAAAGATGTCTTTGTGGAGTAGTGCCTGTGATCGTAGTTTCTGATATGCTTACAGAGTCAAGGAAAGCGTTTACTGGTACTTGTGTCCTAAACTCACTGTCAATCAGTGTGTTCAGAAGACATAGCTCATTTCTAAGCTTTTCTATCCAGACTACATCTCTGCCATTGATTGTCATGAAAATCAGTACTAAAAAAGGCCAGAATGAATCGTGAAAAAATAAGCAGAAAAATAAGAGCCCCAGGGAAAAGAGTTTCTACATATCAAAGGCAGAGAGATTAAAAAAATTAAAAAAGCAGAAAGGATCAACAATATCAAATACCGTAGAGAACATCATCGACAAAAGTGAAGAAGAAATATTAATTTTGAGAGATTTTAAAATCCAATCCTGTTTATTGTCTAATGTTTCCTGAGACAGTAGGAAAAGAGATAAAATTGTTGTTGTTCAGTTGTTTCGGTCATGTCCAACTCTGTGTGACCCCATCTGGGTATTTCTTGGCAAGGATACTGGAGTGAGTATATAGGATAAGTGACTTGCACAGGACTGAATCCATAATAAGTGTTTGATACCATATTTAAACTGCGTTCTTCCTGACGCCAAGCATGGTGTTTTATCCACTGTGCCACCTACCAGCCCAGAGAAGGAATTACTTATTTAGCATTCATGGCTGAAAGAAACTATAGAAGATATTGGTTTCAGATGAGTTTGCTTATTTAAAGATGATAAAACTGAGGTCCCTAGACTAAGTAGATGATACCACAACTCTCTACCAGGAAATGGCAATGACCCTTTCATTCAGCTAAATGGTATAGCAGAGATAGCATTGGCCCTAGAGTCAGGAAAATCTGAGTTTAAACCTGGCCTTAGATATTTCTAGCTATTTTACCCCGATCTAGTTTATTAACTTCTGTTTTACTCAGTTTACTCAATTATAATTTTAATAACTATAAGACTTAACTACCTTGCAATATTGCTATGAATACCAAATGGAAGAATATTATTAAAATAACACTTAGTACAGTGCCTGCCTCATAGTAGATGCATGTTAGTTTTTTTCTTTCTTTACATACATAGAAGATGAGGAAGAATTGAAGACCCATTGAGTCAAGGTGACTTGTCTAATTCATACTTGCAGGATTCAGAAGATTTTAAAATTATGAGGTGAAAACTTAATTGTCTCTATTCCTACACCTAATTGTATTTCCACTATAAATTTATAAACTTTATCCCTATTGTTAACTTTAATTAAAAATTATGGATATATGTTGTTTACATGGCATGTTATCACTTATAAGAAAGAATGGGAAAGGAGAAAATACTTATGGAAAATGAAGAAACACATAACCAAAGTCAGATATTTTAATCAGTTTTCCATACTTGTAATCCTTTATTTCTGCAAGCATTCATCTACTAATGTTTCTGCTTACTCTACTTTGCATCAGTTTAAAAGTTATTACACACTTCTCCATATTCTTCATACTCACCAGAATTTTTAGTATTGTATTTTATTATTTTAAGGTTTTTATTTAGAGAACTCTTTGCTCATGTATTCCTTGATCATTGGTCTATTGAGAAATGCATCTTGGTGCTACATATTTGTGTTTGTACGATATATACATACATATATACACACATATTCACATAAATACATATATGTATGTGTGTACATGTGTATGTAGGTATATATAGGCATGTGTAAACATACATATGTATGTGTACATATATTCACACACATATATGAACCTTGTAAGAAAAAATGTAATATAAATATATTTCTTCAAATCTCATTGGATTGTTTCTTTTCTCATCTCAGTTATATCTTTTTTACGAAAATAAAATCTTTGACTTTCTTAAACATAAAATTACATATTATATTATTTCCAATCAACTCTGTTCCATGTTTATAAGGAATCCTCTCTCCTACCCTAACCTACTCAGAGACCTGAAAGTGAAAGATTTTCAGCTTCTTGTTGTGTTCTTTAATGGTCAGGCCACATATATATTTAAAAATTATTGTGGCATATTTTACATGATGTTGGTCTACATATGATTTCTGCCAAACTACTTTACATTTTTCCCCAGTAATTCTTGGAATTAACAGGAATTTTTACCCATGAAATTTGGTTCTCAGAGATATTGAATGTTAAGTTATTTGGTTCAGTTTTTTCTCATCCCTCCTAATTTAAATGGTGTTGCCTATGTGCAACTTCTATGTTTGATCTGACAAATAGATTTTATAAATATTACTTTTGCATTATAATTGATGTCTTAAAATGTTACTCTCCCCTCATTACCCCTTTTTCATTGATTGCTTTGAAATTCTAGTCATTTGATTTCTCAAAATGGTTTTTAATTTTTTTTTTCTAGCTATTGAAGTTTCCATAGTTGGGCAAATTTGCTGCTATTTCCTTAAATATGGTAATTTGTTTTGGAATGTATATTGATGTCTATCATATTGGTAATATACAATCCTGAATGTAGTTACTTGTAATTCTACATTTCATTAATTGATGTTTTATAATTATGTGTATAGATTTCTATGTATCAATATATATATATATAACTATATATATATACACACAAACAGAAATATATGCATATATGTATATTAATCAGAAAGACTAAATATTGACATTGTGAGTGTCACTGAACTGAAATAGATGGAAATGGATGAATTTCATTACGGTGATCATTACCTATGGCACCATGGGCAAGAATCCTCTAGAACAAATGCATTCATTCTCATGGAATTATAGAGAGAAAATGGACTTTTCCTCATAGACAAACAGAGTGAAAAATTTATTACTGGAGTATAATTTCAATGTTGCCAGAGAAATATGTTTTTAAGACAAACTATTCAATATCACACTACTGAACATCTATGCTTCAACAGTAAATGACAAAAAGGTAAACATTGATGAGTTCTATGAAGACCTCCAGCATTATCTAGAAATAACACACACACACACACACACACACACACACACAGTGTTATGGTCATCATAGGGGATTGGAATGCTGAACTAGGAAATCACTAGATAACTGGAAAAATAAGCAAATTTAGTCTTGGAGTACAAAATGAAACAGGGGATTTACAAATAGAATTTTGTCAATTTAACACATTGGTCATAACAAACACTTTTTTTCAACAAGGCAAAAGAGAGTTCTATACATAGACATCAACAGATGGTCAGAATAAAAAAAATATATATTGATTATATGCTTTGTAGCCAAAAATGAAAAACCTCTATACAGTTAGTTAATAAGACATGATTGTGGCTCAGATCATGAGGTTCTTATTGAAAAATTCAGATTTAAATTGAAGAAAGTATGAAAAAGCAACAGTACATATAGGCATGAGCTAAATAACATCCCTTATGAAATTCAAGTAGAAGTTATGAATAAATTCAAAGAAAGCAAAAAAAAAAAGTTTTCTTCAACGGAAGGGAAAAGGGAGGTATGAGAAGGAAAAACTGAAGCTTACTCTCATCACATTTGACTTAAAGAGGGAGTAACTTGTGCATTCAGTTTGGTATGAAAATCTATCTTGCCCTACAGGAAAGTAGGGGAGAAGAGGATAAGTGGAGTGTGGGGATCATGATAGAAGTGAGGGACAAGGTCAAAACACAGAATAGAATAAATAGAATAAAATGAAGGGAACAATAGTTAGTTTTTTACCACATGACTTTTATGGAAGTCGTTTCCATAACTACACATGTATAACCTTGCCTCCTTAATGGGGATGAGTGGGGAGGGAGGAAGGGAGAGAAGTTGGAACTAAAAGTTTTAGAAATGAATGTTAAAAGTTGTTTTCGCATGCAAATGGAAAATAAGAAGTACAGGTAATGAGGTATAGAAATCTATCTTGCCTTACAAGAAAAGAGAAGAGATGAGGATAAGGGAAGGAAAGGGTGTAATGGAAGGGAAGGCATATTGAAGGAAGTGGTAATCAGCATGCAAAACATTATAGGTGGAGGGCGGGGAGAGATAAGGAGAAAATTCGGAACTCAAAATCTTGTGGAAGTGAATGTTGTAAACTAAAAATAAATAAATAAATAAAGATTTAAAAAAAAATTTAAAAAAAACATCTAGTAGATAGAGTACCTGAAGAGCTATGGACAGATGTTTACTATATAATACAGATGAAAGCAACAAGACAGATCCCAAAGGAAAAAAAAAGAAAAAGGAGATAAAATGACTGCTTCATGAGGCTTTTCAAATAGCTAAGAAAACAAAGAAAAGGAAGGGTCAAGGAAAACAAGAAAAATATACCTAAATGAATCCAGAATTTCAGTAAATAACAAGAGATCAGGTTTTCTTAAATGAGCAATGACAAAAAAAATAGAAGAAAACAATAGGAATGGGAAGGTCGAGAGATTACTTCAAGAAAATTAGAGATAAGAAGGACATGCTTCATGCCAAAATGGTATGGCAAAAATGGCAAGGATGTAGTAGAAAGGGAAGAGATTAAATATCAAGAGTACACAAAAGAATGATAAAAGATGATGACTTTGTCTGCTCATCCTTCAAATGGAGATGGCGATATTTACACTACATTGCTTATAAAAGACAAATATGCAGACTAGTAAATAGAATATGTAGCAAACCTTTCTTATTTTGTTCTACTTTAATGTGTTTTTAAAGATTTATTTTTAATTCAATTTTATTTAATTTAATGCTAATTTATTTCCTTCTTTCCTTTTCCTTTCCCACCCATTGTGAAAATAAGAAAAAGAAACCACATGTATACAGGCATGAAAAGCAAATTGCTACTTTAGACATTTTAAAAGGAGAAAAAGGGAGAAAAGAAGAAAAAATCTAAAAGAAAGAAAGGTAACGAGAAGCAAAAAGGAAAAAAAGAAGAAATAATGTTTTCATTTGCACTCTGAATCCATCATCTTTTTATCGGGAAGTGGATATTATATTTCATCATATTTCTTTTTATATAATTGGTTATTTTTTTAACCAGCATTCTTATCTTTCAAAGTTATTTATATTTAAGATATTATTACCACACAAATGATTCTCCTGGTTAAACTCACTTCATTTTGCATCATTTCACACTTGTCTTCCCAGATTTTGTGAAGTTTTCTCCATCATTTCATACAGCACCATACTATTCCATCATATTCAGACACTTTAATTTTTTTCATCCATTCCCCAATTGATGAGCATCCCTTCAACTTCTAATTCTTTGCCACCTCAAAATATCTTCTTTGACTTTTTAGTCACTAGTGTTTTGAAATAGCTCTAATGATTTTTCTCTCACTTCCTATTGGACTTTGTAGGAAATATACAGATATACTAGCAATTTTTATGGCTCTTTTTAAGATCCTACCATATTATTGACATTTAATAGTTTCAATTAATTATTTATTAGTGAATAACTTTTTACCTAAAAATTTTTGTTTTTTTCCTTTAATCTCTTTTGGGTATAAACCTAGTAGTGGTATTAGTGGATTGAAAGAGATCCACACTTTAATAGCTTTTTTAATATAGTTCCAAACTGCTTTCCAGAATGACTGGCCAAATTTAAATCTTCATCTGTTGCCAGAAAGAAACAATTTAGGTATCATGGGGCTGCAGTCAGGATAAAACAAGATTTAGCAGCTTCTACATTAAAGAATTGGAGGGCTTATAATTTGAGATTACAGAGAGTAAAAGAACCGAGATTATAACTAATAATTACTTATCCAATAGAACTGAACATAAGCTTTCAGAAGAAAAAAATAAACATTCAATGAAATGGAGGACTTTCAAGCATTCTTGATGAAAATACTAAAGCTGAATAGAAAATTTGACTTTCAAATACAAGATTCAAAAGAATTACAAGAAAACTAAAAAGGAAAGGGAAATCATAAGGGACTAAATAAGGTTGAACTGTTTATATCTCTATGGGAATATGACGATATTTTTAACTCATAAGTTAAAGGGAAGATGACACTTTCAAGTGATAAGATCTTTCTCATTTTTAGGGCAACTTGAAGTAAATACACACACACACACACATACACACATGCACACAAACACAGAGGGCCAAGTAACGAGCTGAATATGAATAGATGATATCTGAAAAACTCAAATTAATATTTGAGAGAGGAATGTTCTGGAAGAAAGGAAAAGGGAGAGATATAATGGAGCAAATCTCATATAAAAGTTACAAGAAAAAGCTTTTTCAGTGGAGGGGAAGAAAGGTGAAGTGAAGGAGAGTGAGTGAACCATAATCTCAATAGAATGGGCTCAAGCAGGGAATAATATAGTTACTCAACTGGCTATAGAAATCTATACTACACTATAGGAAAGCAGGAAGGAAAGGAGATAACAAATAAGTGGTGATGGAAGAGAGGACAGATTTGGGGAGAGGATATTCAGAAGCAAAACACTTTTCACGAAGGATTGGGTAAAAAGAGAGAAAAAAGTAGAACAAATAGGGGGATAGGATGGAGGAAATTACAATTAGGAACAGTAACTGGGGAAAAATTGAAGCAAATTCCTCTAACTAAAATCTCATTTCCTCAAACATATAGAGAAATTAATCATATTTATAAAAAATAAGAGGTATTTCCCAGTTGATAAATGATCAGAAGACATGAAAAAATTTTCTGAGATGAGGTTATTTACGTATTTTATTTTCTCTTCCGTTAATCTTGGCAAATTATATTTTTGTAAATACTGATTCATTTCACTAAGACAGTGAAATTTATGGACATAGAATTGGGCAAAATAATTCCTAATTATTGTTTTAATATCCTCTTTACTGATGGTGAATTCAACGTTTTCATTTTTGATACTAGTAATTTGGTTTTCTTATTTCTCTTTTTAATCAAATTGACAAAAGTTTATCAGTTTTTTTCCATAAAACCAGATATTAGTTTTATTTATTAGTTAAATAATTTTCTTAATTTCAACTTTATTAATCTTTCTTTGAGTTTTCAGTACTTTAAATTTTGGTATTTAATTGAGGATTTTGAATTTCTTCCTTTTCAGTTTTTTTCAGCTTTTTCAGTTGCCTGCCCAATTCATTGATCACCTCTTTGTCTATTTTATTCATGTATGCATTCTGAGACATAGAATTTCCCCTAAGAACTGCTTTTGTTGCCTCTCCTAAGTTTTAGTAGGTTGTGTCATCATTGTTATTCCCCTCAAATAAGTCATTGATTGTTTCTATGATTTGTTGTTTGACACACTCATTCTTTAGGATTAGATTGTTTGTTTTCCAAATACTTTTTGGCTTATGTTTCCAAGGCTCTTTATTACAAGTAATTTTTATTGCATCCTGATCTGAAAAGGATTCAGTGACAATTTCTGCCTTTCTACGTTGGATTGTGAGGATTTTATGCAGTGGTACATGGTCAACATTGGTGTGTGTGCCATGTACCATTGAGAAAAGGTATATTCCTTTCTATTCCCATTGAGTTTTTTCCAGAGGTCTCTCATGTCTACATTTTCCTGAGTTCTATTCATCTCCTTAACTTTTTTCTTGTTTAATTTGAGGCAACATTTATCAAGTTCAGAGAGAGGGAGACTGAAGTTCCCCACGAATATCTATCTATCTATCTATCTATCTATCTATCTATCTATCTATCTATCTATCTATCTATCTATCTATCTATCTATCTATCTAATGTATCTCTCTCTTTATCTCTCTATCTTTCTGTCTATCTATCCATTTTAAATGTCATAATAAATATATATTTCAGCATTTTAATAAGTATCATCCTCCCAGATAAGGATGTAAACAATTTCTCTTACTGAATAACATTTTTCCCTGTTTATGTCTTTCTTGAGTCTTGTATTTGAAGATCATATTTTCAATTGAGGTCTGTCCTTTTAATCAGGAAGGTCTGGAAATCTCTTATTCCAGTGAATCTATCTGATTGCCTGAAAGATTTTGCTCAGTTTTGCGGGGTAGTTGATCCTTGCTTGTTGTCCAAACTCCTTTTGCCTTACAGAAAATCATATTCTAATCACTTTGATCCTCAAACATAGAAGCTGCAATGTCATGCATGATCCTGACTATAATTCCTCAATATTTGAATTGTTTCTTTCTGGCTGTTTGCAGTATTTTCTCCTTGACCTGATAATTCTGGAATTTGGCTACAATATTTCTCTGTGCTTTCAGTTTGCAATCTCTTTCAGAAGGTGATTGGTTGATTCTTTTGATTGCTATTTTGCCCTCTGGTTCTAGGACCTAAGGACAGTTTTCATTGATGATTTCGTGAAAGATACTCTCTCTCTTGGTTGGTTTTTATCATAGTTTTCTGGTACATCAAAACTTCTTAGATTTTCTCTCCTGGATCTATTTTCCAGATCAGTTGTTTTTCCAATAATATATTTTATATTTTTTTCTATTTTTTTCATTCTTTAGATTTTGTTTGATTCTTGATTCCTCATAGAGTCATTAAATTCTACTTGTCCAATTCTGATTTTTAACAAATTGGTTTTTTTCAGTTAGCTTTTGTACCTCCGTATTTGTTTTTCCAGTTTTACTTTTTAAGGAGTCATTCTCTTCTGTGAATTCTATTTTTTTTTGTCAATTGTAATTTTAAAGTCATTGATCATTTTTTTATCCTACCTCTCATATCTGGCTTTTAAAATCATTCTTGTACTCTTCCAAGAATGCTTCTTTAGGTCTGATACCAGTTCATATTCCCTTTTGATGCTTCAGATGTGAGTATAGTGTCAACACTGGGCTCTTCTGAATTTGTATGTTGATATTTCCTGTCCCTATAAGAATATTCTATGCTCTTTGCTTCTCTAATTTACTTCTGGTTTATGAGGATTGACTTTTTACTGAGTTTTGACATGGATCTCTGCTTCTGGGGCACAGGGTACTCTCTCCCACATTTCTTGTGGTCAGAGCAAGGTCCCTGATTATTGACATTGTGTGCTGTGGTCTCTAGTTCTTTCATCTAGAAGCTGTACAGTGGTGCAACTTATCTGGTGCTGAGCTGGCTTGTGTGTGCCAAGACCAAGTCCAGGTGAAGTCTTTCTGAGTTTCCCAGGATTTACACTGAAGCTCATGGCATGAAGCTTTTGAGAGGAGTGGACTGGCTGGTAAAAATCTCTTTCTCCTCTAGGACTGTACTAGAAAACAGGTAAAGTCACTGGCTGATTGACCCCATCTATGCTGGTCTTTGCCAAATTCCTCTGAGTATGCTAAGGCATGCCTGGGGTAGTGGTGTTGGAGGTTACTGTCTCCACACTCACGTGACTCAAGATTTCATGCTGGTCCACTAAAGTGGGGATATCTGGGACACTTCTGTTCCTGCACTGGTCCCCTTCAGTCACGGCAAGAGATAGCCCTCTTGTTGATCTCCCTAGCCTCCCAAACTACAACACTGCTGTAGTCCTTCTGCTGGCCCCACCATTCCAGGATTTTTCCTAGGGCAGTATTCTCTGGGTTTTTCAAGGTCAGCAAAGGGAGTGTGAGAGCATTTACAGTTTACTTGGCAACCTTGGCTCCAAGAAGTTCAAGGAGGTGACTTCCAGACATTTAGTCTGTTGACTGGTAGCCCCAGGAGTAGTTATTGTTTCTACCACAGGCCCTGTATACTCTCTTATCTAGTTCTGCCAGAATCTCATCCTGTGCTTAGTGGTTTAGAAATCAATAATGTCCCTGGTGATACAGTCTGTTCAGTCTGTTCCTGCTTGTTTATGGCTGAGACTGTGCTGCTGCAGCCTGCCCGCTCTGTGCTCCCCCAGCTCAGTGTAACAGATCCTTCCCATCGACTTTCTGGGGTATCCTGGGCTGGTTATCTGTCAAACTATGTCTCCTAGTTTATTTTGACACTCTAAAACTTGTTCAGATTCACATTTTAGAAAAAACAATTTAGGTCTTCAAAGGAAGACCTAAAAGTCAAGGTTTCTGCATGCAAAACCTCCAAAATAAATATGCAATGGTCTTATGTCATGGAAGAGCTCAAAAAGGATTTTGAAAATCAAGTGAGAGAGGTGGAGGAAAAACTGGGAAGAGAAATGAGAGATATTCAAGAAAACCATTAACAGCAAGTCAACAACTTGCTAAAGGAGACCCCAAACATGGGGGTAACTCAAATAGCAAAAGAGGCACAGAAGGCCAATGAAGAGAAGAGTGCTTTAAAGAGCAGTATTAGCTAAATGGAAAAGGAGATTCAAAAGCTCACTGAAGAAAATATTTTTTAAAAATTAGAATGGAGCAGATTGAAGCTGATGACTTTATTTGAAACCAAGAAATTACAAAAGAAAACCAAAAGAATGAAAAAAAATAGAAAATAATGTGAAATATCTCATTGGAAAAACAACTGACCTGGAAAAAAGATCCAGGAGAGACGATTATGTGACTACCTGAAAGCCATGATCAAAAAAGAGCCTAGACATCATCTTTCATGAAATTATCAAGGAAAACTGTCCTGATATTCTGGAATCAGAAGGTAAAATAAATATTGAAGAGTTCACTGATCATCTCTTGAAAGAGATTAGAATAGAAAAACTCCTAGGAATATTGTAGACAAATTTCAGTGTTCCCAAGTCAAGGAGAAAATACTGCAAGCAGCCAGAAAGAAACAATTTGAGTATTGTGGAAATGCAATCAGGATAACACAAGATCTGGAAGCTTCTACATTAAAGGATTGAATGGCTTGGAATACGATATTCCAGAAGTCAAAGGAACTAGGACTAAAACCAAGAATCACCTACCCAGCAAAACTGAGTATAATACTTCAAGGGAAAAATGGTCATTCAATGAAATAGAGGACTTTAAAGCCTTTCTGATGAAAAGACCAGAGTTGAATTGGAAATTTTACTTTCAAACACTTTCAAATCAAGAGAAACATGAGAAGGTGAACAAGAAAGAGAAATCATAAGAGATTTACTAAAGCTGAACTGTTTAGATTTGTACATTGAAAGATAATATTTGTAACTCTTGAAACTTTTCTCAGTATTTGGGTAGTTGGAGGAATTATACACATATATCTAGACAGAGAGCACAGGGTGAGTTGAATAGGAAGGGAAGATGGCTAAATAAATAAAATTAAAGGGTGAAGGAGTAATATGTTGGGAGGAGAAGGGGAGAAATGGAACAAATTATCTCTCATAAAAAACACAAGTAAAAGCTTTGACAATGGAGGGGAAAAGGGGAAGATGAGAAGGAAAAAGTGAAGCATACTCTCATCACATTTGGCTTAAGGAGAGAATAGCATGCATATTCAATTTGGTATGAAAATCTATCTTACACTACAGGAAAGTAGGGGAGAAAGGGATAAGTAGGGTGTGAGAGGATGATAGAAAGGAGGGTAAATGAAAGGAGGATGGTAATTAGAATAAACACTTTTGGGGAGGATTAAGGTCAAAAGAGAAAATAGAATAAATGTGGGGGGCAGGATAGGATGGAGGGATATACAAGTATTCTAACTGCTTGCCTTCTCAGTGGGGATGGGTAAGGAGGGAGGAAGGGAGAGATTTTGGAACCCAAAATTTTAGAAACGGATGTTAAGCATTGTTTTTGAATGTAACTGTGAAATAAGAAATACAAGCAATGGGGTATAAAAATCTCTCTTGCCCTACAAGAAAAGAGGGAAGATGAGGATAAGGGAAAGAAGGGGTGTGATAGAAAGGAGGGTGGATTGGTGGAAGGGGCAATCAGAATGCATGATATTTTGGTGTGGGGGAGGGGAAAGATGAGGGAAAATTTGGAACTCAAAATTTTGTGGAAATGTACGTTGAAAACGGAAAATAAATAAATAAATTGGGAAAAAATAAAATCCTTCTTGATCTCTTCCAAAAATGCTCTTTGGATTTTCGCCTAATTCATATTCCCTTCTGAGCTTTCACATGGGAGTACAGTCTCAATGCTGACCTCTCTGGTACTCGTCTTTTGGTCTTTGTCCTCATAGTAAGATCCAACGGTCTTTTCTTTTCTGGTTTGCTTCCTGCTCATGAAGTTTCCCTTTACCTGAATTTTCAAATGAATCTCTGGTTCTGGAGCACAGGGTTTCTTGTGCTTCGAACTTGAGGCTTTGTGTATTGTGGCCTCTGGTTCTTTCATCTAGAATCTAGAGTGCTGCAGCTTACCTCATGCTGAACTGGCTGGTATGCCAAAGCAGAGCCCAGATCAATTCTTTCTGAGTTTCCCCAAAGTTACCCTAGAGCTTGCTGTGTGAAGTGTGGGGATTGGGTGATCTGGCTGCAGGAGGTCTCCTCTCCTGTGCTAGAGCATATGCAGGCTAAGTGGTTAGTGAATCATGTTTGTGGTAGTGTCTTTCCAATTCTCCTGGCTGTGCTGAGGTATGCCTGGGGTCCTCATGCGATTGCTTATGGGCTCTACTCCTCTGGGGCTCAGCATTTCCTCCTGGTTCTCTGAGATGGGACTGGCTGAAGCAGCTCCAGTCCTGCATGGCCCCCTTCAGTCACAGCAAGATGGACCCTCCCCCTTAACATTTTTATAGTCTCACAAGCTAAGAGCCTGTTTAGCCCTTTGGCTGTTTACACAATTCCAGGATTTTTCTTGGGGAAATATTCTCTGGGTTTTTCAAAGTTAACAAGGGAAGGGGGAGAACATTTATAGATCACTCTGCCATCTTGGCAGCCAGAAGTTCAAGCAGGTGACTTATAGACATTTATTCTGTGAGTTGATATTCTCAGGAGCAGCTGTTGAAGCTACCTGGGGTTCTATGTTTCTCTCTCACTCAGTTCCACTGGATTCCTGTCTTGTACCAATATGTCTGAGAATCTACACTTCTGCCTCTGCTTAAGACTATCTGGTGTTTCCTGTTTGGCTTTAGTAGGCCAGGTCCATACTGCTACAACCTGTGGGCTTTACACTATGCCAGTCCTGTGCAACAGATCCTTCACATCAACCTTCCAAGCTGTCCTAGGCTGGAAATCTGCCACACTCTGACTCCTAGTGGTTTCTGTCACTCTAAAATTTGTTCAGATTCTATTTTTAGATATATCAGAAGGAGTTTATTGGTACAGCTTAGATGAGTACTTACTTTCACTCTGCCATCTTGGCTTTGGCCCTTGAAGTGCCCTTTAAACAATATGTGGTTGAATGCTGGATTTGAATTCTGTATCCTGACCTCTTTCACCTAATGGGTGAATTCATCCATTTCACATGCATTGTTATGATTAATTCCTGTGTATTTCCCTGTATCACATTATCTTTGTTTCTTTCTTTCTTTATATTATTACCTACTCTTTAATTTCTATTTTCCTATTAACTAGTGCTTTCCTGAATCTGCTTTTGCTCTTTCTTTCCTTTTCTTTCCCTTAGCCTTTTTTCCTTTTCAATTTTCCTGTTTGGTGAGATATTCTTTTGTACCTAATTGTTTGTATGTGAATCTTTCCCTTATTTAGTCTCTTCAGAACATAGTATGTGTGTGGGAGAGGGGGGAAGGGCATAATCACGATGGTGGAATAAGAGTACAGACTCAACTTTACCACAATTTCCTTCAGAGACCTCTAAAAACAGAGTTGAAACAAATTTTAGAATGGCAGAATCAACTAGGAGAGAGAATGTGGCAGATTTCCAGCCCAGGACAGCTCAGAAGGTTGATGGGAAGGATCTGTTACCCAGGACTCGGGGAGCACAGAATGCTCAAGCTATAGCAGCACAGATCCCTCCATAGCAAAATGGAGCAGGAACCACCAGGGCAGAGTGAAGTAGAAGCAACAGAATGAATTCTCAAACATATCAGCCCAGGATGGCAATACAGCTAAACTAAGTGAGAAAGAGGTCACCTACTTGATATTCTGGGAGTCAAGATCATAGATCAAACAGTAAGATCTCTCATCTTTCCCTTGTTGATGTTAAAAAAAACAAAACCCACAACAGAGAATACTGCCCAGGAAAAAATTCCTGGAATAGTGGGTTCAACCAAAGGAGAAAAACAGGCTCTAAGCTTGAGAGGCTAGGGAAATTGTCAAGAAGAGTCTCTCT
The DNA here is from genome assembly GCF_028372415.1 of Notamacropus eugenii. Taxonomy (NCBI): domain Eukaryota; kingdom Metazoa; phylum Chordata; class Mammalia; order Diprotodontia; family Macropodidae; genus Notamacropus; species Notamacropus eugenii. Next base: position 533,509,471 of record NC_092873.1, read on the forward strand.
TGTTGTGCCTTAAAGGGATAAGTGCAGGACCAGAACTGTCCAGGACATTCCCACCTAAGTAAACTGAGAGGGGATCCTGAGCCCCAGGAGGGTGGAGCCCCTAAGCACCAACACCAGGACCTCAGGTGTGCCTTAGCACAGTCAGGGTAATTGATTAGATAGCAGCACAGATGTGGATTTATCAACTTCTGAGGCTCCTCATGCTCTAGTTCAAGGGAGTGGGAGACCTCCTGTTGCCAGTCAGCCCCTCAGCTACACGTCACATAGTTTGCTTCAGGGTAAACCAGGGGAAACTCCAAAAGACTTCACCTGGCCTCAGCTTTGCACACACCAGGCAGCTCAGCATCAGTAAGCTGAAGCATTGTAGCTTCTAGATGAAAGAACCAGAGGCTGCAACATACAAAGTCTAGACTTCTCAGTACTGGAAATGTGGGACATTCTGTACACCAGAATCAGATATTCATTTTAAAGCCAAGAAAAATGCAATCATCATGAGCAAGAAGCAAACCAGAAAAGCAAACACTATACAATCTTATTATGGGGTAAGGACCAAAATACAAATTCAGAAATAAAGAGCTTTGAGGCTTTACTCACATACGACGGAAGAAGAGAAAAGGAGGAGACATAGAAAAGTAAGTTACATCCTAGGAAGTGGCACAAAATATATTAGAGGAAAAGAGAGGAGGGAGATGGGTATTATTTGAAATTACTCTCAACTGATTGGATCCGTGGAGGGACATAGATTGGAGCAAAATATATATTATGCTTCAAGTGATGTAAAAAAAAAGAAGGGGTAGCAATGTTAATCTCAGAAAAAGCAGAAACAGAAATATATTTAATCAAAAGAGATACTAGGGCATATGAACCTCACAATCCAGTGCAGAAATACGGAGACACTCAATGCATCCTTCTCAGATCATAATGCAATGAAAATTTTATGTAATAAAGGGCCATAGAAAGATAGACCAAAAAGTAATCAGAAATTAAATAATCAAATCAAATCAAACAATGAGTGGGTTAAACAACAATTCATAGAAACCATTAATAATTTTATTCAAGAGAATGACAGCAATGGCACAACCTAACAAAACATATGAAATGCTGTAAAAGCAGTTTTTACGGAAAGTTTTATAACACTGAATGCCTATATGAATAAAATAGAAAAAAAGGACATCAATGAATTGGACATGCAGGTGAAAAAGCTAGAAAAGAAAACAAATAGAAAATTCTCAACTAAATTCCAAATTAGAAATATTGAAAACTCAAAGGACACATTAATAAAATTGGAATTAATAAAAACTGTTCAACTAATAAATAAAACTAAGAGTTAGTTCTATGAAAAAATAAAATGGATAAACCTGTGGTCTATTTGATTAAATAAAGACAGAAAGAAAACCAAATTTCCACTAAAAATAATCAAAAGAGTAAACAACTTCAATGAGGAGGAAATTAATTCAGTTATTAGAAATTACTTTGTTCAACTGTATGCCAATAAATCGGACAATCTAAGCGAAATGGATGAATACTAAAAAAAAAATATATGTTGCTCAGATTAGAGGAATAAGAAGTTAAATAATAGAATAATGCCATCTCAGAAAAAAAGAAATTGAACTAGCCATCAATGACCCCCTAGGGACACACCTCCAGGGCCAGATGGATTTGCAAGTGAATTCTATCAAACATTAAAGAACAGTTAATTCCAATACTATACAGAGTATACGGGGAAATTGTCAAAGAAGGAGTCCTACCAAAGGCTTTTTTATGGTATAAATGTGGTAATGATACCTAAACCAGGAAGAGCCAAAACAGAGAAAGAAAACTGCTGAACAATTTCCCTAATGAATTTAGATGAAAAATTTTTAAACAAGATATTAGCATAAAACTTACCAGGAGAATAATACGTTGTGATAAAGTATGATTTATAGCAGGAATGCAGGACTGCTTCAACATTAGGAAAACTATCAGCATTATTGATCATATCAACAATAAACTGACATAAACCATATGATTATCTCAATAGATGCAGAAAAAGATCTTGACAAAATACAGCACCCATTCCTGTTGAAAACATTGGAGAGTATAAGAACAAATGGAGCCTTCCTTAAAATAATAAGCAGTATCTACCTAAAACCATCAGCATGCATTATATGCAATGGGGACAAGCTAGATGCATTTCCAGTAAGATCAGGGGTGAAAAAAGAATGTCCATTATCACTATTGTTATTCAATATGATACTAGAAATGTTAGCTTTAGCAATAAGAGAAGAAAAAGAAATTGAAGGAATTATAATAGGCAAAGAATAAATTAAGTTATTACTATTTGCAGATGATATGATGATATACTTAGAAAATCCTAGAAAATCAAGTAAAAAAAGCTACTTGAAATAATAAACCACTTGAGCAATTTGTAGATTACAAAATAAACTCATACAAATCTTCTGCATTTCTCTACATTACTAACAAATCCCAACATCAAGAGTTAGAAAGAAAAATCACTTAAAAATTATGGCAGATACTATACATATTTGGGAGCCTACCTGCCAAAACAAACAAAAGGATTGCATGAATACAATTTACAAACACTTTTCACACAAGTAAGCTCAGATCTAAGCAATTGGAGAAAAAAAAAAAACATCAGTTGCTTGTTGCTGGGCCGATCTATTGTGATAAAAATGACAATTTTACTTAAAATAATTTACATATGCAGGGTCATGCCAATCAGAAAACCAGATAATTATTTTCTAGAGTTAGAAAAATATCAAAATTTATCTGGAGGAAAAAAAGTTTCAGAATATCAAGGGAATTAATGAAAAGGAATGCTACTGAAGGTAGTCTAGCCATACCAGATCTCAAGCTGTATTATAAAACAACAATCATCAAAACCACTTGATACTGGCTATGAAATAGAGGGGTAGACCAATAGAATAGTTAAGGTACTCAAGACACAGTAATCACTGAATATAGCAGGCTACTGTTTGATAAATCCAAGGATAGCAGCTTCTTGAAGAAGAACTCACTGTTTGAAAAAACTGCTGGAAAAACTGGATAACAGTGTGACCAAAACTGAATATAGACCAATGCCTAACACTGTACACAAGAATAAAGTCCAAATTGTTACTTGAGCCAGGTAAGAAGGGCTGATACAAATTATGGAAGCAAGGGAGTCAAGTATTTGTCAGATTTATCGAATATGGAAAAATTTATAACCAAACAAGAGATAAAGAACATTATGAACTGCAAAATGGATAATATTGATTATATGAAATTGAAAAGTTTTTGCACAAGCAAATCCAATGAAATCATGATTAGGAGGGAAAAAAAAATTAGGAATGAATTTTTACAACTAGTATCTGTGATAAAGGCTTCACTTCTAAAATATATAGAGAACACTCAAATTTACAAGAACACTAGTCATTCCCCAATTGATAAATGGTTAAAGGATACAAACAGGCAATTTTCAGAGGAAGAAATTAAATCTTTCTATAGTCATATGAAAAATGCTCCAAATTGATTAGATCAAAACAACACCACATCTATCAGATTGGCTAGCATGACAAAACAGGAAGATGATACATGTTGGAGAAGATGTGGGGCAGTTGGAATATTCATTGTTGGTGTTGCTGCAAGCTGATACCATCATTCTGACATGCAATGTGCAATTATGCCTGAAGGGGTATAAAAATGTACATATCCTTTGACCCAATAATATCACCTCTAGGTCTGTATCCCAAAGAGATCATAAAAATGGGAAAAGGTCCCACATGTTCAAAAATATTAATAGTAGCTCTGTATTGGTCAAGAACTGGAAATCGAGGGAATATTTATCATTTGGGGAATGGCTGAGCAAGTTGTGGTATATGAATGTAATGGAATTCTATTATACTATAAGAAATGATGAACAGGAGCACTTCAGAGAGGCCTGGAAGAACTTACATGAACTGATGCTGAGCAAAATGAACAGAACCAGGAAAACACTGTACACTGTAAATGTCACAGCGTGCAACGACTGTTTCTCATGGACTTAGCCCTTCATAGCAATACAATATGATACAAGGTACTAAAACATTCCCAAAGGTTTCTTGAAGCAAAATGTCATCCACATCCAGAGAAAGTGCTATGGAATAAGAACTCAGGATGAAACATACTACTTTCTGTTATGTTTTTTTTTTTCTCATGGTTTCTCCCATTTGTTTTTATTCTTCTATGCAACATGACAACTGTGAAAATGTGGTTAATGAGAATATATGTATAGAACTCATATAAGATTGCATGCCATGTCAGGAAGGTAGGTGGAGGGAGGGGAAGAAAAATTTTAAGACTTATGGAAGTGACTGTTGAAAACTGAAAACAAACAAATTAATTAAATTTAAAAAAACTTAAAAAGAAGACAGTGTGATTCAAGTTTCACTGCTCCTTCTTTAATAAATTTCTCCTTTTATTGTTAATGTTTAGTTATTTTTCAGTCATGTCTGACTTTTCATGACCTCATTTGGGATTTTCTTGGCAAAGATAGTGAAGGGGTTTGTAATTTCCTTTTCCAGTTAATTTACAGATGGGGAAACTGAGGAAATCAGGGTTTAGTGACTTTCCCAGGATCACAGAGCTGGTAAATTTCTGGCACTGGATTTGAACTACAGATCCAACACTCTGTCCACTTTGCCTCCTAGTTTTCTTCGCTTTACTTAGCTTTCCCAAACTCCTCCTGGCATACCCCAATTATGTAACCTAATTTCTCATTCTTTTTTCTATCTTCTCACCTCTGCCAATGTGTTCCTTTCCCCATTCTTCCTATTCTTCTCTTAAGATAATAGGATCACAAAATGGAATTATTCTCGGTTCCTCTTTCTAGATTCCTTCTATGACTTCGGATAATCTTGTAATTCTGAGGTTGTATGTGTATCATCTTCCTATGTCATATTTTAAACTATTAATCATGTTTTGTTCTTTATGATTTGTCACCCATGTTCACCTTTATATATTTTTCTTGACTCATGCATTTACATGTCTCATTTTCTACTCAGTTCTATTCTTTCATCAGGAATATTTAATAATCATCTACTCCATCAATCTGCTTTTTTCTTTTGTAGTATTTAACACAGTTTTGCTGAGTGGTTTTTATTTGTTTGTAAGCCTAGAACCTTTGCTTGCTAAAATAGTATATTCCAGTTCCCTAATTTATTATAGCAGTTCTTTCATATCTGATTTTTTAAAGCTGCTACAAGTACTTTTATATTTTAGTCCTTGATTTGTTCTAAAATAGATGTAGGAGTTTTCATTTTTAGGTTTCTTTTAGAAGAAAACCAAGAAATTCTTAAAATTTCTAGTTTGTCCTTTGGTCCTGAGATATCAGGTTGGATTTCTTCTTATGATTACTTGAAATATGCTGTCCAACTGCGTTATATTTTTGTGGCTTTTGGGTATCCCAGTTAAATTTAATTTGTCTCTCTTTAATTTCTTTCCCATGTCAATTTAGTTTCTCTTTAGTTATTTCTTATTTTCATATTTGTTTCTGACTTTTGACTCTTTTATTATTTCTTGATATCATGATGCCACTCATTTTTTTTTTGGATAATTATAGTTTTCAAGCTTTTTTTCTTCAGTAATAGTTTGTACTTCTTTTGTCCAAGATAGTAATTATTTTGGCATATTATTTCCCCTATTTTTAACTCTTTTCCCCATTGTTTACCACTAATTTTTAGATTTTTTAAAAGACAATTTAATTTTTCTAGGAATTCTTATCATGCTTATGTTTAAATTGCTTTTTGTTTGAAGTTTTGCTTCTATATATGTTTGTGTGTTGGTTATAACTCTGTATAATCAATTTTTTTCTAGCCTACTTTTGATTTTCCACTTTTTATTAATTCTTCGTTGTGTGTATTTCTACAGGACATGTCTGGACTTTGCTGTTCTTCTCTTCCATTTGTATTCTATTTTCACAGTTCAGTAAAACTTTTAGGGTTCCCAAATTGATGTGATATCAGCAAAGGTTAATTATTCCCCTTCTTACTGATGCAATGCTTTGCTCCTGGCATCACAGACTGAAAGGTTTACTTCTAGGACTTATTTTTGTTTTAATATACTCTTATGACTGCTCTTTTTATCATCTCCTCTGGATTTCTGACCCAAAAGTGTGTAGTGAGCAACAGAGCTGTCACATGACACCGGTTCCTGCATCCAGTGATAGTTTAGTGATATCTTAGAATCTCTTTCTTCCCTGGTGCTTCCTGTACATTCTTGGTTATATTCCCTTGCCACTTCAATGATCTTCAAACATGCCTTTCCAGGCCCATCTTAAAGGTGTGGAGACTCTTCTGTCTGTCTTCCCTTAAGGTTATCTGGGAACAAAAATAAAACAGTTTTCACAGTGAGATTTCTATTTTTACTTTCTAGGTACTATGAAGAAATGTTAGTGGGGAGTTGTGTTGTACTCCTTCTCTCACTATCTTCATAAAGATTACAGAGACTTGATTATCGAAGACTTGATTGCAAAAAATATCAAAAGAGTGTATGAATTTATCAGGATCACAAGGATGTCTGAGATAAATGTAAATTGATATCTCCTTCACTTCAGTACCAGTGCTTTATCCACTGGGTCACGTAGTTGCCTCTATACCAATGGAATGTAAGATTACATCATTAACTCTTTCATTTATTTGTTCATCTTGTAAACCATTCCAATATTAGAGATAATGTTGAATGAGAACTGTAAAATTTTAAATTCATTATTCTTATTTCCTAGGGGAAAAAATTCCCAACTAAATAAATAAGTTCAAACATTAAAGTCTTGGAGATATTTTTACAGTAAACTTTGGTCTAATTATATATTTTGTTATCACTTTGGGATGTTCCATAATGGAGCAAAACTTGTTAATTCATGAAACAGTAATCTTTTTGATAGTCCGTTTCACTCTCAACCAATTGTTATGCTTTAGAAAGGTGAAGTTTTCTAGTCAGAGTAAAGTCGTCTGGTGAAAGTATAGATAATATATTTGGATGAAGTTTGGTAATAAATGTGGTGTTTATTGACACAATTCATTAAATTGAAGACTTGCATGGCTGTCTCACATTATTTATTGATTTTTATTTCATGCATGTGTCAACGTGGGAATTATTCCTTACAAGAAAGTGTTTTCTTTCTAATCTTTAATCTTATAACGGAGGTCAGTCTGTTGATTTGTATGGTTTGAATGTTTGCATGTACAGGCCCTATATACTAACATATGCCCAAACTACTCATGTCCTTCCTCTGGCACACACTGGTTGTGTGACTTGAGCAGATCATTTAAACTGTCCGTGTCATACTAGTGCTATAGCCTTGATTGACAACAATCAAGACAACAAATTGTGAAGAAAGGCAAGTTATTAGCTTGTATTAGGGTTTTGTCATAAGTAGAATTTTGTTATTGTAAATGAAACTTTATCAATGAAACTGCATGCTTTGTGTATAATTATGAATTCATATGTCTATTGCTATTAGTAAAGTATATTCGTAAGAATTTGTGTCAGTTTCAGGGGGCAATTTTCCACTCTGTTCTACTCACTTCTTTGGACTTATCTAGGCATCCAACTAGGCATACATAGTCTGTTTTCGTTTCTAGTTTTGATACAGTCTCGTCATCTTCCTATGACATTCAAGAACTTAAAATCCACCAGTTTAACCTTTGAGCAATTGTGCAAATGAAGCAATGTGTTAGAAATGTATTGTTAATGATGATCATAATGATGATGGCTATGATCTTGATTATCATGTGTATTCATTGATTCTTCTCCACTCATAACTACCACCAAAATCCAGGGGTTTATTATTATTATTTACCTCCATTAAAGCATAAGCTTACGATAGATGAACTGAAGAGTGTCTAATAGCAACAAGAATGGTAAATCGTTAAGTCCATGTTATTTAAAGAGTGCTATTGGGATCTTTATTTTGGAAAAGAGAAGGTTCAGGAGGGTTAAGATGAGTCCCTTTTGTACATAAAAGGTTATCTCAGGAAAGATGAGTAACACTTGTTCACCTTGGCCCCAGAAGCAGAAATAGGAACAGTGAGTGGAAATCATCAAAAGCAAAAAAATAGACTTGTAATAATAAATAATAATTAGAGTTATCCTGAAATCTTATGATCTGACTGCAACAGTAGTGAGTCCCCTCTTTTTGTAGGCATTCAAGCTCAAGAAAGATAAGCACCTGCCAGGCTTCTCATAGTTAGGATTTTTTTTTAATTTCACTGCAAGTTGGACTAGATGAACATGGATGTTACATACCTCTTAGAAATAGTAGGAATTGGTGATTATGGAATAGCATCCTAATGTATATATGTGCCTTTAGGAAAGTGTTTTTTAATTAACTTTCAAAACACAACAGAAATATATGTTTTGTTATTTTCCATCATTCTCTCCCTCCAATCTGTTTGAAACACTACAATAAGATATCTTCTCCTCAAGCCCATCTGTAAATATGTCATTCCTTCTCTCTAAATCCCAGTGCTCATTGATTACCCTCCAATCACCTCTTCCTGCCACGAGAGTATTAAGATACTCCCAGTCTTGTAATTAATCACCACACTCCTTCAGCCTCCAGGCTTAGAGGATAGAGAAATTAATATTTTAATACCACCACCTGTTTTGTTTTTGTATTATGAGAGGGTCTTACAACAAGAGACAGTTAGAAAAGTTGTAAGTCAGTCATAACTGTAACATTCACTGATTAAAGGGCAGAACCACAGTAATTTGATAATTGGTCTCCCTTAACGTTGGGAGACGATTGGAGAGAAAACAGACCATCTTTGCTATCGCTCATCCTTATGACCTCATCAGGGATAACATTTACGTTTACATTTAAGGATGAAAAAGGAACTTTACACTTTCACATATCTTTTGCTCTTTGGATATATTTTCTTCTTAAATCTTCATTGGAAACTGAATAGATGCCTTGAGATCACAAAGATTTGAGTCTAAAAAGAGCTAGAGTTTCCATGGTCCTTTAATAATTGCTGAGTACTCTCTATGATGTCTCAATTGATCCCCACCCATGAAACAGTTGTTATTATAATACTCGTTTTACATATGAGGCAATGGGGGTTATGAGAAATTATGTGACTTGCCCATGGCAATCTAACTAGTAGATCTGAGGAAGAACTCAGATTTAGGTCCTTCTAACCCAGACATCCATTACTCTCTCCTGTAAGATACTGGTGTCAAACTCAAAACGAAACAGAAACCAGTACACTGTATGCAGCAGTCCCTCTAGGCCAAATGTGGACTTAGAAAACTACACATTGAGTGGCCAGAGCCAAGATGCTGGAGTATAGGAAGCAACACAGCTGACCAAATATTCCCTATCGATCAACTTTAAAATAACTTATCAAATAAAATTTCAGAGTATCAGAACCAATAAAAGGTCAACGAAGATATTTTTCCATTTGAAGATAACTTAGGAGGTAGGTAGCAGAAGTCTTTCACACCATTAAATTATTGAGGAAAACAGTCCTGATACCTTAGATCCAGAAGGTAATATAGAAATTGACAGAATCCATCAACCACCTCCCATGCCCTGTGTGCTTAGTCAACTAGATTTTCCTTTGCTGACTTTTAGTGACTCTGTGTTCCAAGGTATTTATCAGCTGCGTGATGCTGGCCACTTACCCTCTCTGCCTCAGTTTTTCCAACTGTAAACGGGGATAATAACAGCACTTACCTCTCAGGGTCAATTTACATTGTAATAAAAGTTTTCTTGGTTGTTGCACTACACTCTACAAGAGGATCAAAATAATGTTACCATATTAGAGTCAAGTTACACCGTGTCCAACTGTGGCTGATCAGACCAGTATTAGCTCAGAATGGTCTACCACAGATCAGGCATAAATAGGCCATATGAACTTTTGGAATAGAGGTGTCTTTAAATTTGTATGTCTCATATTTCTCAATTTTGCTTTGTTCATAACGCACAGCACCTTCTTTGATGCAGACACACAATGCTGGGTCCTTTGCTACCATCTCTCATGTCACACAATCAATTCCAAAGTTGGGAACTGAAATTGAATTTGGAAATTTGTTCTAAATGGAATTGACTTAATTCCTTCCTTTGAGGCAGACCATAATTCCATTCCCCTCTATTCCATTCCATTTCTTTCTTTCTTCCCTTATTCCCTTCTTTCCTTCCTTCCTTCCTACCTTCTTTCCTTCCTCCCTCCCTTCTTTCTACATATCTATTTTACCTATCATCCATCTATCCATCCATCCATCCATCCATCCATCCATCCATCCATCCATCCATCCGTCCATCCGTCCGTCTGTCTGTCTATCCATCCATCTACCTACCTATCTATATCCATCAGTCCACCAATTTCAGATTATAGGATCATATTTCGAAATTTACAAGTACCTCAGAGGCCATCATAGGCAAACTTATTATTTTTAAAGATAAAGAAACTGATACAAAAATTTTAAGTGATTTGATTAGGCTCCAGAGATAGGACCCAGGTCCTCTGATGCTTTCCATAGTACGACACTTCCTATCTGGATACCACAAAGCCCAAGAGCAGAAATCATCCTATCAAAGTGTACTAAGGGTTGAAGATTTTCAGGAAAAAAAGGATGAAAGATTAAGCAAGAAAAGGATTTGAGGGTCACAGATTTAGAGGTAGAAGAGGCCTGAGAGGTCACCTAATACAAACCCCTTATTGTACAGGTAAATAATAAGCAATCGGGAGAGGTTAAGCAATTTTCACTCAAGTAACTTCCATAAATTGTATTTAAAGTAGTCATTTTAAAATGGCCTAAATCACTATTGATTAAAGAAATACAAATAAAGTAATCATTTAATGAAGTTTCAAATTTTCTGTTGTTTTTCTTCTCCCCAAATGATTTGGTTGTGTCACAGTATCTTGAGTCAATAAGTAAAATTTTCATTTAATTCTCCCTGAATAAATATAATTAATCATATCAATAAAGCATTTTTTCAGTAAGTCTAGTAAGATCATATGTCTGATTGGGCCTTAAATCATTTCACGTAATAAATATCCACAATGCTGCATGATTTTGTACAATGTTCTTTGTTCAGAGGGGGAAAAGGCAAACAGCTCCTATGCTATCTTTTTCTTCAGTTGTATAAGATGAGAAGCATATTTTTGTCCTCTCTTATGTATTTGTCTGGAATCAGAACAGGGGTTGAATAGGTTGTCTGTCTCCCTTCTGGATCTGCAAGACTTACCATGTTCAAAAAGTGATGGGATAAAAGAATAAAGAAAGTGCTACTGAATGGATTTGACCTCAACTCTTCTCTGACCTAAGATGTGCAAGTTTATTTTTCCCCCTATGGAGAGATGTAAGGGTCCAGAACAGTGGACTTGACTATTTTCTCTGGTAGACTTTGGCAGGGTGTAAATTATGTTATTAAACCACAGAATGAATTGGAGGTTTCAAAGCAGCATACTGGTTATAGAGTGATTGACGAGATGTATGTCCTAGTACGAATATAATGGATTTGGGAAGAGTGAGAGAGAAAGGAACACAGCAAGGGAATTCTTAATTGTTTCCTCTCTTTTCATCTTTATTATTGTTGGGTTGTAAGAAAGGATGTATATCACAGGAAGTCTGTCTTAAAGTAAGACACCATTTTCTTCTCTTTATGAAGAAGGAACAAAAGATCATATGTTTTCATAGGATAACATTGGTGTAAGATAGATGAGTCTCAACATTCAAGGGGATGCCAAGTTAAAGGAGTATCTTTTAAGCACCATGCATTAAATGAGAGCAGAACAGAGCCAAAGCTCATACAAATTTTCTGCCAGAGGTAATAGTACAAAATTGACGTTTGAGTTGGAAATGTGCACCCATTTTGTATAAAATTGACAGGAGGATTTTAGTTGGCAGGGATAAAAGGTTTGATTTCTGAGAACATGCATATATTAAAGTGAAATGGTATACTTTGAGTCAAATGAATGAGAAGCAGAGGAACGAATAGAAATGGGTCAAATGATAATGAGTGTCTCAATTTAGCCCTTGAGTCGAAGTAACTGAGAAATAAAGATATGTCACCATCTCAAATAAATAGAAAATCATTGTGGTATGAACCATAAGGTGTCACAAAGAGTTTGATGTCTTTGTCAAAAAAACCTTGCTTAGGTGAATGTAAGTACATATACGTATGTGTGTCTATATATAGACACACATAGATATACATATACATTGTGTATATGTGTAAATATATGTATATAGGTGTATATATGTATAAGTATACATATATGTATATATGGATAGATATATGTGTGTATGCAATATGTGTATATACATGTATGTGTATATATGAAACTATATGTATACATGTGTTTCTATGCATGCATGTATGTATGTACATCATAAATTCGCTCCTCAAACCTTTCCTCTCCTCTTCTCCCTCTTTGATTTTTACTAAGAGGATTGTATTGAAACTGTAATGAATGAAGAAAGCTTTTTCAAATTATCACATTCTAGAAGGGATTTATGTTTCATTGTTTGATTTGCTTTAGACATATGATTATATTAACAATGTGCAAAACTGCTGACACGAGAATATGATCCACTAGTAAAAATCAGCAACACTTCTCTAACTTTCATGGATGCTGAATGATTAAGGGATTTCTCCAGAATCATACAAATATTATTTGTCAGAGTCAGAAGTTTCTAAAGAGAATTTTCTCTGAATCTTATCTGACGAACAAAGAGGGACTCATTACTGTGCTAGAAATGAGAGACAGTGAAGTATGAGGGAGAGTGAACTTGACTTTGTGTCAAGAAGAAACAGCTTCACATCCTACCAAATGCTAGTAGTAGTTAGATAATTCTGGGCAGATCACTTGTCCCTGTGCCTCAATTTTCTCATCTGTGAAGTGCTGGATTTTGGATTCAATATCACCTCCAAATTCCCTTCCTTTTCTAAATCTATGACGCTATAACACTGGGAAGGAAATGCTATGGAAAGTGATCATTTTATCCTAGATCCCTGAAAGATAAAGAGAGAGAATCTAGTCACAATCATAGCAAGAACATAGTCGTAGCAGGGCATGCTTGATCTTGGGAAAGCAGATTTCAAAGAGTTGACACAAAATATGGGTATCAACCTAAGAGTCAAAATGCTTCAAGAGAACTCAGTCCAGGAGGGATGTTGGTTGGTTGGTTGGTTATTGTCCTTCATTCTCAAAATGGACCAAAATGACATCATTATGGAAAAGTCAAGCTTCAGTGTGTCTGACGGTGGTTGATCAGACCAATATGAGCTTGGACTGCTCTATCACAAATTGGGCACAAATAATCCATGTGAACATTTGGGATGACTACTCTAAATTTGTGCATCTTGGATTTACTTTCAGTTGTTTTAATTTTGCTTTGCACACAGAGCACCGCACCTTTTCTGATGTGGGCATGCCATGCTGAATGTCCTATGCCAGTGACTCCCACATCACACAATCAATTCCACAGTTCTTGAGAGAGACTTTGAGAGTGTACTGGTATCTCTTCTTCTGACCACCATGTGATCACTTGCCCTGGGTAAGTTCTCCATAAAATAATCATTTTGGCAAGCATACATTTTGCATTCAAACAAAATGGCCAGCTCATCAGAATTGCACTCTCTGAAGCATAGTTTGAATGTTGGCAGTTGAGTTCAAGTAAGGACCTCAATGTCTGGTACCTTATCCTGCCAGGTGATCTTCAGAATCTTCCTAAGACAATTCAAATGGAAGCAATTCAGTTTCCTAGTATGATGGTGGTACACTGACCAGGTTAAACAGTAGTACAACAATGAGGTAAGCACAATGGCTCTGTAGATCTTCAGTTTGGTATTAAGTCGATTACCTCTTCTCTCGTATACTTTCCTCCAGAGCCGTCTAAACACTGAGCTAGCCCTAGCAATGTGTGTGTCAACCTAATTATCAACGTATACATTCCTGGAACATATACTACCAAGATAAGTGAACTTCAACACAACATTTAAAACTTCTCCATTTGGTGTAACTGATGGATCCATGTATGAATGGTGCGGTGGTGACTGATAGAGCACCTGTGTTTTCTTGGTGTTAATGAGGCGAAAATTAGCACAGGCAACAAAGAATTGATCCACATTTTGTTGCATCTTAGCTTCAAAGGCTGCATTGAATGCACACTCATCTGCAAACAGAAGATCATGCACTAACACTCCCTCCACTTTGATCACGGCTTATAACCTTTTCAAACTGAAGAATTTACCATCAATGCGGTAGCTGACCTTGGTGCAATGTTCATTCTTATTGAAAGCATTTGACAACATGGCTAAAAACATCATACTAAAGAACCTGGCCTGATTACCATCACAGGTGGGGAATCCACTCTGTGTCAAAACACAGAAATAACATGTACAAAAACGTCTGCAAAGACAATTCCACTCACCATAGACACACGGAATGTGCACACACTTATAGACAACACAAAATCCAGTGGTGCTGAAAGACAAACAGCTTTTCTTGCAAGAGAACTCAGATGATATCACATTCAAAAAGCAGTCCAGCATGAAACAAGGCTGGCAAATTAAGTTCAGCTTACTGAAGTCAGAGCCAGATATGCATTTTCTGGAGTAGCCACAGTGAAGGGGAACACCATGAAGCTGGCATAGATTTTCAAATCAAGACTGACTGATCTTGTCAACAAGCTGACATACTTGCTAAAAGGAATGAATGACAGGTTCATGACAGTGCCATTGTCACTTGTAGAAAAACATCATTCCACCTCCATCAGTGCCTATGTTACCACTATGACGAACCCTGATGAGGTCAAAGAAAAATTTTATGAAGACCTAGAAGAGGGATGTAACATGCAGAAATAACATCATGCAACAGTAAGCACCCCAACATACACGGGGGGATGGTCTCTCAAGTTCTTTGATCTGCTTTTCTAAAAGGAAAGGCAACTTTTTAGGTGTTAACAATATCCTTTAATCAAGCACATATATCATTCACCAAGAAGAGAAGTAAAGACCAACAGACAAGCTTCTAACTTTCTGACCATACTCAATACATATATCACAGATCAACTGGTAGGTCCTACTGTCTGACCAGTTACCAGAGAGGGAAGCACCAACATCTGGGTTTTCAAAGCCAGGGGACTCCTAAGTGGCTTAGTGTTTTTAGAGCAAGAGGGTATTATAACCCTTGAGAATCAATGCTTCATAAGAAAATTAAAAAAAAAAAGGTGTGGGCCTTCCTACAAATCCTAATCAAACTCCCCTTAATGGGCAGACCTTAAAAAAACAAGTTAACAGCTTACTAAAGGAGAACCAAAAAAATGCTGAGGAAAACAACAGCTTTAAAAAGAGGATAACTCAATTGAAAAAAGAGGTCCAAAAAGTCAGTGAGGAGAAGGAGGTTTTAAAAAAATACAAATACATATACCGTTTCTAGTTAAAGAAACTGTTGTTTCTGTACTTTATTCCTTGTAAAGATTCTAGGTTGATAAAAGGCAAAATTCAATCAGAGGCATTGCTTATACTAAAAATTAGTAAAAGATCCTGCTTTGCTTGCCATCACACAACATAAAGAAACAAAAATTCCAATAAGAAGGGAAAATGGGATTAGTTTTGAAGAGATTATTGTTGATAAACAGTGGACTCACCAACCAATTAAAAAAAATGGAGAAGATGACAGTAAGACCAGTTAACAGAGGGTGATGAGAAGGCTATGACATAAGCCTATAACATGAATGTAAGAAATGTGAAACCACAAAAGAGGATGACTTTTTTTTTTTTTATCATATCCATTAGGTGGATTGAGAGGAAAAAGGAAAACAAAGTATAAGCCCTTCACTTCAGGTGAATGAGATGATGGTAAATTACTAGAGGGATAAAGTATTAATATTCAGTTACAATTTCATTTTTGTTTCCTATTGCAAGAACAATTCCTTTCCATAGAAATGACAACAACCTTTAAGGATATATGATGCCTAATGAGAGTACCTAGTAGTTTTGAAATCTTCTAAATGTGATGAATCTTAGCTTTTTATAATGCAAAAAATAGTAGACAAGATTGCATAGACCTATCAAGGAAATATGAAAAATCATGAAGAAAAAAAAGTGAGATATGTCAAGATTAGAGAAGGGTAAATGTTTCCCCAAATTTCAGAAGTGTGGAAGCTATGAGAGTTTGCAAATTAGAATAGTGAGTTTGACTTATATTCCTGGAAAATTTTAATGAATCATCAAAAATATCCTTCATAACATCTAGAAAGAAGAATAATTGTTAATAGTAAAGTGAGCATACCTTCATAAAGAATTGATCACAAAAATCTTATTTGTTGGTATTTCTAAGTCACTAGGTGATGGAATGTTGCCAAAGAAGTTATTTGGATTTTTATATAAACTTTTGATAAAATGTCTTATGTTATCCTGTGGAGAAAATATATAATTATTTATTGGATAAGAATATGATAAAGTGGATTCAGACCTTTCTGGAGAATCAGATTTAAACAGTAACTCTTGTTTGTTCAATGTCAAATCAGACACACACACATACAAATATAGAATTTCATGCATGCGAATATATGTATATATGTATGCATGTGTATATATATATATATGAATACGTGCATATTGGTAATATGTACTCATATACACATATGTACATACACGCATATGTGAATACATATATGTGTACATATGCATATTTGTTCATACACATTCAAATATGTGCATATACACACACCTATACACATATTTATGTATGTATTTAAATATACGTATATCAGTATGTGTTCATATTTATACATGGATATACTTATGTGTCTATCTTTATATGTGTACATATGTTTAAATATGTACATATTTAGATATGTGTGTATATATATATGTATATGTCTGTTCATTCATATTTTTTCATAAGGTGTCCAGTGAATTAGTTCAGAGATGAGTGGAAGGCTTTTGTATGCACAGTAACACACATCTAAAGCCCATTGCTGTACTCACCAACTTTGTAGACATCATAAAAGAGAGGGATAGCTCACACCAAACGTAACAGAGTTAGTATCCGAAAGGATGTTCACAAGACATATGGGTGGAGATCCTAAGTGTTCAAGCCCACATATGTCCTTCAACGTCATTGGAAATTTTATTTTGACAGTTCAAGATTTCGAAAACTAATCTTTTTATTAAGGGGATTTATTCTGTGAAGTTTGAATTCAGTCTAAGGGCTGAACTTGAGGAGCTAGAGGGCCATATATGACCTTCAGGTAGCAGATTCCCCATCCCTGAAGAGTATTGAGTTGATATAATGTAACAAAATTGATTAGGGATAAATGTAAAGTCTCTCACATTTGTGTATAAAATATTAACTTCATACTTGGATATACACCAGTTGTTATAGAAAAAAAAAATCAGAGGGTTTAATGAACCACGAATTCAGCATCAGTTAGCAGTGTGATGTGGCACCTCAAAAAACAGAAATGAAATCTTGGGCTTCAATGAAAAGACATCATTTCCAGGAATGGAGAAATAATCACCTCATTCTACAATGCTTCTGTCAGATTTTTTCTTCTCTGCTAAACCCTGGATGCCCTCTCTTACAGAAAATATAAGCTCGTTGATGTACTGGAACAATTCCAGAGAAAGGCAACCAGGATGCTGAAGGACCTTAACCAATGCCATATAACGATCAGCTGGAGTAGCATTCATGTTTATTTTGCAGAAGGGAAAATATAAAAGTTCCCACAGCATGAGAAGAGGAGAAGAGAGCTGTCTGAGCATTTGAAGAGCTGCCATCTAGAGGAGGAACTAGAGCAAATCTATTGAGAGGGGAGGAGATATTAAATGCATTAAAGTCATAAAGAGATGTTTTGGCCTTGCTGTCAAGGGGAAAACAAAACAACTTTGTGACAATAAGAGCTGTCCAGAGATGATTTTGTGTGCCCCAGATAATGGTGCATTCCATCCCCATAAAAGTTTTGAAACTGAAACTGGAATGGATCATTATCAAATATATTATAGTTAGGTGATTATTAGCTTGATTTCAGGGGTTCATATCATGGGGTCTATTTTTAAAAGGTTTAACTTAATTTCAATATAATTGATTCCTTTGTAATTCTATGCATTTCTTTCAATGTTTAAAAACATTGCTCTCAAAAACCAAACAAAAGATTTCATTAGACTGCCAAACTGGTCCATGGCACTAAAGAGATGAAGGACTCCTGGTTTAGAGGGACACTGAAAACTTTTTTTTAACTCTGTAGGTCTGTGCTTTTGTGACTTAATTCTTGATTTTCTGCCTCAAAGTGACCCATATCTCCACTAAAACTTACCCTTTATTCAATTTCAAATTAGCAAAAATGAATAAAAAATCATGTATCTTTCTCAATGGTTCCAGCCTTTCTAACTTGTCTCTTTATTCCGTTAAATTCTCTCTGAAGTTTTCACAACTTCCTACTGTTATTCTGTCTCTCTTGTGCTATTATCACTAAAGAATAAATAAGTACATATTTATTCAGCCATTTTTGCCCAAACTTTTCCTAGGAATGTTTAGCTTTGGAATGATTATGGTCCTGGATTTCAATTAACTTGAATGTAGCTTCAAAGAAATGACTAAGTTACAGAAGGAAAAAAAAAATAACAGAGGCAATCTATAATAATTACATGATGAATTGAACAGAACAAAAGTAAATATTCTAAGACATGATAAAGAAATTCAAAAGTTTAAGTTTTCAGGGACAAAATTATAAATATTTTGAGAAAATTTCAAAAACATCCTTTTTTCCTATTAAATATATTTTTAAATTTTATCTTCATTTAAAAAAAACCAAAACAACTGTGAGTTCCAAATTGTCTCCCTGTTTCCTTCTCTTCCTTTCTCTTTGGGAAGTAAAAAAAAAATCTGACGTATGTTACACATGTTCAGTCATGCAAAACTTATTTGCATACTAGCATGTTGCAGAAGAAAACAGAAAAAAGAAGAAAAATAAAAGTTTTAAAAAGTATGTTTCAATCTGCATTCATGTTCCATAAGTTCTTTCTCTGAAGGTGGATGTAATTTTTTATAACAAATACTTCTTTGATTATTGCATTGCTGACAATAATGAAGTTATTTGCAGGTGATCATCTTTAAAATATTGGTGTTACTGCGTACAGTGTTCTCCTGGTTTTACTCACTTCACTCTATATCAATTCGTAGAAGTCCTTCCAAGTTTTTCCACAATCATCTTGCTCATAATTTCTTTTTAAACTTTTTTCTATTGCATGTTCACAAATTTGTTCAGTTATTCCTCAATTAATAGACACTCTCTCAGTTTCACTTCTTTGCCAACACAAAAGGAGCTGCTATAAATATTTTTGTACAGATAAGTTGTTTTCTATTTTTTGAAATTACTTTGGCATATAGACTTATTAACAGTATTTCTGCATAAAAGGGTGTGGAGAGTTTTATATTCCTTTGGACAAAGTTCCAAATTGCTGTCTAGAATGAATGATTGGATAAATTCATAATTCTACTAACAATGTATTTTGGTGGCAATTTTTCCATAGTCATCCAATTTTTGTCATTTCCTTTTTCTGACATATTAAACAATTTGATAGGTGCAAGGATGTATCTTGAAGTTTTAATTTTCTTTTCTCTAGTCACCACTGATTTAGAGTTCTTCTTGTTGTTATGTGAACATGAAGAACTGATTTCTTCTGAAAACTGCTTGTACAAATGCATTGACAATTTGCCACTTGGAGAATGAATTAGATTCTTGTAAATTTAACTCAGTTCTCTATGTATAAGAAAGAATTAGTCCTTTAGGAAAGACACTCACTGTAAAGTCTTTTCCCCTAATACCCTGCTTTCCTTCTAATCTTGATTGCATTGGTTTTGCTTGGACAAAAACTTTTAAGTGGTGTAATCAAATTATACATTTTACATTACAAAATCCTCTGTCTCTCTCTGTGTCTTGTTCTGTGTCTTTCTTAGTGTCTCTCTCTATTCCCACATGCGTGCATGGATACATGCATACATATATAGAATGTATGTTTATGTGTACATGTGACCACACATACATACATTTACATATATGTGTGTAGGTATTTACATGCATATACATATATGTGTATATACGTATGTTTATATGTATATATATACATGTATACACATGAATGTGTGTGTGTATGTTCACATATACCTGAGAAAAGGTTCAGGAGTGATTAGTGAGATTAGTGATTAGAGAATTAGTGAGATCTGCTAGCACTAGCCCAACTCCCCTAGCAATTTTTCATTATTCCCTTTGATATTCTGGACCTTTTGTTCTTCCAGATGAATTTTGATATTATTTTATGCAACTTTAGAAAATAATTATCTGATAGTTTACTTGGTATGGCACTAAATAAGTAAATTAATTTAGGTAGAATTGTCATTTTTATTATATTAGCTCAGCCTACCCATGAGCAACCAACGTTTTTCCACTTACTTAAATCGGACTTTATTTGTGCAAAAAGTGTCTTGTAATTGTGTTCATATAGTCTCTGGGTTTGTTTTGGCAGATAAACTCCCAAGTATTTTATATTGTCTACCCTACTTTTAAATGGGATTTCTCTTTCCATCTCTTTCTGTTGGACTTTGTTGCTAATATATAGGAATGTTGAAGATTTGTGCGGGTTTGTATTGTAACCTGCAACTTTGCCAAAGTTGTTTATTATTTCAAATAGTTTTTTCCTGGATTCTCTGGGCTTCTCTAAGAACAACATCATATAATCTTCAAAGAGTGATAATTTAGTTTCTTCTTTGCCTATTCTTATTCCTTCAATTTCTTTATCTTGTCTAATTGCTACAGCTAACATTTCTAGTACCATACTAAATAACAGTGGTGACAATGGACATCTTTGTTTCACCCCTGATCTTGTTGGAAATCCATCTTGCTTATCCCCATTGCATATAATGGTTTTTGAAGGTTTTAGGTAGATACTGCTTATTATTTTATGGAAAGTTTCCTTTATTCTTATGTTCACCAGCGTTTTAAATAAGAAAGGGTGTTGTATTTTGTCCAAAGCTTTCTCTGCATCTATTGAGATAATCATGTGGTTTTTGTTAGATTTGTTGTTGATATGATCGATAATGCTAATAGTTTTCCTAATATTGAACCAACTCTTCATTCCTGGTATGAATCCTACCTGATAATCACGCATTATTCTCGTGATAATCTCTGTACTCGTTTTGTTAAATCTTATTTAAAAATTTTGCATCTATATTCCTTAGAGAAATTGGTCTACAATTTTCTTTCTCTGTTTTTTCTCTTCCTGGTTTAGGTATCAAAATCATATTTGTATCATAGAAAGACTTTAGGAAGACTCCTTCTTCCCCACTTTTCAAAAATAGTGTATATAGTATTGGAATTAACTGTTCTTTAAATGTTTGATAGAATTCACTTGTAAATCCATCTGGTCCTGGATATATTTTCCTAGGGAGTTCATCGTTGGCTTGTTCAATTCCTTTTTCTGAGATGGGGTTGTTTAAGTCTTCAACTTCCTCTTCTGTGAATCTGGGCAATTTGTATTTTTTAAAATACTCATCCATCTCGTTTAGATTATCGAATTTGTGGGCATAAAGTTGTGCAAAATAATTTCTAATTATTATTTTAATTTCCTCCTCATTGGAGGTGAGTTCACCCCTGTCATTTTTAATATTAGTAATTTGATTTTCTTCTTTCTTTTTTAATCAAATTTACCAAAATTTATCAATTTTATTAGTTTTTTTTCATAAAACCAACTATTGGTTTTATTTATTAATTCAATAGTTTTCTTAATTTCTATTTTATTAATTTCTCCTTTGGTTTTCAGTATTTCTAATTTGGTATTTACTTGGGGATTTTCAATTTGTTCTTTTTCTAGGTTTTTCGGCTGCATGCCCAAGTCAGTGATCTCTTCTTTCTCTATTTTATTTATCTAAGCATTCAAAGATATAAAACTTCCCCTAAGAACTGCTTTTGCGGTATCCCATAAGATTTGTAAGTTGGCTCATTATTGTTATTCTCTGTAATGAAGTTTTTGATTGTTTTTATGATTTCTTCTTTAACCCACTCCTTATTTAGGATTAGATTATTTAGTTTTCAATTGATTTTTGGTTGATCTTTCCATTGCCTTTTATTACATATAATTTTTATTGCATTATGATCTGAGAAGGATGCATTGATTATCTCTGACTTTTTGCACTGAATTGTGAGGATTTTATGTCCTAGTACATGGTCATTTTTTGTAAATGTGCCATGTACTGCTGAGAAAAAAAGGTATATTCCATTCTATTCCCATTCACTTTTCCCCAGAGATCCATCATATCTACTTTATCCAGAGTTTTATTTACCTCCTTAATCTCTTTCTTGTTTGTTTTGAGGTTATATTTATCAAGTTCAGAGAGGGGAAGGCTGAGGTCACCCACTAGTATAGTTTTGCTGTCAATTTCTTCCTTCACATCCCCCAACCTCTCGTGTAAGAGTTTGGATACTATACCACTTAGAGCATACATGTTTATTAATTATATTGCTTCATTATCTATGGTGCCTTTTATCAGGATATAGTTTCCATTATTATCTCTTTTGATTAGATCTATTTCTGCTTTTGCTTTGTCTGAGATTAGGATTGCTACTCCTGCTTTTCTTACATCAGCTGAAACATAACATATTCTGGTCCAACCTTTGACCTTTATCTTATGTGTTTCCCCCATTTTAAATGTGTTTCTTGTAAACAACATATTGTTGGATTATGACTTTTAATCCATTCTGATATCCATCTCTGTTTTATGGAAGAGTTCATTTCATTCACATTCACAGTTATGATTACAATCTGTGTATTTCCCTTCATTCTCTTTGCCACCTTTTGTGCTTTTAGCTTTCCCATCTCCCTTCTCCTCCTCAACAGTATTCACTTTTCACCACCTCCTCCTGTAGCCTTCCCTTCCTTATTTTAGTCCCCCTCCATTTTACTCCCCTTTACCCTTTTTGCTGCTTCCCTCCCCTTTCTTCCCCCTTCCCCTCCTACTGCCTATAGAGCTAGTTAGCATTATCTACTTAAGTTTATTGTTCCCTCCTTGGAAAAAATCAGATGAGAGTACCTCTGAAACCATGCTCATCTTCCTCCCCTCCTCTCCTCTAGTAAAATTTTGTACCTCTTCCTGTGATGTAATTTACCATTTTCTGCTTCTTCCTTTTCACACTCCTGTTACAATCCCTTCACATACTTAAATCATATTTTTTAATATGACATCATTTATTTTACACTCGTTCCCTCTATGTGTATCCCTTTTAGATTTCATAACAGATGCACTATTCTCAAGATTAACAGGTATCATTTTCCCTTATGGGGAGGTAAACAGTTTGCCCTAATTGAGTAACAAGTTCCCCCCACCTCCGTTTATCTTTTTATGATTCTTTTGAGACCTGCATTTGAAGATCGAATTGTCTATTAAGTTCTGGTGTTTTTGTCAGGAAGGTCTGAAAATCCCTGGCTTCGTTGAATGACTTTCTCCTTGCCTGAAATGTTATGCTGCACTTTGCTGGGTAGTTGATCCTTGGTTGTAGTCCCAACTCTTTTGCCTTATGGAATATTGGTTCCATTTTCTTCGATCTTTTAATGTAGAAGCTACAAGGTCCTGTGTGATCCTGATTGTAGCTCCTCGAAGTTTGATTTGTTTTTTTTTTTTATGGCTGCATGTAGTATTTTCTCCTTCACTTGATAGCTCTGGATTTTGGCAACGATATTTCTTGGGGTTTTGAGTTTAGGATCCCTTTTGGGAAGTGAACGGTGGATTCTTTCTATGACTATTTTGCCCTCTGAATCAAGAACTTCTGGGCAGTTTTCCTTGATGATATCCTGGAAGATATTGTCCAGACTCTTTTTTTCATCATGGCTTTCTGGTAGGCCAATAATTCTTAAATTTTCTCTCCTGGAACTATTTTCCAAGTCAGTTGTTTTTCCAATTATATATTTTACATTTTCTTCTATCTTTTCATTCTTTAGATTTTCTTTGACTGATTCTTTCTGTCTCATTGATTCATTAGGTTCTACTTGCCCAATTCTAATCTTTATTAAATTGTTTTCTTCAGTTGACTTTTGCATCTCCTTTTACATATGTTCAATTTTTTATTTTACAGAGTTATTTTCTCCTGTTTATTTTTGTACTTCCTTTTCCATTTGTCCAGTTTTCCCAGTTAGGTTTTGTGCTTTCTTTTCCATTTGACCAACTGTTCCTTTTAGGGAGTTATTTTCTCCAGTTAATTTTTTACTTCCTTTTCCATTTGTTCAATTTTCCTTTTCAAAGAGATGTTCTCATCAGTGAATTCTTTTTTTATAAGTTTAAGATCATTGGCCAGTTTTTCTTCTATTTCCTTCTTCAGCTGTTCCAGGAGAGCTGTTTATGCATGTGAGCAGTTTGTAGTCCCTTCTGAAGTTTCAGATGCAAGTGCAGTCCCAGTACTCAGCTCTTTGGTATTTGTGTTTTGGCACTTATCCCCATAGAAAGATTCTCTGCTTTTTTCGCTCTTATTTTGCTTTTTTTTTTTTTTTTTTTATGATGGTGATTGTGTTGTGGCTTCTGGTTCTTTCAATTAGAAACTGTAGAACTTAGTGTTGAGCTGATGTGTGAAGAAGCCAAGGCAGGTTTTTGTTTTGTGTTTCCTTGATCATCCCTGGGGTTAGCATGTTTAGTGTGGGGGAGGAATGGTCTGGTCACTGGAGATCTCCTCAGCTGAACTGAGACAAAGGCAAGCTCAGGGGATGGTGATCCCAGCTGCCCTATTGTCTTCCTGTTTCCCCTGAAGTGCTGAGGCAGGCCTGGATGCTAGTGCAGGTTTCCACCCCTCCTGGGGCTCCTATCCTGGTATTGAAGCTTGCCTGAGTCCTACAGCAAATTTTCTCCACCTTGGGTCCTCTGTCCTTATGGTTTTCCTGTTCCACAGTAGGAGGAATCCCCCTTAACTATTTTCCTAGCCTCAGGTGTTATGAGACTATTTGCCCTTCTGCTGGTCCTGCTAATCCAGGATTTTTCTGGGAAAATATTTTATGGTTCTTTCATGATCATCAAGGGGGAGGAGAGAGCATTTACTAATCACTCTACCATCCTGGCTCCCAGAAGTTCAAGTAGGTGACTTACTGATGTTTCATCTGAGGGCAGAAGTTCTCAGGAGCTGCTGCCCTGATATCTGGCGCTCAGTGGCTCTCACTGAGTGGGCTCTGTTGGTCTCCAGCCCTCAGCTACCACTCCACTGGTTCCATCTGCTGTCAGGTTTCCCGGGGCCCTTCTGCTTTGCTGAGCTAGCCACACTGTGCTGAGCACTGTGGGCTCACTCCCGTGGAACAGATCCTACCCGTGGTCCTTCCAGTCTGTCCTGGGCTCAGAATCCGACACAGTCTCTCTTCTGCTGAATGGCACACCTCCAAAATGTGGTCAGATTATCCTTTCAGAAGTATCTGAAGGAGTTTATCCAAGAGCTTAGATGAGACATTGCTCTCATTCCGCCATCTGGGTTCCCACCCTCCCCCCCCCCCGAATATTTTTTTTTAAAGTTGCTCGGATTAACAAAAGTAGAAAGTTGAATACTTAAATAACCCCATCTCAGAAAAAGCAATTGAACAAGCTATGAATGAACTACATGGGGAAAACTCTCCAGGGACAGAAGGATTTATACCCGAATTCTATCAAATGTTTAAAGAATAGTTTATCCCAATACTACAAAGACTATTTGGTGAATTGGTGGAGTCCTTACCAAATTCTTTTTATGATACAAATATGGCTCTGATACCTAAAGCAGGAGGAGCCAAAGCAGAGTCACAAAATTATAGATCAATTCCTCTAATGAATATAGATGCAAAAATTTGAATTAATGTATTAGCTAAAAGAATACAGCAAGTATTAATAAGAATAATATGTTATGATCTGATAGGATTTATATGAGGAATGCAGTGCTGGTTCAATATTAGGAAAATTATCAACATTATTGATCATATAAACAGCAAAACTATCAGAAACCATGTGATTATCTCAATAGATACAGAAAAACCTTTGACAAAATTCAACACCCATTCCTATTGAAAACCCTAGAGAATGCAGGAATAAATAGAATTTTCCATTAAATAATGAGTACCTATCTAAAACCTTCAGCAAGCATATGCAATGGGGATGAGCTAGATGCTTTTCCAAACAGATTAGGGGTGAAACAAGGATGTTCATTATTACCAAAGCTGTTCAGTATGGTACTAGACATGTGAGCTGTAGCAATAAGAGAATAAAAATAAAGTGAAGGAATTAGAATAGACTAAGAAGCAACTAAGTCATCCCTCTTTGTAGATGATAAGGTGATACACTTAGAGAATCAAGTAAAAAACTTCTTGAAAAAATAAACAACTTTGGCAAAGTTGTAGGTTACAAAATAAGCTCAAATAAATCATCTGCATTTCTACATATTAGCAACAAAGCCCACCAGCAAGAAATAGAAAGAGAAATCACATTTAAAGTTATGCTAGACACTGTAAAATATCTGGCAATCTACCTGCCAATGCAAACCAAGGGACTATATGAACACAACTACATTACACTTTTCACACAAATAAAGTCACATCTAAATAAATGGAAAAAAAAAAAACCCATCAATTACTCATGGGTAGGTGGAGGTATTATGATAAAAACTACAGTTTTACCTGAATTAATTTACTTATACATTGCCATACCAATCAAACTATCAGATAATTATTGTCTTGAGCTAGAAACAATAACATCAAAATTCAACTGGAAGAACAACAGGTCCAGAATATGAAGGGAACTAATGAAAAGAAATGCTAGGGAAGGTGGCCTAGTCCTACCAGATCTCAAATTGTATTATAAAGCAGCAATCATCAAAACCACTTGGTACTGCACAAGAAATAGAGGGGTAGATAAGTGGAGTAGGTTAGGTACTCAAGACAAAGTAGTCAATGAATACGTAATTCTACTGGTTGATAAACTCAGGGACCCAAGCTTTTGAATAAGAGCACACTGACAAGAACTTCTGGGATACCTGGAAAACAGAGTGGCAGAAACTGGCCATGGGCCAATGCCTAATATCGTATATAAGAATAAATTCCAAAAGGGTACACTATGTCGGTATAAAGATTGATATTATAAACAAATCAGAGGAACAAGGAATACTGTTTTTGTCAGATTTATGGAGAATGGAGAAATTTTTGACCAAACAAGAGACAGAGAACATTACGAGGTACGAAGTGGCTACTATTGATTACATTAAATTGAAAAGATTTGCACAAACAAAGCCAATGCAACCAAGACTTGGAGGGAAGCAGAAAATTGGAAAATAATTTTTGCAACTAGTGTCTGTGATAAAGTCCTCATTTTCAAAATATATGGGGAAATGAGTCAAACGTACAAGAATACAACTCATTCCCCAATTGATAAATGGTCAAAAGGTATGAAGCCGCAGTTTTCAGAGGAAGAAATGAAAGTTATCTATAATTATATGCTCTGTCACTATTAATTAGAGAGAAGAAAATAAAAAAAAAAAAGCTCTGAGGTACCACATCACACCTATCAGATTGGTTAACATGACAAAGCAGGAAGATGATAAATGTTGGAGAAGATATGGGAGAGTTGGAACACTAATTCATTGTTGTTGGAGCTGTGAGCTGATCTAATCATTTTGGAGAGTAATTTGGAACTATTTATTTGTAGCCCCAAAGGGCTACAAAAATATTCATGCCCTATCAGCAATATCACTTCTAGGAGGGGGAGAAAGGGGGAAAAATCTAAGATTTGTGGAAGTGAGTGTAGAAAACTGGAAACAAATGAATAAATTAAAATATAAATTTATCAAATTAATTTTAGAAATTAAATTTAAAAATAATTTTTGTGTTTTCATTTTTCTACACTCCCGTTCATAAATCTTAGATTATCTCTCCCTACTTTTCTCCTCCCTCCCTGAGATGTCTTGCGATCTTATATGAGCTCTACATATGAATTCTTATTAATCCCATTTTCATATTAGTCATGTTGCATAGAAGAATTAAAATGAATGGGAGAAACCATGAGAAAAATCAAACCAAAATAAAACATAACACAGGATAAAATAATCTACTTTATTTTGCATTCTGATTCCACTGTTCTTTCTCTGGATGTGGATGACATTTTGCCTCAAGAATCCTTTGAGAATGTTTTAGGTACTTGCATTGCTGTGAAGGGCTAAGTCTACCAAAAACAGTCCTCACACACTGTGGCTCTTGCTGTGTATAACGTTCTCTTGTTTCTTCTCATTTCACTCTGTGTCAGTTCATAGAAGTCCTTCTAGGTTTTTCTGAAGTCTGACAGTTCAGCATTTCTTACAGCACAATAGCATTCCATTACATTCAAATAGCACAACTTGTTTAGCCATTTCCCAATTGATGGACATTACCTGGATTTCCAGTTCTTGATCAACACAAAAAGAGCTGCTATAAATATCTGTGCACATGTGGGAGTCTTTCCCATTTTTATAATCTCTTTGTTTTATAGCCCTATAAGCAATATTGGTGGGTCAAAGGGTATGCTTATTCTTGTTTTTCTTTGGGCATAGTTCCAAATTCCTTTCTTGAATGGTTGAATTAGCTCACAGCTCCACCAACAATGAATTAGTGTTCCAACTCTCCCACAAATTCTCCAACATTTATCATCTTTCTGTTTTGTCATGCTAGCCAGTCTGATAGGTGTGATGTGGTATTTCAGAGCTGTTTCAAAATATAGGGAAATTAGTCAAATGTATCTTTCTAATCAATAGCGTTCTAGAGCACTTTTTCATATGATAAATTTATCACTCTTTGCAGACAACATGATGATATACTTTGAGAATCCTAGATATTCAAGTAATAAATGTACTTGAAATAATAAACAACCTTGACAAAGTTGTAGGTTACAAAAAAACCCCACACAAATCCTCTGTAATTCTATATATTACTAACAAAACCCAACAGCAAGAAATAGAAAGAGAAATGCTATTTAAATTTATGATATACACAATTAAATACTTGGGAATCTACCTGCCAAAACAAACCCAGGGATTATATGAACACAATAAGGAAACACTTTTCACACAAATCAAGTCAGAATTAAATAAGTGGAAAAAACATCAGTTGTTCATGGGCAGGCCAAGCTAATGTAATAAAAATGACAATTCTACCTAAATTAATTTACTTAGTGCCATCCCAATCACCCTACCAGAATTTTATTTTTCTAAATATAGAAAATAATAATATGAAAATTCATCTGGAAGAACAACAGGTGCAGAATATCAAGGAAATTAATAAAAAGAAATGATATGGATGATGGTCTAGTCATACCAGACCTCAAATTTTATTATAAAGAAGTATTCAACAAAACTACTTGGTACAGGCTAACAAACAGAGAGGTAGACTAGTGGATAGGTTAGGTACTCAAGACACAGTGGTCAATGAATATACTGATAATATATATACCCACGGACCCTAGCTTCTGGGAGAAGAACTCACTGCCAAAAACTGCTGGGAAAACTAGATAATAATGTGGCAGAAGCTGGGCATATACCAATGCCTAACACTGCATACAAGAATAAATTCCAAATGGGTACACTATGTAGGTATAAAGGTTGATACTATAAACAAATTTGGGGAGTAAGTGATAGTGTATTTGTCAGATTTGTGGAGAATGGACAAATCTATGACCAAATAAGAAATAGAGAACATTACGGAATGCAAAGTGAATTTTGATTACATTAAATTGAAAAGTTTTTTGCACAAACAAAGCCAATGCAACCAAGATTAGGAAAGAAACAAGAAACTAGGAAACAATTTTTACAGCTAGTGTCTGTGATAAAAGTTCCATTTCTAAAACACATAGAGAACTGAGTCAAATGTACAACAATACAAGTCATTCCCCAATTGATAAATGATCAAAGGGTATGAACAGGTAGTTTTGAGATGTGTTCAAATATTTTTTTAAATTATCTCTCCTGAATCCATTTTTAATATCATTTTTTTCCAGTGAGATAACTTTGCATTTTCTTCTTTTTTTTTATTCTTTTGGTTTGTTTTATAATTTCTTGAGTTATTTTCTTCAGTGAGCTTTTAGATCTTTTTTTTCATGTTTCCCATTATGCTTTTTAAGGCATTCTTCTGCTCATTGGACTTTTGGACCTCTTTAGCCATTTTTGCTAGTGCAGTTTTAAAGGTTATTTTTTTTTAGCAGTCATGCAGTTCTCTTTTAGCAAGTTGTTGCCTCATTTTCCATGATTTTCTCTCATCACTCATTTCTCTTCCCAATTTTTCTTCTGTTTCTTACTTGATTTTCAAAATCATTTTTGAGCTCTTTCATAACCTAAGACAAATTCATATCTTTCTTGGAGAATTAGGTTTGAGGAGTTTTGGCTTTCTTGTCTTCTGGTTGTATGTTTTGATATTCTTTGTCACCAATGATATAAGAAAATACCTTTTTACTGAGTAAATAGGCAACTATAGTCTGTTGTTTCTCTTACCCGTTTGCTCATCCTTTCAGTCAATCATTTGGCCTTTGAGTTCTTTGTTAAGTGGAGGGCTCCAGAGGTAGTTACTGTTTTAGAAGTGGCTGCTGTAGCCCTGTGTGCTGGGGTCAGGGCTGGGATCACTCTCCACTCTTAGCCAGGGGAGTGACCCTTCTCATGGACACTCTAAGCTGCCTTTGGCATTTGTGGGCTGAGAAGTCTGGAAACCCCTGCAGCTGCCAGTGATTAAGTCTTCTAAGGCTTGCTTCAGCTCCATCATGTAGGAACAGCCTATGCAGGACAACATTCTTCTCCCATCTTGGTGCCATATTCCCTTCCCATCGACGTTCCAGATTGTCTTGGGCTAGAAATTGGCTTTAGTCTGTCATTTGTGGCTTATGCTGCTCTAGTACATGTTTAGAGTCATTTTATACAGGTTTTTTTGAGAGGCTTGTGAAGAGAGCTCAAGCAGGTCCCTGCTTGTACTCTGTCATCTTGGCTCCACCCCCACTTTCCAGTTTTCAAAATAATTTTTGTTAAACAGTGAGTTCTTTTTCCAGAACTTGAATCTTTTGGTTTATCAAACACTGGATTAGTATGGTTATTTACAACTGTTCGTTTTGAATCTAAAACAATTGAATTGATACACTATTATAATTTTTTAGTAAGTAGCAGACTGTTTTGATGATTATTACTTTGTAAGGAAGTTTGAGATCTGGTACTGCCAGGTACTGATTCCCTTGATATACTTGTACTTTTATACTTCTAGATCAATTTTGTTATTTTTTTTCTAGTTTTTAAAAATAGTTTTGGTAGATTGATTAGTATGGAACTGAAATTGTCTTTTTTTGTTATATTGACTTGAGCTACACATGAACAATCAATTTTTCTCCGATTGTTTTAGCTTTGTTTGTGAGAAAAAACCTTTTTTGTAATTCTGTTCATATAGTTTCTGGGTTTTTCTTGGTCAAGTAGATTACAAATAATTTTATATTGCCTATGCTTATTTTAAAAGGAATATATTTTTCTCTCTTGATACTACTCTTTGTTGTGTATATATAGAAATGAGGATAATTTATCTGAATTTAATTTTCATTCTGCTGCTTTACTGAAATTGTTTCTTATTTCAACTAATTTTTTTAGTTGATACTTTATAATCCAGTCCATATCATGTGCAAGAATGAAAGTTTGGTTTCTCATAGCCTAGTACAATTTCATCATTTTTTTCTTCTTTTGTTACTATAATTACCATTTCTAGTACAATATTGAATAAGTGATGCCAGGTTCAGATCTTATTCGAAAGGTTTCTTGCCCCTCTCCCTCAAAGAAAATGTTTTCTGATGGTTTTGGATAAATACTGCTTCTTATTTTTAAAAGCTTTATTTATTCCTATGTTCTTTATTTTTTTAAATAAAAATTGACAGTACATTTTATGAAAAGCTTTTTTTGCATCTATTGATTTAATAATATATTTTTTTGTTTTGTTATTGATAGGGTCCATTATGCAGAAATTTTCTTAGTATTAAATCAAACTCACATTCCTGGCACAAATCCCACTTGGTCACAATCTATTATCTTTGTGATATATTGCAGTTATATCCTTGCTAGTATTTTATTTAAATTTTGTACATCAATATTCAGCATGGAAATTTGTCTAAAGTTCTTTTTTTGTTTGTTTTTGTTCTTCCTGGTAGATGTATCAGGACTTTATTTTTTTTTCATAAAAGAATTTGGTTGTGTCAGAATTTAAATTTGACATAAAGGTAAACTTAGACAGATCTTCAACAAAGCTAATATTTGTAAATACTGGAATGCTTCCTGTTAATAAGCATGTGAATGGTTTGCCTCCTTTTATAGCAATGATTGAAAAAAAAAACATTCCTTTTATATATGTTTTGGGAATTAAAGAACAAAGCACAGAATAGAACAGATGACATCATGGGACTGGGGCAGCATGAATGGTTACAGAGCTGAAGTGGAGGAAACAACATGATTGGTTGGAAGTTTAAAAATAGTTGTAACAATGACCCCTCTCTCCCTTACTTCATGACATTAACAAGTGCTCATTGTTTGAGTTCAGGTGCAAGATAACAGTAAACTATTTCAACAGTAAAACAGAAAATCTTGAAGGAAAATTGGTGAAGTAAAGATATCAAGCTGGACTCATTTCTTAACAGAGATCCCTCAAGGATGGCAAATTCCTTGAGGCAAGAATAGATCAGAGATTAGCAGAAGGACTAGATATCTAAAATTAACCTTTTATAGGTCACTGAAATGCTTAAATAAAATTGGAGACAAAGAGCCATGACTTAAACCATTACAGGACAAAAACAATTAAAGTAATCACAGGATAAAAATCAGTTACTTTTAGAAAAGGGTACAAGATAAATCTTAATCTTCTCAGTAGGCCTCTTTCTTTGCCTTCTTTTTCCAAATAGTTTATATAGTATTGAAATTAATTGTTCTTTAAATGTTTGGTAGAATTGACTTGTGAATCCATCTGGTCTTGGGGATCTTTTTCTTAGGGAGCTCATTTGTGTATTGCTCAATTTCTTTTTCTAACATATGGTTACTTAAGTGTTCAATTTCCTCTTCTATTAATGCGGGCAATTTATATTTTGTAAATATTCTTCCATTTCACTTAAACTGTTGGATTTATTGATATTTTATTGGGTAAGATAGCTACTAATCATTGTTTTAATTAATTCTTCTTCGGTATTACTTTTTGATGCTGGTAATTTGGTTTTCTACTTTTTAACATCAAATTAACCAATGATTTATCTCTTTTCTTTCATTATACCAGCACTTAGTTTTATTTCTAGGTTCAATGGTTTTCTTATTTTCACTTTTACTAATAATTTTATTAAAATTTCCTTTCTGTTGTTGTTGTTGTTGTTGTTGTTGCATATTAACATTGTTGATCGATTCTTTCTCTATGTTATTAATGTGATTGTTTACAGATAAAATTTATCCCCTATGTACTGCTTTGGTTCCATCGCATAAATTCTGGTATGGTGTCTTATTGTAATTTTTAATGAAGTAATTTATTGTTCTATGATTAGTTCTTTGAACCATTCATTCTTTAGGAGTAGATTGTTTGGCTTCAAATCAGTTTTTAATCCATATTTCCACTGCCCTTTGTTGAATCCAATTTTTATACGATCATGATCTGAAACAGATGTATTTAACATTTCTGCCTTTCTGCATTTCATTGTGAGGTTATATACCCTAATATCTAGACAATTTTTGTGTGCCATGGAACACTGAATAAAAGGTACATTCCTTTCTATCCCCATTCAGTTTTCTACAGATGTAAATCACATTTAGCTTCTTAAACTTTATATTCTCCTTACTTGTTTATTTTTCTCTTTTTTTTTTTGGTTAGATTTATCTATTCTGAGAGAGAAAAGCTGAGGTGTCCCATGAGTATACCTTTACTGTCTATCTATTTCCTCCTATGAGTCATTTAAATTCTTTAAAAACTTAGATTCAATACCATTTGGTGCACGTATGTTTATTATTAATGTTATCTCATTTTCTATGGTACCTTTTAGAAAGATGTGGTTTCCTTCCTTTTCTCCTAATTAGATCTATTTATTTTTGCATTGTTTTTTCTGAGATCGTGATTGCTATTTCTGCTCATTGCTTTTTTTTTTAACTTTAGCTGAAGTATAATAGATTCTGCTCCAGCCCTCTACCTTTTTTCCTGTATTTGTCCCTCTGCTTCAAATGTGTTTATTGTTAACACATATTGTAGGATTCTGCTTTGAATCCATTCTGCTATCTACTTGCATTTTATAGGTGAGTTCACCTCAATCACATTCATAGTTATGATTACTAAATGTTTATTTCTCTATAACCTCCTCCTCCTCCTCCTCCTCTCTCTCTCTCTCTCTCTCTCTCTCTCTCTCTCTCTCTCTCTCTCTCTCTCTCTCTCTCTCTCTCTCTCTCTCTCTCTGTCTCTCTGTCTCTCTCTGTCTCTCTCTCTGTCTCTGTCTCTCTCTCTCTCTCTCTCTCTCTCTCTCTCTCTCTCTCTCTCTCTCTCTCTGTCTCTCTCTCATTCACTCACTCATGCCTTTTCACCAGTATTCTTCTTTTAACCACTGCCTTCCTCTATATGCCCTCTTTTCTATTAAACCCCTCTCTTTTCTTGTCCTCCTCCTCTCTTTCCCAACAGGGTAAAACACATTTGTATACCCACTTGAATGTGTATGTAATGTCCCCCTGGATTTTAGGGTGTGTTCAGGGAGGAACAATACCTTTGGTGTGATTACTGTCGAGCCCTTTTTAAGGCAGTTTCCATCTTTGGTGTCCACTTGTTCCAGTGAACTCTCACCTGTGCCTCCAAGAAGCTGCAGCA
The DNA here is from genome assembly GCF_028372415.1 of Notamacropus eugenii. Taxonomy (NCBI): domain Eukaryota; kingdom Metazoa; phylum Chordata; class Mammalia; order Diprotodontia; family Macropodidae; genus Notamacropus; species Notamacropus eugenii. Next base: position 533,544,287 of record NC_092873.1, read on the forward strand.
TGTGCAGTGGCCACACCCTGGTAAATCTTTTCAGCAGTGGGGCCAAACTATTTTGAGGTAACTAGGGGTTCTCAGACCCATTGATCAGCCACAGTTGGACTCAATGAAATTTCACTTTATTATGGTGATGTCATTTTGGTCCTCTTCTAAGAAGAAGGACAACAACCAACCAACCAATTTCCTCCTCAAGTCAATTCCAATGAGAGTAAGGTTAAAGCAATGCTCACCCTGATTTCAAGATCTAGTGAAAAGGGTTTTATTTGCTCTTTGAGTTACTCTGAGGAGAGTAAGGGTCCAGCTTTGTCAATCACCCACACGTCTTCTTCTCCCCTATAAGAGCTCTTTTGTGCCTCTTTTATGTGAGATAATTTACCTCATGATGACTCTTGTTTCCCTCCTCTCCCAGTGCTTCCCTCTTTATCACCTATTAGCTAATTTGAAATTATCCCACCATAGTCATGTTACCCACATTCCATGTTTATACCTTCTCGCTGTCTTAATAATAATGAAGTCCTTTGGAGTTACACTTATCATCTTCCCATGTAGGAATGCAAACAATTTGCCCTTATTGAATCATTCATGATTTATTTTACATATTTACCTTTATATTCTTTCTTGAGTATGATATTTGAAAGTAATTTTTTTTTCATTCTGCTCAGGTCTTTTCAACAAGAATATTTCAAAGTCTTCTATTTCCTCAAATATCTAGTTGGTGAATTATTTCAATTTCTATTTTTATCCCCTGGTTCTAAGATATCAGGGCAATTTTATTTCATAATTTTTTGAAAGATGATGTCTAAGCCCCTAGTTTGATCATGGATTTCAGGCAGTGCAATGATTCTTAAATTATCTCTCCACAGTCCACTTAGAATCCAGTTGTTATTTCCAATGAACTATTTTTACATTCTCTTCTATTTTTTCATTCTTTTTATTTTTTAATTGTTCTTGGTGGCTCATGCAGTCAGTAACTTTTACATTAAAAAAAATAAATTATATTCTGTAGTAAGCTTTTATACTACATTTACCATCTGACAATCTCTACTATTTTATTTATTTATTTTTTCATTCATGTGTTCATAAGTTCATTTGTTTATTTATTTATAGTATACAACATTTATTTCCATAAGATTTTGAGTTCCAAATTTTCTTCTCATCTCTTCCCTCTCCCCACCCCAAGACACCTTGCATCCTGATTGCCCCTTCCCCTAATCTGCCCTCCCTTCTGTCACACCCCTACCCTTTATCTCCATCTCCTTTATTTTCTTGAAGGGCAAGATAGATTTGTATATCCCATTATCTATATGCCTTATTTCCCAATTACATGTAAAAGTAAGTTTTAGCATTCTTTTTGAAAAGCTCGAATTTCAACTTCTATCCCTTTCTCCATCTCTATCCTTCCCCACTGAGAAGTCAAGCAATTCAATATAGGTTATACATATGTAGTTATGCAAAAGACTTCCATAGAAATCATGCTATGAAAAACTAACTATATTTCCCTCCATCCTATCCTGCTCCTTATTTATTCTATTCTCTCTTTGGACCTTGTCCTTCCCAAAAAGTGTTTACTTCTAATCACCACTTCCTCTCATTTGCCCTTCCTATCATGCCCTCTACAACCCACTTATTCTCTTCTCCCTTACTTTCCTGTAGTGTAAGATAGATTTTCGTACGAAGTTGAATGTGCATGTTATTCTTTCCTTAAGCCAAATGTGATGAGTACAAGCTTCACTCTTTCCCTCTCACCTCCCCCCTTTTCCCCTCCATTGAAAAAGCTTTTTCTTGCCTCTTTTATGTGAGATAATTTGCCCCATTACATTTCTCCCTTTCTCCTCCCAATATATTCCTCCCTTAACCCTTAATTTTATGTTTATATATCAACCCTTCCTATTCAACTCACCCTGTGCCCTGTGTCTATATGTGTATAATTGCTCCAACTACCCAAATACTGAGAAAAGTCTCAAAAGTCACAAATATTATCTTTCCATGTAGGAATGTAAACAGTCCAATTTTAGTAACTCCCTTATGATTTCTCTTTCCTCTTTACCTTGTCATGCTTCTCTTGATTCTTTTGTTTGAAAGCCAAATTTTCTATTAAGCTCTGGTCTTTTTATCAAGAATGCTTGAAAGTCTACTATTTCATTAAATGACCATATTTCCCCTGAAGCATTATACTCAGTTTTGCTGGGTAGGTGATTCTTGGTTTTAATCCCATCTCCTTGGACTTCTGGAATATCATATTCCAAGCCCTTCAATCCTTTGAAATAGAAGATGCTAGATCTTGTATTATCCTGATTGCATTTCCACAATAATTGAATTGTTTCTTTCTGACTGCTTGCAATATTTTCTCCTTGACCAGAAAACTCTGGAATTTGGCTACAACATTCCTAGGAGTTTTTATTTTTGGATCTCTTTAAGGAGACGATCAGTGAATTCTTTCAATATTTATTTTCCCTCTGGTTCTAGAATATAAGGGTAGTTTTCCTTGAAAATTTCATGACAGATGATGTCTAGGCTCTGTTTTTGAGCATGGCTTCCAAGTAATTCCCTAATTTTTATATTGTCTCTCCTGGAACTATTTTTCAAGTCAGTTGTTTTTCCAATGAGACATTCCACATTGCAATATTTTTAGTTCCTCTGATTTTGTTTCATAGTTTCTTGATTTTTTTATAAAGTCGTTAGCTTACATCTGCTCTAATCTAATCTTTAAGGCATTATTTTCTTCAGTGACCTTTTGGATATCTTTTACCATATTGCCATTTTTTAGGACATTCTTCGCCTGATTGGCTTTTTGGATTTCTTTTGCCATTTGTGTTAGTCTATTTTTTACAGTGTTATATTCTTCAGCATTTGTTGGGGTCTCCTTTAGCAAGTGGTTCACTCATTTTTCATGATTTTCTTGCATCACTCTCATTTCTCTTCCTATTTTTCCTCCACCTCTGTTACTTGATTTTCAAAATCCTTTTTGAACACTTTCATGGCTTGAGACCAATGGATATTTTTCTTGGAAGCTTTGAACTTTGACTTTCTTTTCTTCTGTTTGCATGCTTTTTTCTTCCTTGTCACCAAAGTGAGATTCTATAGTCTGATTCCTTTTCTGGTTTTTGCTCATTTCCCCAGTCATTTACTTTACTTGTGAGCTCTTTTACAAGGTAGTTCTCTGCTTCCAATGGGGGTGGAGGGTATACTTTCAACTGCTCGTTCCCCCCACAATCTGTGTGCCTAGAGCTTCAGAAGCAGTAGCTGAAGCTTCCCCTGCTGCTGCTGTGGCTGCTGTGGGTTCCCATCCCTCCTCTACTACCCTCGGACTGGACCACTCCACTCTCCTTCCCTGGTCCCACAGGACTTTTTCATTGACCTTTCCATTTATCCTCGTCACTTTGAGGTCATGAAAACTGGAAACTGCCACAAGTGTTATTGATTTAGCTTCCTCAAGGCTTGCTTGCTCCCATCTGTGCCCTAGTAGCCCACACTGAACTGCCCTATGATCCCACCATGGTGCAGTAGACACTTCCCAGGGGCCTTTCAGGCTGTATTGGGGTGGAGATTTGCTTCACTGTCGTTCTCTGTGTTCTACAGCTCCAGAATTTGTTTAGAAACATTTTTTACAGATATTTGCTGAGTGTGGCAGGATCACACTCTTAAATCTGTGTTATTAATCTGCCATCTTGGCTCTGCCCCCTGACAAATTTTACGTTTTAAGTAGTTATTTTCTTGAGTTTATTTTTGTTCCTCTTTTGCCATTTGGCCAATTCTGTGTTTTTAAGGGGTCATTTTCTTCAATAATTGTTTGTACCACCTTTACCAAGCTGATAGTTCTCTTTTCATAATTTTCTTCATTTACTCTCATTTTCCCCCAAATATTCACTTATCTCTCTTATTTTTTAAGTCATTTTTTTCACTCTTCTAGGAATTCTTTGGCAGCCTCTGATCAATTCACATTTTTAAAGCTTTTCACGTAGCAGTTTTTAAATCTCTTGTCTTCTTCTGAGTTTGTGCCTTGATCTTCCCAGTCACCATGGTAACTTGATATAGTCAGGTCTTTTATTGTTGTTGTTTCCTCATTTTTCCAGTATATTTCTTGACTTCCAACATTTTGTTAATATTAGATTCTGATCCCAGTTGAGTCGTCACAGTACTAAATTCAGGTTTTTTTTTTTCTGTATTTTCAATGTTATTTCTAAGGTACCTGTAAATTTCCAATTCTTCCAAAGTTTTATTTTCTAAAGAGAGTTGGCAGCACTCTTCTCCTGGCCTTTGCTATTGTCCATGAGAAACCACAACTATTCCCTGGAACTGTGGCCTGGGGCTCCATCTTCACTCAGCCATGCATGCTTTCACTTCTTATGTCCCTAGAATTTTGATGTGGGATCCTCTTCTCTTGTGATCATAAGTAACAATGTTGTTTTCCATCCTGGACCTAAGATTAAGGTCACTATTCCCTCATGAGTTCTCTTCTTTGCTGTGGAATTATAACCATGTTCCCCACTCCCTGTCGCTATAAATGCCACTGTTCATCTTTGCCCTGGGGCAGCAACCCAGAACTGTGTATGGACAATACAACAAGGCCCTGCACCTATGTCCAGAAAAGTGCCCCTGTATTCTCTTTGTGAGCAGTTGCCATACCTTCTTACTCTCTTTGGATTGAAAGCTGACAGTGTTGATACAATGCCCAAAATTCTCAAGGTTGGGTGTGGTCTACAATGTACAGATTAAAGCAATTCCAAGTCTCTGGCTGCCTTGATGACACAGACTTTTCCCCCTGACCTCCTAGGTTGTGTTGGGTTGGACAATTTTGTCCTGATCTTTTATTGGCTCTACCTTTCCAAAACTTGATTTCAGTCATTATTTTTTAAGTTATTTGGAGGGGAATTTGGGAGAGCTCAGGGTGGCTCCTTGTTCTTATTCTGCAATCTTGACTGCCTTAACAAAAAAAAAAATGCGTAATTTATTTATGAGAATAAGTAGTTAAGCAATTACTCTGTGTCAAACTGTATTCTAGTTACTAAGATTAACAAAACAAAAGACAATTTCTGTCCTTAAGGACAAGATAGCATGATTAATAAAGTGATAGTCTTCAATGAGTTATTTGATCTAAGAAATAAATCAGATATTGAATGGAATCATTTGGGAAATTGAGAGATGAGATATTTGCAGGAACAGTACTATTGCTTGAGGGATCATCTCCTCCAAATTTCTCATTTGATAGTTGAGAAAACAGAGACCCAATTTTTAAAGAAACTTGCCCAAAGTTGTAAATAATAAGACATCGAGAACTGGAAGGCAACTCATTGTCTTTCTAGAAGAACTCTTCTATTATGCATATAAGAAAGTAGGAGACAGAAGGGAGTTGGGGCTTGCCTTAAGGGCAAATAATTCAAGTTTAAATTGACTTTTCATAAAATTTAAAATGAAAGATGTGAAAAAGCTGGCATCTAAGTTTCTTGCCCCCTCTAAATCCTATGCACTTATTCTCAGCAATGCAATGATTCAGGATAATCCCAAAAGAGAAATGATGAAGTATAACATCTATCTCCAGAGAAAGAAATAATATTGTTTGAATACATATTGAAACATGCTATTTTTTTTACTTTGTTTCTTTGTTCCTTTTATTCGAGTTTTCTTGCACAAAGTGACTAATATGGAAGTGTTTTACATAATTGTAAGTGTGTAACCTATATCTGATTTTTTGCCATCTCAGGGAGAGTAGGATAGGGAGAGGGAGAAAGAATTTGGATCCCAAAACTTTAAATGAAAATGCCTTTCAAAAATCAATCCTATGAGCTGATGAAGTAAAAACAAACTGTCTGAAGATTTTCCAAAATTCAGGTGATAGGATGAAAGTACTTTTCAAGGAATATTGATCTAGGTATAGAATGAGTTATTCAGAGGGAACTCTGTGATAAGAATGTCAATCCTAAAGATGTTGGAGAAATCCAGGTGTGACTGATAAGGTCTGGGCTAGCTTTATGGCAGAAAGAGGAAATTTAAAGGAAGCAGCCAATAGAAGAAATAATTCAAAGAGGAAATAGTCAAGATTGGAGTATAAGTAGATTTTCAGTCAATCAAATTTCATCAATTGTCAAAAATATGCAATGCATTATATAAGGGGAAAAAGAAAGGAGATTATTCAAAGTCATGAGACAAGTGCATTGCAATGATGGTGGTTCCTTGGAGGATGATAGGGCATTTAGGTTGGGGAGTGGATTTGTGGAATTAAGCGATGAATTAAAGTTTCAATGTGATTTTTTATTTTCAAGATTTTTCATATATACAAAAGATTTTCCATTAATTGGAGTTCCATAAGCAAATGAACAGCCCTGGAAATAGTTTCAAGAGATGCATATGTTGGTGACCTAACACATATAAAAAATTTAAATTAAGAAAATAGACAAATTCTCCAAAGGAAGGGTCATTTAGAGATTGTGACAAATCATTAATAATTCTGGGAATTTCCATATTAAAGTGAAAGTTTGAGGACTTGTGGATTGATAGTATTTCATTTCTCCTGGTAGCAACATTGTGTATGGGAAACAGAGATGACCTTGGAGGTAGGGAGAAGTAGATTTGGGTCCTTCATTAGATACTTATTGTGACATTTTAGTAAGCAACTTAATCTTTCATTGCACCAGTTAGCTTGAAGCCTGTATATAGAAGAGTAGATATAGATCTGTATTTACAGAGAAAATTCTTGAAAAATAAATTTCATAGCCAAATAAATCATTGTGACCCCCTAGGAGAAGAGAAAAAGAGAGAGAGGAGATCTGGTACAATATTTAAGATTTCTGCTTTTCTCTAGAGTCTAGATGGACGCTCCCGCAAAGTATCTTAGTCCAGGAGTCATGTGCCAGAGAGTCCAGAAGGAAAGCACACATTGCACGAAAGATAAATTCCTCACTTTTTAAAAGCAGATTCATCAAAAATATTTTATGCATCTGCTTCAATCCATATGGAAGGGAGAATTATACTAAGGATTTTTTTGAAGAAAAAGAATAGTTCTTTGCTTTTTGTTCATTTTTGCCATTGTTATTGATGATACTGTCAAAATGCGTTAATAAATATCTTGTGGAATCTTTTCTAACGACAGCTGGATGTCTCAGTGGATAGACTGATGGGCAAGAACTCAGAAACAATACTCTTCCTGAATTACCAGCTGCAGCAAGTCACTTAATCCTGGACAAGTCATTAAATACTGTTTGCCTCAGTCTCCTCATATGTAAAATGAACTGAAGAAAGAAGTGGCAAACCACTCTAGTATTTTTACCTAGAAAACTGCCCCTGGGGTCATGAAAAGTCAGAAACGACTGAAAAATGACTAAACAAGTCTATTCTGTTCTATTTATCTGATATATTTTTGCCTTAAATCTCTTTATTCACTTGAGTTTTTAAAAAAAGCTAAAATTATATGAAATATTTTTCACATTCTCATTAGTTAGATTCATCTGATATCTAAGTAAGAATGCAAGTGAATCAGAAAATATTGCTCGACGTTTCCCTGACTTTTGGTCCTAATATGTGCTGCAATACAACATAACAAGAGATGACAAGAAAGATGGAGTAAAACCAGTTCAGCTCCTTGTGGTATTAGTCCAACTGAGGTACAGACTAGTCAGCAAATGTGTTATAGTACCCTTAATTCTTTGAAGGAAAATTGTATTAAATAAGGCACTCAAATTATTCATGATATTTGGTTTGAAGTATAAGATGTGAAGAAAAGAGCTCCAGTTGAGGTACAGTCTGATTGTCCCTAATTTTCTGCCAATGTCCAGGTATCTGCTTCTATTCAGAAGGATTAAAGCAAAAGCTTTAATTTAATTTAATTAAACATTTGCTGCCACCGTTGTGTGGTATTAGGGATTTTTTGTAAATGTAGTTAATATTAACAGTCACTGAATTTTTATCATGACTATTTCATTTACAATCTAGTGGCAAAATGATTTGTCTTGTCTCCCAATTGATTCCCTTCTCCATTTTATATTTGTTAGTAGATGCAACCCATGTTTCTTTTCATTTTTTCCTTTAGATTCCAATTGGTCTATATGGTATTTCATCAAGTCAGATCTTATTGAATGGTCTCATTAGCATGTAAGGACTATTTTCAATAACTGGTCTTTAAGACTCAATGCTCAGAAACAACATACTTCAGTTTTCCTACTAACAAGAGAGAATTTGATACAATATTATCTATTTAGGATGATGGATTCCTGTAGTTTTTACACCCCACTGGGCATAAAACTAAATCCTTAATAAAATGATTTGTTCTGTAAAACTTGGACTCAATCAAAAGACTGCACTCAAGGATCTAGAAAGCCACATGTGACCTTGAAGTCAGAGGTTCTCTACCCCTGATCTAGATACCTGGTCTGGGTGTCAAGTTGAGGCTACTTTAATATCTATGCTGTACGATCATCTCTTTAATTCCAGTTGGTGGACCATGCAAGTTGTAATTTGGCCTTGGATGAGTCCCTGAAACATTTGGATTGGTCTGCATTAGCATATACTATGCATCAATGAATCCTTTTGATTTAACAGGTTAGGCATCTCCAATTTGTTGACAGACAGTGATTTTGTGGGTGTGGATAAAACAATCTTTGGTCAAAAGCCAGGAAGTTGTCTTTTATAATCATATTAGCTTTGCACTATGCTTACCAAATCATACATATCTGCAGTGGTAGAGGCACTATGCAATTAGTGATGGATTTTGAATCAAGAAGTCCCCAGTTCAAATGCTCCTTATGGTGTTTTCTAGTGGTGTTACCCTGGGCAAGTGGTTTAATTTTCTTGAGCTGTTTTCAACACCTGTAAAAAGAATGTAATAAGTAACACCTGCAACTCTTGTCTCCCAGAGCTGCTGTGACTTTCAAATGAGTTCACATAAGGAAAGCATGCAGAAAACTTCAAATTGGTATATAAATGACAGACATTCTTAATATAATTATTACATATTTTTCATATGACAGAGTTCATTATCATATGTTTATTCTCTTTTACATGATAGGATCTTCTCACATAATAAAAATGTTATACTATACTATTAAGAATCAATATGAAGATATTGTTGATGTTGATTAATATTTCTAAGGAGTTCTAATGTTTGAAGAAGCATTTTTTATACCTTATACAATTTGAGTTTCACAAAAGCTCTGTGAGGCTGGCATCAGACTTATCATCTCAATTTTCTAGATAGAGAAACTGAGACTTACAGTTCTTTAGTATTCTGTATATTACCACATGACTTCTAAGTATCAAAATGTAGAATTTGAATTCAATTTTGCCCAACTTCAAATCTAGATTTAAAGTTCATTAAGTCCCATTGATACTAATATATGATGAGGATGTTTTGTCTTTGAACTCTTTTCTACCCTTTTTACTGAAGTATCACTTGCCCATAGCAGGCATTTTAAAACCTTATCAAGCACTTCTGAATGGACTCAAAATGTGTGTTCTAACATTAGTCATATTCTCTGACAGAGAAATCATAAAAAAAAACCAATCTCTTATTAAGCTAAACCCAGTTAATCTAACGTCTTTTTCATTCCTTGTCTTCAATATCTCACATTTAGATTCATGAGACTTTGCAATAAGAGAATCAGATTCAACCTGATTTTTTTGGTCAGGGAAACAGATATTTTCAAGAGAGACTGGCAATATCTTATTTCTTCTTTCATTTGTGGTTCTTGGAGATGAAGAATCCATCTTCTCTGCTGATTAACCAGAGTCAGAGAAACTGTGTCTAGCACAGGTGTTAGGAAGAGCCTTTTATCATGCCTCTCAATATGCTTTGCTTTCTGTCCTATTTCTTTTTCCTTCTCCTTTATTTCTGTCTCTTTTCCCTCTCTCCTTGTATATCTCTCTCTGAACCATTCATGTTCCCTGGACTAACCCGCATGAAGAGCTTTAGAGTAGAGGATTCTGAGGGATGTGGATAAGTAGACAATTGGAACTCTTAAATGATAAGGCATCTCAGATTTGGAACTGGGTATGACCTTTGATATCAACCAGGCCAGATGCCTCATTTTACAGATGAGAACATTGAGGCCCAGTGAAGTGAACTATCTTGCCCAAAGTCACCCAAGTAGCAGAGACACAATTTGAATTTCAAAGTCAACATGGATTCATAAATCATTGCTTATACTACATTCCATTTCCATTTTAATTTTTTTTTCTGAGACCAATGGATCAGGAGGAATGAAAGACATACTGTCCTTGGATTTTAACAATTTATTGATGTTTTTATTTTATTTTCATAGTTACAAAAAGAAATATGAGTGAACTGATGACATAGTTATATAGATTCAATATTGTTTAAAGAATTGGGCTCAGGAAGTAGCAATTGATGAACCAATAGAAAATTGCGTCAATAGAAAAATGAGTCTCAGTAAGTTTGCACAAAAGTCTTTCTCTAGGCCTTTTTTAAAAGCATAGATTATCTTCTTATGAAATTTGCCCATAACACAACTCTAAGAGGGATATCTAAGTCTTTTGTCAATGGAATCAGGGAAGGGGAAAAAATTGCCAGTAAGAGCACTGAAATCACAAATGTAGTACAGAAAAACTTAAGTACATATTGGGGTTCAAACTGCATTTCACTTGGAAGAGGAGGTGTGAACTGATAACAATGTGACAAAAGATCGATGGATTTTAGTGAACTGTCAGCTTGGTGTGATTGAACTGAGTGATAGAGCAGCACAAAATACTTCTTCCTGTGAACTGAGGATCAATTATTGTAAGCATAGCATGCAGAACATCAAATGGAGTGATTGAAAATTGATATGATAAACTGATATTTTAGTCACCCCACATTTTGGGAATGTTTTCAGTTATAGAAAGGTTTTGGTTTAAGATACATATGGCTACATGTGGTCTCTAAATGAAGAGATTTAACTTGTGATTAACAAGGAGAGTTGTGATTTGAAACTTGATCCCCTTCTGAAAGGTTCAGTGGCAAAATAAATGTTAAAGTGTAAATTATTTTTTGAACAGAGAAATGAACCTGTACTTCCCTTAAAAACTCACATTCTTTATATGTGGTGGGAAAAGCCATGTGACATGTTCTAAGTGAGGAAATGAAGAAAGAGTAATTTTCAGTAAAGAACTTTCACCTCTGAAAAAAATGCTGTTTTATGGGTTCTTAAAAGGAAAGTTATACTTGTATATAATTATTTCTCTTGATTTGTAAAAGGCTATGGTCCTTTTTAATAATGCTGTAAAGAAGAATCAGAACAAAAGAAAAAAAAAACATGAGAAACCAAAAAGTGAAGACAGTATGTTTCAATCTGCATTCAGATTCCATATTTCTTTCTCTTCATGTAGAGAGCATTCTCCATCATGAGTCTTTTGGAATTTTCTTGAATCATTGTATTGCTGAGAAGATCTAATTCTATCATAGCTGATCATCACTCAGTGTTGCTGTGACTGTGTCCAACATATTCCTGGTTCTGCTTACTTCCCTCAGCATCAGTACTTGCAAGTTTTTCTGGATTGTTTTTTTTTTTCCATTTTGTCAATTGTATTTTTAAAATCATTGGCCATTTTTTTCTTCTACCTCTTTAATTTGGTTTTTAAAATCCTTCTTGATCTCTTCCAAGAATGCTTTTGGGGCCTGAGACCAGTTCATATTCCCTTTTGAGGTTTCAGGTATGGATATATTGTCAATGATGGCCCCTTCTGAATTCATATTTTGGTTTTCTCTATCCCCATAGTAAAATTCTTTGGCCTTTGTTGATTTGCTTCTTGCTCATGGTGATTGTTTTTTTTTTCCTGGTTTTTAAAGTGAATCTCTGCTTCTGGATCAGAGGGGGTTCTGTCCCATGTTTCTTTCACTGAATACTTGAGGCCTGGTTACTGTCTTTGTGTGTTGTGGTCCCAGAATCTTTCAGCTAGAAACTATATAATCATGCAGCTTAGCTGTTGCTGAGCTGGCTGGTATATGTCAAGACCCAGACCAGGTAAATCTTTCTGAATTTCCCTGGGGTTACACTGAAACTCATAGCGTGGTGTCTGTAGCTGGGGTTGTTTATCCACAGGAGTTCTCCTCCTCCCTTAGCACTGAGCACAGGCAGGCTCAGCAGCTGGTGAACCTCCATTTGTTCTGGTGTCTACCCAATCCTCCTAATTGTGCTAAGGCATGCCTGGGGTCCTGATGTTGGGGCTTATGGGCTCCACACCCTGGGGCTCAGGATCTCCTCTTGGTCTGCTGAGGTGGGGCTGTCTGGGACACTTCTGGTCCTGCACTGGTCTCCTTCAACCATAGCAAGAGGGACTCTCCTCAGTGGACTCCCTAGCCTCCTGAACAGAAAGAGTGCTTTGCCCGTTCTGGTGATTCCATTATTTCACGATTATTTCTGGGGAAATATTCTCTTAGTTTTTCAAGGTCTAAAAGGGTAGGGTCAGAGCACTTACAGTTTACTCCACCATCTCTTCTCCCAGAAACTCAGGTAGGTGACTAAGTAATGCTAATCATTAACAGTTTTTAAATGCTTCATATTATACATCAAAGGAAATGAGGAGTATCAATGCAATATAAAAGATTTATTGATAAAAGGAGTTCATACTTTTTTCAATCATAGAAAAGAGAAAAATGAAGAGAAAAAAAGCCAAGATATAAATATTTTTGACTCCATATACCTATACAGATGATTGTGTACTACTAGAGAAAACAAAAGGCAAACATTTACCATTTGGTGGAGGAAAGTATATTACTCCTTCTTTTTAAAAACTGATCTACCTCTTCTCTCTCTAAAAGAATTACATCATTATAAATGTGTTATCTTTTAGATTTCTCATTTTAATTATCTCTTCCATCAAATTTCTATAGGAAAAAATATAGCTAAAGTAATGTGCTTAAAGTCATAAGTATATCTAATTCCAGTAAGCCCCCGTTCATGCCTCTCTGGCTCTGCTGGGGAGTGGTAATCAATATTTTGTTTTTTGGTTCCTAGAATGGTTTGGACCCAGGATTGAACCTCAGTGGGCTCATATGTGAAAATGTGAATTTCATAAGTTTCTGCTTTTCTGTTTGCAGCTTCTCCATGGTTGAAGATTCCTGTACAATAGATATAATTAACACAACATGGCATAGGTAAAATAATAAGTAGAAATTATGTTTTATATGACTGAGAAGCAGAATTGTGTAATAAAAAGAGTTTAGCGGCAGAGGACTTGGGTTCAAATTCTATCTCAACTACTTATAATTATGATTTAATTTCTTTCCCAAAGTGGATTACAAATCTGCTACCTTCCTAATGAAGTGATTGGATTCAGTGATCTTTAAGGTATCTTTGTTCTATCCTATGATCGTTCAGTTCTTCAATCCATTTGTGATTGAAACAATGTGAATATTCACTTCAATGTCACATGGTTACCCAACCTTAGTGAACATTGGTCATACGCTGCCATAAAACTTCTACACAGGCTGTACTCAACTTCCTGGCATCCTTGCTTTCCTCTTTGTATCACATAGACAATAGAGTAACATATTGGTTGTCTCTTTGTTTTGTGTTGGTTTGCTTTTTCCACATGATTCACAATCTTTTTGATTTTTTCTATTCATGATTATAGCTACATGACTGGACTCATGTTTGATTGATTAGTATTTGGCTAGCTAGAGACAGTTCATTCCTTCATTCTTTCATTTCATTCAAAAAACACTCATTAAGCCCCTGCTGTGTACAAGTGTGCAATATAGATGGTGCACTGGATAGAGCCCTGCACCTTGGGTCAGAAAAACCTGAGTTGAAATATGACCTCAGACACTAGGTGTGGTCTGGGGAAGTCATTTAACCCTGTTTCTCTCAATTTCCTCATCTGTAAAATGAGCTGGAGAAGAATTCCACAAAGTACTTCAATATGTTTGCCAAGACAAACCCAAATGAGGTCACTGAAGATTCAGAAATTTCTGAAATGTCTGATTAGTTACAACAAAGTGTATGAATATCTATGACTTTGCAAAATGCTATATTAAATACTATCTAATGAGCATAAATATTATGAATATCACCCAGTGTCCCTTATTTTCCTCCAACAAGTATTGTGTCCATGTATGTCAGAAAAGTACAATCAACTCATTATGCTTTAGTATAACTAAAATGCAGAAAATTACTTGGAGATATTTTCCTGAGATTTTGAGGACTTAGTGAAGACAGTTTTTTCATTCAGCATTTCAGGTCATTATTTTTCCCTAGAAAATAATGTTTCTTGTCCATTTGATTAAAAAAGAAGAAGAAGAAGAGGAAAGAATAACACACCTATGGGCATCATAATAAAAATCACACATGCAAAAATTAGTTGCTCATTTTAAAAATGGTACTGCTGTCATGGCAACTCAGACTCTAAAAAAGGACACGGGTAAACAGCTGGATCAGATGCATTTCCTATGTTAATGCAATTTTAAAATAATTAGATTATGGAGATCTTTTGGCTGTTTTTTAAATTTGTGAAACATTGCTGCACAAATGATTGTGCAAATATTAAATTGTTTATTTTAATCAGACATTGTCATCTGAATCTGTTATCACTATCTTGCAATCTTTCATCATATATATGCTCCAGAATTGTCTTGATTTTTATCACCTCACTGATTAAGCAAGTTTTCTGAATTTCTTTCTATGTTTCCTTGGGGCATCAAATTATTTGATTTGCTGGTTTGGCTTCAGCAGTATGTGCCAAAGAAGACATGGACTGGGTTAGGTAATTGGAGTCACCATAACTGGGAGAGAAAGCAGACATTAGTGTTTGGTTTGATCTCATTCTTCACTCAGGGGTGGCTTGATCTGTGTCTTTCCTTATCCGGGGCTGTTTCTATTACTGTGTACATTTCCAGAAGGGTTAAGGCCTGGGGACCTCCTCCAAACGTCTCAAAGTTAGGTTTCTCTCTGTAGATAGAGGCAGCTGTGAGCACATTCTCAGGGCTGGGTTGCTGAGAGATGTTTGGGCTAGGGAAACATGTCAGGCTGTGAATCTGTCACTTGCAGAATGAAGCCAGCACCACTTGCTTCTGTCACCTGGGAGGTGAAATTGTGTAAATGAGTGTCAGAAAATAGATCTCTCAGTGTGTGTTTTCATTGCGATATTGAGGTTGACTAGAGAATGTTTTTGTTTGTTAATGGGACAGAACTATGTACCCTGCTAGGAGAAACAGAAAGGCATCTGAATCTAGGGCAAAGGTTAGAATAGGGAAATGACAATGAAAGACAGTGCTCAGTAATGGACCTTCCCAATGCTAATAAAGGCTTTGTTGACATATGCTAGGTCAAGTATTAGGGTAAGGCCTGGGAAGGAGTGGAAAACCATTGGATTGGTAACCAGAGGTTCCCAAAGCCAGAGAACAGTGATTCAAATAGCAGCTTTGTCATTTACGACTGTAAACTACTATGCTTTACAGTCCGTGTGACCTGGGATAACACATCTATTCCCTGACCCTCCCTTTCCCAATGTGCTAAAAAAAGCTTATTCTTAATGGACTCTGAGGACCCTTGAAACTCTCAATCATAGTACAATGTAAGGAGCATTATGTTTGTACTGAGAAAGTCTGGGTTCAAATGCATCTCTGATAAGTCTTACTTGTGTGACCTTAGGTAACTCATTTGAAATCTGTGTCTCAGTTTCCTCATCAGTAAAATGAGGAAGATAGACTATTTATATGAAAAATTGCTTACAGCTTTCAATCTGTGATTTGATGATCTTGTAAAATCAAGTTAATAAAAAGAACAAACACATGAAATATTGAGATAAAGGTAAAGAAGTGTTCTTCCCAAGGCAGTATCAAGGACAGAGATGAAGGCCTGAATATAAAAACACTGATGTTTCTTTCCAAGTTTTGCTACTGATTAGCTTTATTTTTTTTAAGTTATGGGCATCAGACAACCTCTCTGGACCTCTGTTTTCTTGTTTGTAACATAACAATACTTTTTTTTTATATTCAATTGATGAATAGCACATAAGATAACTCATCAGTGGGACTATATCTCTTAGATTGTTAATGGATAATAAACTGTGTGGGTAAGAGAATAAAATAATTTATATAGCAGTCCTGACTACTCTGGGGTACGTTGATTTAAGGACAACAAGGTTGTCCCACAAACAAAAGATCTTTGTTCTGTAGCACTTTATTTTGCTTTTTGATGATTTCATAATTAGGATTATTATAGTCATTGAAGAATTAAGTTGCAGGTCAACAAAAGGGGGCAATGACAATTTAGATGTTAAATATAAGCAAGACGTAACACATTATAAAGGCAGAAATTTGGAGAAGTGGCATGAAGGAGAGGGATCAAACAGGCAGTAAGAGCCTATTTTTTTCCCAAGAGTAAATTGTAATTGGGAAAGGTTTAACAAAATAAAAATACAGTACCACATTGCTAATGTTAGTTTTCCAAATCAATATGCAACTTGCAGGCATCTGACAATACTAGTCAAAGCAAATCATCAGAGATCTATCCCGGATGACATGAAGGACTAGTCAAGTGTCTATGAATAACCTGTGGCCATTGTATGTGCCCTAATGACATCCATATTATATCATCCAGAGGAGGTCATCCAAATAGAATGAGAAGGAATTGCAGTCTTCTTTGTCAATGAAAAAAAATAAATGAAATCACAAATTTATTGAAGTATATGACCCACTAGAAAACTGTAACATTCAAATAGGACAATACTTTTAATGCACTTTCATAACTTAAATTGTTAATGATACAGTTGGGGGAAAACATCTAGGTTCAGAGACTAGAGGATTTCAGTTTGAATCCCAACTCTATTTGTTATTGCCTGTATGGAACTAGAAAATTCACTTATCCATTGTGGACCTTAAGTCTTCATTTCTAAAATGTTTCTTTTGAACTAGATTGCCTCTAAAGTTCTGTTCCACTCTAAAGCAATGGTATAGATAGATCAATCGTTAGATGTAGATACAGATATGTTATTGAAGACAAAAATAAGCCATGTAATGACCAAGCATCTGATTATAAGCCTCTCGGAATCAGGCAAGATAACTAGACTCCAAATGGAGCATATGCAATCCAACATTGTACCTTATTAAAAATCTTTCCTGCTTGGTAAGATGGCTAAGATCTTGTACTCTACTGGCATGTTCATCTTGATTTCATGGTGAAACATAATAGTAGCACATAAGTGAGAAACTCAAAAAGCTTCCATTCTCCTTTTGAAAAGGAAAATACAAAAATCTGTGAGGACTCACACATTTATATCAAGGTGAGTGTGGGGGAAGTTGGTATGAGGGGTTAGGAAAAGTCTCATATGTAAGGCCTTGTGTCATAAGTACCTAAAACAGGCCTTTCAGGTAGTTAGGTTTCCATGCAGCTGAAGTAAAAGAGAAACTACTCCAGATGTGAGACCAGCTCTGCAAAGATGCAACCTCACTGAACAGTAGTGATGTAGCCTCTGGGCAAAGACTTCCACTCATGGGCTGCTTCCTAAATCAAATATTGAACAACTCTAATAGTAATTTTCCCTTATAACAAGCTAGAAACTTTCTCTGTGTTCTCTCTTCTCTTAGTTCTGCTTTTCACTAATTAGTGGACATGTTTTCTTTGAGTACATATATGTATCAGAAATCATTAAAACCATTAGTCAGTGGGACACTGAATGGCACACAAAGTCAGCACTGTGTATGTGCTTCCTGAGGGAGAGATTTTTGTCACTTAATTCCTGGACTGATGAAAAAGGTGCTGTGAACTTTTGCACATTAGCATTCATATGTTTTGTGTGATATAGAGATGTGTCATTGTGATCACTGTGCAATGATTTTTTTTTAGCCATCTAGTGCCAAGTAATTGAAGATGTTTTAAATGCTTACAATTTGTTATTGCACTGGTTTCTTTACTTAAAAAGGCATTCAAGGTAAACTTCAAGGTAAACAATTCAAGGTAAACATTTAAGGTAAAGGACAAGAAGTGACAGTCATCATTCCAGTTGATAGGTAGTGGGAAGGATCTCCCTTCAAAATATTGGTCAGTCCCTTTTAATGATTTTTATCACTCATGAAATCTGAGATACTTTCTTTATCCTCTATCCTTCTCCCATTTTCTATTTTTGCCTCCTTCTACCTCTCTCTTGCTCTCTTGCTTCCTTGCCTCTATCTCCTGCCTGTTTTCTCTAGTTTTCTGTCCTTTCCCTTCTTTCACTTTACTTTCTCCTCTATTTAAGTTTCTTTACTCCTCCTCCTCTTTCTGTTTGAATTATTCTAAAAATCAACAAAACTTTGGCAAATTGTGAGTTCATGTGAGGCCAAGAAAAGGAGGATCTTTTGCTGTTTTTGTTTTAGTATAATCATGAAGTATATTGCCTTTATTTGAATGTAATTAAAGAAGATTTCCCCTTCCATTGATGAGCCTGCCCATTGAGGGAATCTTGATTAGGTTTCTTTTTTTCTATTCAGGAACTAGTTTGGGTCAGAGGGTCATGCCCTCTGGCTCTGAAAAGTGTATAAATACTCTGAGGGTAAGGTTTACCTTTGGGTCTTACTGACTGGAAGTGTTCCTGTGGCCAGAGGAGACTCTGGGGAAATGCTAAGGAATCTCTTGGCTTTGAATGCCCAGATGTTGACGCTTCCCTCTCTGGTAAAGATGTATGTATGTTATGGACCATTTGGAAGAGCTGTCTGTTGATTTTTTATTTCTCCGAAATTTTGATTTTCTCTGATACTTGTACTTGATTAAAGCGATTGTTAACTCCTCAAAAATTATATTTCCTTTTACAGAAGTAGATCAAAGAACCTGAGTTATCAGGCCCCTCTGTGTATGTTTGGTGCTTACTGTTACAGTTCAAAATTCATGCACCAATATGTCTTAGGAGGACAACTGCTTTGCCTTGTTATTTTTGCTGCTTTGCATCCATCCTCGGATGATTTTATATTCATTGAGAACATCTGGAGAGCCTGGAAATTTCTGACCTACTCCACCTTCTTCCCAGAATGTATCTCGCCAATATCATGGCATCATAAGGGGGTATGTGGAATTAAGGAAAAAAAATGTGAGAAGACATATTTATAGCTCAGTGATAAGGGAGAAGGAGAACTCCTGCTGAGAAACAACCCTTCCTACAGATGCCATTCTATGAGCTTCAGTGTAACCCCAGGGAAATACAATTCTTATTCAAGCCTGGTGGGATTATCAATGATGAAGAAATGTACCTCTTTTTTTTCTTGACAAAGAGGCAGGAGGAGTGGTGTCATGGAATTTTATGTTTGCTCTGCTCTTTATTAGTTCAGTTTTGGAGCTCTTACCCTGGAGTTGAGTTATTTTGACTGGCAAGTTAATGAGCAGAAATTTGCACAATTCGTTAAATTTAGTCAGTCTTGGAGCATTTTTCCTATCCTATTCAGTCATCCACCCTGGTCATCAAATTTACTATCAATGTAGCTATCACACACTTACTAACTACACCTGTTGCTCCAAGAAATTGTAGTATGTTCAGGGGCCACACATCAGTAAAAGAGTCTTAGCAAATGGGCTAATCCAGGTTGAGAGTAATCAACAGCCCTCCAACCTATGGGTAAGTTAAGAGGATGCATATCCCATGCATGTGAAGACTTCCCTTGGTGGAATGGGCTGATGAGAGTAGTTTGTCCCAATAGCCAT
Source organism: Notamacropus eugenii (assembly GCF_028372415.1). Lineage (NCBI taxonomy): Eukaryota > Metazoa > Chordata > Mammalia > Diprotodontia > Macropodidae > Notamacropus > Notamacropus eugenii. Next base: position 533,563,879 of record NC_092873.1, read on the forward strand.
GAAGGCAGCTGAAGCAATTACTGCTGAGTGCTTTCAACGTGGTTAGACAGTGAAGACACCAGGCTCATCCACTGGTTGATTGGTTGTTGTCCTTCTTTTTTGAAAAGGACTAAAATGACCTCACAATGAAAAAGAGAAGTTTTAATATGTCTGATTGTGACTGATCAGACCAATATGAGCTCAGAATGCTATACCACAAGTCAGGTACACATGGTCCATACAAATTTTTGGGGGGATACTACAAATTTGCACATCTTGTGTTTATGTTGTGGTACCTCAATTCTACTTTGCTCATAGAGCACAGCACCCTTTCTGATCTGGGTACACCATATTAAGTAGTCCTGTGCCAATGTCTTCCATGTTGCACAGTCAAACTCAAAGTTCTTGAAAGAGACTTTGAGAGTGTCTTTGTATTGCTTCTTCTGATGACCATGTGATCACCTGCCCCATGTTGAGTTCTCCATAAAATAATCTTTTTTTTTCTTTAGACACCTCTAGTTTATTCATATTTTCTTTTTTTTTATTTTGTAATGTTTAACAATCACTGCCATACAATTGTGATTTTATCCCCCCCCACCTACCCCCCACTCCCCCCCTCCCTCCCCATGACTGCATACAATTCTGTATAGATTCTACATATAATTTCCTATTGAGTATATTTTCACTATAGTCATGCTATGTAGTCAGACTAAGATAAATGAAAGAAATCGTATAACAAATCAGAACATGATACACAAACACATACACATACACAAACATGATCTGCTACAATATGTGAGTGACTTCCATATTTCTCTCTCTGAGTGTGGCAGGCATTTTGCCTTGAGATCCTCCATTGGGATTTTTTTTTTTTTTGGTAAGAAGTTCTTGTGTTATTACAAAAATCTAAGTCTACCAGAAAAAACTCTCACACACTGTGGTTGTTGCTGTGCATAAAGTTCTCCTGGTTCTGCTCCTTTCACTCAGCATCAGGTCATATAAGTCCTTCCAGGCCTCTCTGAAGTCTTCTTGTTCATCATTTCTTATGGCACAATAGTACTCCATTACATTCATATACCATAATTTATTCAGCCATTCCCCAATTGATGGACATCCTCTTGACTTCCAGTTTTGGGCAACTACATAGAGTGCTGCTATAAATATTTTTGTACATGTGGGACCCTTTCCCATTTTTATGATCTCTTGGGGATATAGTCCTAGTAGCGATATTGCTGGGTCAAAGGGTATGCACATTTTTGTAGCCCTTTGGGCATAGTTCCAAATTGCTCTGCAGAATGGTTGGATGCGCTCGCAGCTCCACCAACAATGAATTAATGTTCCAACTTTCCCACATCCTCTCCAGCATTTATCATTTTCTTGTTCTGTCATGTTTGCCAATCTTATAGGTGTGATGTGGTACCTCAGAGTTGTTTTGATTTGCATCTCTCTAACCAATAGTGATTTAGAGCATTTTTTCATATGATTATAGATAGCCTTAACCTCTTCCTCTGAAAATTGCCTGTTCATATCCTTTGACCATTTATCAATTGGGGAGTGACTTGTATGATTATACATTTGAGTCAGTTCCCTATATATTCTAGAAATGAGGCCTTTATCCCTGAGCTTAGCTGTAAAAATTCTTTCTCAATTTACTACATCCCTCCGGATTTTGGTTGCATTGGGTTTGGTTGTGCAAAAACTTCTCAGTTTAATGTACTCAAAGTTATCCATTTTTCATTTCATAATGCATTCTCTCTCTCCTTTAGTAAAGAATTCTTCCCTTCTCCATAGATCTGATAAATACACTATTCCTTGCTTCTCCAGTTTATTCATGGTATCAATCTTTATACCTAAATCATGTACCCATTTGGACTTTATTCTTGTGTACGGTGTCAGGTATGGATCTATGCCTAATTTCCGCCACACTGTTATCCAGTTTTCCCAGCAATTTTTGTCAAACAATGAGTTCTTATCCCAGAAGCTGGGGTCCTTGGGTTTATCAAACAGAAGGTTGCTATATTCCTTGCCTACTGCATCTTGAGTGCCAAGTCTATTCCACTTGTCTACCTCTCTGTTTCTTAGCCAATACCAAGTGGTTTTGATAATTGCTGCTTTATAGTACAGTTTGAGGTCTGGTAGCGCTAGGCCACCTTCCCAAGCATTTCTTTTCATTAGTCCCTTTGATATTCTGGACCTTTTGTTTTTCCAAATGAATTTTGATATTATTTTATCCAGCTCTAGAAAGTAATTGTCTGATAGTTTAATTGGTATGGCATTAAATAAGTATATTAATTTGGGTAGAATTGTCATTTTTATTATATTAGCACGGCCTATCCATGAGCAACTAATGTTTTTCCACTTACTTAAATCTGACTTTATTTGTGCAAAAAGTGTCTTGTAATTGTGTTCATATAATCCCTGGGTTTGTTTTGGCAGGTAGACTCCTAAGTATTTTATACTGTCTACCCTAACTTTAAATGGCATTTGGCAAGTGTATCTTTTCCATTCTAACAACATGGCCTGACCAATGAAGTTGTGCTCTCTGAATTATAGTTTGAATACTTGGCAGTTTAGTTTGAACAAGGACTTCAGTGTCTGGTACCTTATCTTGCCAGGTGATCCTCAGAATCTTCCTAAGACATTTCAAATGGAAGCGATTCATTTTCCTGGCATGGCGCTGGTAGACTGTTCATGTTTCACAAGCATACAACAATAAGATCAGTACAATGGCTCAGTAGACCTTCAGTTTCAGACTCATCCACTACATCTGAGGCCATTGCCAATTGTCTCAACTTCAGTCTTGCCACCAGACTTTGCTAATTCTGGGAGAGGGAAGCTAGCTACTTAGTGAAACTCTGCCTCACTTAAATCTAATTCTCATGCAAATCAAACATTATGTCATGATAATCTCTTTGATACTCTTTGAAAATGAAGGAAGAACAGCAGCAGTAACTGACTATATCTCACTCAATCAATCATTTCTACCCATTGCTCAGGAAACCATGATTAGCTTTTTAAGGTAAAAATATTTTCATATCATCCATGTTACAAAAGAAAACACACAAAAAAAGAATAAAAATAAAATAAAGCAAGAAATTTATGCTTCAGTCTTCACTCAGAGTTCATTAGTTTTTTCTCTGGAGGTGGAAAGAATTTTTCACCATGGATCCTTTGGAATTGTCTTGAACCATTGTCTTGATCAGAGTAGCTAAATATTCCTGTTGATCACCATTAAAATATTGATGTTACCATGTTCTCCTGGTTCTACTCTCTTCATTTTGTACCAATTCGTAGAAGTCTTCCCAGGTTTTTTCTGAAACCCTCCTTCTTGCCATGTGTTAGAGAACAATTAATATTCCATTACAATTATACAGCACAACTTGTTTAGCCATTCCCAAATGAATGGGCATCCCCTCGATTTCCAATTCTTTGCCAAAAAAAGTGATATAAATATTTGTGTACAGTGGTCTTATTTCCTTTATAAAAAATAAAACTTTTTTTTTTTGATATACACTTAATAGTGGTATTCCTGGATCAAAAGACATTCAGTTTTATAGTCCTTTGGGCATAGTTCTCAATGACGTTTGCAGAAATGTATTGACTAGTTCTCAACTCCACCAACAGTGCATTAGTGTCTCAGTTTTTCCACAACCCTTCCAGTATTGTCATTTTCCTTTTCTATCACGTTAGCCAATCTAATAGGTATAAGGTAGGATCTCAGAGTTATTTTAATTTGTGTTTCTCTACTCAATTTATTTCTGGAAAGATCATATCAGTTGGGTCTCTATGACCTCACTTAGCTCACCTCCACCTCCACCATTAAACACATATTTCTCACACTCCATACCCCTTCTAGGCCATTATTTTCCTTTATATGCTTTCTCTACATATTAGAATGTAAACTCCTTGAGAATATAAGCTTATTTCCAGTTAGTTCATAGTCAATAAGCTTTTAATAAGTGCACACTGAGATCATTGTGCTAAACCTGGGGATACATGTATAGAAAAAAGCATTCCTCCTTTTGAGGAATTTATAACATAATGGTGAAAGACAACACACAAAAGGAAGCTTAGCACATATCAGAGTTTAATAAATTCCTTCTAGCCATTCATTCATTCATTCAGTGTCAGATGTAGTCACTGCTTTGATGGTTTTTGCTTAACAGTTTCACTTTATTATAATTAATGGGCCTGCTGTGAGGATGTGTACAGAAAAAAAAAAGGTCACATCAAAACAGAGTAAATAACATGAAGTTCATAAAGTCTTCTCATGTGTCTCTTAAGTTTTCATATCTGTTCTTTCCTACAAGGCAACCAAAATAAATTTAAAAAAATATTGTCGCATCTAATCAGGCAATCTGTGGATCACCTCACCTCTCTCTACTTATTATGACTGGCTTGCCATACACAGTAGTGTTTCAGATAACTTCTGTTGCTTTGTTTTCCTTGGAACCACAGGCTCAATGGGCTTGATGCTAGAACTCCCCACCTCCATTTGCTTTCAGGTTCCAATATGCCCATGTGTGTAGCCTATTCAGTTACTGGAGTAGGAAAAGTTGGCACAAGTTCCTCTCAAGGCAAGAGCTAAGTACACAAGCACAAAAGGGAATACCTTCCTCACTGTTCATACTTTCCAAAATATAGGAAGGCAGGATTTGCAATGAAATTCAGCAAGCCTCTTTATTCTCCCAGCAAGACATGGGCATCTGGCTATGTTTTTACAGGAAACCTATAAAAAGTGTTTTGCCTTGAAAATCAGTTTGAGTTGAAATTATTCTGCCCTCTTTGTAAAGCATGAAGTTACATGAAGAAATAAAGTCTTCATATTACCATGGTGTTTGAAATCTATTTGTGTATGAATGTGTGTGTGAGTATACACATACACATATATACACATTCACATATATGTATTTGTATACACCCATATATGTATATATGTATATGGGTGTAAATATTATCTATCTATCTATCTATCTATCTATCTATCTATCTATCTATCTATCTATCTATCTATCTATCTATCTAAATTTCCAATCCAAACTGGGCCCAAATTGAGTAGTAAGATATATAAAAATAATAATAAAGCCTCTCTTTTAAATAAGTCAAAACTTCCTTAAGCCCAACTTATTATTTTTAAAGTCTACATAAACCCCTCATTTCTTATTAACACCAAAATAAAAGGGGTATATTGTCTGCAAACCTCTGAAAAGTAATTAGATCAGAAAAAGCAGACTCTAATCTTGGTAATAATTATGAGGCATCAAAGAACCTGGGGTTCATTGTAGCCAAGACCATCTGTTGTTGTTTTTTTTTTTCAAATTTATTAATTTGTTCAGTTTTCAACAATCACTTCCATAAGTACAAAATTTTCTTCCTCCTCCTTCCCCCCTCCCCAAGAAAGTATGCACATACCCATATATGTATGCAAATATGTGCACACAGAGAGACACATAAGTACATATACATATCTACACAGTTATAATATATACATATATACATACATACCCATACACATCTAAATATATATATTCCCTCTAATTATCCCAATACTGAAAAAGGTCTCATGAGTTAGAAATAACATCTTTCCATGTAGGAATGTAACCAGTTCAATTTTAATGAATTCCTTAAGGCTTGTCTTTCCTGTTTACCTTTTCATGCTTCTCTTGATTCTTGTACTTGAAAGTCAGATTTTCTGTTCAGCTCTGGTCTTTTCAATAAGAATGCTTGGAAGTCTCTATTTCATTGAAATTCCACTTTTTTTTCTCCTGAAATATTATACATTATACTTGCTGGGTAGGTAATTCTTGGTTTTAGTCCTATCTCCTTTGACCTCTTGAATATTATATTCTAAGCCCTTCAGTCCCTTATTTTAGAAACTGCTAAATGTTGTGTTGTCCTGATTGTATTTCTGGTTACTTCTAATATTTTCTCCTTGGCCTGGGAACTCTAGAATTTGGCTACAGTAACCCTATGAGTTTTCCTTTTTGGGGTCTCTTTAAAGAGGTGATCAATGAATTCTTTCCATTTCTATTTTGTCCTCGGGTTCTAGAATATCAGGATAGTTTTTCTTGATAATTTCTTAGAAGATTACGTTTATGCTTCTTTTTTTTTGGATCATGGTTTTCAGGTAAACCAAAAATTTTTTAATTATCTCTCCTGTGACTATTTTCCAGGTCAGTTGTTTTTCCAATGAGATATTTCTCATTGTCTTCTATTTTTTCATCTTTTTGATTTTGTTTTATAATTTCTTGGTTTCTCAGAATGTCATTAGGTTCCATCTGCTCGATTCTAAATTTTAAAGAACTATGTTCCTCAGTGAGCTGTTGAACCTCCTTTTCTGCCCGGGGGGACTCCCGGGCCTTCGCCTTCTACTTACCTATCCCCGGTCCTCAGACGTCTCTGGCCCTCCTCCTGGTTCGGGGGAGGGAATTCCCTCTCCCTGTTGGGGAAGGGGAATAAACAGGCAGAGCACCTGAAAGGAGTTGCAGCCAGCAAGCTTTATTCCGTTTCTCTCTCTCCAGCTCTCGTGGTCATCCCCTTTTATTATCCCCTGTCTCCTCCCCCGTACCTCCCATGGGCGGGCGAGCTCCTCCCAAGTGCCTCCCCGTGGGTGGAGCCAGCCTGTTACCAGGGCCATCCCAGTACCTCGTGGCTTACTAGACCAGCTAGCCTGCCACGTAAGCAGGTTCAGACCCTCAGGCATCTCACGGTCCTCACGGGGGACCCCGGTCCAGAGCTGTCCCCCAACACTTTTCCATTTGGCTAATTCTGCTTTTTAAATCATTCTTCTCCTCATTGGATTTTTGGACTTCTTTTGCCATTTGGGTTAGTCTATTTTTAAAGGTGTTATTTTCTTCAGCATTTTTGGGGTCTACTTTACCAAGCTGTTGACTCACTTTTCATGATTTTCTTACATTGCTCCCATTTGTCTTCCCAAATTTTCCTACACCTCTCTCACTTTATTTTCAAAATTCTTTTGCAGCTCTTCCATGACCTGAATGCACTGCATTTGGGGGGCGGGGGGGTTGGATGTAGAAGCCTTGACTTTTATGTCTTACTCTAATGGTATGTTTTGTTCTTCATCGTCTGAAAGGATGGAAGAACACACCTTTTCACCAAGAATGTAACCTTCTATAATTTTATTTTTTTCCCTTTTTTGGGCATTTTCCAAGCCAGGTACTTGACTTTTGAGTCCTTTGTCAAGTGGAGGGTATGCTCTAGGGATCTGTAATTTCTCAGTTTCTCTAAGATGGCATAGCAAGGCAGAGGAGATTACTCCTCTCCTGGACTGTGCTCTGGTCTGGGAATAACCATAAGCACTCTTCGTCCCAGCATCTGTAAGATTCCCTCTCTGGAGCCTCCACCAGCTCCCCCATGCTATTGCTCCTCCTCACCCCAGGACTGCCACTCAAGACTGAGACCTGGATTGGTCACTTGATTTCCCCAGGGTTTTAGGCCTCCAAACGTGGCTGCTGCTGCCCTGTGACCTGATCCCCCTCCCTTCTCACACAGGTGAAAGAGTTTTCTCCCTGGCCTTTGAAGCTGCCTTTGGTGTTTGTGAGTTGAGAAATCTGGGAACTGCAGCTGCTACCTGTGATTGTGTGCCATGAAGATTGCTCCAGTCCAAGCCTGATGCGAAAGACCTTTTCTGTTGGCCTTCCAGGCTGTCTTGGGTTGGAAATCTCCTTCACTTTGTCATTTTGTGGCTTTTGCTGCTTTAGAATTTGTTTAGAGTCATGTTTACAGGTATTTTATGGGCTATGGAGGAAGAGCTGCAGCAGGTTCATCTCTCTACTCAGCCATCTATATTTTTCACTTTTCCCAGAAGTTTTGTCAAATGGTGAATTCTTGTCCCAAAAGCCTGTGCTCTTGGGTTTATATTCATTGCTATGTTCATTGACTACTGTGTCTCGAGTACCTAAAATAATCCACTGGTCTACCCCTTTGTTTCTTAGCCAGCACTAAGTGGTTTTGATGATTGCTGCTTCATAATAAAATTTGGTATGGCTGGGCCACCTTCCATAGCATTTCTTTTCGTTAATTCCTTTGATACTCTTGACCTTTTGTTCTTCCAGATTATTTTGATATTATTTTTGCTAGCTCTAGAAAATAATTTTTGGTAGTTTGATAGGTTTGGAACTACATAAGTAAATTAATTTAGATAGAATTGTCATTTTTATAGTATTAGCTCAGCCTACTCAGAAGCAACTGATGTTTTTTTTCCCCAAATATTTAGATCTGATTTTTTTTTTTGTGGGAAGTGTTTTATAACTGTCCTCATATAATTCCTGGATTTGTTTTGGCAAGTAGACTCCCAAATATTTTGTAGTGTCTCCTCTAATTTTAAAGGGGATTTCTCTTTCTATCTCTTGCTGTTGGTCTTCATTAATAATATATAGACATGCAGATGATTAGACTAGACCAACTTGAAAGGGACTATGGATTGTTCTTTTTGGAGAAACATATATTTTAGCATTACATAGAGCCCTAGTTAGTCCAAAGTCCTGAAGTTTAAAAAAATATAATTGTAAAACCTGGGGTTTTCTGCATCAATATGAGATGTTAGCAACCCAAGGCATGTCCTGAAATTTCTGGCTGCACAAATGACCTCTATAGGCTTGTTTGTGTTTCTTGCTCATCTGTGTTGAAGACCATGTGGCCCCGTTCAGTACCACATCCTGATTCCAATATGCAGTCACCTACACACTAATTATTGCTCTGTAAAACAGGAGTAAACTCTGCCTGTTTCTCTCCCACTCCCAACATTTGGTGGCACAAAAGCCAACACATAAAGCCATTTGGGGGAATAGATCCTACAACAAACAATAATAACAATTTAGATTTACAGAGTGCCTTATCATGTGTGCCAAAGGAATCCAAAACACTTTAAAAAATGAACAGTTGGAAACAACCCCACAGAAAATGGCTCAATATAATAGTGAGACCACTGCAGAGAAATGAACTTGCCTGGGGGAACTCACAAGGGGAAAGAGACAAAACAAAGCAGGAGGCACTTCTCACTATATTCATTAAAACAAGGCTAGCTTCAGCTCTAATTACAAATTGAACTGTGGGTCTAACTGGATGCAGTCATATTCTGGTGGCCTAACGAGAAAGGCAATTGGTGATATAAACACAGCTCTACTCAGAGGAGTCTTCAAATACTGCTTGGCAAAAGCCAACTGGATCCTATGCTCTGCACAACTGGACTCTGGTATCTTGGAGAAGGGTAGGCATCATTGCATTGATGTGCTGAGAGATTTTTCTCCCCAGGGTAAAGACAAGGTGGCATACTACATCTCATTTTTCTGTTTGACCAAACATTTAACCAACCAGAGACTAGTATTTATAGCCTTTTTAAAATATTTGGTGTTAGTATAGTGATGACACCTGCCTGCTGAGGTAACAGGACATAAAATCAACTCAACATTTTATGTCCTGCTGGTGGAAAAGAGAATGATACACAACAACATATGCCTCAAATCATATTTAATGATTGAAATGAAGCAAAAAATGGATCCTAATTTAGAGCTGTCTATATTTCCTTTGAATTTATTCACATATTTTAATGAGTTTCCATGATATAAACTAAGTTCTTATATTGATATAATATTTATATATGTATATATGTACGTATATGTGATATAGATAAGCATCCTATATTTTTCTTCTTGTATTTTTTTATATACTCATACCACAATTGTAGAACCTCAAAGTTGAGTATGACCTCTGTGACCACCCAGTGAAACTCATACCTAAAACATAATCTCATATATAACATGTTCTCACAAGTGACTCTTTCTTTTGGAAACTTCTAATGCAGAGGAGGACCTGGCTACCCAAGGCAGTGTATTCCACAGTTATATTACAGGAATGTCCCAAGACATTGTCCTCTTATCCAGCCTAAGTCATTACTTTTCAGCTAAACCTATTGTTCCTCCTTTTTTCTGCACTCTGTGAAAAATGAGAATGCACAACACCTTTTAATAAGATAATCTGTTAATTACTTGAAGTTAATATTATCAGTGTTTCAATCTCATGTTCCTGTGAATTGATCTAGGAAGACTTCCTTTTCCTACTTGTCCTTCCTTTCTCCAGTAAATCCTAAACTTTGTGAACTGATCAGGAGAGCAGGAATAGAGGTCATCATCTGTGCTATCTTGGGAGATCCCTTCCTTAATGTTACAGAAAATTGAATTAGATTTGGTGCAATTTAGCAATGTTGAAAATACATGGAGATCACAGTCCTCTACAACTGAAGATAATTTTCAAATGAGCTGCTGTATAGCTAAGCTTCTTCTGTCCTATATGTCTGAGACTGATTTTTTTGAACTGAAATGATTCATATTTCCTCATAAAAAATTTCATCTTATTAAAATTGGTTCCACTTTTAAGTCAGATGAGAGTTTTTTTTAATCCCAACCCTGCCATTCAGCCTACTAACTCTCTGACCCAGCTTGAGAACATTTGATAAGCTTATCATCTATCCGTTTATCTAATGAAATGAAGAAAATGTTAAATACCCAAGTCAAAGCCTAGATACATCAGGCACTCTACTACAGACCACCCTGCCCTCCTGTTGTCACTGAAACTATTCATTCAAGTTGGATTATTCAGTCACTTCCTGTTCCCACAAACTATATTATAATTGCTTTCTCATTTCTCCATATTTTAAAAAGAGGATAATTATAAAAGAATGCAGATCATTCACAATTTCAAAATGAAAAGAGAGATAGGAATTGGTTGTTTATGAAGTGTGAGTCATTATGGAAACTTTTTCTAATGACAGAAGACTGACAGCAAAATTCAGTATTCTATGTACCGAGTGGGGTGTATGCCTAGGAGCTTGTCCTACATGGCAACAATCATTGGGACAAAGGAAAGAGAAAGAAAGGATTTTCATATGTGTTCTCTAAGTACTTAATGTTGTGCCAAATTTTATGCAGATAAATGCAATGCTAGTCAACGTGAAACAAAAGGATTCCTTGAGGCATGTTTATATCTGTATAATATTTATTTTTATTATTATAGAGTTAGCTAAAATTTTCTGTTTATAAAATTCAGACCTTGTATCAACGAGGTAATATTCACAGTACTGGTGCTGACTATGAATATGCCAACGTAGTTCTCAGTCACAAAGTATAAAAGACTCTCCATATAGAAGACAGAAGAAAACATTTATTTAAGCACCAGAGAGCAAAATCCATCATGGTGACCAAGAAGTTAATTAACATGATCACAGCAGAGGGCAAAGCCATTCTCAAACCTCCCCCACCTCAACCAGGGCCTTCTCACTATCAACTGCCACAGTGTGTCAATTGGCCTATGTTCTTTCCCCTCTACCCTGACCCCACTCACTCACTCCCTCCTAGTTCTGCTCCACCCTTCCTGTTTGGCCTCTTAAGCAAGCTCCTCCCACCACATGTGATCCAGGCTTCCAGGTGATTGAAGCAGATCATATGGGCCTATTAATCAATAATAAAATCTTTCCATTTAAATTACCATTACATTTGACCCCAAGATCTTTCATATTCATTATATAGGTCGGTAGGGAAACTTGTATTCTAAGTACCCCATCATTCCACCTCAACAAATGAGGCCCAAAATCTTGGGGTAAGGAGTGAAGGTCTCTTATTCCACAACTACTTCCTCCTGAGTTTGGATGTAGAGCTGTCCCTACCCCAAGAGATCCCATTTGAGAGATCAGTTCTTTAGCTGGCATCTGGAATTTGGTCAACTGCTGGTTCAGAGATGATACATCACCATCATGGATGGGAGGTGACATCCAGCTTAAGTAATCAGGCATCTGCAGGTGGAGAGGAGTAAGCCTATAGTAAATAAATCTAGCAAACAATTTTAACAAATAAAAAGCCAAAAACCAACCAAACAAACAAACAAAACAACAAATAAACAAGGAAACAATAGCCAGAAGCAGGGTAGATTGAGAGTCAGCTGTGATTCTGGAGTCCATAAACCCACTATCACAGTCTCATTCATGGTAGAATATATGACTTAAGGGTATAATTTGCTAATGATCCTCTTCTGAATAAACAAAAGTTACAGTATTATCTTTTCCATGTGCTATAATTTTCGCAGCCTTTGGAATGTTGTCTGGCTTCCATTTTACCCGTAATTTAGCTCCTGATTTTATTCTATCAGTAGAACCCAATCTTTCAGTTACTCTGTTAGTTATTTCAGAAGGAGGGTCAGTTTTCACAAGTGATCTTGTTTTATAAGGAATAATAATCTCTTGAACTATTCTATCATTTTTACAAAACTGTATGGATCCATCACCTAAATTTTTGAGTGTTACAATAATTTCTCCTTGGTAGTTAGAATCTATCACTCCAGTCAATACATGTATTCCTTGAGCTGCTAATCTTACTATGAGCAGGGGTTTAGCCAACTTCCCATTCTCCCTGAAGGTGGGACAAACTCGGATCCAATGGTTCAGCAGGATCTATATGGGCAGTTTTTACTTCTCTATTTCATCTAGTATTAAGTCTCTTTTCTTGGTACATTATATACAGTTCATTAGTTTCAATAACATGTATGCTTTTAAAATCTACCCCTGATCTCATTAGAGCAGTCCATAATTCTCTCCTTGTCATTTTTTTTTTCCGATTTTGAATCTGTTGGTTATTAGTCTTCTCTCTCTAGCAATTTTTTTTCTTTTCTCCAGTCTCCTAAGTCAACTGTGAAATCTTGCCCAACACCTCTGAAAGAGGGTGCTCTGTTTCCCTAATTATTAGAGTCAAAATCAAGTGCTTGTAATTAGGAAGAGCTGCCTTCACTATTATATTCCTATGGTAAACTGCAAAGGGAGTATTACAGTACGCATCTGCATTTCCGATCATTAATGTGATCTTCATTACCTCCTCCTTTAACTTTCTTATATAGTCCCTAAGTGAATACCAGGGTCTGTCTCCACTAGGTCACATAGAGTCAGTAGGATACTGTCTACTGTAACCAAAGCTAACAGATCAGTTGTATTGTTACCTCCTTGTGTATTGTAACCTCTAAAAGTTTGAAGTACAAAAGAATTCTAATACCTATAAATTTTTAGGCAGTCTACAGGATTAATACCTATTCCTCCAGCTCCATCATAACTGATTCTCACCATCCAAGATATTAACAATTATCTCATTTTTTGGGAGAACTGACTCAAAATTTCTGTGATTTCTTGCTGAGTAAAAACTGCATAGTATTTCATGCATATGCTCTTTTCTTTCTATTCATACTGCCAATATCTTGGTGCAGTCTTTCACCTTAGATGTTGACTATTTTAAGAGCCTTCTGGTTGACCATAATGACTCCAGTCTCTTATCAGTTTTGTCCATCCTCCAAACAGCTGCCAAATTTATTTTTCTAATGCAAATGTCTGAACATCATTATGCCCTCCCATTCGATAAATGCAAGTCATTCTGTATTACTTCCAAGACCAATTATGAAACCATGTTTGGCATTTAAATAACCCTTCACAACATGGCTCCTTTACACATCTGGAATTTTCTTTCTCAATTGTACAATAATAGCCTACAACAGAATATCTTCAAATGATGTGCTTCTTCTGTGGCTATCTTACATGCCTGGAGTGAACTCCCTCCTGATGTCTACTGTTTCTCTTCCTTTGGGTACCTTTAAAAAATAATTCAAGTCTGACATTCTGCATGAGGCTTTAAATGATATTTCCATATCTATTTTTGCATCTTCCATCAAAGACTATTTTCCTCTTAGATGCAGTTAATGTATCTTTTACGCACATTTTTGACTTGTCTCTTCCTCTAGAATATGAGCTTCTTTAGGAGAGGGACTAGGTTCATTTTTTAAACGTTTGTTTGCATCCACAGTGCTTAGTCCCAAGCTTGGCACATAGTGAGAGTATAATAAATGCCTGATTTATGATTTACTCATTGACTCTAGAGGTAGTGAAACCCAGAGCCAAGAATAAAAGGGCATCAGAGGAGAGCTTACCACCTACCTCAGGCTATGACGTATTGAATTGGGTGAGCAAAGACTACAGAAGGTACTATATTGAGAAATAGGTAAGTATGTAAAGGAATGGCATAAGATAATGGAATATGTTTTGGCAAATTGACTTTGATATGACTGAAACATCCAGTTTAAAATGTCCAATAAACAGTTGATTATTAATGATTAAAGATAGGATACAAATGGGAGGTGAACTAGAGATATAATTTGGAAACTGATAAAGTTACTGAGAAACAGAAGGGAGAGAGAGAGGGGGAAAGAGAAGGAGAGAGGGAGAGAGAGAGAAAAAAAGAGAGAGAAAAGAAGAAGAAGAAGAAGAAGAAGAAGAAGAAGAAGAAGAAGAAGAAGAAGAAGAAGAAGAAGAAGAAAGAGGAGAAGGAAAAGGAGGAGGAGGAGGAGAGAAAAGAAGAGAAGAGAAGGGAAAAGGAGAGAAAGATGAGAAGAGAAGGTTCAAGCTACCCATAGTTAGTTGACATGATATAAATAGGGAACATGGAATAGGGACGGAAACCAACCAGCCTAATAGGTAGGAAAAGAATCACATTAAGTGTAGTGTCTAAAATACATGGAGAGGAGGAAGTATGCAAGAGAAAAGAGAGGACAGAAGCATTCAATGGAGTAGAAAGACCAGAAAGTATAAGGAAGGAAACATATCATTAGACTTGTCACTTAAAAGATATATATATATATATATATATATATATATATATGTATATATATATATACATATATATATATGTATATATATATATATATACATATATATATATGTGTATATATATATATATAATGTGATCTTATCTGAATGTAGTAAGAAGGAAACTAGTTCAAAAGACATTAAAAACAAATGGGAGAGAGAAGGGATGATTGAAGTGGCAATCTGTTGGCAAAGACATATTGTTGGCAAAGGTATAGGTTCAATGACACAAGAAGATGGATTGACCTTAACAAGAAGAGCCAAAAAGACAACACAAGGATGAAGAATGTAACTCACAGAAAATGACTTTAGCTTTAATAGTAAAATAAAAATTGAGGTCCAAAAGTCAAAGATTGTTTTGAGGCCGTCAGAGAGAAGAGAAGGTCTGGAAGAGCTTTAGTGGAGAGTGATTTAAGGGGTCAAATATGGAGAAACACAAAGGTAGCATTTTTATTAGGATGCAGTTTAAATAATATAACAGATATTTGTTGTATACCCAGTAAGCACAATTGTATAAATACTTTCAGCTCCACTTTTCTGGGAATGAGAAAACACAAAAAAAGCTTTATTTGCAGTTTGTCAAAGGATACACAGAATTGGAAAATGGAGTGAGGACTCTGAGAAGAGAGTGGAGTGCTGAACTGGTTGGTTAAAAGATAGGGTGGAAGTTGAGAAAGAAAGTAAAATTAGAAAAAATGAGTAATAATTAGAGAAAATGTTGATAAAGAGATACTTGGGTTAAATTAGCATTACAAATGGGTTTAGAAAGTATGAGGTACAAGAGAATATGGAATTACAGGTTATTATCAGATAGAGGAAAATCAAATTTTTAATTTTCTTCTTTTAAAGTGGAACTCTCCTAATTGATAGTGAGATATTGATTATGTCCATACATGTTATGGTTGAGATGAAATAGAAAAGCAAGTCATGGGATTTTAAGGAAAATGGTGAACTGGGAATATAAGGAGCTTAAGAAAGCGTTAGTATAAATGTTGTAGTTCTGCCTAGTATTCAGTCAAATTTTGGGTAAGAGAGTAAATTAGTGAAAAAGTTAGGAGACTCCTTGGAAAAGCAAACAGAATTATATAGAGGTCAGTAGAGAAGTCCTAATAGTCTACATAGAGGGGAAAGAAAAGAAAATAGAGGGAATTTAAAAGGAGGGGATATATTGCTGAGTGAAGGTGCAAAGTCAAGGTCCAGAAGTCAAAGTGGGGAAAAAGGAGTGGTCTTATTTCAAGTCACAGGCCCAACCCCTCTGGGAGATGGGGTCTTGGAGAAAATCATCATGGATTCAGTGTTATTGTGCTTTTATATAAATTCAATTTTCCCAATTATTTACCTTTATATTCCAAATACTTTCCTCTATGTCACTGATTTTTGTTATCTATCAAGTATGCTGTTGGTAGTTTAATCATTTTATTATATTCACACAACCCAGCAATGATCACCAAATAAATATTTGCTAAATTAAATTGTATATTATTTCTAAGGAGCACACTGTAATTAAATCTTGAAATATTGAATGGGTGTTGGTATAATAACCACTGAAAATTTTGCACATTTTGTAGTTATTTCAAATGGTATTCCTTTTTTTATTATTATTTCCTCTTGGATTTTATTGTCATTACATAGAAATACTGATGAACATTTTTGAGTATTTTGTCATCTGTAACGTTGCTGAAGGTATAAATTGACTCTCTTACCTCCTTTGGTTTTCTCTAAGATTTTCTAAGAAAACAATTACAAAATCAGCAAATGAGGACAACTTTGCCTATCTTAACTTCAATTTCTTTTTTCTTTCATTGCTATTACTAGCATGTAGAGAACTATCTGAAATAATAGTAAAGAGATATATTTCATTTTAAATCCTGTAATTGTTAATTAAGGTTTTAGTATGTGCCTATTATATGGGATACTTGGTTTTGAGTTTAGATAGACCATGATTTCAGAGATGTGAATAAAATTCATTTGCATATATATGCTTATATATTAGCATTAATAAATGCGATATTTTATTAAATATTTTTTCTATATCTATTGAAATAATCTATTTGTATTTTTCTTAATATGGCTAATTATGTTATTTCTTTTGCTAAAATTAAAGCATACTTTCATTTTTGTTATAAATACAACTTGGTTTTAACAGTCATTTCTTGGATAACTTTCCCTAGTCACTTTTAGTATACTTAATTTAAAATTTGAATGAATAACCATTAATGACATCAGTTTAAAATTATTTTTCTTTGCTTAAACTTCCATATTTTAAGGATTAGAATTATGTTTGTCCCAGTTAGACAATTCAATAAATTATTACCTTCTCAATATTTGAGAATGATAGTAACATTGGTACGTTTTAAAGAGTGTAATAGAATTCTAAAAATCAAAGAAAACCAGAATTATCTTTGCTATAACCCTCACCCAACTGTGAGTTGTTTTTTTTTTTGTGTGTGTGTGTGTGTGTGTGTGTGTTTTTTTTTTACTGCTATTTCTATTTCCTTTCCTGAGCTTGGCTAATTTTATATGTCTGGTGTTCTGTTAATGTGTATATTTTTATCAAAAGAAATCTTCCATGGCTCTTTCGGTTTAAGTTTTGTCAGGATATATAGTTGAATAATTAGAGTTCTGTTTACTTCTTATTTTGTTATGATATTACCTTGCATATGTGTTATTTTGTTGACTTGATTTTCTGTCATTTTTAGTCAAAAGGATAGGGTTTTCAAAGAAACTGCTTTTTGTTTTACAGTTCTCCAATGACTATTTTTATCAATTTGTGTATTTCCCTATAATTTTCAATATTTCCCATATGCTTATATTTAGTTTGCTTACTGGGCATCGAATTTTTCAAAAGGAAATGAAGTTTTTTTTTTTTTAATACTTTCATTTTCTATTTAGTCATTGTATGCTTCCAGATACGATTTTATTCCCTAAAGATTGCTTTAACTGCTTCTTAGGTATTTTGGTAAGTCGTTTCATCAGAGTCATTGTCTTTCACATAATTATTGTGGGGTATCTTCTTTCATTTGTTCTTTGATTCACTTGTTCTGTGAGCTTTCATTGTTAAATTTCCATTTCCATCTGCATATTTTGTTTGTGCTTGCTGACCTCATGATTTTTTTTTTAATTGTGTTTTATCTAAAAAAGATTTTGGGCTGGGAGCCAAATTGGCAGAGTAAGAAGTAAATTGCTGCAACTCTCACATATTCACCTCCAAATAGCAATAATGTAGTACCACAGAACAAATCCTGGAATAATGGATTCAGTAGAAAGATGGGATGGAGTGGTCTTCTAGCCCAGGAGTCTTGGAGGAATAATAAGAAGGGTCAGTTTCACTTAAGCAAAAGGAGAGCTTCTTCCAGGACAAGAAGTATCTTAGCAAGCCAGGAGCAAGCCCTACCTCAGCAAACCAAAGGGAGATCCTGAACCCAGTGGAGAAGACAAATGCTAAATCCAGGACCGCACCTCCATGTGCCTTAGCATAGAATAGGGAACCAGCAGACTCCAGCTCCAAAAACTACCATAAACAGATATCCTCCAGCAGGCAGACCTTCATATGTTGTGGCTCAGCCCAGGGCAGACAGGCATCCTCCATGGTTCAGACCTCCATGGGTTTCAGTATATCCCCAGGGAAACACAGAAAAGTTCCACCAGGACTCAACACATGCAAGACACCCCTACTAGGATCCCACCTTAGCACCAGGTAAACTGCCATACTGCTGCATCCTCCAGTGGAACAGCTACTACCACCCCAGGCCACCCCCTCAAAACATCATAGAGAAGGTCCCCCGTGGACTTCAGGGCAACATTAGTGCAGCAGCAAGTAAAAAGCCAGGGTCTGCAGCCACTGGATAGCCACAAGAAATCTAAGACACATCCCCTTCTACCCTGAAAGCAAAAATCAAACTTAAAAGAAGAGGAAAAGACAAAAACAAAGAGCAAAACAACAATAACAAAAAACAATAATCTGATCACAGAAAGTCATTATAGTGACACCGATTACCCAGACACAAACTCAGAGAAAAAAAACAATGTCAAAACTCCTATGGGCAAAACCCCAGAGTAAAATGGGAAGTGGTCTCAGGTCAAGAAAGATCTCATGGAAGAGCTCAAAAAGGAGCTGAAAAATCCTATGAGAGGTAGAAGAAAAATAGGGGAAAGAAATGAGAGTAGTGCAAGAGAATTATGAAAAAAATACTCAACAGCTTGGAAAACAAAGTACAAGTGTCCAAATGGAAATGAAAGTACAAAAGTTAATTGAGGAGAACAACATCCTTAAAGTTAAAATTGTGTGAATGGAACGTAATGACTCTATGGGACATCATGAATAAATCAAAGTCAGACAAATGAAAAACTGGAAGAAAATGTTAAATACCTCATGGGAAAAACAACTGACTTAGAAAATAGATTCAGAAGAGACAATATCAGAATCATTGGATTACCTGAAAATCAAAATCGAAAGGAAGGTCTGTACGGCATCTTTCAGAAACTCATCAAGGAAAACTGCCCTGTTGTCCTGGAACCAGAAGACAAAATAGACATTGAAAGAATCCATTGATCATCTCAGGAAAAAGAACGCAAAATAAAAACCCCAAGGTACTTTATAGCTCTATTTCAGAACTGTCTGGTCAAGGAAAACATACTACATGTGGCCAGAAAGAAACAATTCAAACATGAGGTAGTCACAGTCAGGATCTGGCCACTGCAAAATTAAGGAATCAAAGATGATAGAACATGATATTCTAGAGGGCAAGGGAGCTAGGACTGCAACAGAGAGTCACCTGGCAATAGGGGAAAATGGTCATTCAATTAAATGGAAGGATTTCAAGCCTTCATACAGAGAAGACCAGAACTAAACCAAAAATTTGACCTCCAATATCAAGACCCAAGAGAAGCATAAACAAGTAAAAAACATTCTTACATGGAAAGATGATACCTGTATCACTAACAGTACAGATGGAAGGAATATACATAGACAGAGAGTATGTATATAAAGTGAATTTGAGGGAATGACATCAAAAAAATAAGGATGAGAAAGAGGAGGACAATGGATGCAGAAGGAAGGGAGAAGTAGAATGGGGTAAATTGTTTGATAGAAAGAGGTGAGGAAGACCTATTACAGTGAAGTGGAAGATGGCATAGGGATATTGCTTGAACCTTTCTCTCATAAGAATTTACTCAGACAGAATTATATACACAATCAGTTGAATACAAAAATCTACCTTACCTGACAAGGAAGTAGGAGGAGAGGAGATTAAGTAAAGGGAGGGTGGGGACTGACAGAGGGGAGAGTAGATGAGGGGGGTGGTAGACAGAAGCAAAACACTGGTAAAGTGGAAGAGGCAAAAAAAGAGAGAGGACCAACAGGAGGAGGAATAGGATGGAAGGGAATACACAGAAACTAGCCATAACTGTGAATGTTAATGGGATGAACACTCCCATAAAATGGAAGTGGGTAGCAGAATGGATCAAAAATTGGAATCCTACAATATGTTCCTTATACAAAACTGATTTGAAATAGAGAGACATACAGAGAGTAAAGGTAATGGACTAAAGGAGAATCTATTAAGTTTCAGATGATGTAAAAAAAACAAGGGAGTTAGCAATCCTGATCTCAGACAAAGTAAAAGCAAATATAGACCTAATGGAAAGAGATAAGGAAGGAAACAATGTCTTGCTAAAAGATACCATAGATAATGAAGCAATCAAATTAAAAGAGCAAGGAATAGTCTACCTGTTAGATCTATGGGGAAGGGAAGAATTCATGACCAAATAAGAAATACAGAGTATTACTAAATGGAGAACAAATAATTTTGATCTTACTAAACTGAAAAGCTTTTGTGGAAACAAAATCAATGCCACCAAGATTAGAAGGAAAGCAGAAATCTGGGAATCCATGTTCACAACAAGTATCTCTAATAAAAACCTCTTTTTTTAAAATACGTAGAGAAAAGAGTCAAATTTATGGTAATATAAACCATTCCTCAGTTGATAAATGTTCAAATGATATGAACAGACAGTTGTTAGATGAAGAAATCAAAGCTATCTACAGGTATATTAAGAAGTGCTCTAATTCCCTTTTGATTAGAAAAATTAAAACAATTTTGAAATACTACTTCACAACAATCAGACTATGATTAATGTTGGAGAGGATGTAGGAAAACTCAAACAATAATAACCTATTTATAGGCTTGAGAATTGTTCCAATAATTCTGGAGAGCAATTTCCAACTATGTCCAAAGGGCAACCAAACTATGAGTACTCTTTGAGTCAGCAATAATAGTACTATGCCTGTATTCCAAAGAGATCATAAAAAATGGGAAAAAGCCCTACAGATGCAAAAATATTTATGGCACCCCTTTTCATGGTGTTAAAATATTAGAAATTGAGGCGATGCTCAACGATTGGGGAATGCCTGGACAAACCATGGTATATGAATATTGTGGAATACTACTGTTCTATGAGATCCAGATGAATAGGAACATTAAAAAAAAATAAAGTAAGACTTGTGCAAACATTACAAAAAGAGCTGAACCAGAAAAACACTGTGATGATCAACTATGAGTGACTTGCTTTTCTCAGCAACTCAATGATCCAAGACAAAGGAGGCATGAAGAAAAGTTCTATACGTTTCCAGATAAAGACCTGAAGAACTCTACAAACAGATGGAAGGATAATTTTTCACTAACTTTATTCTTGTATTTTTTTCTTTTGGTCTGTTTCTCCTTCCACAAATGTGATAAATTTGGAAATACATTTTACATGATAGCATATCATAAACAATATCAAGCTGCTTAATATTTTCAGAAGAGGGGAAGGAGGAAGGGGTTGTAAAAATTTTTGAGCTTAAAATGTTATAAAAACGAATGCTAAAAATTTTCTTGATATATCATCATGGGAAAAATAAAATACTATTTAAAGGGAAAAGTATGTTGGTAATTCTAATTTCCATGAACTTGCAAATTTTTGATGCCCTAATTTATAGTTATGTTTTTTTATAAAATTGAAATGTAATTCAAGAAAAAAATACAAATGCATATATATTATTCAATGGTCTCATTCAGAATATGACATAATCCTTTAACTCTAACTTATCGAAGAGTTTCTTATTATATGTTTTTCTTTATACATATTGGCTTAATTTGCCAAATTCAGTTTAAGTACAATTAAATTCCTTTACACTTTTTTATATTAATATAAAAATTTATGTGTAATTCACTTATTTTTTCTTTCATGACTACAGATATTACAACTTTTTGTGATCTTAATTCAAAACTGATATTTATTTGTTGTCTATGGTTCCTTTCAGAATAATCATTAGAATATATTATATATTTCTCTCTATCCCATACTTCCCCTCTCCCCTTTTATGAATGTTCCAGTTTGCAGTTTAGACCCCCAGAATAATTTAATTCACATGTAATTGGGTTGTAAACAAAACTTTCTTCTTTGTTGCATGATTTTTATAGGATGTTCTACATTATTTAGATATTTTTATCATGCATCTTCCATTCTAATTGTAATTATTTTCTGTCACTTTATCTGGTTTTGTTCCAATTTGTAGCAATTTTTTCCTCTTGAAATCTTTCTTGCGTTTTTTTCCCCTTAGTGAGTCCTTCTGCTTTGATTCCTAGAACTCATTTTTGAAAAAAAAATTTTTTTCACCAGCCTTAGTTCCCATCCAAGGTGATTTCTGAGGCAGAGTAGACCTTTGTTGTATTACAGACCCCTTTCCTTCAGGCTTACTCTGCCAGCCATGCTCTCCTGTGCCTTCTTTCCCTCTGTCACTGAGGCATCTATTTGTTTAAGTGAGCAGCATCTGACACTATATATGGAGGATGAAGGTAGGGTTTGTTTAACAGGCAGATCTTGTACAATCTTGGATTTCACTAATTTTTGTGCCACTTCAGGCAGAAGGAAGACCAATATGTCTTTTATATCCTCACCTCTTCTCATGGAACTGAATATTTGATGGTCTCTCCTTGCAATTGAACAACTAGAAGTGGGGAAAACAGAGATCTGATCATGTCACCACTATTTAATGAAATTGACTGGCTCCCTATTTGTTCAAAGATCAGTTATAAAATCCTATTTGGCTTGTAAAGGTCTTTTCCCTGCCCCATTTCTACCCTTCTGGTATTCTTAAACTCCCTTTCCCCCATGTACTCTGCAATGTAGAAGACACCCCATTTACAGCTCCTCCAACAAAGCATTCTACATGCTTGATCGTTTTTGTTTGGTACCCCTTATACCTGGAATTTTTTCCTTGCTCATCTCTAACTCATTAATTGCCTGGATCCTCTGAAGTTTAAAGAAAATATTGTTTCCTCATTAAACCCTCACAAAGCCAGTAAAACTTGGATAATGCACTTAATATTTTTTTCCATGTAATCAATGAGAAAACAGGCTGAGACGGGTTAAAAAATGTGTCCATTATCACACAGCTCACAAGTATCTTAGGTGGAATTCAAAACCCAATCCTCAACAAACATTAAGCACTATGTGACAGGCATTCCATTAGGTACTGAGTTAACTTCAAGTCAGTGTCTTCCAAATGGGGCCCAAAACAGGTTGCAACCCTTGAAGACATAAAGCAGATTATCCAGCATTCCCTCTCCTTGGGGCTTTATGACACTTCAAGGCTCATTTTAGGGAGGCAGTGTCCCTGAAAACTATCTGGTGTGGAGTTTTTGGTAGGCACCAAAGCGTGGTCAGAAGAAGCCACTATTTGTCATCCGGTGCTCGAAGCTCTATAAAGTATCCTTTCACTACAATGCTTTTGTTTCTTACTGGGACCTGGCTACTACTGAAACGACGAAACAGGGTCATGAAATCACTGATTGTTCAGACTTGCCTGTTATGGGGTGAGGGATATAATAGAGTGCTTCCAGCAAGATGGATAGAACTCTAGTGATAAAGGAAAATTGTGTGATAGAAATGTTGCCTGTCTGAGTCCTCCTGATGTGAGAGTTTTTTTCCAACAGGTGATGACTAGTCTAGACACTAAGGCCTGCCTTCCAGATTTTGAAACATTCCATCCTCCATTGTGTTAAGGCAAGGCAAGTAGTATCTTTTGTTGTTTTTGTTTTAGTATAAAGTGGCTCTGATTGAATAATATGATTATGAAAGATCTTCCACACCCATTAATGGACCTGGGAAGATTTGTAGGAAGGCCCACACCTTTTGTTAATTTTCTAATGTGGAGTTGGTTCTTAGGTGTTGTGATGCCCTCTGACTCTAAAAAGTATGTAGACTCTGAGATGAGATTTTACTTTGGGTCTTAATTTTGAAAGAAGCTTTGTGTGCTAGATGAGAT
Organism: Notamacropus eugenii; assembly: GCF_028372415.1. Lineage (NCBI taxonomy): Eukaryota > Metazoa > Chordata > Mammalia > Diprotodontia > Macropodidae > Notamacropus > Notamacropus eugenii. Next base: position 533,587,857 of record NC_092873.1, read on the forward strand.
TCTGGGAAGTCGCTAAGCAGCCCCCCAGCTTTGAAAACTCAGATTCTGGTGCTCCCCTTTCTGGTAATGATGTATGTATGCAATGGTCAGACAGTTTGAAGCCTGTCTTTTGGTCTTCATTTTTCTTATTTTTTTTCTCTATTGGTGAATGAGATACACACACACACTTATGTATAGGTGTATATATTTATATATTTTATATATGTGTGTGTCTGTGTGTGTGTGTGCTTAATTACAGGAGATTGTTAAACCCTCAAAAGTTTCCTTTATTTTTAGAATAGTAGATCAAATAACCTCTGATAGCAGACCCCTCTGTGTATTTCGGGGTGCTTACTGATACAACTGTCTCCCATCTAAAAGAATCTGGTCTGTAAGGAACACCATTTTGTCTGGTTTTCCCATGTATTCATCTGTTATGAAAGACTAATGCATAAAACACTTGAAAGTCATCAAACTGGTGACAGGAGATATCCTAGCAAGTAGCAATTCTGAAAAGTTTTCCAGTTGGTTGAGCCCCAGCCTGTATGACTGGCATGTAAGAGAGCCTTGAGGGATGAGAAAAATAATATCTTCATCTATCCAAGTTCGTAAGTAGTGACCATGTGTCTGACCAAGTGGTCTGTGGCCTGGGCAGCACAGAAGTGAACAATTAAAAGCTCTCCCTTTAGGAGTCAGAACCAATTGAATAAAAGTGAAGTCTTCCATTGCTTAGAGTTGTTTGTAAGTCATAACAGCACTCATCAGTGACATGTGAAAAAAGAATCAGGTTGGGATGATTTAAAGACTAGCAAGAGTTTAGGGAATGGTTCCAGTGTCAACTTAGATATTTGAGTGGTGATGTTATACTCTTTGGGGCATATGACACCTCCCACCACTAAGGACAGAACAACTATTTCTAATTGAAATGAACATCACTCTTCTGCTAATTGGCAAAATGGAACTCTCCCATCCTGATGAACAGGTACATCATTATGCAAGCAATTGCCCATGACAGGTATCTGACCACTCATCAGCCAAATCTATGGCATATCAATGTTCCCCTGGAAAGGAGATGGCCTCAATTGTTCAGTGGTTTATTAACTCTATTCTCTAGGAAGACTTACCTGATAAAAATTGTATACTGTTTTGGTAGACATATTTCTGACTGATCACCTCTGATCCAAAGGTTCTTGCCCATTCAGAGAGTACACTATGCCCTGGAGAAATACCTCAGGTTTCCATCAACTTTTAGATTTTCTGTCCATTGGGATGGTTTAGGGAACTTATTCCCAGAAAAAGCTTGAGGGATCAAGGGGTGGTCATTGTCATTCTTTAATGTCATTCTTATTTGGCTGGAAGAAAGGGGATCCCTTAGTTCTCTTTACTTTTAAAAAATTATTTATTTATTTTTAGTTTGCAAAATTCATTTCCACAAGATTTGGAGTTCCAAATTTTCTCTCATCTCTCCCTTTCCCCCACACCAAGACACCATGCATTCTGATTGCCCCTTCCTTCATTCCGCTCTTCTATCACACCCCTACATTCCCTCATCCCCATCTTCTCTATTTTCTAGTAGACCTGGACAGATTTCTATACCCCATTACCTGTATTTCTTATTTCCCAGTTACATGTAAAAACAATTTTTAACATTAGTTTTTAAAACTTTGAGTTCCAACTTCTCTCTCTTCCTCTCTTCTCACCCATCCACAGTGAGAAGGCAAAAAATTCAATATACGTGTGTAGTTATGCAAAAGACTTTCAAAACAGTCACATTGTGAAAGAACAACTGTATTTCCCTCTATCATACCCTACACCTCATTTATTCTATTCTCTTTTGACCTTGTGCCTCCACAAAATAATTTACTTTCAATTATCCTTCTTCCCATTTGCCCTCCAATCTATCATCCCACCCTCCACCACTACTCTCCTTCTCCCCTACTTTCCAGTAGTGTAAGACAGATTGTCTTATCAAATTGAGTGTGCATGTTATTTTCTCCTTAAGCCACATGTGATGAGAGTAAGCTTCTCTTTTTCTCTCGTCTTCCCCCTTTTCCCCTCCATCAATAAAGATTTTTCTTGTCTCTTTTATGAGAGATGAGGTTCCCCATTCCATTTCTCCCTTTCTCCTCCCAATATATTTCTCTCTTACCCCTTAATTTTATTTTTAGATATCATCCCTACATATGCAACTCATCCTGTGCCCTTTATTACATGTATATTATCCCTCCACCCTAATACTGAGAAAAATATCAAGATTTAAAAATATTGAAGATGGTGGAGTAGAAGGACACACAAAGGCACGTTCTCCCCACATAGTCCATGAAATACCTGTAGAGAGGGACTCTCAACAAATTTCTGAGCAGCAGAATTGGAGTACAACAGAATGAAACAACAGACCAATTTCCAGCCCAGGGTGACCTGAAAAGCCCATGGGAAACGTCTTTTGCACCAGATGAGGAGCTGAGCTCAGCTTAGCCTTGGCCACGTGGCTCAGCTCAGGAACAACCCTCAGGTGTGGGATTCCCAGTCCCAGTAGCAGAGGTTTTGCAGATCCCTCAACCCACAGACACCAAAGGTCGGTGACAGGATTTTTTCAGCTAGTTGTGAAGAAAGAAGAGCCTTTCCATAGCTCCAGCCTTAGGCAGCTGCAGCAGAGGCCACATAGGCATGTAGGAGCAGTTCCTACCACGGCCCCTACAGCAGCCAGATTCATTGTTGGAGTGTAAAAGCCCCGCGGGCACTGAGGAACTGATTCTTGCCTCGGCCCTATGTAAACACCCTGAGGGAGCTGCTCTTTATCTCACACTGAATGATGGCTCTGCCCCCACAGCTTATCTGAAAATAAGCCCTCAGTACAGGCTTAGCAGAACTGGAGACCAGATGCCTGTGGAGAGGAAACTGCTAATATTCTGGGCACCAAAATCCCTTCCTATGCCCAGACCAGAACACTCTTGATTGTGTCACCTTGGAGGAACTGAGATCTTACAGATTCCCTATATATATAAATCCTACTCTTGACAAAGGACCCAAAAGTCAAGTAACTGGTTGGGAAAACGCCCAAAAAAGGGAAAAAAATAAGACTATAGAAGGTTACTTTTTTGGTCAACAGATAACTTGTCCCATCCTTTCAGATGAGGAAGAACAATGCTTACCATCAAGGAAAGACATAGAAGTCAAGGCTTCTATATCCCAAACATCCAAACTAAATAATCAATGGGCTCAGGCCACAGAAGAGCTCAAAAAGGATTTTGAAAATTCAAGGAAGAAAGATGGAGGAAATACTGGGAAGAGAAACGAGAGAGATGTAAGAAAAGCATGAAAAGAAGGTCAACACCTTGCTAAAGGAAACCCAAAAAAGTGCTGAAGAAAATAACACCTTGAAAAATAGGCTAACTCAATTGGCAAAAGAGGTTCAAAAAGCCAATGAGGAGAAGAATGTTTTCAAAAGCAGAGTGAGCCAAATGGAAAAGGAGGTTCAAAAGCTCACTGAAGAAAATAGTTCTTTCAAAATTAGAATGGAACAGATGGAGGCTAAAGACCTTATGAGAAACCAAGAAATCATAAAACCAAACCAAAAGAATGACAAAATGGAAGAGAATGTGAAATATCTCATTGGAAAAACAACTGACTTAGAAAATAGATCCAGGAGAGACAATTTAAAAATTATGAGACTACCTGAAAGAAATGATAAAAAAAAGCATAGACATCATCTTTCATGAAATTTTCAAGGAAAACTGCCCTGACATTCTAGAACCAGGGGGCAAAATACATATTGAAAGAATCCACTGATCACCCCCTGAAAGAAATCCAAAAAGAGAAACTCCTAGGAAAATTGTGGCCAAATTCCACAGTTCCCAGGTCAAGGAGAAAATATTGCAAGCAGCTAGAAAGAAACAATTCAAGTATTGTGGAAATACAATCAGTATAACGCAAGATCTAGCAGCTTCTACATAAAGGGCCTGAAGGGCATGGAATATAATATTCCAGAAGTCAAAGGAACTAGGACTAAAACCAAAAATCACCTATCCAGCAAAACTGAGTATAATACTTCAGGGGAAAAATTGTCTTTCAATTAAGTAGATCACTTTCAAGCATTCTTGATGAAAAGACCAGAGCTGAAAAGAAAACTTGACTTTCACACATAAGAATGAAGAGAAGCATGAAAAGGTAAACAGCAAGGAGAAATCATAAGAGACTTACTAAAGTTGAAGTATTTACATTCCTACATGGAAAAAAAAATGTAACTCTAGAAACATTTTTCAGTATCTGGGTAGTTGGTGGGATTGCACACACACACACACACACACACACACAGAATGAGCGAGCACAGGGTGAATTGAATAGGATGGAATCATATCTTAAAATAATGAAATTAATTGGTGAGAGAGAAATATATTGGGAAGAGAACAGGAGAAATGGAATGGAGCAAATTATCTCTCATAAAAGAGGCAAGTAAAAGACTTTTCAGTGGAGGGAAAAAGGGAGGTGAGAGAAAAAGCATGAAGCTTACTCTCATCACATTCGATTAAAGGAAGGAATAAAATGCACACTCATTTTGGTATGAAAACCTATCTTACAATACAGGAAAGTGGGAGAGAAGGGAATAAGTAGGGTGGGGAAGATGATGGAAGGGAGCGAAGTGGGAGGAGGGAGCAATTAGAAGTCAACACTCTTGAGGAGGGATAGGATCAAAAGAGGGAATAGAAGAAACGAGAGGCAGGATAGGATGGAGGGAAATACAGTTAGTCTTACACAACACGACTATTATGGAAGTCATTTGCAAAACTACACAGATATGGCCTATATTGAATTGCTTGCCTTCCCAAAGGGAATGGGTGGGGAGGGAGGGATGAAGAGAAGTTGGAACTCAAAGTTTTAGGAACAACTGTTGAGTATTGTTCTTGCAACTAGGAAATATGAAATACAGGTAATGGAAACAGTAATAGAAATTCATCTTGCCCTATAGGACCAAAGAGAAGATGGGGATAAGGGAAGGGAAGGATGTTAGAAGGGAGGACAGATTGTTGATAGGGTTAATTAGAATGCTAAGTGTGTTGGGAAGGGAAGGGGAGAAATGGGAAGAAAATTTGGAAGCCAAAATTTTGTGGAAATGAATGTTGAAAACTTAAATAAATTTAAATATTAAAAAAGTTACAAATATTATATTTGCATGTAGGAATGTAAACAATCCAATTTCAGTAAGTCCCTTATTATTTCCTTTTCGTGCTTATCTTTTCATGCTTTGCCTGATTCTTGTATTTGAAAGTCAAATTTTGCATTCAGCTCTGGTCTTTTCAAGAATGTTTGAAAGTCCTTTATTTCAATATATGATCATCTTTTCCCCTGAAGTATTATATTCGGTTTTGCTGGGTAGGTGATTTTTGAGTTAAGTTCTAGCTCTTTTGACTTCTGGAATATCATATTCTAAGTCTTTTGATCTCTTAATGTAGGCAGTGTTAGATCTTGTGTTATTAAGATTGTGTTTCCACAATACTTCAATTGTTTCTTTCTGGATGCTTACAATGTTTTATCCTTGACCTGGGAACTCTGGAGTTTGGCTAAAATATTCCCAGGAGTTTCTCTTTTTGAATCTCTTTCAGGAGGTGATTGGTGGATTGTTTCAATATTTATTTTGCCCTTTGGTTCCACAATATCACAACAGTCTTCCTTGATAATTTCATGAATGATGTCTAGACTCTTTTTTTATCATGGTTTTCAGGTAGTCGCATAATTTTTAAATTGTCTCTCCTGGATCTATTTTCCAAGTCAGTTGTTTTTCCAATGAGATATTTCATATTGTCTGCTATTTTTTCTTTCCTTTGGTTTTGTGTTGCAATTTATTCATTTTTCATAAAGTCATTAGTTTCCATATGCTCCATTGTTATCTTCCAGGATTTATTTTCCTCAGTGGCCAATTTTCCATCTGGTTAATTCTGCTTTCGAGGGCATTCTCCTCCTTGTTGGTTTTTTTGGATCTCTTTTGCCATTTAAGTCAGTCTATTTTTTAAAGTGCTATTTTCTTCAGCACTTTTTTGGGTCTCCTTAAGCAAGCAGTTGACTCATTTTTCGTGATTTTCTTGCATTATTCTCATTTCTCATCTCAATTTCTGCTCTACTTCTCTTACCTGATTTACAAAATCCTTTTTGAGCTCTTCCATGGCCTAAGACCAATTCATGTTTTTCTTGCAGGTTTTCGATAGAGGAGCTTTGCCTTTGCTTTCTTCTATTTGCATGTTTTTGTCTTCCTGGTCAGCAAAGTAAGATTGTATAGTCTGATTCTTTTTCAGGGTTTTTGCTCATTTCCCCAGCCATTTATTTGACTTTTGAGCTCTTTGTCAAGGAAGTTCTCTGCTTCCAGTGGGGGTGGGGAGTGTACTTTCAGATGCTTAATCTCCCCACAGTCTGTGTGCCTAGAGCTCCAGAAACAGTGGCTGCAGCTGTCCCTGCTGCTGCTGTGGTTGCTGCAGGTTCCTCTGCCCCTCCTTCTTCTGCTGCACTGGTACTGGGGATCAACCACTTGGCGACTTCACTCTCCTGCAGTGGTCCCACAGGCTGCTTCCACTGACGTTCCAATATATCTTTATTGTTTTGGGATCAGAAAGTCTCAAAACTGCCACAGGCACAAGAGATTCAACACCCCCAAAGGTTGCTCAGCTCTCCTCTGTGCACTTGCGACCCACACTGGACTACGCTCTGCCTCTAGCTTGTGCAATGATACTTTTTGGCGCACTTTCAGGCTGTGTTGGGCTGGAGATTTGATTCATTCTGTCATTCTGTGATTTCTGTAGCTCCATAATTTCCTTAAAGCCATTTTTTTACAGGTATTTAGCTGTGCTTTGCAGGAGTGATAAGGAAAGTCCATGCTGTTACTCCACCATCTTAGCTTCACCCTGTTCCATTGGTTTTATTGGCAGTGATTGTGTGTCACTGGACAAAGGTGAGGGAGAGTTCTTATTTAGCTAATGAAGAAGAGTAGAGCTGTCCTTCAGAGGCCTCTAAGAGGATAACTATTTTATGCTCTTCCCCTAAGATCACTTTCATGGAGTGTTTGGCAGGTAGGTCTGGCCATGTTCAGTAGGGAGTGTTACTGGAACATTTTCAGGATCAGCTGAGATTCCAAGACAGGTTGTGTGTTTAAAGGCTTATAAACTCTTAGACTTTTTACCCTAGATGATCCTGATGCTGAATGAAGAATTGCTGACTGTTGAAAGTATCCATATAAAGGACCCAAAGTTCCTGGAGCTGGGTCTGCTCATCATTAGCAGCTCACTCATTACATCCTGATGATTAGGAGAAATAGCTGACTTCCCTGGAGGTAGCCTCATCTCTGCCATGGCTCTGATGATCTTGGTGAGGTTCTGGTCCATCCTTGACATGGAACATTAGGACACCCTGAAGGAAGTCAATGGGCTGACGACACCTATCATGTGTGTTTGTCCTTCGTTGCCAAAGAAGACTATGGTATCATAAAAACAAGGACATGACTTGCACTTGACTTGGTTTTGAGTGAGGGAGGGCTGTGTAGGTCACCAGACTCACTTCTCCTCTAGAGCCATCTGAATCCAGTAATCAGATATTCATTAGGATGACTGGAGATCATCCAGGATGAGGCAACTGGGGATAAGTGACTTGTCCAAGGTCACTCAAGCGTCTGAGGTGAGATTTGAATTCAAGTCCTCCTGACTCCTGCACTGGTACTCTATCCACTGCATCACCTAGCTGCCTCTCAACCCATCATGTGGAGCAGACTGGTCTCTCCATTTCTTTACAGTCTTTACTCCATTCCTGAAATAGGGTTATAACTCCAATTTAAGGAGCAGAAATTGATCTTTGATCATCCGTGACATCCATTCCAGAATGTGTGATTTTTCTCAAACCGCAGCAATATCACCACTCTGGAAGTTCTATCTGTCGCCAAACTCTTTATACCATTAATACACTCTGCCTTTATGGCACCTTATTCACATTGGCTAGTTTATCTTATAAATTCCACTTAGAAGAAACGATAAACTCAGGCCAGCAGTGTCTTTATTTTCACATGTAGATCTGGACTTGTTTTTACAATCTTAATCTTATTGTACACTTTTAACTTTCTCTTAAAGTTACTTCTCCATGTTCTACCCAGAGGGTAGAACCAGGATCAGCAGCAGAAAGTGCAAGGAGCCAAATTTACATCCCACATAAAGAAAAAAATATTGAAAATTCACTGTCCCAAATGGTAGGAGCTGCCTTAGGAAGTTGTAGGACCCCCTTCTTGGAAGTCTTCAGGCAGAGGTAAAACGACTATTTATCAAGTATATTACAATGATATTTTTAGAGCATGAATTAAGCTAGTTGCCCTCTAGGATATGTTTTCATTCTCAAATTCCATGATTCTGTGATTGCCCCTTGTTTTTGTTATGTTATCAGCCCAAATTCTCATCTGATCCTGTATTTTTTTTCTGCCATCCTCCATTCTGTCTTGTATGATTCCTTATTAAAGAGTGTGACAGTCTAATCAAGGTAGCCACTTGCCTCCCAATGGTCATTAGAGAAACTTGCAAGTTCACTTCTTTGGAGGCTATCATGTTCCTTGTCACCCAGTCATAAGGGTACATATGTACTGCAATAATTAGATTATTGAGTCTTGCACCTACTAGTATGTGACACTGAGTAAGTACCTTAACATCTTTCTGTCTCATTTTCCTCAACTGTAAAATGGGGATAATAGTACCATTTACATCTTTGGATGGTTGTGTGGGTAGAATGAACTAATATTCTTTCTGTTTTGTGTTTTTTTTTTTGGGGGGGGGGAGTTGTTATTTTTTTAAATCTAATTAATTTATTTGCTTTCAGCTTTCAACAATCACCTCTATAAGTCTAAAATTTTCTCCCCCTTTGTCTCCCCTCCCTCCCTGAGATGGTTTTGCAATCTCATATGGGTCCTACACACATTCTTATCAAACATATTTTCACATTAGTCATGTTGTATAGAGTAATTTAAAACATAAGACAAGAAAAAATAGGCTGCTTCATTCTGTCTTCGAATTCCTTAGTTCTGTCTCTGGATGTGGATGGCATTTTGCCTCAAGAGTCCTTTGGGAATGTTTTAAGTCCTTGCATTTTTGTGAAGGGCTAAGTCTATCAGAAACAGTCCTTACACAGTATGGCTGTTACTGTGTGTAATGTTCTCCTTGTTCTGCTCATTTCACTCAGCATCAATTCATAGAAGTCCTTACAGGTTTTTCTGAAGCCCAACTGTTCATTATTTCTTATAACACAATGGTACTCCATTTTATTCATATATGACAACTTGTTCAGCCATTCCCCAATTGATGGGCATCCCCTTTATTTCCAGTTCTTGGCCACCACAAAGAGAGCTGCTTTGAATATTTTTGTGAATGTGGGACTTTTTCCACTTTTATGATCTCTTTAGGATACAGTCCTAGAAAGAATATTGCTGGGTCAAAGGGCATGTACATTTTTGCAGCCCTTTGTGCAAAATGGACTAATATTCTTAAATCACTATGTAAATGCTAGCTATTATTATAAATTTTACCAGAAATATTTGCGTTTAAGAAAAAGAATCAATGATAAGCTTTAGGGCATAAAAACTGTAAAATTTTCACAAGGATATCTGGCCTATTCTCTTTTTCCTAAACAATTATGAGTCTAAATGTGTTTATCTTTGTAAATACTTGGAAACAAATTGAGTAGATAGATAGAGTTTTGTTGTTACTCAGCTATGTCTGACTTTTTGACCCTATCTGAGTTCTTCTTGGCAGAGATGCTAGAGTAATATGGCATTTCCTACTCCAGCTCATTTTACAAATGAGAAAACTAAGGCAACCAAGGTTAAATGACTTGCCCAGGGTCACATAGATAGTATGTAAGTATATGAGGTGAAATTTGAACTCAAGATCTGCCTGATTCAAAACCTAGCATTTTATTTGCTCCACTTCTTAGCTGCTAAGAAATGATACATACACACACACACTCACACACATATATACATATATATATATATGTATATATATATATATATATATATATATATATAGAGAGAGAGAGAGAGAGAGAGAGAGAGAGAGAGAGAGAGAGAGAGAGAGAGAGAGAGAGGAGGGAGGGAGAGAGAGAGGGAGAGGGAGAAGGAGGGAGAGAGGGAGAGGGAGAGGGAGAGGGAGAGAGGGAGATAGGATATCCAATTCTGTGGGTTGTTCATCTAAATACAAATTATAGTCTGGACAACAGGTATCCTTCATACTTTTTCCCCTTTTTAAATAGTTATGCTAATAAACTACAGGGTTTTTCCTGAACACAGTGTTTGTTCTTTCAATAAAAAACAGTTCACAAGAATATATTATGTGTACTAGATGCTAGGCACTATGCTGAAGCTATTAGGCCTCAGGAGAAGTACATTTATTCCACTTGTTGTCACGTCTATGTTTGTGAAAATATGTTCCTTGGTTCTTGGTCAAGAGATTCCATCCCCTACCCCTGGGCCTCTGAACAGGCTTTTTGCCAGGTGTGGAATTCCCCTAGACCTTACATCTGCCTCTTGAACAAACCTTGTTCCTTTCAAGGCTCAGCTCAAGTAACCTGCTATGTGAGGCTCTTTTATCACTCAATGTTCTTCCTCATCTTTCCTGAATAACATATAACATGTGTACCTCATCCCACCCACATTCTCTATATCTGTTTGTTGTCTTCCCCTCTGCCCCCAGCCCCACATTGAATAAGCACAATGAGGGCAGGGGGAATTTTGGTTTTGATTTTGTGTATTCAGTGCCTAATACACAGTAAGTACTTAGTAAATATTTATTGAATCATTTTGTTAAATTGAAGATAGATGTCACAGATATTGTTTTTTTTTTTTTAGCACAGGAATTATTGACTGAAAAGCGAAAAAGGGTGCAAACTTTGAGAGGTAATATAGGAAGTAATGGAGATGACAAAGTTGTTGTCCATGTTGAATCAATGATTTTGTTGTGCATATGTGTGCATGTGAGAGAGAGAGAGAGAGAGAGAGAGAGAGAGAGAGAGAGAGAGAGAGAGAGAGAGAGAGAGAGAGAGAGAGGAGAACAATGTGGTTATTGTCGTCAGTGCCAAGACACCAAAGCCTGCTCTAATTAAAAGTAGGTTTCTGCTCCTTCATGGCCTTAAATTAAATATTTTGTTACTGTAAAATTTTCTTGATTCTCTCTAATTTTGCTCAGGTAATAAGCAAATCAGATGTGGGCAAATCTTTTTTTTTTTCAAATTAGAAAATAGCTTTCTACTAAAAAGAAAAATGATCATTTGTAATATTCATGGAATCTTGTTAATATGAATTCCACTGAATGAAGATTTGAAGCAAGGTTTATTAAAAATTCAAATGTTCTGAAATCTCAGCAAACGTTTGGTCATTGACAAGATGATGTGGAAAATATGACTCAATCTTTTTCAACTTTGCAAATCATTAGTCATGCAGCATTTAGGAGAAGAATGGGTATCCAACTGGGTTCTTAAATTTAATAAAGATTTGAAAAATGATCTGCTTAGCACCTTGAAGCTTTCTTTGGCAATAAGAATTATCTTTTGAAAACCTGGCAATTTAAAGGAATGTTGCCCAGACTTGTAATTTAAACTTTATTATTACTCCAGATATTAGTGGAAGTAACCAAAATGATGGTTTTCATCTTAAATACTCAAATGATTATTCAGGGGGAAATATCTAAGCCCATTTCTAGAGTTTATCAATTTCAGCACACTCCATAAAGGCTGAAAACAAAAGTTGGGCCCCTCACAGTGAGTTTACTTGATTGAATTTGTGAATTCTCAGTCTGGTAAACAGCTAATTCTTGCAACACCACTGGTGACTAGTTGAGGTTGCCGTTCTTGCTTATTCAGCATCTCTTTTAATTGTAAACAGCTCCATAAATCTTTCCTGGCTTCTAGGGACATAAAGAGTCCTGTGATAAAGGAGCCGGCTTGGTGGCTTAACAAGCTGAAGGCTAGCTTTTGGAGCTGATGCATCCCTAAGGACATACTGTCTTAGTTTTGGCACACTAGATCAGATTCTGATTCCTAGCCAAGGTAATTAGCACACTTTAGGATCTCAATGCACAAATCATGATGAACAGACTTTAGTAAAGTTGTACTATGAAGACTTTATGAATGAGAAAAAAATAATCAAAGGAACAGCTTTAGTACAAACTGAGACCTTTAAGGTAAAGCATGTCCTTAGATACAGTTTTGCCTCAGGGAGGGATGTAGTTCACTAATGCAGAAAATGCTGAAATTATGACTTCATTACCTGTTTGTTAAGCGTTTTTTGGCAGAATTGGTACAGAGGAAGTGGGAGAAAATACACACACACACACACACACACACACACACACACACACACACACACACACACACACGACTACTGATTAAGCCAAAAATTCAGATTCCCTAGAGACTCAACAGAGGCAACTTTAAAAGGCTTTACTACTGGCAACCCAGCTGGTCTGCAGTGTAAAGTTCCCTCTAAATGCTAAACTGTTGAGCTCTTCTTAAATAAGTTTCATGGCAGGTGTATGCTCCCAACTCACATGGCCTGGTTTTTCTGGAAGTAGATACTGATAACGAAGAGGAGAAAGTTCTTGGAATTCTTTAGGGAGTCAGAGCTGTGATCAACATCCCATTTCATGTGAGAGAGGAAAAGCTCAGGAGAGTGCAATTCAATATTTTGCTAGTTGATTCTTGCCCTAACAGAGTTGTGGACAGATAAATCAAAGAAGAATGTGTCACACATCCTGAAAGTGATTACCATTTAGTGACTGGGGCCAGAACACAAGCTGCAAATTAATTCTAACAAGTGCTGGGACAAAATTTCCCACCCTCTCACTCTTAAGTGATGCTTCTCTTCCTTACAGATATTTTCATTTAGTCCTTCCTATTACTTCAAATAAAACAACAGATGCCCTTAATGCATACCTTATCGATGATAGATGTATAGTTAGCTGGGATTTTCAAGACACATCCACATGCAAGCCACTGGGATGGGATGGCTGGTATATAGAAAATGACATAACATTTATGTAGCATTTACAAGTTTCTAAAGTGATTCACATACAAACTTAGATTTGATTCTTACAACAACTCAGTGAAGTAGGAATTATAGTTATTCTTGCTTCCAGTTTTCAAGTGAGGGTAATAAGGCCTGGAGGTTTATTGACAAGCCCAATATCATAAACGTAGTAAGTTGGTGTGATTTGAACCCAGCTCCAAATTCAAAATTCCACTATAAGGGACTGCTTTGCATTGTGTAACTCATCTCCAGAATCAGGAAGCAGCTAACATCATATTTGTAATCAGTGTATGTAGCCTCCTTCAGAATAGGGAATGTGTTGTCTTCTTTGTATCCTCAGTGCCTAGCACAGTGCCCTCCTTCTTTCTAGTAAGCATTTAATAGATGTTGAATTGAATTCAGTGGCTTTAAACTTTTGGTGTTTAAACTAGACTTTTATCTTCCTCACTCACCATCACAGTCCTTTTCAGATATCAATGAAACCTAGGCTACATGTCACATATTATTGGTTGCCTAGAGTAAGATAATGTTATGATAGGTTTAGAGTTGGCTATCCAAACCCCTCATTTGATGGAGTAGAACAGGCAGGGATTGGCTTGGTGGACTTTTGGTGTTCTCTCTGCATTTCTCTTAGAAAAGGAATGAGGCTCATTTGCAGAGAAGGAGGAACAGACTAGGGATTTATATTGGCATTTCCATGTGCCAGGCACTGTGCCGAGTGCTTCTAGAAATATCTCATTTGATCCTCACAAGAACCATGACATGTAGTTGCTGTTATAACCCTCATTTTACAGTTGAAGAAACTGAGGATAGGGGATTTGCCTATGGTCACACAGCTAATTATTGTTGGATTCCACACTGAAACTTGTGACTCTGACACTGGGCCTAGTTCTCTCTCCACTGCACAACCTAGGTGTCTCTATTCATTCAGAGAAGTGAGGAAGAAACATTTTCAGTTGTTAAGTCAAATTCTCTCTCTCTTTCTCTCTCTCTCTACACACACACAAACTCACACGTATGTATATATATATGTATATTTATAGATAAAATCTAAATATAACTCTATCATATTTACAAGGAAAGTCCAAGTAGTTCACTTTTTATATTTTGAAGCAATGACCTTTAGAATGTGTATAAACCTACCTACATGCATACATGTACACACATATACATATATTTTCCCCATTTGGCATTATATCAACAAAAAAGATACCCCCATCATCCCAAAAATAGACATGCTAAATGTTTTGTCATCAAATTCTTTAATCTGTTTATTTTAAAAGATCATAGGTCCAGTATTAACAGGAACCTGAGGGGTTATCTAATGCAATTCACTCATTTTACAGGTAAAAACAAATCACCGGAGGTGAGCAGGAGACTGAGTCATCAATGGTCATAGATTTCTGAAGCACCAGGGATCAAATTTGAAACAACGTGTTCTATATCTAATCTGGTGACATTCTCACTGTTCCTCAAAGGGAAACAAATCCCCATTTATGAGTTCATAGGAATATATATTTTTTTCCTATTTATTTATTTACCTTTAGTTTTCAACATTCATTTCCACAAAATTTTGAGTTCCAAATCTTTTCCCCATCTCTCCCTTCCCCCACCCCAAAACACCATGCATTCTGATTACCCCTTCCCCCAATCTACCCTTCCTTCTATCACACCCCTCCCTTTCTTTATTCCCATCTTCTCTCTTTTCTTGTAGGACAAGATAGATTTATATACTCCATTACCTGTATTTCTTATTTCCTAGTTTCATGCAAAAACAATTCTCAACATTCATTCATAAAACTTTGAGTTTTAACTTCTCTTTCTTCCTGTCACCCCACCCATCCCCACTGAGAAGGCAAGCAACTCAATACAGGCTTTTTATGTGTAGTTTTGCTAAAGACTTCCATAATATTAATGTTGTGAAAGACTATCTATATTTCCTTCCACCCTATCCTGCACCCCATTTATTCTATTCTCTCTGTTGACCTTATCTTTCCCCAAAAGTGTTTACTTCTAATTACTCCCTCCTCTCATTTGCCCTCCTTTCTCTATCATCCCCTCTATCCCTCACTTATCCCCTTCTCCCCTACTTTCTTGTACTGTAAGATAGATTTTCATACCAAATTGTGTGTCCATGTTATTCCCTCCATAAACCAAATGTGATGAGAGTAAGCTTCACTTTTCCCCTCTCACCTCCTCCCTTTCCCCCTCCATGGAAAAAGCTTTTTCTTACCCTTTTTTGAGAAATAATTTGCTGCATTCCATTTCTCCCTTTCTCTTCCCAATATACTCCTCTCTCAATCCTTAATTTTATTTTTTTATATATCATCTTTTCCTATTCAATTCACCCTGTGCCTTTTGTCTAGATGTATGTAATCCCTTCAACTAACCAAATACTGAGAAAAGTCTCAAGAGTAGGAAATATTATCTTTGCGTGTAGGAATGTAAAGAGTTCAACTTTAGTAAGTGCTGGGGATGGAAGCTCAATTCCATGTGGACAGTCTCGGGTGGGTAAAGGTGGGAACTTCTAAATCTTAGAGTTCTCACTAGGCCCCCCAGGAAACGACTGGGAATCGAGGTGAACCGAGCTATCTCGTGTATTTCCACCTCTTCCCGTGAGAAACGTGATGGGAGAGAGCTCTCCCCGCCCTCGAGATTGTCCCGGATCTGGGCACACCTAGTTACCTAACAGCACGGTATTCAGATGCAAACTATGCGGCTGGAGAGCTTAAGTAGGATCAGGAAAGACTGAAAGCTCTCTTAGGCGGGAGGGGCGCGGAGCGGACAGGACAGAAGGCTCCGCTTCTCCTCTCTCCGCTCTCCCCTCCCCCTCTCTCCCCACTTATACTTCTACTTCCAATCTCTTATTGTAAGATCTTTGCCTCCTTGGGAGATCTTTCTCTCTCCCTCCTAAGGAAGAATTCCCCTGCACTTGTAACCAGAACCCTGAAATAAAGCTCAACCCTTGTTCGACTCTGGAACGTCCTTTCTCTCATACGAGCATCCGGTTTGGCTAACCGAAGACCTCCGATAGAGGTAAGGTAAGACTCGGGTAGCCCTCAGGCCTCTAGGCCTGGCAAATAAGTCCCTTATGGTTTATGTTTCCTCTTTACCTTTTCATGCTTCCCTTGATTCTTGTGTTTGAAAGTCAAATTTTCTCTTCAACTCTGGTCTTTTCATCAAGAATGTTTGAAAGTCCTCTATTTCACTGAATGACGATTTCTTCCATTAAGTATTATACTCAGTTTTTCTGGGTAGATGATTCTGGATTTTTAGTGCTAGTTCCTTTGACTTCTGGAATATCATATCCCAAGTTCTTCAGTCCCTTAATGTAGAAACTGTCAGATCCTGTGTTATCCTGATTGCACTTACACAATACTAGAATTGTTCCTTTCTGGATGCTTACAATATTTTCTTCTTGACCTGAGAACTCTGGAATTTGACTACAATATTCCTTGGAGTGTTTCTTTTTGGATCTCTTTAAGGAGGTGATCAGTGAATTCTTTCAGTATTTATTTTACCATCTGGTTCTAGAATATCAGAGCAGTTTTCCTTGATAATTTCATGAAAGATAATGTCTAGGCTCTTGATTTTATCATGGCTTTCAGGTAGCTCCGTAATTTTTATATTGTCTCTCCTGGATCTATTTTCCAGGTCAGTTGTTTTTCTAATGAGATATTTCTCATTGTCTTCTATTTTTTCATTCTTTTGGTTTTGTTTTGCAATTTCTTGGTTTTTCATAAAGTCATTAGCTGCCATCTGCTATTTTCCAATTTTTAAAGAACAATTTTCTTCTGTGTGCTTCTGAACTTCGTTTTCCATTTGTCTAATTGTGCTCTTTAAAGCATTGTTTTCCTCATTTGGCTCTTGGTCCTCCTTTGCCTTTTGAGTTACTCTATTTTGAAAGGTGTTAATCTCTTCAGCATTTTTTTTGAGTCTCCTTTACCAAGCTCTTGACTTGCTTTTCATGATTTTTTTTTGTATTGCTCCCATTTCTCTTTCAAATTTTTCCTCCACCTCTCTTACTTGTTTTTAAAATCCTTTTTGAACTCGTCCATGGTCTGATACCATAGCATGTTTATTTTGGAGGTTTTGGTTGAAAAAGCCTTGAACTTTAGGTCTTCCACTGATGGTATGCATTGTTCCTCCTCATCTAAAAGGATGGAAGAAAATACCTGTTTACCAAGAATGTAACATTCTATTGTCTTATTCTTTTTTCCCTTTTGGGGGGCATTTTCCCAGCCAGTTACTTGACTTCCTAGTTCTTTGTCAAAAGGAGAAAATACTATGGGCACCTGCATGTTCTCAGTTCCTCCAAGGTGGCACAATCAAGGGAGAGAAGTTCATTCCTCTCCTGCATTGTACTCTGGTCCGTGAGCAGGATTCCCTCTCCAGAGCCTCCATCAGCTCCACCATGCCAGTCAGCATTCCTCTTCACCCCAGGGCCACCACTCAGGGCTGAGACCTGATCAGCTGCTCAATTCAGCCAGGGCCTTTAGGCCAGGGCTCCAATAATAGAAGCTGCTGCTTCCTGGGGCTGGGACTAGACCACCACATTCCCTTCTCAATCAAGTAAAAGAGCTTTCTCAGTGACCTTTGAAGTTGTCTTTGGCATTTGTGAGTTGAGGAATCTGGAACCTGCAGCTGTTGCCAGTGGCACCTTGAAGACTGCTCCAGTCCTGCCCTTTCCAGTGCAGTCCATGCTGTGCTGCACTCTGCTCCATGCCAGGCAAGATAGACCTTTCCTGTCGGCTTTCCATACTGCCTTGGGATGGAAATCTCTTTCACTCTGTCATTTTGTGACTTTTGTTGCTCTAGAATTTGTTTAGAGTCATTTTTTACAGGTATTTTATAGGCATGGGAGGAGAGCTTCGAGAGGTGTGTCCTTCTACTCTGCCATCTTCTCTCCGTCCCTCATAGGAACATATTTAAGGAAGAACATTCTTAAACTGGATAGGACTCAGAGATTGGCAACTGAGATGGTGAAATAGCTAAATCAAGAACAAAGAAGAAACTTATGAAGTAACACGGGAAGTTTAGCCTGGAGAAGAAATGGTTTGGGAAGGAGAAATGATATTTGTCTTCAAATGTTTGAAAGACTATTTATATGGGAGAGAGCTATTAGACTTGTCTTCATTGGTGTCAGAGAGAGGAACTAAGATCAATCTATGGAAAGGGGGAATTTCCAAAGTCACAAATTTGTGCTTGATGTAAAGACAAAGAAAGGTTTCTGACAATTAGAGCTATCACTAAAGCGGTGCCTCCAGAGGGAGCATGCTCTCCTTTATCAACTATCCACCCAAGCAATCAATAGGCCTTTATTAAATACTTACTATTTGCTAGGAACTGAGCTGTGTATGAGGGATATAAAGGAAAACAGTTGGTAGATTTCAAGAAGGACATTTTGTTTGATATGGATGAGAATGGATTCTTGTATAGGTATCCATCAGGTCAGATGGCCACTAAGTCCCCTTCAAATTCTGAAAGATCTATTGAATAAGAAAAATAATCCCATAGAAAAGCAAAATTGTGATATAGTTAACCATAATTCATACTTTATACAAACTAGATGAAAGAAATTATTCACGTATGGATTTCGTGTGCATGTTTGCACATCAAGCAAAGAATAACTTGCTGCTAATAATGCAAAAATCTATGTGCAGAAATCTCCAAAGGTTTAAATGTAATTACTATGAATTCAGAATATTTCCCACTAAAACTGAACTAAATTTGCCAATAATTAAGATAGAAGGGCATGTGGCAGCTTTAACTTGAGCTTTCATAATAATATGGAGAAATCCTTAAAGATATATTTAGAGTAGGCTACAGATAGAAGTTCTAAGTTCTTGAAATGTAAATTTGTAGAAAATGATACAGTAATCACTTCCTTTTTAACACTTGAATGGTAATAGATAATACCTATGGTTATTAGGAGTTTAATCTCATATTGTCCCCAATATTCTCTCTCTCTCTCTTTCCCCCTTCCTCCCTCCCCCTCACCATATACACACTCTCTATCTACATACACATATATGTATGTATGTGTATATATAAGTATATGTATGTACATATGTGTGTGAGTGTGCATGCACACACGTACAGTTCATATGTGTATACACCCACACATTCTATTTACTGATAGCTATTCCCTTGGGAGGTTTTGGTTTCTTCCTTGTTGGCTAACTTGAATCAGATTGAGAATCCTACTCCTTAGCAGAAATGCTGAGGAAGGTATTCATCCAGAGTAGCTTAAAACATGTAGGGAAGCTGGTTAAAGCTTTCAAACTGAAGGGTCCCTCTCAGTCATTCTGTTCCTCTCCTTTTTCAGATCATGAAAGTGAGGGGCACAGAGGTAGTGATTTGCCCAAAACTACACAGCTGATTAGTAGATGAGCCAGGATTAAACACCAAATCCCATGACTCTAAATCCAGAGTTGTTTTCACTATCACATGATGGACCTCTGCAGGGTCTTTCCAGTTCTTTCATTCTATGTCTTTATTCATTAGGAACAAAAATGTATTTGTCAATCCTAGCAATGTAATTTGATATACTTATGTTCATTTTTTTATTTTTTAACACTCTTTTGAACTTTTTTTGGTTACTGTATGTAATGATAATAATAATAACATTTTACATCTTTCTCATTATGTGCCAGTCACTGTGCTAAGTGTTTTGCAATTATTATCTCATTTAAGATTTATAACACCCCTGAAAGGTTAATGCTATTATTATGCCTATTTTACAACTGAGTAAAGTAGCTAAGACACAGATTAAGTCATGGGCCCAGAGTCACACAAGCAGTAAGTGTCTGACACTGGATTTGAACTGAGGACATGGTGACTATAGTCCTAGCACTATACATTGTGTGACTTACACACATACACCCCCATTTCCCCCCACACACAGACACACTACCCTCCAAATATATGCTCATGCACACATATACATTTACCCAATTATCATGATTGTGCTAATTTTTCAATAATGTCAAACTCCCTCATAGATAAAATCACCTTATAATGATATTTTTGACATATTCATTACTGAATCAGACTTTATGTTAGCCAAGAAAAGGTCCCTCTAATCAATGCCATCCAAAAATAATCTTACAAAGTAGTCTCTCACATAATACTTATAATAACCAATAAGTAGAATATTCTAGGGCATAAGTAAGGCAACACTGGAAACTAACAAGTCCCCTGGTCACTAGGGCCTGTTTAACAAATTCTAATCTCCCAACATTGTATTTTTATTTTATTTTATTTCATTTATTTATTTTTCATTTTTAAGACAGTTCATATCACATAAAACAATTCCAACTTTTGGTCAGGTGATACTTCTTTTAAATCATTTACAATATAGACCACAAATGGATTTTTTTTTTAACATTAATCAACAGACACAAATAATAGCTACATATGCTTACTTTACAAACCTTTGACTTAATTGTCTCCACACTATTACTAGGAATTATAGTACCCTTACTTATTGTTATTGGTCTAAAGTCCTAAGCCTAATAGTTTAGTTTTAGACTTAACCTCAGATATTCCCTTACTAATAATCTATAATTTAATAGATTTGATATTAAGCTTACAAACCTTTTGACTATAGGAAATTGCCACTGAGAATAGGGACATTGCAGGAAAACAATATCTCCCCAAATTCATGTCAATTCTAGGCAGGAGTAGATTGTCAACTTGCATTCAGTTAGGCTTAAAGTCTGCCAGGTGTCAGTGGGGAAATTGAGTCAGGAGAATCCTGCCTCAGCCCAGGTTAAACAGCTGCCCTCCCACCCTTCCGATGAGATCACCTTTTGCAGTTCATACCAACATCTCATTGGCTTACTGGAATCATGGATAGGAGGCTCAGACCGCCATTCTTGCTATCCATACCTAGAGTTTGACTCAGAAAAACAGTCAGTTAATACATCCATAGAATCTTAAAATAGCAAGTTCCAGTAACCAGGTTTCAGATATGACTATAATTTCACATTGGCTGAGGAACATCTTTTGAGGCAAGTCTTAAGTGGCTTACAGGACTTTCTATATATAATCTAGTTCCTGATTAAGTAACAAGCATAAAATCAAATTTACCATTAAAACCTTAATTTTTCCATTAATGTAAATTTTACCCAAGGTTACCTGCTTCTAGGAAACTTAGACTAAAATTCTTTTCCCCAAACTGAAGATGTCTCTGATTTAGTTTCAGTAATTAATTCTGCCAATTGCTTTAATACTAATTGCTCTTACATCACTTTGCAATATCTCCAATTTTTCTTCCCATGTCTCCCCTCCTCTTACCCCCAATACCTTGCATTCTGATTATCCCTTCTATCAATGTACCCTCCTTTCTATCACACCTCACTCTTCCCTTATACCCATCTTCTCTCTTTATTTGTATGGCAACGTAAATTTCTATACCCCATTACCTGTGTTTCTTATTTCCCAGTTACATACAATAATGTTCTCAATATTCGTTTCTAATACTTTGAATTCCAACTTCTCTCCTTCCCTCTCTATCCATCCCCACTGAGAAGGCAAGCAACTCAGTACAGACTAAATTTGTTTTGTTTTGCAAAACACTTCCATAATAGTCATGTTATGTAATACTAACTATATTGTCCTTCCTACCGTATCCCCTCTTATTTTTTTATTCCCTCATTTGACCTTGTCCCATCCCAAAAGTATTTATTTCTAGTTACTCCCTTCTCCGGTTTACCCTGTCTTCTATTGTTCCCCTCACCCCACTTATCACCTCCTCCTCTACTTTCCTGTAGTGTAAAGTAAATTTTCGTACCAAATTTAGTGAGCATGTTATTCTCTCCTTAAGCCATATGTGAAGAGAGGAAGCTTTACTTTTCCCCTCTCCTCATTTCCCTTTTCTCCTCCATTGAACAAGATTTTTCTTATCTGTTTTATGAGTTAAAACCTGCCCCATTCCCTTTCTTCCTTTCTCCTCTCAGTATTTTCCTCCCTCACCCTTTAATTTTGGTTTTTTTATTGGATATCATCTGTTCTGATTCAACTCAATCTGTACTCAGTGTGTGTGTGTGTGTGTGTGTGTGTATGTGTGTGTGTATACACACACATACACACACACATACATATATCTATGTATGTATGTGTGTTTGTATATATACAATCTCTCCACCTACCTAAATACTGATAAAAGTCTCAAGAGTTTCAAATATTATCTTTCCATGGAGGAATGTAAACAGTTAAGCTTTAGAAAGTCTTTTATAATTTCTCTTTCCTGTTTACCTCTTCATGCTTCTCTTGATTCTTGTGTTTGAAAGTCAAATTTTCTCTTCAGTTCTGATCTTTTCATCATGAATGCTTGAAAGTCCTCTATATCACTGAATGACTATTTATTCCCTTGGAGTGTTCAACTCAATTTTGCTGGGTAGGTAATTCTTAGTTTTAATCCTAGTTCCTTTGACTTCTGAAATATCCTATTCCAAGCCCTTCAATACCTTAATGTTGAAGCTGCCATATCCTGTATTATCCTCATTTTATTTCCACAACACTTGGATTATTTCCTTCTAGGTGCTTGCAGTGTTTTCTCCTTGACCTGGGAACTTTGAAATTTGACCATAATATTCCTCAGAGTTTCTCTCTTTGGGTCTCTTTCAGGTGGTGATCAGCGGATTCTTTCATTATTTATTTTTCCCTCTGGTTCTAGAATATCAGGACAGTTTTTCTTGATAATTTCATGGAAGATAATGTCTAAGGCTCTTTTTTTTCACCAAGGCTTTCAGGTAGTCCCATAATTTTTAAATTGTCTCTCCTGGGTCTATTTTTCAGGTCAGTTGTTTTTCCATTGAAATGTTTCATATCATCTTCTATTTTTTCAAACTTGTTTTTGTTTTTTTAACTGCTTGATTTATCTCATAGTCATTGGCTTCCCTGAACTCAATTCTGTCTTTTAAAGAACTATTTTATTTAGTTAGCTTATGAACCTTCTCTGTTTGGCTAATGCTGCTTTTTAAAGCCACCTTCTCCTTGTTAGCTTTTTGGACCTCTTTTTCCAATTGAGGTACCTTCTTTTTAAAGGTGTTATTTTCCTCAGTATTTTTTTGGTTCTTCTTTAGTAAGCTGCTTATTCACTTTTCAAGTTTTTCTATTGCCTGAAACCATTTTACATTCACTTTGGAGGCACTGGAAGCAGGGACCTTGACTTCCTGTGACAGTGTGCCTTGTTCTTCCTCATTTGAAAGAATGGGAAGAGACACCTGTTCACCAAGAAAGTAACCTTCTATGGTCTTATCTTTTTTTCCTTTTTTGGGCATTTTCCCAGCCAGCTTCTGGACTTATAAATCCTTTCTCAAGAGGAGGATCCTATTGTCCCTCCTCTCTCTGGTACTGTGTTCAAGGCTGAGATTCGACTCAGCTGCTGGATTCAGGGCGGGGCTGTCACTGAGGGCTGAGGTTTGGATTAGCTGCTCCCTGCTGCCAGAGGCTTTAAGCTTAGCTGCCTGGACAATGGACCCAGGTTGGTTCCCAGCCACTGTAGCTGCCTGCACCCTGCTGTTGCTTCTGCCTCCTGGGACTATTGCTGGAGAAACTCCATTCCCCTCTCTCTTAGCTGACCTTTGGAGCTTTCTTTGTCTCTTGTGGGTTGAGGGATCTAGGACCCTCCCTACTGGAACTCTGCCCCCTGAGGGTCTGTTCATGTTCTGTTCCTGCCAGTGCCACATGGCCAGGGCTGGGCTCTGCTCTGCTCAGTGTCCTGTGAGATAGACCTTTCCTGTACGCATTTTAGGTGATCTTTGGCTGGAAACCTTTTCCACTCTGTTGTTCTGTGGCTTCTGCTGCTCTAGAATTTTTTGAGAGTCATTTTTGACAGGTATTTTGTGGGCTGTGGGGAAAGTGCTATAGTATATGGGTTTTTCTACTCTACTATCTTGGCTCTATCCAGCATTGCATTTTCCAGTATACTGAAATACCTAAGCCTTACATGAAACACAGCTTGTCTAGTCTTCTCATTTTTGCCACTCTAACAATGGGAAAAGATGGAGTCAGAAAACTCACAACAGATTATCTTTGAGCTATTGTTTGTGGCTTGTAAAAATAATGATTAAGACATCTATGACTGATACAAAGCCTTCAGATTTCACAGCTAAAAGATAAACATCTGTATAGAGACATAAAAGAGGCAACTGCAAAACCACAGGACCTCAGAAGTGTAAGGGACTTCAGTGGTCAGTATGTCCAATATGGAAATGAGCAAGGATGGTGCTCACCACACCAACAAGTGCCCAACTGGAATAAGGAAAAAAAAAGTAACAAAACCGTAAACTGAACGAAAACAACAACAAAAATGAAAACCTTTCAGTGATAGAGGAATATGAAGCCAGATACAGGCAAGAATTGTCAGAGGCTAAGCCAAACAAAGTCTTTGGAGTCAGATTGCACAAAAGATATGATTGGCAGAATCCCAGACTCCACTCTTGCACCAAACATCTGAAGATATTTTGCACCATGTGAACATTTAGAGACACCTGTCCAACAGCAAGGAAAGACACAAATGCATGTCGTGTTTGGCAGCTCAAACAAATCTAGGCCCAGTGCCCAGCAGCCATATAATGGTGTCCCTAAATCTAGTCCCAAAATGCCTTTGTGCCATTACTGCAGTCCTTAAAAATAATCTTTGGTTTTGTGGTTATAGTCTACTGTCTTGCTTTTCAAACTAGATAACAAACAATGAAAAGCTGTCTGATTTGAAATCAAATGACCTCAGTTCAATCCTAACTTGCTACTACCTGAAGAACATTGGTCAATTACATTAGAATGGCAATTATTTGAGAGCAAGAAATAATATTTTCATTTTTTTTGGTTTCCCTCACACGTAGCACAGTACCTTACACAGAAATAGTATTTAGTAAATATTTATTGATTAATTAAAGTCCCATAACCTCTTTGGGTCTCATTTCCCTTACTTGTAGCATGAGAACCTTGAACAAGAGACTTCTAAATTCCCTTCTTCTTCTAATATCTTCCACTTCAGAGATCCTGTTATATATATATATGTGTGTGTGTGTGTGTGTGTGTGTGTGTATGCATATATATACATATACATATATATGTATATATGTGTATGTATATATTTCACAATTTCTCACACACAATGATTCAACAAAATTAAACAAAGTGTCAATCTGTGGCCTTTGGCTCCAATCCTACTTCCTATTCGTTGTTTAATCATGTTTTGAATTAGTATGTACACAAATAAAGAAATACAACATAATTTGAGGAAAGTCAGAACACTAATAATTGGTGTGATTAGGAAGAAAAAAAAACTTTGTCTTCTAAAGTTGTTTTTGGTTTGAGTGAGTTGTGAAGAAAACTAATGGTTCAAACAGGTGAAATGAGAGTGGAGTACAAGCTGTGAATGTAAGAAGTCTTCATGAGAAAACATAACAAGCAGAAGGTCCAAGGTAGAGAAAAGCCACCAATGCAGTTAAGCTGGCTATGAGTTTGCCTGATGCAAATGATTTAAAATAAGTCTAATAAAGAGAATCAGATAAAGAAAGATTTTACATCAAGCTGAGAATTAGAAATGATGGCACTGATCACTATGTGATGAATGATTTGTTGAATGAATTAATAGGTTTATAAGAAAAAAGAATGAATAAGACTGTGGTTGTGGTCAAGAAGACTTGATGTGTCAAAAGAAAGCACTTAGGATTATTTACCTGGTCACTATTTTCCTTCTATTCACAATAATTTTACGTTGACCAACTCTTCTACATCATTTAAATTTAGGCTATGGAGAGAAGGGGAATCATAAAAATAAAGGAAGCAAGAAGAGCACAAGGTAAATAAGAGCAAAGGAAGGTGGTAGGGACCCTTTCAGAAATGATGGTGTCCAAAGAGAAGCCATTAGAACATGGGGTTGCGTAGATTTCTTTTTACACTAGACATTGTGTTCAGAGCTGAATTTGAAGCTGGACAAGATCATTGTAAGCTACCCTAAGCATTTGACGTTGTCAATAAGAATTGACATCATCATCATCATCATCATCATCATCATCATCATCATCATCATCATCACTAGAATTTACATGACACTAAAAAGTTTTAAAATAACTTTACCAATCTTATCTCACACTATCCTCACAAAATTCCTAGGAAATACCTACCATCATGATGCTTATTTCACAGATGAAGAAATCTTGCCCAGGATCACAGAAATAATAAGTGTGTGGGGTGGGAGAGGAATACTTAATTTCCTTTCAAAGAATAATTCACAGAAGTTGAAAATAAGGAGCACAAAGCCCTTCATTGAATGTTTGGTCTTCTCTCTTTCATCTTTGTTTTAGTATAACATTTTATATACCTAATGGAGAAACTGAGATCTCTCTCATCCTTTTCCACACTCTACCCTGGCTCTGAATGTTTAGCATCATCTGTGATTTACTTTGCTTTATTTCCTGTGGTTTTATTATTATTTCAATACCTTGCACACTGGTGCTTCTTTCCAAACTTTAAAATGCTAATTATTATTTGCTAAATACATTATGTCATGCTGCTTACCTTGGTTTGAAACAGAGAAGTGGGACTCTCACAGACATATGCTATCATCTCCCTTGGAGTCTATTTGGTTCTTTGCCTGAATTTTCTTGAGAAGGCTATATTTGCTAGCATTCTGTCAAATATATAATGGAGGCTCAGCAGGTCTGGCAAGAATTTTGTGGGCCAACTGTCTTCAGATATGCCACATTACAGTTCTGGCCCTCAGAACAATCAGGATTCACCAAGCTCACATGGATTTAGTCCCAGCCAATGTGCATTGCCTTGTAACTGAAAGGACAAAGTACAAGGTGTGAAATTCATTGGAAGAAACAGTAGATATGTTTGGGGAGAGAATATACAATTCTGTGTCATAGAATTTAGAGGTGTAACAGAGCTTTAACGGTCACGTGCCACAGCGTGACCTGCAGTCAGCAACAAAACTCTCATTTGCAGCCAGAATCAGAATAATGTGCAATTGAGGAATGTTTAACAAAATAAACATGAAATACAATAGAATTTAGTGTATTTTTGAGTCAATGCATGACGCAGAGAGATCTGTTTCTATTTGTGTTTAAGAGCACTGATGTACAGAATTTCTCTCATTGCATACACTGAGAGAAGACCCAGGAAGACTATTGCAATAGACCAGTGAATGATAACAAGATCCAGAACCAAAATTATGATTATGTGAGTGAATATCAGAGAATGATGTGAGAGCTATATTGAAGGTAGAATGCCAAGATTTGGCCAGTTATTTTTATGTAGCCTGATAGAAAGTCTTGATTGGAGGATTACACTGAAGTCATGAACCGGATAATTGAAAGAATGGTGCTTCCCTTCACAGTAATTGGAAAGTTCAGAAAAGAAATGAATTTGGGGAATTTTGATTAGTACATGCTGAGTTTAAGATGCCCATGGAATGTATGACTCAAAATGATCAAAAAGTCATTTGGTAATGAGTAACTGGAGCTCAGAAGGAAGACTACAGCTGCATACATATAGAGTCATTAATGTAAAAATGACATTTGAAGCCATGTGAGTTGAGAAAGTCTTCAAGTAAGAGGTAATGGAAAGAAAAAAATTATGGTGAGTGGAGGACAGAACATTAACACTTTTTACTACTGGGCATCACATCCCTAGAGGATAGATGTTGCTTATTTCATTTTCTTGATTTTATCCCCAGTAGTTTGTGTATGAGTGCATTATATGAGTCAATAAATCAACACACCTTCGTCAACTCTCTACTATGTGCAAAGAACTGTGTTGTGCACTAAAAATACAAAGATTTAATTTTAATTAAAAAATAAAATCTGAAGGCAATGATGACAGAGTGGAAGCAGGGACCTGCTAGAGCTCTCTCCCCCAAACCCTTGGAAGGTCTGTGGAGGATGGCTCTGGGCAGGTTCTGGAACAGCAGAGACCATGGAGGGGGGGAATGAAACAAGTTCCAGTCTGGGGGTTGACAGGAAGGGTCTGTTGGGATGGGCTGGGGGTGGAGAACAGTTCAGCCTGGGCTGAGCTGGTGTGGACAGAGCTACAGCAGACCTTAGGCTGCTGTGATTTCCATACTTCTTAACTCACAAACACCAAAGACAACTTAAGGTGTCAGTGGAAAGGGCGTCTCACCTGGCTAAAAAGGGAACTTGGTCTAGCCCCAGCCCAGTCAAGACCCTGGCCTCAGGCAGCTGTTTTTTTGTGTACATGTTAAATCAAATTAGGATTAAACAATGAATGGGAAACAGGATTGAAGCCAAAGGCCACAGGTTGACACTTTGTTTAATTGTGTTGAATTATCATGTTCAAGGCATTGTGGAAGAATAAAATATATATAACAGAATCTCTGGCATCGAAGCTTATGGATCTAGAACAGGAAGGGAATTTACAGGCCTTTTGCCCAAGTTTCTCATGTTACAAATGAGGAAGCTGAGACTCAGTGAGGTTATGTGACTTTGATAATTAAACATTTATTAAATACTATTCTGTGTCAGGTATTCTGTTAAGTGCAAGGGATACAAAAAGTATCATCTCCCTTCAAATTGTTCTTCAGAGCATTCAAAGCCTACAAGAAAGATATGAGTTGATCTGGGGCTATGTAAGAGCTCAAAAAGGATTTTGAAAATCAAGTGGGAGAGGTAGAGGGGAGATTGGGAGGAGAGATGAGAGTGGTGCAAGTAAATCATGAAAGTAGAGTTGGAAACTTGCAGGAGGAGAATCAAAAAGTGCTGAAGAAAATAACACCTTTAAAGTATAAAGACTGATCCAAATGGCAAAGGTGGTCTGGGAAACAAATGAGGAGAAAATTGCCTTAAAGAGCAGAGTGGGCCAATTGGGAAACAGAGGTCAAAAAGCTCACTGAAGAAAATAGTTCCTTAAAAGTCAGAATGGAGCAAACGTAGGCTAATGACTGTGAGAAATCAAGAAATTATAAAGCAAGACCAAGGGAATTAAAGAATAGAGGACAATATGGAGTATGTCATTGGAAAGACAACTGGCCTGGACCAGGAAAGATAATTTCAAAATTATTGGACTACCTGAAAGTCATGAGCAAGAGAAGAGACTAGATATCATTTTTCAAGAAATTGTCAAGGAAGGCTTCCCTAATGTTCTACAGTCAGAGAGTGGAGAAGAGATAGAGGGAGTCCATTGATTTTCTCCTGGAGGAGATCTCAGAAGGAAAACTCCTAGAAATATTAGAAATATTGTAGCCTGATTCTGGAGTTCCCAGGTCAAGAAAAAAAAAAAAACTATTACAGGCAGCCAGAAAGACACAATTCAAGTGTTGTAGAAGCACTATTAGGATAACAAAAAATCTACCAGCTTCTCCCCTGGGGAATCAGAGGGCCTGAAATGTGATATTCCAGAGGT
This sequence comes from Notamacropus eugenii, assembly GCF_028372415.1. Lineage (NCBI taxonomy): Eukaryota > Metazoa > Chordata > Mammalia > Diprotodontia > Macropodidae > Notamacropus > Notamacropus eugenii. The sequence goes on from NC_092873.1 coordinate 533,617,249, forward strand.
TAAAGGAGTTAGGATTGAAGCCTGAAATCACATACCCAGCAGAACTGAGTCTAGTACTTCAGGGGAAAAGAGACAGACAGAGAGAGAGAGACAGAGAGAGAGAGAGACAGAGACAGAGAGACAGAGACAGAGACAGCGAGAGACAGAGAGAGACAGAGAGAGAGGTGGGCAGTCCAAGACCCACCTCTTGTCCACAAAATATAAGATCAAGAGGAAGGTCACCTACACATTGGATGAATTGTCTATAGAGATAATATGGAAGAAAAGGGACAAGAATTTCACAGGAGAAACCATGTGTGGCTCCTGATTTATACTGCTAGAGGAAATAATATAATAGTGAAATCACAGTGAGTGAGGTATTTTTTTTCTAAAATGCCACAACTCAACATAAGGAAATTATTTTTAAAAAAAGTAAAACCAAAATCAAATAAAGAAACAAACAACAAGTCTTCATCAAATCACATTATGGTGTTTTCCAAGATTCAGATGTCTTCTAATTATTCTACTTCTCATATTCGTATGTATATTTTTACATTAAAATAAACAACAGTGTTATGCTATGGGTGGGAAAACTTTCTTTCCTTACCTTACTAATTCTAGGTTTTAACATTTTTTTTCAGGCTTTCTTAGAAGTTCACCCTGCAATGTAACATCATTCCATGAATGGAGCATTTCTTATACTAGATTCTGGTCACTGAAAACTTTGTTCTCATTTTTTTCACTCATTCCAAAATTGTGCATTTTAAATTTTCTTTATCAATAATTTTGTATTTTTGTAATTATTCAGATAATTTTTAAAAGAAAAATTCTTGTATATAATAGTTATTTTGGCTAATTTGTTCTAAGTTTAGTTACTCAGGCATGAGAATATCTATTATCATGACAATTTGAAAATTAAACGAATTCCTTCCTTTATTAATCTTTGAATAGAATTGACTTGCCCTAGCTTTGGGGTGACTACATTTCTATTGCTTTCTCTCTTAACTTCTGGGCATATATTTCACACTTACAATTTTATAACTACTTCTTAACAAAGGTTTTTTTTTTTTTTAAATTTCAATTTTTTCATCATCCCTACTGCTCCCCAGATATTCAAATACTCTTCATTTTGGATTTCTGATATTTCAGTTTGTGGCACGTGCTTGCAAGAAATGAATAGGTTACAATGTAATGTGGATGGTGAATCACAAAAATAAGGTAATTCTATGTTATCAAAATGGTAGTTAAGTCAAGTCTATAGGTATTTATTGAGCACCTATTATGGGTCAATGTGCCAGCACTGTACTTAGCTCTAGGGATACAAAGAAAGGCAAAAATAAAGCAGAAAAGTTGTACCTGCCTTCAAGAGGTCGCAGTTCACTCAGGAGACAACAGGCTAAAAGAAAAAAAGGTACAAATAAGATAAATACACTATAATCTGGAGATAATTGAGAGAAAGAACACACTGGAATTGAGGAATCTGGTCAAAAGCTCCTAGTAATAGGAGGGGGTTGATCTGGGACTAGGGAAAAGGCAAAAGGCAGAAAACTTCCAGCCATGAGAGACAACTGGACTCTCTAGATAGATGTCTGGGGTAAAGATTAGCACAAGGTCAATATCACGGGCTCAGAGTAGGGATAGGATAAAGATATAACAGAGTGGAATGGTAGGAGGGGGCCAGGGCATGAAGTGATTAATGTCCAATTTTTATATTTGATCCTGGAGTCTATAGGTAGCTAATGGAAATGATTATGGAATAGTAAAAATGTATTAAAACCTGTGATTGCAGAGGCACTGTCAACTAGTTCTGGAACAGTTTCAATAACAATAGGATGATGGCATTACAGGGCCCATGAATCTAGAGGGTGAAGAGGCCTCACAGGCAATCTCATCCAAATTTCTCATGTGACAGTTGAAGAAATATTAGCTTTGAATAATTAGTGATTTGTCCTGTGACATTACTCTTATCGCCACCAGAGGAGGAACCTTCAATTCTTGTCAATATCTTCCCCCAAAAGGACAGAAATCAGTCTTCTAACTGATTGTGATTTGCATTTCTGGAAGAATTTCAGGAAAGGTTGTTAAATTATGTATGTGTGTGAATACACACATATATTCACACACACACATATAAACATGTACAAATATGTACACATGCATGTTATGTATATGTATGTGTGTATGTATCTGTATATATATGGGATGGAAGGTGTGTTCAGGGAGGACCAGTGTCTTTGGTGTGATGGCTGCCAAGCCCTTTTCAGGGCTCTTTCCACCTTTGGTATACACCCGTTCCTCCTAACTCTCACCTATAGCTCCAAGAAGCTGCAGCATACACAGTGGACACATCCTGGTAAACCATTTCCACACAGGCCAAAACAAGTTGAGGGTAACCAAGGGTTCTCAAACCCATTGGTGAGTTAGGGGAGTATCTACCCCAAGCATGTGAAAACTTCATCTGGTGGAATGGGTGGATGAGAATAATTTGTTCTAACAGCCATGAAGGCAGATGAAGCAGGCAATGTGGAGTGCTTAGAACTTGGCTAGATACAGAAGATTCCAAGGTCATCCACTGCATCCTGAGCCATTGCCAGTCAGCTTGACTCTGTCGTGCCACTGGACTATGATGACTTTGGAGGAGAGAGTGAGGCTGACAACTTCGTGCAACTCTGCCTCACTTAAATCCAATTTACACTTGAATCAAAAGACATCACCCATACCATTTCACTATTATGCCTTAAAGTCCTGTGGCAACAGGCAAGTGATGAAGCAGCAGGTGAAGATACAATGGGAGCTGTAGTCTCGACTGTGCACACAGGTGGCCTAGGCCATAGGGATATTTCTCACTGGAGGCAGCAGAGGGACTTGGTAGCCCCCCTGGGTGTCTGAGCACCCTTTTAAGGATCTCACTGCTCACTTCTTCGTGTGAGAAAGGGGGCTAGAAAAGGTGCCTTAAACATTGCATGCTTACCCAACCTTAGCCTGATTACCACTACAGCCAGAAATCCCACTATGCAGTAAAAACACAAAAAATGTACAAAATTATCTGCGAAGATGACTCCACTCCCCATCAGCACATGGAACTGAGCACACTAATAGACAGCACAAAATCCAGTAGACCTGAAAGAAGAATTGCTCTTGTTGCAAGAGAACTCAACAGGTATGCCATCCAAATAGCAGTCCTGAGTGAAACAAGATTGGCAAATGAAGGCCAGCTTACTGAAGTTGGAGCTGGATACACCTTTTTCTGGAGCGGGTACAGTGAAGGGGAGTGATATGAAACTGACATGGGTTTGGCAATCAAAACTAATCTAATCAACAAGCTGGTACACCTGCCAAAAGGAGTGAATGACAGGCTTATGATGACGCAATTGCCACTTGCAGGAAAATACCATGCCACCATCATCAGTGCCTATGCTCCCACCATGACAAACCCTGATGAAGTCAAAGAAAAATTTTACGAAGATCTAGAAACCTTTACAATTAGTGTGCCAAAAGAGGACGAGCTTATAATTCTGGGTGACTTCAATGCTAGAGTCGACTCAAACTCCCAGACTTGGCAGGGAGTCCTAGGGAGGAATGGAGCTGGAAACAGCAACAGCAATGGTCATTTACTGCTGAAGACTTGTGCATCGCATGACCTTCTCATCACCAAAACTCTCTTCCATTTACCTAAATGCAATAAAATTTCATGGATGCACCCTTGCAGCAAACATTGGCATCTAGTAGATTATGTGATTTTAAGAAGAGACAGACAAGATGAGAGAGTGACAAAGGCAATGTGTGGTGCAGAGTGCTGGACTGATCCTAGACTTATCCTTTCCAAGCTAAACATTTGCATTCATCAAAAGCACCATCCCCAAGGCAAAATAATTACCAGAAGAATTAATAATGTCAACAAAGTAGAGCTCTTCTCTGAGCATGAACACTTTGCTGCTGACTTGGAGGGAAAGTTGAGCCAACACAGTTGGCAACAGTGGAGCAGAAAAGGAGTGGGCTGCATTCAGAGATTTGGTGTACAGCACTCATCAGGTGAGGTACACAGAGGGACTCTTTTCAGTTATGCCTGTGTGTGAAATGATCTTAAAATTCATTTACATTTCAGAAATTTTGTTCCTCTATATAACAATAAAGGGGCATGGGACCAGAAGAAGAACATATGGAATTGGCTACAAATTGCATGTAAAATCAGAAGTCCTGAGAGCAAAATTGAGTTGTATGGTTTCAGAGAGTTCTTTTTAATTGATTCCTTCACCATATGAGGAAACTGAGGCCTCACAGAGGTAAGGAATCATAGATTTGTAGCTAAAAAAGACATTGAAGTTCATGAAGTCCAGTTTCCTTTTATAAGTAAGGAAATTGAGTCCAAGATTCAGAAAGTACCTTTTTAAAGACCACACGAGTGGTAAAGGGCAGAACAGAAATTCATATCCCATGGTCAGTACAACACTGTTCCATTGCGCCACAATGCCTCTCATTATCCAAATGAACAGTCTTTAAATAGGAGAGTATTATAAACTTTAGGTCTTTTAACAGATGTGGAGGCAAGGGAACTGGCAGGTTTCCCTGCCTCCCTGGTTTCTAGTCCCTTTTGCCTTCATGCTACTTAAGTCCATGGTTCATCCTGATCTACTTGTGAGAGATTACACTAGAGAATGGTGCCAGCTGCAGCCACATTGTCCTCAATTTCCATGAATCACCAAAAAAGCTGAAATCCTAGAAAATTGAGAGCTTGCAAAGTTTACATAATTTTGTTCACACTAAGAACTTTCAGTTATTTAAATGTAATCTGTTCCTTTCTAGTGTAATATCAAGTGTTTCGGGTGCAAGAAAGATAATGACTAGGCCTTAATTCATTTAAATTCCATTATTCAGCCACTGTGTTAGGGGAAGCACATCTCTCTTTTGAAAAAGAGCCTTTAGGATACAGGCAACACAAGTGACTAACACTTTCACATTTCATGTACAATAAGACATTTCCCTGAGACCCCTCCCCCCCAATTCTTGGTCCTAAATATATTTCCCCTTATTTTACAGTGTGCAGTGTTTTACTTTCAGCTCTGGCGCCTTCCTCCCCCCAGGTAGGAGAAGGAAGTCACCCCACATATTGTGGGTTTCAGCTTCCAAAGTTTTATAAAACACAACTCAATTCTGTACCTGGGAAATTGAGGTCAAAGTTTGACTTGTATGAGGAGTTCTCCAGTGCTTGACATTATTAAGCCTGTAACAAATGCAGTTGTCAGCCCTCCACAACAGTCTCCACTTTCAGGACACAGCTCCACCACACAGCAAGTTGGCTCCCATCAAGCCCAGCTAATGAAGCAAAGGTGGGATGCTAAGGGACCTGGGGATGCTAGCAACTTTGGGAAGATCCCATTCTTTGATTTCCACCAGAAAGCTCAAGGACAGAGCTTCCAGACATTCTCCTACTATATTTTTATTGAAAATAATTGTAATTCTCTGGTCCCTATCCAATAACTTGGGGAAAAAGCTGTTAAATGGGAGGCAGCAATTTCATTTTTTTTCAATGTCCCCTCAAGCTTGCCCCCTAAAATATTGTAGAATGCCTTCTTTTCCCCCTGCCTCTGTGACTCTATGTTAAGCTATTTCTCATTCAGCCTCAGTTTCCTGATCAATAAAATGGTGATACTAGCCATAACTCACAAATGAGTTAAGGTATTTAAAGTTCTTTACAAACTGCTTTGTTTAATCATTCTTCAGTGGTGTCTGACTCTTAGTGACCCCATTTGGAGTTTTCTTGGCAGAAATAAAGGAGTAGTTTGCTATTGTCTTCAATTCATTTTACAGATGAGGAAACTGAGGGAAACAGGGTTGAGTAACTTGCCCAGGGTCACAATGACTAACTTGAAACATCATATTAGGTATTATTCTTTCCTTGTGCTTCCCTGCCTTTTATTCTATTTTATTCTATCCCATTTCATTTCATTCCATTCTTCTCTTGTCTATTCTATGCCATCTCATCCCATCTTATTCCAGCCCAGTCCATCCTCTCCCATCCCATCCTGTCCCACCCTGTCCCATCTGATTCTATCCTATATTGTTCCAACTTATCCTATACCAACCTAGCCCATCCCCTCCTATCCCAGCCTATCGCATCCTACCACATCCCATTCCATCCTATCCTAGTCCAACCCAGACCATACTGTCCCATCTTAGGTTTACTACAGCAATGCAGAGAGTAACTTCTAATACCAGTTTTGTGACGGGCTGTACAGTTTCGGCTTCACAAGTCTCCAAACTGATAAATGACACATTATAAGATCACAAATTACAAATAAGTTGCAGATTTCTATTTTAAGGGGAGCTTTCATACAGGGAGTTCAAAACATCAAAAAAAGGCATTGGTTCAAATGATAAAAATATCAGAATGTAAACAAAACTATAATACCACTCTACATGCTGTGGGAAATTGACTGGAATATTGTTTTTAAAGTAAATATTTACAAGCTTGCAAGAGTCAAAAGAATAAATTATTTTCCTTCATGACATTGTGAGAGAGTTAAATAAGCTTTCCATTATTCCAGTGCCTTTTCTTCATAATCACTCTCCTTTTCCATGCCCTATCCTTGATCCTACATCAATTCCATTTATGTCAGTCACTCAATCAACTACCATTTATTCTTTGTGTTCTGTAGGTTGGGGAGTGGGATAACAAAAACAAGGTCCCTGATCTCAAGAAACTACTGTTCTAATCTGAGTTTGATGGGATTGATTTGATCAGACCAGAGGGCAGGTTTCAATGACCAATTCATCTCCAATTTTAGATACAGAGCTTAGGGACATAATCAGATCCTTCTAACTCTTTGATGTATCGTAGTATGGCACATGTATGGTGAGCCCATGGACCCTTTCTCCAAATGCTTAATATTGAATACATTGGATTATGAAAAAAACAGCATATCAGAATACTTATCAATTCAAAAACAGCTTCCTTACATCATATTTAGCCACTCTCCCACCATTTGCAAAACGCTTCAATTACACTTTTTCACATTAATTTGCAGACCTGTCTCTTTCACTCTAGGATGCCTTGCCTTGAATTCCTTGCCTTAGAGTCTTTGTGTTGGATTGCAGCAACCTCTCCATTGAGATTCCTTACTCAAATATGATTTCATTTTCATTTCTCTGGTTCTTGGATGATTTTGCCTCTTACTTGACTTCTGAACAGCTCCATGATCAATCCCCTGGAAAATTTCCTTCTGTGTGGCCTTCATCCTGGCCTGTTTATCCTTTGACTGAATGTAGGGCAACTGTTTTACCAATTCATTTCCTAAGCTGTAATGCTCCTGAAAGGATTCAAAGATGATAACCTCAGGTCACTCACTCTGACCTGCCTTTAAGAGAGCCTAGTGCTCTGTCACATGACAATCTTCCATATATTTGAAGACATTTGTCATATCATCTTCCACCTCTCCAACCAGTGAATTAATTATAAATGATGATGATGGTGATGCTGTTCATAATCATGATGATAAACCATTTTTATAATGATTTTAGATTCTTGATACACTTTATATATTTTATCGCACAACTGGGTGGTGCAGTGAATAGAGTTTTGGGCCTGCAGTCAGGAAGACTCATCTTCCTGAGTTCAAATCTGGCCTCAGACACTTACTCTCTGTGTGACACTGGGCAGGTCACTTACCCTGTTTGCCTCAGTTTCCTCATATGCTCAATGAAGAGAAGTAAATGGTAAACCACTCCCATACCTTTGTCAAGAAAACTACAAACCAAGTGGTAAAGAGCTGGACACAACTGAATAGCAAGCTATATATTTTATTTCATTTCATCTTCACAGCAACCTTGTGTGGGTAGTTAGTTACCTAGACCACAGATAAAGAAACTGAGACTGAAAGAAAATGTCTTATAAGAATTAAACCTTTGAACTTGAATGGGATACCAAAGTTTCCAAATCCAAGTTCTGAACTCTAACCACACCATCCTTGCTTCTTCTTTATCTAATGTTCCCGATGTGACAACAATTCCTTCACCTTCCTGATTGTCTTCCCATGGACACTCAGCCACTCAACAAAATACTTGGGAAAATGTGGCTCCCAAAATTGAAAATGATACCCCAGATAGGGTCTGACTAAAGTAGTATGCCATAAGATGATCACTTTCTTATACTGTACCATATCCATGTCTTTATGAAAGATGATGTAGTGAGGCAACCTAAATTCAAACTCTGTCATTGACAATTACTCCCTGTGTGATTTTAGGGACTTCATTTATTCTACAGAATAAGAGTTTCCTCATCTAAAAAACCCTGATCAGTTAGTCTAGTGGACTTCTGCATTTTCTTGCCTCTCTAGACCTAGGATACTATTAATTAGATAATTATATTTCTTGAACAAGAAGGGGGAGTTATAGAAATATAACTCAATTTAATAAGAAAGCAATACAACCATATAAAAGGGTTAAATACCAATTAATTACTCTTACCTAAGATTAAAGGATATAATTTTAGAGTTTTAAACCTCTGTTCTCTTAATCTTTTCTGCCTCTGTGCAAACCTCTGTGATTACTGCTTAAAAAGAGAAGAGCAAGTCAGTCAGACACATCAATAACCAAGGTAATTAAGATACTTACAAAAACAAACTTGCACCACATTTTTCAGCTTAATTAAATTATATCTTTTCAGTTAATAGTCATTTATTTTCTCCTCACTACCTCAACTTAAAATAAAGGGGAAAAAAGCTTGTAACAAATATGTAGTCAAATCAAAGAAATTAAATTTATATACTGACCATGTAAGAGAATGTCTCATCTGACCCCTGAGGTCATCTCCTTTCCGTTAAGAGGTGGGTGGTATGATCCAATATTATTCCTTTAGTATTGTAATTGGTCATTGTATTAGTAAGAGTTCATATATCTTTCACAATTGTTTATTTTTACCATGCATTTTTTATAAAAAAGTTTTTTTTAATGAAAAGTATTTTTTCCCTTTATTAATTTTCAGAGTGGAATGGGAACTTCTTTTATATAATTATAAAATCATTATGATGTGACAGTCAAATTATCATCTTCATGATAGATTTAAAATTAAGATGATGTGAATGAAGAAAAGTAACTTTCGGAAGTGAGGAAAATTCACTTCTAAAACCAAGTGTTTTGTAGATTACAATGAATTCCATTTTATGTAGAAAACATTAGCCCCTGACTAGGTGAAGGGGATTTTAATTTTATCATAACTGATTAAGCCTAAAATTACTCTGAGTTTCTCTGCCACAGCCTAGCCCATTACATATGACTTCCACTCCCTCTCCTACTGTGCAGTGCTAAAGTGAATAATATCAAACTTGGGGAAAAAATAATCCTGTTCTCTGGTGTGTACATATTGAGATCAGAATCATAGTCTCAACTCTCCAAAGATATTTGCTTTTGCTCATACAGCATCATCTTCAAGCTGATCAGAGATGAATCCATAAGAAATTTATCATCTTGCAGGAAATTAATTTTTTGAGAAAACAGAACTTTCTTGTAGTGTCCTTTTCCCCTTTGGGGCTGCTATTGTAAACAGAGAAGTTGTTACATAAAGTTCTCTTTGATGTAATATACTTCTTTAGGTCCAGTGATGATCATCCTGCTCGCCACTCTATTTGACATGCTGAGGGCTCACTAATACTTAACTTTTCATGCCAGTTTGTGGGATAAGAACTCACTATTTGACAAAAACTGCTGGAAAAAAATTGGAAAATAGTATTGCAGAAACTGGGTATAGGCCAACAGGTTACACTGTATACAAAAATAAAGTCCAAATGGGTAGACATTTTAGATATAAAGGCTGATGTTACAAGTAAATTGGGAGAGCAATGAATCATTTACCTGTCAGATTTATGGAAAATGTAGGAATTTATGACAAAAGAAGAGATATAAAATATCATGATATGTAAAATGGATAATTTTTATTATATTAAATAAAAAAAGATTTTGCACGAACAAAGCTAATACAGCCAAGATTAGCAGGGAAGTAGAAAACTGGGGGAAAAAATTATGAGTGTCTCTGATAAAGGCCTGATTTCTAAAATATATCCACAATTGAGTCAAATTCATAAGAATACAAGTCATTGGGGGGCGGAGCCAAGATGGCGGAGTGAAAGCAACGACTCACCTAAGCTCCTGGAAAAACTCCTCTGGATATCTCTGGGTGGAGAGTCTGACCAGACTTTGGAGGTGTAGAATCCAGTGGGTGACGGACTTTGACGGATTCGGAGCCCAGGCTGGACCGGAAGGTCCACGGGAGGGATCTGTTCCGCGGGGATAAGACCCCGGCGCACAGCACAGTGCGGTCAGCGCGGCAGGGCGGAGGGAACCAGAGGAGCCCGAGAGTGGCGGGCGAGACCAGCGGAGCAGGAGATAAGCCAGGCCGAGCCGGTGAGAGCCACTGAGTGCCAGACATCAGCGCAGCAGCCCCTGTAATCTTCAGCCTGAAGACGGACTTCGGTGGGTCACTACTTGAACTTCCAGGAACTGGGATGGCAGAGTGATCAGTAAGTGCTCTCTCCTCCCCCCTGATGACCGTGAGGGAACCATAAAATTCTTCCCCAGATTAATCCTGGATCAGCGGGAACAGCAGAAGGGGACGGGTGGTCTCATAACACCAGAGGCTGGAAAAGTGGCAAAGGGGAATTCTTCCTACTGTGGTGGAGGCGATCTGGAGGGACAGACGACCCAGGGCAGAGAAAATTCGCACTGAGACCTAGGCAAGCCTCAGAGCCGGGAGACGAGCCCCAGGAGGGGCGGGAACACGCGTTAGCTTCTAGGCGTGCCCCAGCCCTCCAGGGGAAAAGAGAAGACAATAGGGAAGCTGGGATCACCATCCCCTGACCTTGCCTTTGCCTCAAGTCAGCTGAGGAGATATCCTGAGACCAGACCACACCTCCCACACACCTAACAAGCTAACCCCAGGGTTGATCTGGGAAACAAAAAAAAAAAAAGCCTGCTTTTAGCCCAGACACACATCAGCTCAACTTAAAGATCTGTACCTTCTGACTGAAAGAACCAAAAGCTACAACACTCAGCCAACATCATGAATTGGAAAAAGCAGACGAAAAGTGAAAAAACCATAGAATCTTTCTATGGGGATAAGGACCAAAACACAAACACCAAAGAGGTTAGAGCTGAGACTGTACTTCCATCTGAAACCTCAGATGGGACTATGAATTTCTCGCAAGCACAACTAGATTACCTGGAACGTCTGAAGAGGGATATAAAAGAAAAACTGGCCAATGATTTCAAAACTATAAAAAAAGAATTCACTGGTGAGAACATCACCCTGAAAAAGAAAATTGAAGAAATGGAAAAGGAAGTTCAAAAATTAACTGGAGAGAATAATTCCTTAAAAGGAAGAGCTAATCAAATGGAAAAGGAAACCCAAAACCTAATTGGGAAAATTGATCAGATGGAAAAGGAAACCCAAAATCTAACTGGGAAAATTGGTCGAATGGAAAAAGAAGTACAAAAATTAAATGGAGAAAATAGCTCCTTAAAGGGAAAAATTGGTCAGATGGAAAAGGAGATGGAAAAGCTAACAGAAGAAAACACTACGATGAAGATTAGAATTGGGCAAGTAGAAACTAATGACTCAATGAGGCAACAAGAATCAGTCAAACAAAATCTAAAGAATGAAAAGATAGAAGAAAATGTAAAATATTTAATTGGAAAAACAACTGACCTGGAAAATAGATCCAGGAGAGAAAATCTAAGAATTATTGGCCTGCCAGAAACCCATGATGAAGAAAAGAGTCTGGACAATATCTTCCAGGAAATCATCAAGGAAAACTGTCCAGAAGTACTAGACTCAGAGGGCAAAATAGTCATCGAAAGAATCCACCATTCCCCTCCCAAAAGGGATCCCAAACTCAAAACCCCAAGAAATATAGTTGCCAAATTCCAGAGCTATCAAGTAAAGGAGAAAATACTACAAGCAGCGAGAAAGAAACAATTCAAATATCAAGGACACACAGTCAGGATCACACAGGACCTTGCAGCTTTTACATTAAAAGATCGAAAGAATTGGAACCCAATATTCCATAAGGCAAAGGAGTTGGGACTTCAACCAAGGATCAACTACCCAGCAAAGTTCAGCATAACATTTCAGGCAAGGAGAAAGTCATTCAACGAAATAAGGGATTTCCAGAGCTTCCTGACCAAAACACCAGAACTCAATAGACAATTTGATATTCAAATATAGGTCTCCAGAGAATCATAAAAAGGTAAACAGAGGGGAAAAAACAAAAACAAAAACTTGCTACTCAATTAGGGCAAACTGTTTACCTCCCTATAAGGGAAGATGATACCTGTTAATCTTGAGAACTGTGCAGCTATTATGATAAAAGGGATATATGTAGAGGGAACGGGCAAAAAGTAAATGATGTCATGTCAAAAATATGATTTAAGTATGAGAAGGGAATGTAATAGGAGGTGTGGAAAGGGGGAAGCAGAAAATGAGAAATTATATCACAGGAACAAGTACAAAACTATAGTAGAGGGAAGGAGGGGAGGGAGATGAGCATTGTTTGAGAGGTACTCTCATCTGATTTGTTCAAAGGAGGGAACAATAATCTTAAGTAGATAATCCTAACTAGCTCTATAGGTAGTAGGAGGGGAAGGGGGAAGAAAGAGGAGGGTGGCTAAAAGGGAGGAAAGAAGCAATAAGAGTAAAGGGAACTAAAAGGGAGGGGGGTCAAAAGAAGGAGGGGAAGGCTGCAGGAGGAGGGGGAGAAAAGTGAATACTATTGAGGAGGGGAAGGGAGACGGGAGAGCTAAAAGCACAAATGGTGGGAAAGAGGTTGGAGGGAAATACACAGATTGTAATCATAACTGTGAATGTGAATGGAATGAACTCTCCCATAAAACGGAGACGGATAGCAGAATGGATTAAAAGCCATAATCCAACAATATGCTGCTTACAAGAAACACATTTGAAACGGGGAGATACAAATAGGATAAAGGTCAAAGGATGGAGCAGAATATATTGTGCTTCAGCTCATGTAAGAAAGGCAGGAGTAGCAATCCTAATCTCAGACAAAGCGAAAGCAGAAATAGATCTAATCAAAAGGGATAAGGATGGAAACTATATCCTGCTAAAAGGTACCATAGACAATGAAGCAATATCATTACTAAACATGTATGCTCCAAGTGGTATAGCATCCAGATTCTTAGAGGAGAGGTTGGGGGAGTTGAAGGAAGAAATTGATAGCAAAACTATACTAGTGGGGGACCTCAATCTCCCCCTCTCTGAACTCGATAAATCCAACCTCAAAATAAACAAGAAAGAGATTAAGGAGGTAAATAAAACTCTGGATAAGGTAGATATGATAGATCTTTGGAGAAAATTAAATGGGAATAGAAAGGAATATACTTTTTTCTCAGCGGTACATGGAACATTTACAAAAATTGACCATGTACTAGGACATAAAAATCTCACAATCCAGTGCAGAAAGGTAGAGATAATCAATGCATCCTTTGCAGATCATAATGCATTAAAAATTACATTTACTAAAAGGCCATGGAAAGAGAAACCAAAAATCAATTGGAAACTAAATAATCTAATTCTAAAGAAGGGTTGGGTTAAAGAAGAAATCATAGAAACAATCAACAATTTCATTTGAGAGAATGACAATAGTGAGACAACATACCAAAACTTATGGGATACTGCAAAAGCAGTTATTAGGGGAAGTTTTATATCTCTGAATGCTTACATAAATAAAATAGAGAAAGAGGAGATCAATGACTTAGGCTTGCAGTTGAAAAAGCTAGAAAAAGAACAAATTGAAAATCCCCAAGTAAATACCAAATTAGAAATACTGAAAACCAAAGGAGAGATTAATAAAATTGAAATTAAGAAAACTATTGAATTAATAAATAAAACCAATAGTTGGTTTTATGAAAAAAATAATAAAATTGATAAACCTTTGGTCAATCTGATTAAAAAAAAGAAAGAAGAAAACCAAATTACTAATATTAAAAATGAAAGGGGTGAACTCACCTCCAATGAGGAGGAAATTAAAACAATAATTAGAAACTACTTTGCCTAACTTTATGCCCACAAATTCGATAATCTAAACGAGATGGATGAATATTTTAAAAAATACAAATTACCCAGATTAACAGAAGAGGAAGTTGAATACTTAAACAACCCCATCTCAGAAAAAGAAATTGAGCAAGCCATCAATGAACTCCCTAGGAAAAAATCTCCAGGGCCAGATGGATTCACAAGTGAATTCTATCAAAAATTTAAAGAACGGTTAATTCCAATACTACATACACTATTCTTGAAAATTGGGGAAGAAGGAGTCCTCCCAAATTCTTTCTATGATACAAATATGGTTTTGATACCCAAACCAGGAAGAGACAAAACAGAGAAAGAAAATTATAGACCAATTTCCCTAATGAATATAGACGCAAAAATTTTAAATAAGATTTTAGCAAAACGAATATAGCATCTTATCATGAGATTAATACATTATGATCAGGTAGGATTCATACCAGGAAGGCAGGGCTGGCTCAATACTAAGAAAACCATTATCATTAACTATCATATCAACAACAAAGCTAACAAAAACCACATGATTATCTCAATAGATGCAGAAAAAGCTTTTGACAAAATACAACATCCATTCCTACTAAAAACATTGGAGAATGTAGGAATAAAGGGAACTTTCCATAAAATAATAAGCAGTATCTATCTAAAACCTTCATCAAGCATTACATGCAATGGGGATAAGCTAGATGCATTCCCAATAAGATCAGGGGTGAAACAAGGTTGTCCATTATCACCACTATTATTTAATATGGTACTAGAAATGTTAGCTGTAGCAATTAGACAAGATAAAGATATCCAAGGAATTAAAATAGCCAAAGAAGAAACTAAGTTATCACTCTTTGCAGATGATATGATGATTTACCTAGAGAATCCCAGAGATTCAAGTAAAAAATTACTAGAATTAATAAACAACTTTGGCAAAGTTGCAGGGTACAAAATAAACCCACACAAATCTTCTGCATTCCTATATATTAGCAACAAAGTCCAACAGCAAGAGATAGAAAGAGAAATCCCATTTAAAGTTAGGGTAGACAGTATAAAATACTTAGGAGTCTACCTGCCAAAACAAACCCAGGGATTATATGAACACAATTACAAGACACTTTTTGCACAAATAAAGTCAGATTTAAGTAAGTGGAAAAATATTAGTTGCTCATGGGTAGGCCGTGCTAATATAATAAAAATGACAATTCTACCCAAATTAATATACTTATTTAGTGCCATACCAATTAAACTATCAGACAATTACTTTCTAGAGCTGGACAAAATAATATCAAAATTCATTTGGAAAAACAAAAGGTCCAGAATATCAAAGGGACTAATGAAAAGAAATGCTTGGGAAGGTGGCCTAGCGCTACCAGACCTCAAACTGTACTATAAAGCAGCAATTATCAAAACCACTTGGTATTGGCTAAGAAACAGAGAGGTAGACAAGTGGAATAGACTTGGCACTCAAGATGCAGTAGGCAAGGAATATAACAACCTTCTGTTTGATAAACCCAAGGACCCCAGCTTCTGGGATAAGAACTCATTGTTTGACAAACATTGCTGGGAAAACTGGATAACAGTGTGGCGGAAATTAGGCATAGACCCATACCTGACACCTTACACAAGAATAAAGTCCAAATGGGTACATGATTTAGGTATAAAGATTGATACCCTGAATAAACTGGAGAAGCAAGGAATAGTGTATTTATCAGATCTATGGAGAAGGGAAGAATTCTTTACTAAAGGAGAGATAGAATGCATTATGAAATGCAAAATGGATAACTTTGATTACATTAAACTGAGAAGTTTTTGCACAACCAAACCCAATGCAACCAAAATCCGGAGGGATGTAGTAAATTGGGAAAGAATTTTTACAGCTAAGCTCGGGGATAAAGGCCTCATTTCTAGAATATATAGAGAAGTGATCCAAATGTATAATCGTACAAGTCATTCCCCAATTGATAAATGGTCAAAGGATATGAACAGGCAATTTTCAGAGGAAGAGGTTAAGGCTATCTATAATCATATGAAAAAATGCTCTAAATCACTATTGGTTAGAGAGATGCAAATCAAAACAACTCTGAGGTACCACATCACACCTATAAGATTGGCAAACATGACAGAACAAGAAAATGATAAATGCTGGAGAGGATGTGGGAAAGTTGGAACATTAATTCATTGTTGGTGGAGCTGCGAGCGCATCCAACCATTCTGCAGAGCAATTTGGAACTATGCCCAAAGGGCTACAAAAATGTGCATACCCTTTGACCCAGCAATATCGCTACTAGGACTATATCCCCAAGAGATCATAAAAATGGGAAAGGGTCCCACATGTACAAAAATATTTATAGCAGCACTCTATGTAGTTGCCAAAAACTGGAAGTCAAGGGGATGTCCATCAATTGGGGAATGGCTGAATAAATTATGGTATATGAATGTAATGGAGTACTATTGTGACATAAGAAATGATGAACAAGAAGACTTCAGAGAGGCCTGGAAGGACTTATATGACCTGATGCTGAGTGAAAGGAGCAGAACCAGGAGAACTTTATGCACAGCAACAACCACAGTGTGTGAGAGTTTTTTTCTGGTAGACTTAGATTTTTGTAATAACACAAGAACTTCTTACCAAAAAAAAAAAATCCCAATGGAGAATCTCAAGGCAAAATGCCTGCCACACTCAGAGAGAGAAATATGGAAGTCACTCACATATTGTAGCAGATCATGTTTGTGTATGTGTATGTGTTTGTGTATCATGTTCTGATTTGTTATACGATTTCTTTCATTTATCTTAGTCTGACTACATAGCATGACTATAGTGAAAATATACTCAATAGGAAAGTATATGTAGAATCTATACAGAATTGTATGCAATCGTGGGGAGGGAGGGGGGTAGTGGGGAGTAGGTGGGGAGGGATAAAATCGCAATTGTATGGCAGTGATTTTTAAACATTACAAAATAAAAATATAAAAAAAAAGAATACAAGTCATTCCTCAATTGATAAATCATCAAAGAATATGAACAGGCAGTTTTCAGAGGAAGAAATTAATGCTACCTATAGTTATATGAAAAAATACTCTAAATCATTATTGATTAGAGAGATGAAAATCAAAACAACTCTGAGGTACCACTTCATCTCAATCAGATTGGCTAACATGACAAAACAGGAAAGTGATAAATGTTGGAGAAAATTTGGGAAAGTTGGAACACCAATTCGTTGTTGTTGGAGTTGTGAATTGGTCCATCCATTCTGAAGAACAGTTTGGAACTATCCCCAAAGGGCTATAAAAATATGCATGCCATTTGACCCCATCAGTACCACTTCTAGACCTGTAAATAAAAATGGAAAAAGGACCCACATTTATAAAAATATTTAAAGCAGTTCTTTTTATGTTGATCAAGAACTGGAAATCAAAGGGATGCCTCTCAGGTGGGGAATGATGGAACAAGCTGTGGTATATTAATGTAATGGAATACCACTATGCTATAAGAAATAAAGAATAGGTGGACTTCACAAAAACATAGAAAGATTTATATGGACTGATTTTGAGTGAAGTGAGCAGAACCAGGAAATATTATACACAGTAACAGCTACAGTGTGTGAGAACTGTTCTTGGAAGATTTAGTCCTTCACAGTCATGCAAGGACCTAAAGCATTTCCAAAGCACTCAAGATGTAAAATGCCATTCACATCAGGAAGAAGAACCATGGGATGAGAATGCAGAATGAAGGAGACTATTTTTCTCTTGTGTTATGTTTTGTTTTGTTTTGTTCATCTCATGGTTTCTGCCATTCATTTTGATTCTTCTATGCAACATGACTAATGTGAAAATGTGTTTAATAGAAATGTATGTGCAGAGCCCATGGGAGATTGCACGCTGTCTTGGGAAGGGAGGGGGAGAAAATTTGGAACTTATGGAAGTGACTGTTGAAAACTGAAAACAAATAAATTCATGGTTTAAAGAAATATAGAGTTTGAATGCAGATTGGAGCATGCTATTTGCTCTTTTTGTTTTGTTTTATTTTTCTTTCTCATAGTTTCCTCCCATTCATTCTAATTCTTCTACACAATATATCTAATGTAACAATAATAAATAAATAACCTTAACTTTTCTACTCATTAGCTTCTGTTACCTTACACTGGTTACCATTCAGTTTCCTTATTATAGACGTAAATAACCTGTTATTGCTAAACTATTTTGCTTATGTTCGCTTCAATCTGTTCAGTTTATAAGTCTCCCCACATGTTCTTTTTTTCCTGATTATTTCCTTTGGTCTTTCTTACATCATGATAATATTTTCAATTCATATTCCATCATGTGTTATTCCACTCTACATTTCATGAAGAACCTCAGAATTCACAGTCTTTTTCATGTCAAAAATAGTAGCTGTAAATACGTTTGTAAGTATGTGTTCATTCCACCCATCTTTGATCTTTTTGAGTAATAGGGATTTTATTAATATATTTGTATTTTGCCAGTTGTTTTAGTTGTCTCTGACTTCTTGATCCTTTGCCCTTTTTTTGGCAAAGATGTAGGAGTGGTTTTCCCCTCCAACCTATTTTATAGATGAGGAAACTGAGGCAAAGAGGGTTATGACTTGCAAGGGCTTACACAGCTAGCCTATTTCTGAGACCAGATTTGAACTCAGGAAGTTATCTCCCTGACTCCAGACCTAGCACTCAATGCACTGCACCACCTATCTCCCCATATTTATACCCCTCCAGTTCCTTTTGTATGTAATGCATGAAAAGCATGTTTTGTGTTACATTGTTCTTTATTATTTTAGAGGGCTTTTTATATTTCCAAAAGATGCTACCCAAACTCAGAAACTTAGGTTTTGTCTTTTATTTTCAGACAAATTGGAAGATTTATTTATAAATGGTACGTATTTTTTTCTTGCAGTTCAGTCAAGTATACCTAATTTTAAAGTGTTCCAAACTTCAGAAGATCCAATTTTAGAATATTAATAGAATGAACTCCTCCACAGAATAACAGAATAAATGCTGCTATAAAATCCTGCTCTTATGCTTCAGTGTTGTGTGGGGTTGATCACGGACTCTCAAAGTTATGGCCACAGGATCTAAACTCTGTGACTTAGTAAAAACAGTAAAAGTATTCCACTCAATACACTATACCAATATATAATTTTCACAGATTAGAGTATGGTT
Source organism: Notamacropus eugenii (assembly GCF_028372415.1). Lineage (NCBI taxonomy): Eukaryota > Metazoa > Chordata > Mammalia > Diprotodontia > Macropodidae > Notamacropus > Notamacropus eugenii. The sequence continues at coordinate 533,636,455 of NC_092873.1, forward strand.
AGATAAGAATGAAAGTATTCTTATGAATGTAAGTTCCTTGAAGGCAGGAAATCTCTGCCTTGTTTTCTTTCTCTAAAGAATGTGTCACTCACATAATGGAACATAATGTCTTACTGAACAGAGTTGAGTGCAATTTACCAAATGAATCACAAATATCAGACTGCCAGTGAAGCTATTCTCTCTACTTTCCGTTAGTGGAATGTGTCCACCTTCTTAAAATATTAAATTAATGCAGGTATATTGGATAAGAAAGTAGAAATTATACTAATGAAGAAAAGAATGGGAAGAGTAGCTGAACTATGTTAAATATACCCAGACAAGTCCTGTGCTGGAAGTATTACAGATTTGAAATCATTGTGGGATCCTATGTAAATATATCTGAAAAAGCAGAAAATATCCAATGCTGCAGTTTGGGACTAGAATAGGGGTTGAATAAAGATATTTCTAATATGAAAAACTACAATGGAAAAATCATCAGTAACTACTAACCCATGCTGTTACTTTCTAAACATTATAAAACCTTTATGGGGATAATTGTCATACAGTTATAGAGAATTTTGATTTGACTTTTTTTTAAGCTTCCAGAAAATGGAGAAAATAAGACCAATATTGTTAGGGCTGGTGGGGCAATGGGACCCCGAAAGAAAAGCCCTTGAAATTTCTCACACATTTTTTACCTGACCTTTGCCTCAGGCTTCTGGCCCACCCTACTACATTGCTTTCAACTGTCCCTTCATTGTGCCCCTGCAGCCTGGCTCAGCCTTTGATTCTCTGTTACCTCCAGACCACTCCAGGCTACTTTCCATTTCTTCCTCTCATCAAGATCTTTTCATTGACCCCCTTTTCCTGTATAAAAATATACTTTTTCAGGCATATCTGCTCTCTACCCTTGCATTTCAGGGTTACTAGCAGCCCTGGACCACATCATTGCTACCTATCCCAAGTAAAGGGAAAAATGAAACATTTTTCATATACTAAAGTAAAATATAAATACCAGTCATCATCATCTTCATCGTCATTGTCATCGTCTTTATCATCATCATCATCATCATCATCATCATCAGTAGTAGTAGTAGTAATAGCAGTACTACTAGTAATAAGTAGTAGAGTGAGTAAGCAGTGTTAGCAATAGAAGTGGTAGTATTGGTAATGTAGTAGCTTTAAGCAATAGTAGTATTAACAGTAGAAGTGGCAGGAGTAGGAACAGTAGTACTAATAGTAGTAGGGTTAACATTATTAATATATTAAAAGAAAACAGAACAGCAGCTTTTTGTAAATGTTATTATATAATAGACCAGATCTTTCTATCCATGACATTGATGGAAAGGAACAGAAAATTCCATTTCCTAACATATTTATTGTATAACTCCTCCCCAAAAATTGGATTTAATAAAGCAAATGCCACCATAAATTCTCTATAAAGTATCTCCAAATACACCTCATCTACATTATTTAAAGAAGAATTGACATAAATCTTATCATAAATCAAAGTATGGAATTAAGAAAATAAGTGATTGATTTTATTGTTGGTCAGTCATTTTTCTCTCATGCCTAATTCTCCGTGCCCCCATTTGGGGTTTTCTTGGCAAAGATGTCTCTCTGTAGATCATTTATAGATAAGTAAACAGAGCAAAAAGATGAAGTGTCTTGCCCAGGGTCACACTGATAGGAAGTATCTGAAGCCGGATTTCTAACTCAACAAGAAGAGTCTTCCTGATGCCATGCCTAGTGCTCTATCCACAGCACTACCTCACTCTTGAGTCACCTCCAAAAAGGTTATGCATAAGGACCATCTTCTGTATGAAGCATTTCACGGGTTCCTGCTAACTCCTAGTGTCCTTTCTCTTAAATGTCTTGGTTTTTAATGATTTTGTTTCTATTTGCATTTATTCAGTTTATATTTATGATACAACACATTGTATTTCTATTTAGAATGTAAAAATAACTCAAAATAGGGATTATTTCATTATTTGTACTTCTATCCCTGATGTCTAACTTAGTATCTGATGTCAAAATTAGCAAAGAAAGAAACTCTATTAAGTGGTTGCTACCTGCCAGGCATTATGCTAACTACTTTACAAATAGCATTTTATCCTCACAATAACCATGTGATCCTCACCTCACAGTTGAGGAAACTAAGACAGGCAGAAATTCAATGACTAGTCCAAGGTCACATAACTAGTACATATCTGTGACTGGATTTGTACTCTGGTCTTCCTGACTCCAGGACCAATGCTCCATCTAGTTTCACACATATACTAGGGTATTAATAAATGATTCTGGATTGATGAGGTTATTGTAGCATTATTTGAGATTTTACAGTTTGTTTTGTCTCTCAAATTAACAGTTTTTCTTTTGCCTCATTTAGAGGTTATGAAACTCTCTATGTACTAAGTATGATGGGGGAGGTCATCTTTGTATGACATACATTGTCCATCACTGGATTGATAAACTGAAATCTGGCATAACCTGAATTTAGCTGGCACAGACTTTTATAAATCCATGTAATCTCTGAACCATGCAGAGTAGAACTTTCCAGTGTTAATGTTAATGCCTTAACTTCTAAACATTTATTTGTTTTGGTTTTTTTGATGGAACACATGCTTTAAGCCTAGCACCATGTTATTTTTTAATTACTACTACTACTGCTAATAATAATAACTACAACATCAGGGAAGAAGATCTTCAACTGGCCTAAAGCTTCCGAGAACAAATCCTTCAAAACTTCCTTCTGGACACATGTACCAAAATTATCTCTGGTGTTTCAGAACCTTATGAAATTAGCCCAGACAGATGGATTTCTCTCTATTCTGAGGTGACCTATGGGAATTCTGTTTGATTTTCTGCAGATGTGGCCACTTGGAGCTCTTTTTGAGAATGCTTTACCATTACCACTGTCCTATTTTTTTTTTCACAGCACAATGGGTTTTTATGACAGGGTTTTGGTCCATTGGCTAACTCAGTTGCTCATTATAATACAGCTAGACTTTCCTGGATACATTGAACACCAGTTATGTTTTAATGAGCATTAATGAGCTTTGTGATTTTCCTGTGGAGCTAAACTCATATCTCATTAGGTGCATTCCCAGAATGCCTAAAGGTGAGCAGACACAGCTTTAGTGATATATAAGGTAATTTCATACTTAATTAGGTCCTTACTTACCATGCCACTGATAAACATCCACGATTGTGCCTGAAAATGGCAAACCTGTTTTTGGCTATGACAAATCAGTGAAATGTGAGAAATTTCAGGTTTCCTGTGGGAGTGGTCAAAGGCCATTGCACAGGTTTTAAGGATCCTGGAATATTAAGAAAGAAATATAGGAAACAGAGCATAAAATGTGAGAGCTAAAGGAATTTTTGCTTAAATAGTGTCACCAAAAGAGTGTTAAATAATTAAGATTTGTACTGAATTTCTTTTTAAAAAATTAGACTGATTTCCAATTTCATTGGAAGAGGGAACACTTGATAAGAAAACTCTTTCAATGTAGATGGGAATCTACTTCACAATTTAAAGCCCATAGAATATTGCTTGGGAACTAAGAACCTGGCAGTGGCTTGCCCAGGATCTTCAAGTATACGTCAGACACATGACTGATGTACAGTTCTATCTGGCTCTCTTACTATCTCTCTATCCATAGCACATTATTTTGTATTTACTCTTAGATTATTCAGTAGAGGACCTTTGGATGCACAAAAACAAGACCAACCAAACAAGAACCCATTTGGATTCGAGGACAAAGCCAGCCACTAGATGCTCTTTAGTGAGCTGTTTAAACATGCTTTCCTTCTCTGCACTTCACTTTCTAAGGTATAACTGAGGACATTGGTTTTGAGGACTTTTAAGGAGCCTTTCAGCTCTAGAGTTCTATGATTTGGTGGGATTAAATGCACACAGGATTGTTAATAATGAGTATTTTTGAACATCTAAAGGTCAAGACAGTTATAAAGTTAAATACCAGTTCATCAATTTCATCTCCTTAAAGCAAATAGAGTAGGTTCAGTTTCAATTTTCCTATTAGCAGTCAAATTGTTGATCATTTTCAAATGAGTTTCCCAATTTTCATATTGAAAATTAAGAAAATGCAAGGAAAACCTGATAAAACTCAGCTATAAATTATAAATGAATGTAAAAAAATTAATATTCAAATTAAAGATTTTTGTTTTGAGCTTATTTATATAGCCATGTTCCCAAGTGCCACATACACATATCTATTGCAGTCAGTCCATCATATTCGAGTATCATCCTTCCAATGATGTATATTCTTGTGTTGGCTTACAAAATAAAGCATCATCAACCACACAAAAAAGTATGATTCTACACTGACTTCATTTTGCCTGAAATTGCCAGATGGCAGAGAAAATCTAGAGCAAGAAAAGGTATGATAAAATGAAGGAAATCATGGTGTGGCTGCATTAGTGTGACATACCCTAGCCCCACGGAACACAAGGAATGATTTGGAAAGCCAAACAGGTCTCCCACTGGGAGTATAGGGATAAGACAGACATAAATGTGTGTGTGTATGTGTGTGTGTGTGTATATATATACATATGTATACACATATGTATACACATATGTATACATACGCAGAAGGTTGCTAATTGACTCAATGGATAGAGCACTGGACTTGGAATTAGGAAGACCTGAGTTCACATCCGATCTCAGATACCCTGGTCAAGTAATTTAACCTCTGTTCGCCTTAATTCCCTCCAGAAGGAAATGGTAAATGACTCTAGTATCTTGGAAAACAAAACCTCTTGGACAGCATTGCAGTGCTCTTGCCCATGTGGTCACAGAGAATTTCACACAACAGAATGACTGAACAACAGCACCCATACCTATACATAGATACATTGTATATATGTGTATATACATGCGTATGTGTGTGTGTGTATACACATACAGAAATGTCTCTATGTGTTTATGTGCATTGTGTTATTGTATACATGTATTAATACACACATGTACATGTATGTAAAAGTGCATTAGAGATCACGTAATTCAAGAATATTCCCTCATTTTCAAATAAAGAAGTTTTTCCCCAGAGATGAAGTATCTTTCACAGGCACATAACTCATAACTGATGAGCCGGAAATCCAACCACAATATGCTTTCTCCCAGGCCAGTACCCTTAGCATAACCTCATGCTGCTCATTTAATTAAGTGAAATCAGTTTTTTAAAGGAATGAATCCAGGTCAACCTGATTTTCTGGTGGTGTTTTTGCACCTTCCTAATGGAATGTATGTGTATATAATTTACTTTTCTGGTATGCAAGACGTATACACACACAGACACAACCCTGGAACAAGGCGATTATTCGAGGAAGACCAGTGCGTTAAATGGTTCAAATGTGAATTCAGTGTAATAGAGAGTATATTGATAATGCTAATTCTTTCTTGACCTCCTTATGCAACATACTTTACATGGAATCCTATTGATACCAGGAGGAATAATTTTTATGTGGGAAAAGAGGATTTTTCAGTTTGAATTAAAGTGTTCTACTTTGGACTGAAAGATGACTGAAGAAGTACTTTCTGTCTTGTGCCATAACAGAACTTGAGGCTGATGTATTTATTTTAATGGTACTTGTTGCATGAGTTAAAAAGAGTATTTTTTTCAAAATCATACTTAATTTCCCCGAGTTAGTATTGCCCTATTAAATGAGGAGATTAGGATAATAATTTTATACTAAAAATTATGTAATCAATCAATTAAATAGACAACATATATTAAGCGCTTGTGATGCAAAGGGTAATCTACTAGCTACTTGGAATACACATGGTCAAAACAGTCCCTGCCCTAGGGACTTGACCATTCAAGTAGAGAAAACAAAATACACACGGAAACACACACACACACACACACACACACACATGGTACAAGGTAATTTGGGGGAAAGAGGAGGGAGTGCAACTTTAGGAAATGAATTTTATAGAATGTGGTGCTTGAGCCGACATTGACGGAAACTAAAAATGTTCATTCAAGGCATAGAAGCAGCAATGGAGAGCCAGGAAGAGCAAGAGGAATGACCTGACTAGAGTTTCATGTGCCTGTGAAGGGAGGAAAGTCCAGTGTAAAATGCAATAAACAAGGAAGTATAAACTACCATGGGTTATGAAGGGATTTATAGGTCAGGGGAATTTGTACTTAATATCAAAGTTATAGGGATCATGGAATTTATGGGAAGGGTCATTTTTGTGCTTAAGGAAAATCAGTCTGGAAGCGATGTGCAGGAAATAGGAAAAGAGAGTTTTAAGACAAGGAAACTAAGCATTATGCCACTGCAATCACCAAGAGGTTAGGAGAGCCTGAGCTATGTTTTTGTTATGTGAATATAGGCAAGGAAGGGATCAAAAGAGAATTTTTGGAGATTGAATCAACACATCACATTTCTTCATCTTCATCAACATCATCATCATCATCATCATCATCATCATCATCATCATCATCATCGTCATAGCAATAAAACTATAATAGCACTACCAATACTAAAAATAATGAGACAACCTGATGAAGAGAATAGAGAGGCAGGTAATTCTCTGGACAAGTCATGTCTTGAGCAGGTACTGTGTCTAGCACATGGGATCAATCATTGACACCAGAGCACCTGACAACTTTCTAATATAATAAATTATGGAGGAATTGCTACTGTCCTTCCCTCTAGCGATTCTTCATAATAGTTGTTACTAGAAACCGAGAAAATCACAGGTCTAGATTTTTTTTCTAAAAATGTCTTTGCATAAGAATAATATCAAAAATACACCATCTAATATACTGTAAAGTGGTTATATGTTTGCATAAACATGTGTATATGTGTGCACATATGTATGTTTATGAACATATGTATGTATATATGTGCATATATTTGTTGTAGCTGATATAGCTATGGGGCACATTGCATAGAATATGAAGCCTATGAGTATGAGCCAGGAAGACTCATCTTTGTGAGCTCAAATTTGGCTTTAGATACGAGCTTTGTCACTTATTTGTCACTATTTGTCTCAGTTCCCGTTTTGTAAGACAAAGTGGAGAAGGAAATGGCAAAGCACTTGAGGATCTTAACCATGAGCCAAATTAGGTCATGAAGAGTTAAACATGACTAAAATTATGGTATATGTGTGTTTGTATGTATATGCTCATGCACATACACACATGTATATTGTGTGTGATGTGTGTTCACAGCTATAAAGTAAGGTATATGTGTGAACATGGCTGTGTATGTACATACACATAAACATGCACACATTTGTATGTGTATGTGTGTGCATTTCTTTAAACAAAAAACAAAATGGAGTTTTCCTCCTTTGTTCCTTGAAGGCTATACAATAATTGGACTACTGAAGCAATTATTTTGTTCTTAAATAGTAGGATAATTACTAAAGCAGAAAGAAACTTCCACCCACCCGTGACATACTAAAATTCACAGCTTTTCTGAGTACATTTTCCTCCTTATTTGCATCGTGCTCTCCTTTTGTCCCATTCAAATATTCATTTTGGTATTTGGAATGACACATATCCCCTCTTCATAGTACTAACCCTGTAGACCCAGTAGAAAGCACTCTCCCAGTCGGGGCAAATATTGCCATGTCTAAAATGGGGAATTGATGTAGAGCTGACTCAGAATAATTTCTACATGCAAAGCAAGCTCCATTAGGCAATGACTTTCGAAGACAGGGGAAGCACATTTGTACCCAGATGCTAAGTTCTGCCTCTGTTCCAGGCACTGTGCAAAGCACTGGGCAGATAAAGGAAAACTAACAAGATAGAAACAGAAGAATCATTGGCATTAAGAAAATGGCACAATCTGATGAAGAAGATAATTGGTCAGTAATTCTGGAATACTCCTGGCATATAGAATTGTTGAAAAGTCAACCTAGGAAGACTGCAGTATCTGAGGATACTGGATAATAGCTCCCACAGAAAATAGTATTGAGAGGAGGCTGAAAGAAGCCAGTGGTGCAAAGAGGTAGAAGCGAGCAGAGAAGGACTTGGAGGAAATCCTGTACTTGGAGGCAAGGAGACTAGGGACTGAAGGTTGTTTGTGAGGATCAAGTGATCTAGCATACCTGGGAGTGAGAGCCTGGAGAGGAAGAAGGTCTAAGATGCCTGAAAAGGTAACAAGGGAATCAGGTCACGAAGGACTTTGGAAAACAAAGAGGATTCACCATTTTATCCTGAATCTTATTGTACAGTGTAATCTTTATTTTAGGGGCAACAAATTGTTGAAGTGGTTAGAGTGCTAGGCCTGGAGTTAGGAAGACTCATCTTTCTGAGTTCATGTATGGCCTCAGACACTTACTAGCTGTGTGACCCTGGGCAAGTCATTTTACTATTTTGCTTAGCTATAAAATGAGCTGGAGAAAGAAGTGGCAAACAACCCCTTTATCTTTGTCAAGAAAACCCAACATGGAGTCATGAAGAGTTGTACATAACTGAAAAATGTTAACAACAATAAAAATGTTTATTTTACTTCTCTCTTCTGAGCTAAATAATAGTCTTCAAAGGACTATTGTAAGGTTCAAAGCAATTAACACATGCAAACCATTTGCAAACCTCAAAGTCTTATATATTAATGTCTGTTATTAGTGCTTTATTTTGAGTAAAATGTTACCTTACCTATCTTGATTCGAGGGCTCATTATTTGGATTTTCTTAGTTCAATATTCCTCCTCTTCAGATACAAAACACATGACTTGCTTCTTTCCTTTTATTTGTCTGTAGAAGCACCACCATCTAGAGGATACTGAGCCAGGCTCAGAGATCAAATGCTTGTCCGTGTCCCAAATAAGACACACATGGACTAAATGACTCTGGACAGGTCACTTAACTTTGCAAGCTGCAGAAACTTCTCTGAGAACTTTACAGAACTCATTTCTTCACTGGGCACTCCCTATACTGCTGAAATGATTCTGGGTCCAAATCCAACCCCCAAAATAACCTAAACTGTTTAGTGCAGCTCTAAAAATAATGAAATGATGTTCCTTCTATATAGCGTTTAGTGTTGAAAAGATCCTGTCTGTGTTTATCTGTTGATCATGTCCAAAGTGATAGATAAGAAACATGACCTTCTTAGCGATTTACCCTAATCCTTTGCTACATATTTTTTTCCTCTTAAAAAGTCTTCTGCAAAGGGGTTAGGAGTTTAATCAGTTATTTCACCAACACAAACTGACTTCAGCCTTCTATTTCAAAGTCTCATTGTTTGTAACAGTAACAGAACAGAAACAACTAGATAGATATTTGTAGAATAAACAGTTTAATCTTTTCACAACTAAAACATCTAGGAAGCCAAGTCTGTAAACTGCCACAAATGGGGTTTCCACATAATTGATCCTGTGATCACCATTCATCTGGTAATGAAATCAGAGGAAAATCAACTACAATAAAGCAAGTACATTGCGTTATATCAACACCATTACTACTTTCATCACCTTTGTCTTCCTCATCATTAAAGCTGAAATAGAAAGCATTTCAGATACCATTTATTATAATATAAACTTTTCACTCTAAAAAACCCTAGTTCTCTGAAGGATCTGGACATATTTCCACAGTTGTAGCTATTTGCCATGCTTTCTCCATCTTAAAGTTGTGAATTTGATTTGCTAAAGCCAAGTGCAGAATTTTGCACTTAATACTACTAATTAAAATTAATTTAATTCATGATATATTTTAAATGCCTACTGTGGGTAAGGAACTGTACTGTACAATGAATATGCAACAAGCAATGAAATAGTTGCTGTCATCAAGAATTTTGCATTATATATCTCCTTCTGCAATATATCATCGATTTAATTAATAAAATCCTTCATTCTGGTTATTCTTTGGCATTTCCTTTTGGTCCACATTTCAGCTTATTCAAAGTCATTGTGAATTCTGCCTGCTGGGAAGAAAGAAAAGGAAGAAAGGAAGAAATAGCAAAAGAAAGAGAGAGAAAAAAAAGAAAAACAGAAAGATACAAAAAGAGAGGAAAGAAGGAAGGAAGGAAGGAAGGAAGGAAGGAAGGAAGGAAGGAAGGAAGGAAGGAAGGAAGGAAGGAAGGAAGGAAGAAACTGAACTATCAGGTAGCTCACAGTCAAACAATACATCCAGCAGACTAAAAGGATAGATCTTTATTTCAAGGAGGTTTGAATTCATTGAAGAAATTTTGTATATTATCAAAGATAATGCACCTTCCTCCCTCCTTTTGCTTATTTCTGTGCCTTACTCATTGCCCCTGTCTTTTAACAGTGTCTTTGTAAGAAAAATAAATGAATATAGATAGGTAGGTAGATAGATAGATAGATAGATAGATAGATAGATAGATAGATAGATAGATAGATAGGTAGATAGATAGATAGATAGATAGATAGATAGATAGATAGATAGATAGATAGATAGGAAGATAGATAGATAGATAGATGGATAGCTATAAGTGGATTGAAAGATAGGTACTTGGCTAGCTAGCTAGATATAAATGCAGCATGTTCCAGCATTTGGCCCAAAGGCCAGTTTCCAGCCCAAGGAGATCTGAGTTCAAGTCCCATATCTCATACATAAAACTGTTTAGTTTTGAGGAAATCATTTAAACTTCTCCTGCTTGAGGTAACTTTTTGAGACTAAACTGCTGAGGAGGTCCCGAACTGTACTGATGAAGATCGTATCGCTACCTGGCATACCACTACAGTCATTATAGCAGTGAAATCTCATCTTTTTTCGTGTGTGTGTATGTGTGTGTGTGTGTCTGTGTGTGTGTGTAGATGGCCTTGTTTTCTAAATTATTCAGCTTGCAGTTTGTCTTTTTTTTTTTTTGTCATTTCTTTTATCCATTTTATTTTTTTTTATTTTGTAATGTTTAACAGTCACTGCCATACAATTGTGATTTTATCCCCCCCACCTACCCCCCACTCCCCCCCTCCCTCCCCACGACTGCATACAATTCTGTATAGATTCTACATATACTTTCCTATTGAGTATATTTTCACTATAGTCATGCTATGTAGTCAGACTAAGATAAATGAAAGAAATCGTATAACAAATCAGAACATGATACACAAACACATACACATACACAAACATGATCTGCTACAATATGTGAGTGACTTCCATATTTCTCTCTCTGAGTGTGGCAGGCATTTTGCCTTGAGATCCTCCATTGGGATTTTTTTTTTTTTTTTGGTAAGAAGTTCTTGTGTTATTACAAAAACCTAAGTCTACCAGAAAAAACTCTCACACACTGTGGTTGTTGCTGTGCATAAAGTTCTCCTGGTTCTGCTCCTTTCACTCAGCATCAGGTCATATAAGTCCTTCCAGGCCTCTCTGAAGTCTTCTTGTTCATCATTTCTTATGTCACAATAGTACTCCATTACATTCATATACCATAATTTATTCAGCCATTCCCCAATTGATGGACATCCCCTTGACTTCCAGTTTTTGGCAACTACATAGAGTGCTGCTATAAATATTTTTGTACATGTGGGACCCTTTCCCATTTTTATGATCTCTTGGGGATATAGTCCTAGTAGCGATATTGCTGGGTCAAAGGGTATGCACATTTTTGTAGCCCTTTGGGCATAGTTCCAAACTGCTCTCCAGAATGGTTGGATGCGCTCGCAGCTCCACCAACAATGAATTAGTGTTCCAACTTTCCCACATCCTCTCCAGCATTTATCATTTTCTTGTTCTGTCATGTTTGCCAATCTTATAGGTGTGATGTGGTACCTCAGAGTTGTTTTGATTTGCATCTCTCTAACCAATAGTGATTTAGAGCATTTTTTCATATGATTATAGATAGCCTTAACCTCTTCCTCTGAAAATTGCCTGTTCATATCCTTTGACCATTTATCAATTGGGGAATGACTTATATAATTGTACATTTGGATCAGTTCTCTATATATTCTAGAAATGAGGCCTTTATCCCCGAGCTCAGCTGTAAAAATTCTTTCCCAATTTACTACATCCCTCCGGATTTTGGTTGCTTTGGGTTTGGTTGTGCAAAAACTTCTCAGTTTAATGTAATCAAAGTTATCCATTTTGCATTTCATAATGCATTCTATCTCTCCTTTAGTAAAGAATTCTTCCCTTCTCCATAGATCTGATAAATACACTATTCCTTGCTTCTCCAGTTTATTCAGGGTATCAATCTTTATACCTAAATCATGTACCCATTTGGACTTTATTCTTGTGTACGGTGTCAGGTATGGGTCTATGCCTAATTTCTGCCACACTGTTATCCAGTTTTCCCAGCAATTTTTGTCAAACAATGAGTTCTTATCCCAGAAGCTGGGGTCCTTGGGTTTATCAAACAGAAGGTTGCTATATTCCTTGCCTACTGCATCTTGAGTGCCAAGTCTATTCCACTTGTCTACCTCTCTGTTTCTTAGCCAATACCAAGTGGTTTTGATAATTGCTGCTTTATAGTACAGTTTGAGGTCTGGTAGCGCTAGGCCACTTTCCCAAGCATTTCTTTTCATTAGTCCCTTTGATATTCTGGACCTTTTGTTTTTCCAAATGAATTTTGATATTATTTTATCCAGCTCTAGAAAGTAATTGTCTGATAGTTTAATTGGTATGGCACTAAATAAGTATATTAATTTGGGTAGAATTGTCATTTTTATTATATTAGCACGGCCTACCCATGAGCAACTAATGTTTTTCCACTTACTTAAATCTGACTTTATTTGTGCAAAAAGTGTCTTGTAATTGTGTTCATATAATCCCTGGGTTTGTTTTGGCAGGTAGACTCCTAAGTATTTTATACTGTCCACCCTAACTTTAAATGGGATTTCTCTTTCTATCTCTTGCTGTTGAACTTTGTTGCTAATATATAGGAATGCAGAAGATTTGTGTGGGTTTATTTTGAACCCTGCAACTTTGCCAAAGTTGTTTATTAATTCAAGTAATTTTTTACTTGAATCTCTGGGATTCTCTAGGTAAATCATCATATCATCTGCAAAGAGTGATAACTTAGTTTCTTCTTTGGCTATTTTAATTCCTTGGATATCTTTATCTTGTCTAATTGCTACAGCTAACATTTCTAGTACCATATTAAATAATAGTGGTGATAATGGACAACCTTGTTTCACCCCTGATCTTATTGGGAATGCATCTAGCTTATCCCCATTGCATATAATGCTTGCTGAAGGTTTTAGATAGATACTGCTTATTATTTTATGGAAAGTTCCCTTTATTCCTACATTCTCCAATGTTTTTAGTAGGAATGGATGTTGTATTTTGTCAAAAGCTTTTTCTGCATCTATTGAGATAATCATGTGGTTTTTGTTAGCTTTGTTGTTGATGTGATCGATAATGCTAATAGTTTTCCTAATATTGAACCAGCCCTGTAGTCCTGGTATGAATCCTATCTGATCATAATGTATTAATCTCGTGATAAGATGCTGTATTCGTTTTGCTAGAATCTTATTTAAAATTTTTGCATCTATATTCATTAGGGAAATTGGTCTATAATTTTCTTTCTCTGTTTTGTCTCTTCCTGGTTTGGGTATCAAAACCATATTTGTATCATAGAAAGAATTTGGGAGGACTCCTTCTTCCCCAATTTTCAAGAATAGTGTATGTAGTATTGGAATTAACTGTTCTTTAAATTTTTGATAGAATTCACTTGTGAATCCATCTGGCCCTGGAGATTTTTTCCTAGGGAGTTCATTGATGGCTTGTTCAATTTCTTTTTCTGAGATGGGGTTGTTTAAGTATTCAACTTCCTCTTCTGTTAATCTGGGCAATTTGTATTTTTTAAAATATTCATCCATCTCATTTAGATTATAGAATTTGTGGGCATAAAGTTGGGCAAAGTAGTTTCTAATTATTGTTTTAATTTCCTCCTCATTGGAGGTGAGTTCACCCCTTTCATTTTTAATATTAGTAATTTGGTTTTCTTCTTTCTTTTTTTTAATCAGATTGACCAAAGATTTATCAATTTTATTAGTTTTTTCATAAAACCAACTATTGGTTTTATTTATTAATTCAATAGTTTTCTTAATTTCAATTTTATTAATCTCTCCTTTGGTTTTCAGTATTTCTAATTTGGTATTTATTTGGGGATTTTCAATTTGTTCTTTTTCTAGCTTTTTCAACTGCAAGCCTAAGTCATTGATCTCCTCTTTCTCTATTTTATTTATGTAAGCATTCAGAGATATAAAACTTCCCCTAATAACTGCTTTTGCAGTATCCCATAAGTTTTGGTATGTTGTCTCACTATTGTCATTCTCTCGAATGAAATTGTTGATTGTTTCTATGATTTCTTCTTTAACCCAACCCTTCTTTAGAATTAGATTATTTAGTTTCCAATTGATTTTTGGTTTCTCTTTCCATGGCCTTTTAGTACATGTAATTTTTAATGCATTATGATCTGAAAAGGATGCATTGATTATCTCTACCTTTCTGCACTGGATTGTGAGATTTTTATGTCCTAGTACATGGTCAATTTTTGTAAATGTTCCATGTACCGCTGAGAAAAAAGTATATTCCTTTCTATTCCCATTTAATTTTCTCCAAAGATCTATCATATCTACCTTAAACAGAGTTTTATTTACCTCCTTAACCTCTTTCTTGTTTATTTTGAGGTTGGATTTATCGAGTTCAGAGAGGGGGAGGTTGAGGTCCCCCACTAGTATAGTTTTGCTATCAATTTCTTCCTTCAACTCCCCCAACCTCTCCTCTAAGAATCTGGATGCTATACCACTTGGAGCTTACATGTTTAGTAATGATATTGCTTCGTTGTCTATGGTGCCTTTTAGCAGGATATAGTTTCCATCCTTATCCCTTTTGATTAGATCTATTTCTGCTTTTGCTTTGTCTGAGATTAGGATTGCTACTCCTGCCTTTCTTACATGAGCTGAAGCACAATATATTCTGCTCCATCCTTTGACCTTTATCCTATGTGTATCCCCCCGTTTCAGATGTGTTTCTTGTAAGCAGCATATTGTTGGATTATGGCTTTTAATCCATTCTGCTATCCATCTCCGTTTTATGGGAGAGTTCATTCCATTCACATTCACAGTTATGATTACAATCTGTGTATTTCCCTCCAACCTCTTTCCCACCATTTGTGCTTTTAGCTCTCCCGTCTCCCTTCCCCTCCTCAATAGTATTCACTTTTCTCCCCCTCCTCCTGCAGCCTTCCCCTCCTTCTTTTTACCCCCCTCCCTTTTAGTTCCCTTTACTCTTATTGCTTCTTTCCGCCCTTTTAGCCACCCTCCCCTTTCTTCCCCCTTCCCCTCCTACTACCTATAGAGCTAGTTAGGCTTATCTACTTAAGATTATTGTTCCCTCCTTTGAACAAATCAGATGAGAGTACCTCTCAAACAATGCTCATCTCCCTCCCCTCCTTCCCTCTACTATAGTTTTGTACTTCTTCCTGTGATATAATTTCCCATTTTCTGCTTCCCCCTTTCCACACCTCCTATTACATTCCCTTCTCATACTTAAATCATATTTTTGACATGACATCATTTACTTTATGCCCGTTCCCTCTACATATATCCCTTTTATCATAATAGCTGCACAGTTCTCAAGATTAACAGGTATCATCTTCCCTTATAGGGAGGTAAACAGTTTGCCCTAATTGAGTAGCAAGTTTTTGTTTTTGTTTTTTCCCCTCTGTTTACCTTTTTATGATTCTCTGGAGACCTGCATTTGAAGATCAAATTGTCTATTGAGTTCTGGTGTTTTGGTCAGGAAGCTCTGGAAATCCCTTATTTCGTTGAATGACTTTCTCCTTGCCTGAAATGTTATGCTGAACTTTGCTGGGTAGTTGATCCTTGGTTGAAGTCCCAACTCCTTTGCCTTACGGAATATTGGGTTCCAATTCTTTCGATCTTTTAATGTAGAAGCTGCAAGGTCCTGTGTGATCCTGACTGTGTGTCCTTGATATTTGAATTGTTTCTTTCTGGCTGCTTGTAATATTTTCTCCTTCACTTGATAGCTCTGGAATTTGGCAACTATATTTCTTGGAGTTTTGAGTTTGGGATCCCTTTCGGGAGGGGAACGGTGGATTCTTTCGATGACTATTTTGCCCTCTGAGTCTAGTACTTCTAGACAGTTTTCCTTGATGATTTCCTGGAAGATATTGTCCAGACTCTTTTCTTCATCATGGGTTTCTGGCAGGCCAATAATTCTTAGATTTTCTCTCCTGGATCTGTTTTCCAGGTCAGTTGTTTTTCCAATTAAATATTTTACATTTTTTTCTATCTTTTCATTCTTTAGATTTTGTTTGACTGATTCTTGCTCTCTCATTGAGTCATTAGTTTCTACTTGCCCAATTCTAATCTTCATCGTAGTGTTTTCTTCAATTAGCTTTTCCATCTCCTTTTCCATCTGACCAATTTTTCCCTTTAAGGAGCTATTTTCTCCATTTAATTTTTGTACTTCTTTTTCCAATCGACCAATTTTCCCAGTTAAGTTTTGGGTTTCCTTTTCCATCTGATCAATTTTCCCAATTAGGTTTTGGGTTTCCTTTTCCATTTGATTAGCTCTTCCTTTTAGGGAATTATTCTCTCCAGTTAATTTTTGAACTTTCCTTTTCCATTTCTTCAATTTTCTTTTTCAGGGTGATGTTCTCCTCAGTGAATTCTTTTTTTATAGTTTTAAAATCATTGGCCAGTTTTTCTTTTATATCCTTCTTCAGACGTTCCAGGTAATCTAGTTGTGCTTGCGAGAAATTCATAGTCCCATCTGAGGTTTCAGATGGAAGTACAGTCTCAGCTCTAACCTCTTTGTTGTTTGTGTTTTGGTCCTTATCCCCATAGAAAGATTCTATGGTTTTTTCACTTTTCGTCTGCTTTTTCCGATTCATGATGTTGGCTGAGTGTTGTAGCTTTTGGTTCTTTCAGTCAGAAGGTACAGATCTTTAAGTTGAGCTGATGTGTGTCTGGCCTAAAAGCAGGCTTTTTTTTTTTGTTTCCCAGATCAACCCTGGGGTTAGCTTGTTAGGTGTGTGGGAGGTGTGGTCTGGTCTCAGGATATCTCCTCAGCTGACTTGAGGCAAAGGCAAGGTCAGGGAATGGTGATCCCAGCTTCCCTATTGTCTTCTCTTTTCCCCTGGAGGGCTGGGGCACTCCTAGAAGCTAACGCGTGTTCCCGCCCCTCCTGGGGTTCGTCTCCCGGCTCTGAGGCTTGCCTGGGTCTCAGTGCGAATTTTCTCTGCCCTGGGTCGTCTGTCCCTCCAGATCGCCTCCACCACAGTAGGAAGAATCCCCCTTTGCCACTTTTCCAGCCTCTGGTGTTCTGAGACCACCCGCCCCCTTCTGCTGTTCCCGCTGATCCAGGATTAATCTGGGGAAGAATTTTATGGTTCCCTCAGGGTCATCAGGGGGGAGGAGAGAGCACTTACTGATCACTCTGCCATCCCAGTTCCTGGAAGTTCAAGTAGTGACCCACCGAAGTCCGTCTTCAGGCTGAAGATTTCAGGGGCTGCTGCGCTGATGTCTGGCACTCAGTGGCTCTCACCGGCTCGGCCTGGCTTATCTCCTGCTCCGCTGGTCTCGCCCGCCACTCTCGGGCTCCTCTGGTCCCCTCCGCCCTGCTGCGCTGACCGCGTTGCGCTGTGCGCCTGGGTCTTACCCCAGCGGAACAGATCCCTCCCGTGGACCCTCCGGTCCAGCCTGGGCTCCGAATCCGTCAAAGTCCGTCACCCACTGGATTTTATACCTCCAAAGTCTGGTCAGACTCTCCCCCCAGATATATCCAGAGGAGTTTTTCCAGGAGCTTAGGTGAGTCGTTGCTTTCACTCCGCCATCTTGGCTCCCCCCCCCCCTTGCTGTTTGTCTTAAATCTACACAGCAGACATTTTAAAAAAAAGTTTTAATCATAGCTTTTTCATCTCATTCATTTATGTAAATGTCATTCCTAAGTCTTTGATTTGAAAAACAAGATTTTTTAAAATCATCAAAGCCACCTGACACTTTCATGTGTATAAGAGTATATGAAACAGTCCACACTCATGGTGCCTGGTTCTTACTGCACAGGAGTCAGGTGTACTTTATTGTTCGTTTTTTTTGCATTACTGTATTCAATGTGCAGATCATTTCCTGATTCTCTTTATTAGGCTGAGCTTATATGTCTTCCCATCTTTCTCTCAATACCTTATATTCAATGAAGCTAGCGTAACAAGGAGCAGCTCTCAATTGGAAGAAAAATAAACCCTTGTATGAATTATTTCCGATAATAAAGAGCCTGGTTTCTAAAACATAGAGGCAATTAACACAAATATTTAAGACCATGAGCTATTTTCTAATGCACACAAAGTACGGGAATGAAGTTATCTATATATGATTTTGTATGTAATATATAAATGTGTGCCCTTCTATCCATAAACATATATTACTCAAAATAATTACAAATTATTAATAACCTGGTGAAAGGAGGTTCAAAATCAGCATAACACTAGAGGAAATTCAAGTCAAATCAATATGGTTTCACTTTCAGTCAGCAAATTAGCAAAGAGTAAAAGCATGGGAACAGTTGAAGAAGCTGCAGGAAGCCAGACACAACAACACTTTGTTAGTAGAACTGTGAATGTATACAGCTATTGTGAAAAAAAATCAGAATTATGAAAATATTACAAAAATGTTCACATATTTTGATCCAAATATAACACTACTTTCCACATACACTAAATAGGTTAAAGCAACAATGGTCCCATGCACACACACACAAAATCTACTATGACATTTTTAGTAGCAAAGTACTGAGAAGAGAGTAGTTGGTGCTAATCAATTAAAACAGGATAAATAATTAATGGTTTATTAATATATTGAAATATTATTAGGCTACAAAAGTATAAAACATACTATATTACTTGTAAGAGACAGCAATGAGTTAAGTTTCCGCAGAGTTGCTAGTTACTGAAGTCACTGAAAATAAGTGAGATAAGAAAGCTAGATGACTGAAGATGGCCTCTAAGAATCACAAGACAGTCAGTGGCCTTCAGAAAACATTGGGATAAGGGCTAATCCAGCCCAAAGCAGTTGGGATCAAAGACCTGGAGAAAGTTTTTCTTTGTACTTGCTTAACAGACTTCATGCATATTAACTTCTGTACCCAGGGGGGGAGAAATAGCACAAAATTAGGCACAATTTACATGTTAATGAAGGGGGGAGGGATATCAAGGGGATATGTAATGGGCATGCAAAGAAGATTATGACCCTAAGGAGAACAGACCAATCCATCTTCTGATGGGAGGATTTGTTCTGAACTAACAGTATAAAGCTAATCTCATTTCTGTAATCCACACTCTCTCCTCCTGAAGAGGGGTGGAGTCCACTTCTGGCCAGAAATGTTCAATTCCTCTGAACTCTGTTTTAATAAATTTTCCTTGACACTTTTTAGTGTCAAGTATGTTTCTAATACCATTTTTTATCCAGTTAGATTTTCTTGTGTGAATAGTTAAGACAAGCTTTGTTACATAATTACAAGTCTTTTTTTAATTCTTGTTAATGTCTTAGGACTCTATTCAGCCAGGATATTGCCATCTGCAAATAGGGGCATCTGACTTATCTTACCACCTGAAATGAATGTCTCTACAGTCTGAGCCTTCAGCTATATCTACTGTAGATATCTACTATGCCTACATGGTAGGAAAAAAATAAACTTAAAACCAAAACATGGCAGCTAGTAGAATATCAAGAGCTGAAAACTGGTAAAAATACCTTGTCATTCATTGAAACATTTTATGGGAACACTCTAATATACATTCATCCAGGGGCCATTGGGGGCTAATAGTAAAAAGGAAAAAACAAAACAAACATTCAAACAAAATGCTTTGTCTTGAGTCAGAAGACCTGTTTTTTGTCTGTTTCTTATGCTTGTTACCTTTTGGAACTTTGAGCAAGTCTTTTAAGCTCTTCACATTTCAATTTGTTCATTGGGATAATAAGGGGGGATGGATAAGAGGTCATCTGATGTTCCTTTATCTCAAATATATGACATATATTCACATCAGGAAAAGCCTACAACAAGGAGAAAAATGTGAAATGGATAAATTTTCAATGAACACATGATCAATCTCACACCCACGATTGAACCTTTAACTTCCTCCCTGCAACATTTCTTTTTAAAAAATGTTATGCTGAGGATGGTAATTGATGATGATGATGATGGTGATGATGATGATAGCTGGAATTTATATAATGTTTTAACATTTCAATATGCATTACAAATAATATTTAATCCTTACAACAACCTTAAGAGATAAGTACAGTTATTACCTGATTTTGTAGATATAGAAAATGATTCCCAGAAAGATTAAGGACTTGCCCAAATTCCCATTACCAAAATGTGTCTGAGCCTGTATTTGAAAGAAATTTTTCCTGATTCCATGTCCAATGATCTGTCTGCTGAGCCACATAGATGCCGAGGAGAATGTGGTAGGAGTTTCATCAATACTGGTGAAATTCAATTGAATTTTTCATATGTGAGCATGAGTAAATTACTCACTATCCCTTAGCTTGAAGTTTCTCATCTGTAAAACAGATTAGTCTCCTCGTACCTCCTTTCCAGGGTTTGTTTAGCGGAATCAAGTGAGATGTCATATGTTGAAAAGCATTGTAAACTTTCAAACATTGTTGAAATGTCAGTTGTGATAATTATTCACTCTAGGGAGTTGAAGTTTAGTTCTTTAAAAAGACAATACTGCAGATCAATGCTGTACTTTTTACATTTTGAACTATAAGCCTTGGGATTGCCAGTAGACTCAACTACTGATGAATGCTAGGATGGCAAGAGGCTGACGGTACATGGCATTTGTCAACAACTTCCCACATTATTCCTTTCTTAAACAACCCTTGGTTTCCATACTTTTCATTTTCTTTGGGGCAATGGTAATTTCTCACTTCTAGACCCAGGAAATGGAAACTCCCATTCAAGTTTGCAAAATGGCTAAACATAGAATAAAGACTCTTGCTAGGTGAACCTAATGGAGATACATGGTTGGCGGGCAATTGCATTTAGGGAGGATTTCTCTGCTCTAGATTAATGTGCATAAATCCTATCAACTTGAATGGGAAATACATACATGCATTGGAGGAAGAATATACCTATACATCAGATAAATTCTTTTTCCTTGATAAAAGAAAATGTAATTTTCTGTTGTGACACACATCACTATTACTGCTGTGATGTATATACAGCCATGACTGTATTTATACAGAACAATCATCTGGTTGGTGCAATGAATGGATCTCTGTGTGTTTGTAGGGGTGTGTGTTTGTGTATGCGCGGGTGCGTGCGTGAGAGGGAGAGAGAGAGAGAGAGAGAGAGAGAGAGAGAGAGAGATTTCAAAATGAGAGAGAGGACAAATGACAGAATTTTTTCATGGTGGCATGGTGGGGCCAATGAAAGCCTCTAGCATGTAGAGATATTATCAGTGCTTGGTTTCTACTAGGTAGAGAAAAACCTGGCTAGAGTTTGCTAGCGGAGAAAAACATTTAGTGAGAATGTTTGGACCTTTTCATTTGGGAGTGTTCAATTCTGGGTGACAGGACGCGGTTGGAGTAATTCAGTTGGTGGGTGCCACTTCCTGAATGTTTCTTCTGGATGAAGTCATGAGAGATAGAGCACAGTAAAGATTGTCACTTGGCTTCTGGTTAGCTGGGGTCGATTATGGTTTGAGAATCATTCATGAACAGTGAAAAGAGCCCTGCATTTGAAATCAGAAAAATTGGCCCTGCCTTCATATTTGAGTAATCTTGTGGAACAGAACTGGAAAGTATTCAGCAAGATCTTGACGTGCCCAAGAGCTATGCTACGTAATTATAACAGAAATAAATAAAAGTAAAAATATTCCTTGATGTCAAAGTGTTTGCATGAATAAGATGTCATTTAATGTACGAGGCTCAATTTTCTCGTCAATAAAATAAGTTATTTTAACTAGATGTTCACTAAGGTTCCTATCAGTTTTCAATACTATAAGGACTTGAACCTAATAATAAAAGTCTGCCTGTTTTACTCTTCTTGGTGATGTCATGATTGTCAATTAGCACCAAGTTACCATTTAAATGATTAGAATGGGTAGGGAGGAGAGCTGGAACATAATAGTCTTCACGTTCTCTACCTAGACATTTAAGTCAATAAAAAAAGTGTCCACCATTAGGCTAGCGATTGCAATGATGTGGAGGTTTTTAATTTTATTTTATTTTTAGAAAATTTGTCCTCTTAATATTCAGTTCAAGTGACAGTATGGTGTACATCCATAGCACTTTGCTTTATACATGACTAATTCAACATTCAAAAACTCGTTATATTGTCAACGAGAAAATTTTAACTTATTTTGTTTTTCCCTTGCTGAACATTTAATGGATCTTTTTCTTTCTTGCATTAAAGAGTAGCGAGAGAAGTCAGAGAATACTGGGGAAGGGGTCTGGCCAGAAGAACTTAGAGAATGCCAGCTGGGTGACACAGTAGGCAGCTAGGTAGCAGAGTGAATAGTGTGCTGAGCCCGGAGTCAAGTAGAGCTAACTTCAGTTTGGCCTCAGACACTTACTAGCTGTGTGATCCTGAGCAAGCAATTTAACTCTTTTTGCCACAGTTTCCTCATTTGTAAAATGAGCTGGAGAAGGAAATGGCAAACTGCTCCAGTATCTTTGTCAAGAAAACATTAAATATGGTCACGGAGAGTTGGGCAGAAATGAAATGACTGAACAACTTGTGGAACATTCCAATATCCAGGGATTGATAAAAGATCAGGCTAGGGCACCAGTATAGGAAAATAGGAAGCATCAGGGCATAGAGAATCCAGCGGTCAAGGTAGGAATCAATGGGGAAGAAATAAGACCCATGGAATAATACATCTACTTCTGGGTGTATTAACTGATGCTTTCAGGCACTTCTATTACATTCTACACAGATTGAGGTTTGAGATCTGGGAGAATTACAAACGGGGTCCTAGATGTTTATGAAGTAAGGAACAGGTTTGGGAAACAAATGGCAACTGTGTGGCTCTGATATCAGGAGCTGAGCAGTGACTCAGTTCTAGCCATTAGCTCAGCATGTAAGCTCCAAATCCTCTCAGCGGGTTAAGAGTGAATGAATCCAGCAGTAATATAATGAAACTCAAAACAATGAACATGCCAAGAGACACAAACCTGGGTCAGGAATGTACAGCTCAGACCAGGAGGGCAGTGAACAGACCTCACTCCAGATTACATCACTTTGGAGGCAATGAAAGTTTACAGGTCCCCTGCCTGAACTGTGAAAGTAGCAGAAGGACATAAGAGGACAGACGCTTAGACCAGACTTCCCTCTCCCCTGAAAAGTGGAAAGCCCAGCACTGACGTAGAGACAATGTCAAGGTTTAGAATACAAAAATGAACACATGTAAAAGAATCCGACCATAAAGAACCATTATGGTGATAGAAAAATTTAAGAAAAAAAAATGAGGGCAGCTTTAAGCAAAATTCATCTTCTCCTCTCCCTAGTAGATGTTGTTTTATTTTCTTTTTGAAATAGTAGTTTATACTCCCAAATTATGTATTTAAAATTTTTTAAAACATTTTCCTAAGCAGAATTTTGAAGAGAAATGCAACTTGGATAAACTCCAACAAGAATTCCTAGAGGAGCTAATTCTGCTGTTTGTTTGGTCATTACTCAGGTCTGGCTCTTTGTGACTTCATGGGCCAACTATCCTTGGCATTTTCTTGACAAAGATATTGGAATGGTTGGTCATTTTATTTTTCCAGAATTTTGCTATTGCCGTTGCTTTGCTTCGTTTGTTTTTGAGAAAGGTTAGTTAAGTGGCTTGACTGGGGTCAAGAAGCTAGTAAATGTCTGAGGTCAAACTTGAACTTTGGTCTTTCTGCCTCCAGGCCCAGCACTGTATCCATTGCACAACTTATCTGCCCTGGAAGAGTTAAAGAAAGGGTTTGCTTCTTTGTTTGTTTTTAAGGAGCTAAAATGATATTTTTAAACTAAAAGAGCAATAAAGGGAAAATATTAAAATGAAGCAAGAGTTTGGAATGAAAGATGTGGAAAGAGAATTGAGAATATAGACAAAGAGGCACAAAATGTAACTGAACAAGGTAATTATTTGAAAATTACAATTGGCTAAATGGAACTTAATATCTCCATGAGACATCAAGAAATAATAAACCAAAGTCATAAAAGAGAAAAATGGAGGAAGATATGAAATATCTCAGAGGAAAAATGATTGACCTTGAAAGCAGTTCAAGGACAGATAACTTAAGAATCTTCAGACAACTTAAAAGATAAAAACAACCACCAAAAAGAAAAGCCTTGGCATCATATTTCAAGAAATCTCAAAGGAAACTGCCTAGATATCATGGAACTAGATGGTAAAGTAGAAATGAAAGTAATCTGCCAGTTACATTCAGAAAGTAACACCAGATAATATGTTGTTTATAATATTATAGCCAAAATTCAGAGCTCATAAGTCAAGAAAAAAATATTGCAAGGAGCCAGAAAGAAAGCATTTAAGTGCCATTAAACCATAGTCTGGATCACAGAATAATTAGCAACTACACCTATAAAGGAGCCAAAGGAAATGAATATGATATCCTGGAAAGCAAAACATTTAGGTTTGCCACTAATAATAATCAATCTAAAAAAATAATATAATCTTATTTTAAAAAAATCTTTTACTAAGTAGAGGACTTCTTACCATTCAAGAAAGGTTGTATAAAAATAGGCTACAGTATATATATATATTCATACATATATATGTATGCAAATGAATATAACACATACATTTGTATATACATGCCTATGTGTTAGTCTTTTACAAATATCAGTATAACCCTATAAAACTGATTTTCAGTCAAATAGAGAATTTTCCAATATTCCCAATAAAATGATCAAAGCTGAGAAACTTTGAAATAAAATGTAAGAGTCAAGAGAAGCATAAAGCAATAGTTGGTTGTTGTCCTTCATTCTCAGAGAAAACAACGATGATATCACTACGTGAGAGTCAAGTTACAGTGTGTCTTACTGTGTCTGGTCAGAAAAATATGAGCTCAGAATGCACTACCACAGGTACAATAATTCCATGTGAACAATTAGGGGGGATTCTCCAAATTTGCACATCTTGCATTTCTTTTGAGCTACTTGAATTCTTACTTTCTGATAGAGCACAGCACCTTCTCTGGTGAGTGCATGCTATGCTGAGTGGTCCTGTGCCAGTGTCTCCCATGTCACACAATCAATTCCAAAGTTCTTAAGAGAGATCTTGAGAGCCTCCTTGTATCACTTTTTCTCACTATCACATGAGTGCTTGCCCTGTGTGAGTTCTTCATAAAATAATCTTTTTTGGCAAGGATATGTTTGAAATCCAAACAACGTGGCCAGTCCATTGGAATTGCACTCTCTGAAGCAGAGTTTGGATGCTTGGCAGAACAGTTTGAAAAGGATCTCAATGTCTGTATCATATCCTGCAAGGTGATCTTCGAAATCTTCCTAAGAGAATTCAAATGGAAGTGATTCAGTTTTCTGGCGTGGTGCTGGTAGACTGTCCAGGTTTCACAGGCATACAACAATGAGGTCAGCACAACAGAATTATAGAACCTCAGTTTCGTAGTCAGACTGATACCTCTTCTCTCCCACACTTTCCTTCAGAGACACTCAAAGACTGAACTAGCTCTGGCAATATACGTGGCAACCACATTATCAATGTGTACATCCCTAGAAAGTATGCTTCCAAGACAAGTAAACTTATCCACAGAATTAAAAGTTTCTCCATTTGCTGTAACTAATGGATCCATGTATGTTTGGTGTGGTGCTGTATGATCAAACACCTGTGTTTTCTTGTTGTTAATTGTTAGACCAAAATTAGCACACTCAGCAATGAATTGATCTCTGTCTTATTGCATCACAGTTTGAGAGGCAGCATGAAGTACACAGCCATCTGTAAGCAGAAAATCATGCACCAACACTCCCTCCACTTTGGTCTTGACTTGTAACCTTTACAAGTTGAAGAATTTACAATCAGTGTGGGAAATGATCTTGATGCTGTGTTTGTTATCACTGAAGGTGTTTTACAACATGTCTGAAAACATCATGTTAAAATGCATGGGAGGAAGCACAGTCTTTTTTCACTGCACTGGTAAATGGGAAAGTACGAGAACACTGTTCATTATCTAGAACCCAAGAAAACATCATGAAATTGACACATAATGTTGATGAGCTTCTCTGGGCAACCAATTTTTGACATAATTTTACATAAGCCCTTGCAACTGTCATATGAAAGGCCTTGGGGAGAGCTAGGTGGTGGAGTAGATAGAGCACCAGTGCAGGAGTCAGGAGGACCTGAGTTCAAATCTCAGACACTTGACATTCACTAGCCGTGTGACCTTGGGCAAGTCACCTAGTCCCAACTGCCTCATCCTGGATCATCTCCAGTCATCCTGATGAATATCTGGTCACTGGATTCAGATGCCTCTGGAGGACAAGTGAGGCTGGTGACCTGCACAGCCCTCCCTCACTCAAAGCAAAGTCAAGTGCAAATCATGTCATCATTTCTCTGATGGCATGGTCTTCAGCAACGAAGGAAGAACACACATCAAAGGCCTTAGTCAGATCCACAAACGTGTGTCCAGACCTTGATTCTGCTCCTGGCATTTCTCCTGGGGTGGTCAGGCAGTGGACACCATATCAACTGATAATCAGCCCTTTCTAAAGGCACACGGGCTATGTTAGATGAGCATATTCCAGATGAAGGGTCAGTCTATTAAAAAAGAACTCTAGCAAAAATATTGCCAGAAATGCCTAAGAGATACTCCACCCCTACACATCATGATTGTGACAGGGCAATTTATTTCCTTTGCCTTTATAGAATTAGTTTGTTTTTTCCATAGTTTGCTCATTTTCATAGCCTATTACTGAACTTATAAATCTTTTTTTTTTAAAGTAAGGCTCTGCTGTCAGGGTGAACAAAACACTGTTCCAAGCTTCAGGGTTTTTGTGGAGCTGTTTTCAAAGGTACTTCTAGGGACCAATACATCTTCAGTTATTTTAAGAACTTGTGTTTACTTCTCTCATGATCTGTGCTCTGGTCAGTGAGCAATCACAAGCACTCTTTTCTGACCTGGAATTGTGAGGATGGTCCCCCTGCCTACTACTGTGACTGAAAGCTCTGCTATATAAGTGCCCTTACTTGCCCAGGATCTGCCATCCATGACTGCCACCTGCATCTGAGTATGGGCAAAGCAACCAAGTCTTGCCTCAGTGGTAGCAAAAAAGACCTCTGTAATCTTCTGACCAGGTGTTCAACTCCATTAACATCTGTGGACTGAGATATCTGGAAGCAGTTGCTGCTGGTGTTGACTCAGTCACTCCCAAGATCTGCTCCTGGTTTGCTGTGGCTCAGTCTGTGTTGGCATAGTCTGTACTGAATTCCATTACTCTCTCACCATAATGCAACAGATTTTTCCTGCCAATCTTCCAAGTTGTCTGGGACTAGAAATTTGTTTCACTCCGTCTTTTTGTGGGTTCTACTGCTCTGAAATTTCTCTAGAGTCATATTTAAAAGGTATTTGGGGAAGAGCTCAGGCAAGTCTCTGCCTTTACTCTGCCATCTTGGTTCCCTTCTCTGTTACCTTTATGGAGAAAGACAATGGAAGGATCCTTGAATTCCTGGGGGAAAACTTGCCATATAACCCAGAAAATTTCAATCATCCTTGGCATGAGTAATGGACACCCCCACATACACACACATCTCGGAAATTTTAGCTGGGGTAAAATCAGAACACCAGGTGCTTTGACACACAAAAGGAACCCAATGACCCTCAAAACCATATAAGTAGTTGGAACTTCAGCTAGAAAAGGATTACCTTCAACATGAGGCAAATGATCAAGGGATTTAACATTGATTGATGACAGTCTTTGGAGAACAGTATGCAAATGTTCAGCCCATCATACCAGAGGTACTAGTCTTCCCTGAACACACCCTACACTCAGTAAATATACTTTGTACTTTAGTGGGAGATGATCAAATAAGAATGTCTTCAGAATTCTAATGTCATTAAGAAATAATAGATGAGATAAAATACAGTAGAATACCATGGAGAGGGTCTAGAAAAAATATAAAGAGAGAAGCCACAACAACAACAATAATATGGCAGAGGGCAAACAAATATGTAAACAAAAGATTGGTGTAGAATTAAATACAACATAAAAGAGAAACAAGAAGGAAAAGGGAGAAAGGCAGAGGATATAGAGGATAGATACAGGGAAGGATTAATGATGAGCAAAATAGGCTCTAAGTTTGGAGTGAGAATCATGAAGCTAGGTCAAAAGGAAAGAAATAATTGGTTAAAAAATATGATAATGAAGGGACAGTGAGCAAATGGAAGATAAAGAATGAAATGAAAACATATATGGAAATAAACATTTAGCACTTTAACTGTAAGTATGAATTGGATTAACTCACTTATAAATTAGAAGAGAACAGCAGAATGGATTGGAGAGAAGAAAAAGATACAATTCTATTTAAGAGAAACATACTTGAAATTTAAAGACACATATAGACTTAAACTAAAGGGTTGGAGTATAATACATTATGTCTCAGATTAAAAGGAGGGCTACAAATCATAATTTCAGTCAAAAAAACAGGTATTTATTGCTTAAAATCAATAAATAGGGAAATTGAATTTTGCTAAAATCTATTGTAACTAATGCATTATTTTCAATATTCAATGCAGCAGGAGGCAGAGCCAAGATGGCAGAGTGAGAGCAACGACTCACATAAGCTTTTGGACAAACTCCTTCAGATACATATGAAAGGAGAATCTGACCAAATTTTAGAAGTGCGGAATCCAATGGGAGACAGACTGTGGTGGATTCGGATCCCAGGACACACTGGAAGGTCCACGGGAAAGATCTGTTCCTCAGGGGTGAGCCCACAGCCCACAGGGCAACATGGCCAGTGCAGCAGAGCAGAAGGGCCCCAGGAAACCAGAGAGCAGCAGGGAGAATCAACGGGAGCAACAAGGTTGGGAGACCAGCAGAGCCGAGCCAGTGAGAGCCGCTGAGCACCAGTTATCAGCGCAGCAGCTCCTGAGACTTTCAGCCTGCAGATTAAAGATGGGTAAGTCA
The DNA here is from genome assembly GCF_028372415.1 of Notamacropus eugenii. NCBI lineage: Eukaryota > Metazoa > Chordata > Mammalia > Diprotodontia > Macropodidae > Notamacropus > Notamacropus eugenii. The sequence continues at coordinate 533,665,490 of NC_092873.1, forward strand.
CCTACTTGAACTTCCAGGAGCCAGGATGGTAGAGTAATCAGTAAATGCTCTCTCCTTCCCCCTTGAAGACCATGAAAGAACCATAAAATATTTTCCCAGAAAAATTCTGGATCAGCGGGAACAGCAGAGGGAGCAAATAGTCTCATAACACCTGAAGCCAGGAAAATAGCTAAGGGGGATCCCTCCTATTATGGCAGAGGCAAACCAGAAGGTCACACGACCCAAGGAAGAGAAAACTTGCACTAGGACCCAGGTGAGCGTCAGAGCCAGGAGAGGAGCCCCAAGAGGGGTGGGAACAGGCACTAGCATCTAGGTGTGCCTCAGCACTTCAGGAGAAGAACTCCTATTGGAAGACAATAGGGCAGTTGGGATCACCATCCCCTGAACTTGCCTTTGCCTCAGTGCAGCTGAGGAGCTCTTCCATAACCAGACTACCCCTCCCCCACACTTAACAAGCTAACCCCAGGGCTGATCTGGGAAACACACAAAAAAAAAAAAAACGTGCTCTTAGCTTTGTCACACATCAGCTCAACACCAAGTTCTGTACTTCTAAGTGAAAGAACTAGAAGACACAACACAAAAACAAAATCATAAACAAGAAAAAGCAAAAGAGGGGGGCAAAAACCATAGAATTTTTCTATGGGGATAAGGACCAAAACACAAACACCAAAGAGATCAGTACCGAGACTGTACTTCCATCTGAAACCTCAGAAGGGACTATGAACTGCTCGCATGCACAAACAACTCTCCTGAAACAGCTGAAGAAGGAAATAGAAGAAAAACTGGCCAATGATTTTAAAATTATATTTAAAAAAAGAATTCACTAATGAGAACATCTCTTTAAAAAGGAAAATTGAACAAATGGAAAAGGAAGTACAAAAAACAACTGGAGAAAATAACTCCCTAAAAGGAACAGTTGGTCAAATGGAAAAGGAAGCACAAAAATTAATGGGAGAAAATAACTTCTTAAAAGGAAAAGTTGGACAGATGAAAAAGGAGATGCAAATGTTAACTGAAGAAAACAATTTGATAAACATTAGAATTGGGCAAGTAGAAACTAATGACTCAATGAGAGAGCAAGATTCGCTCAAACAAAATCTAAAGAATGAAAAGATAGAAGAAAATGTCAAATATCTAATTGAAAAAACAAATGACCTGGAAAATAGATCCAGGAGAGACAATTTAAGAATTATTGGCCTGCCAGAAAGCCATGATAAAAGAAAGAGTCTGGACAATATCTTCCAGGAAATCATCAAGGAAAGCTGCCCAGAAGTGCTAGATCCAGAGGGCAAAATAGTCATCGAAAGAATCCACCATTTACCTCCCTAAAGGGATCCCAAACTCAGAATCCCAATAAATATCACTGCCAAATTCCAGAACTATCAAGTTAAGGAGAAAATACTACAGGCAGCCAGAAAGAAACAATTCAAATATCAAGCAGTTACAGACAGGATCACACAGGACCTTGCAGCTTCTATATTAAAAGATCAAAGAATTGGAATCCAATATTCCATACGGCAAAGGAGCTGGGAATACAACCAAGGATCAACTACCCAGCAAAGTTCAACATAACATTTCAGGCAAGAAGATGGTCATTCAGCAAAGTAAAGGATTTCCAGACCTTCCTGACAAAACCACCAGAACTTAATAGACAATTCTTCTTCAAATGCATGTCTCAAGAGAAGGTAATAAAAGGTAAATGGGGGGAAAAACTTGTTACTCAATTTGGGTAAACTGTTTACCACCCTATAAGGGAAGATGATACCTGTTAATCTTGAGAATTGTGCAGCTATTATGATAAAAGGGATATACATAGAGGGAACGGGTATAAAGTAAATGATGTCATGTCAAAAATATGATTTAAGTATGAGAAGGGAATGTAATAGGAGGTGTGGAAAGGGGGAAGCAGAAAATGGCAAATTATATCACAGGAAGAAGTACGAAACTATAGTAGAGGGAAGGAGGGGAGGGAGATGAGCATTGTTTGAGAGGTACTCTCATCTGATTTGTTTCAAGGGGGGAACAATAAACTTAAGTAGATAATCCTTAACTAGTTCTATAGGCAGTAGGAGGGGAACGGGGAAGAAAGGCGATGGAAGCTAAAAGGGAGGGAAGAAACAGTAAGAGCAAAGGGGAATAAAAGGGAAGGGGGCCAAAAGAAGGAAGGGAAGGCTGGAGGAGAAGGGGGTGAAAAGTGAAAACTACTGAAGAGGGGAAGGGAGACTGGAATGCTAAAAGCACAAACGGTGGGAAAAAGGATGGAGGGAAATATACGGATTGTAATCATAACTGTGAATGTGAATGGAATAAACTCTCCGATAAAATGGAGACTTAGAGCAGAATGGGTTAAAAACCATAATCGAACAATTTGTCGTTTACAAGAAACACATTTGAAACGGGGGGTACACACAGGATAAAGGTCAAAGGTTGGAGCAGAATATATTGAGCTTCAGCTGATGTAAGAAAAGCAGGAGTAGCAATCCTAATCTCAGACAAAGCAAAAGCAGAAATAGTTCTAATCAAAAGAGATAAGAATGGAAACTATGTCCTGCTAAAAGCCACCATAGACAATGAAGCAATATCATTACTGAACATGTATGCTCCAAGTGGTATAGCATCCAAATTCTTAGAGGAGAGGCTGGGGGAGTTGAAGGAAGAAATTGACAGCAAAACTATACTAGTGGGGGACCTCAACCTCCTCTTCTCTGAGCTTGATAAATCTAACCTCAAAATAAATAAGAAAGAGGTTAAGGAGGTAAATAAAACCCTGGATAGGGTAGATATCATAGATCTCTGGAGAAAACTGAATTGGAATAGAATGGAAAACACCTTTTTCTCAGCAGTACATGGCACATTTGTAAAAATTAACCATGTACTAGGACATAAAAACCTCACAATCCAGTGCAGAAAGGCAGAGATAATGAATGCATCCTTCTCAGATCATAATGCAACAAAAATTATATGTAATAAAAGGCCATGGAAAGGTAAACCAAAAATCAATTGGAAACTAAATAATCTAATCCTAAAGACAGAGTGGGTTAAAGAAGGAATCATAGAAACGATCAGCAACTTCATTCAAGAGAATGACAATAATGAGATAACCTACCAAATCTTATGAGATACTGCAAAAGCAGTTCTTAGCGGAAGTTTTATATCTTTGAATGCCTACATAAATAAAACAGAGAAAAAGGAGATCAATGACTTGGGCATGCAGCTGAAAAAGCTAGAAAAAGAACAAATTAAAAATCCCTAAGTAAATACCATATTAGAAATACTGAAAAGCAAAAGAGAGATTAATAAAATTGAAATTAAGAAAACTATTGAATTAATGAATAAAACCAATAATTGGTTTTATGAAAAAACTAATAAAATTGATAAACCTTTGGTCAATTTGATTAAAAAAAGAAAGAAGAAAATCAAATTATTAATATTAAAAATGAAAGAGGTGAACTCACCTCCAAAGAGGAGGAAATGAAAACAATAATCAGAAATTACTTTGCCCAATGTCCACAAATTCGATAATCTCAATGAGATGGATGAGTTTTCTAAAATATACAAATTTCCCAGATTAACAGAAGAGGAAGTTGAAGGCTTAAACAACCCCATCTCAGAAAAAGAAATTGAACAAGCCCTCTATGAACTCCCTAGGAAAAAATCTCCAGGCCCGATGGATTTACAAGTCAATTCTATCAAACATTTAAAGAACAGTTAATTCCAATACTACATACACTATTTTTGAAAATTGGGGAAGAAGGAGTCCTCCCAAATTCTTTCTATGATACAAATATGGTTTTGATACCCAAACCAGGAAGAGACAAAACAGAGAATGAAAATTATAGACCAATTTCTCTAATGAATGTAGATGCAGAAATTTTAAATAAGACTTTAGCAAAAAGAATACAGCATCTTATCAGGAGAATAATACATGATGATCAGGTAGGATTCATACCAGGAAGGCAGGGCTGGCTCAATACTAAGAAAACCATTATCATTAACTATCATATCAACAACAAAACCAACAAAAAACACATGATTATCTCAATAGATGCAGAAAAAGCTTTCAACAAAATGCAACACCCATTCCTATTAAAAACACTGGAGAACATCAGAATAAAGGGAACTTTCCATAAAATAATAAGGAATATCTTCCTAAAACCTTCAGCAAGCATTATATGCAATGGAGATAAGCTAGATGCATTTCCAATAAGATCAGGTGTGAAACAAGGATGTTCACTTTCACCCCTGTTATTCAATATGGTACTAGAAATGTAAACTGTAGCAATTAGACAAGAAAAAGAAATTGAAGGAATAAGCATAGGCAAAGAAGAAACAAAGTTATCGCTCTTTGCAGATGATGTGATGATATACTGAGAGAATCCCAGAGATTCAAGTAAAAAACTGCTTGAAATAATAAACAACTTTGGCAAGTTTGGGGCCGACATGTACAAAAATTTTTATAGCAGCACTCTTTGTAGTTGCCAAAAACTAGAAATCAAGGGGATACCAATCAACTGGGAAATGACTGAATAAGTTGTGGTATATGAATATAATGGAGTACTATTGTGCCATAAGAAATGATGAACAAAAAGACTTCAAAGAGGCCTGGAAGGACTTATATGATCTGATACTAAGCGAAAAGAGCAGAACCAGGAGAACTTTGCACACAGCAGCAACCACAGTGTGCGAGAGTTTTTTTGTGGTAGACTTGGAACTTCATAATAACGCAAGAACTTTAAAAAAATAATAATAATTCCCAATGGTTTTCTAAGATAAAATTCCTCCCACACTCAGAGAAAGGCCTATGGAATTCATCTGCAGAATATAGCAGATTACGTTTGTATGCATGTGTGTGTGTGTGTGTGTGTGTATTATGTTTTGATTTGTCTTATGAGTTCTTCCATTTAATTTAGTTCATCTACACGATATGACTATAGTGAAAACGTATTAAATAAGAAAGTATATGTAGATCCATAGAATTGTATGGCATCTAGGGGAGGGACGGGAGTGGTGGGGAGTAGGTGGAGGGGGAAAATCTAAGTTTTTTGGCAGTGATTGTAGAACATTAAAAAATTAATAATAATTAAAAATGCTTAATGCAGCAAATCACAAATTGGTAGAAGAAATATACTACCAATTTTCACTACGTAAGCTTAGGTAGTTCATTCAACTTATTTTGAAAAGGTATTGATACAGTACAGATGTGTTTTGGGGGACAATGGGATCAGAGTATTGTGAACTTTTATGATTTGAATAAATACAAAGTATTCTCAGTATCTATACATGTTGAAGATCCTTTTATTCTTCCCAGGTAAATCTCCATTTGTTGACTTTTGGATTTCCTCTAAGTATCTTGTTTTCTTCGAATAGCATATCTAAACTACATGCATACAAGGGCATTTCAAAGATACTGAAGAACAGTTGAGAAATTTGAGACATGGTGTTTGGAATCCAAAGAATAGAATCTGACTTTATCTATTAGGCTACCAGGACCAATGAAGGCCATCTGAGAACCACTCCATAACCAGAGCTCTAAAACAGGTAAGGGAAAGTTACTGTTCTCTCATTTCTGATGCTTTAAGTGGAATTAATTCAATGGCATACTGCCCAACTGCAAGGACACTAGACTTGCATAAAAAATTCCTGTCTCACACAGAGCTCCTAGGGATTGAAATAGGTACACACATTAATGATTTTACTGTTTAATATTTTCCTTAAAAATACTTCACTAGAAATCTCAGAATTACTGTATTTGTCATCCTAACTAACCTCAGCAGTGAAATTGTGCACTGCTGCATGTAATGAACTCACACATCAAATCAGGGGGTGAGGACATCTTTTAAAAGTTTTGGTTTTGGGGGGGAATTTAAAAAATCGTTTGGAAAAAAATTTCTCCAAGGCCTTTAAGTCACTCTACAACATCGCAGTTCAAACTCAGCTCCTTGTGTTTTCATGGACTTCTTAGAGGCTAGTGTGAGCCATTCAATAATTTGTCTTTGTGATTTAGAAAATAAGTCAATCAATGAAAAATGCTTTTGAATGTGACAATTGGTGAAATAAATGTCTCTTTTGCACAATCAGCAAAATCCATCAATAATCATTTTCTTTTCTAGTCCTGCCTTCTTTCATGCAGCTACTTAAATGTTTTCCCTACATGCTAAAGAGAATAAGCAATTAAAAAAGAAAACTAAAAGTGATGGTATAAAACATTTAACTTGACAGCATCAAGCAGTGGGTTTCCTGGGCAAGCATGTATATAATATGACTCAGAGTTCTCTCTTGACTGGTACACCTTGAACTCTATGCCTTTGGTAAACGAAATGCTTAATCTTATGACTGACATATGTTTGAATGACCCCTAAGGGAATTCTTGGGGGACACACTTTTCTACATCATTTTGAAAGGTGGAATTCTTGAATAAAAGACTCCTTGTGGCCCAGTAGTTCTGCCATGGAGCCATTAAATCCAATGCAATGAAAATATTGAAAGAGCCAGATACTGCACTGAGCAAAAGTAAATAAAGATAAAGATAAAATTGTCTCCGTTTTGAAGGAATTTGTATTAATAAGCATTTGGAGGGAGGGTATAACATACCCATAGAAGTAAATCAATAATATATTAATCATACATAAAGATTTGGGATGGGAAAGTGCACTAATACCCCACACAAGATCAGGAAGTCTCCTTCCTGGAGCTGCCACTTGGACTGAGCCTTGAATGGAGATAGGGATTCCAAGAGGTGAAAGAGAGGCAGAAGACATCAGAGGCATAGAGGCCTTACTGAGTTACTTGCCCATGTTAGAAAAAAAAAAAAAACAAGATACTTAGTCATCTGTAAATTACTGTATTTAGACAGTTGGTAGCCGATTATCTAAATCCCTACATCAGCCTTTAGAGACGACAAATTTCTTGCATTTTTAACCCAATTTTTCCAAACCTGGGAATCAGGAACTGGAAGAGAGTGAAACTAGAAGGGGCTGCGGGGACTTGTGTATCTTGGCTTCGGGCCAGTTGTGTAATTACCTTCTGCCTACATAAAATTTTCCCTGCTGTTTTTCACTCAAGAAGTTATTTCCACTTCTCCCTTTAAATGCTGTTCTATTATTCCAAGTTGCCAAGAGGCTGCCATATTCTACTCCACAGGTGCTGTGGTTCAACAGTGGGGGAGTGATCTCTATAGACACAGTTCCTAAGGTGTTTAGAGATCCTTAGATGAAAAAAGGTGAGATATCAACATAAAGCATTATGCCTCCCAAGTAGGGGCTGAGTTAACATGACATGCTCAGCACTTACTGCTAACAAGGCTTGGTAAAGTCATTTTGTTGTCACGACTAGGTTTAGTCTGAAAGAATGTCTCTAAGTGCACAAATTGAGTCTAATGTCAATTCTGAAAACCACAATTTTGATTTCTACTGAATAATATCAAGATACAAAAAAGATATGGATCGCTCTATGGTAATTTTAACTGGTGGAAGAAAACTGAAGTGGTGTAAGGAAGGCACTATCAGTGGCTGATACTGATTAAATTAAAAACATTTTTTTCTTCAGGGTAGGGATCCTTTATAGCAAAAAAATAAAAATAAAAATAATTATTTCTTTCTTTTCCCCAGTGGGGCAAAAACAAGAACAGTTACAAATATTCTGTGCTTTGTCCATAGATAATATAATGTGATGAAGAGAGCTTAGAATCAGGATATCCTGGGTACAAATCCCAACTTTGTGACTAATTAACTGCATAATTATACTGTACCTAAGTGCAATTTTCTGTAAAATGTGATATGTTACGAAGAAAGTGCTTTTCAAACTTTAAAGCAGGGTTGGGAAACCAGCAGCCTTGAAGCCACATGTGGCCCTCTAGGACCTGAATGTATTAAATTCTCTTAATAAAATTATTTGTTCTGTAAAAATCTAAAAGTTTAGATATTAATAAAAATTCATAGCTATAATTAGAAAGTTCTATTCTAAAATAACCCTGGAATTAAGTTATACCATCCATAATATTTTGCTACTTTGCCAGTTGGTCAAGAAGGTTAATAATTTTTTTCTAATATGTGAATATTTATATTCATGATATTTTTAGTGATTTCTTCATGATATAAATAATAAGGTAGATTTTTGAAGGAGAATATTTTTTTCTTTTCTTAGTACAGAATCACCACTCAGGAAACTTGGGCCATGAATTTATCATTTCCAATCAGAGACTGAATTATACTTGCAATCACTGCTCACTGTGCTACAAAACAACATTTATTAAAAGGAGTAAAACAAATAAAAAGACATTAGTTCCCCCAAAATGTTGAATTTCCCAAATTTTGTGTCTAGAATTTGAGGGATATTTTTAATGAAATTATTTTTTTCTCAAACACCTTTCATGCACACTTTATTCCTTATTACTTGATGGTTGTTGCCTGATAGATTAAGTAACTTGGGATTTTTTTCACTTTTCCTATCCTCTCTCTTTTCTCTAAATCTTTCTCTGCTTCTGTTTTTCTGTGCCTCTCTATGCATTCCTCTGTATTGGGATAAACATTGTATTTTCCACCTTTTCTAAAAGAGCAAAGAAATGGGAAAAGAGGCAACATTCTTCCACTTGCTTCATTTAGCCTTTAACAATACTGATTCCCTCAGTGCAGTGGAAGCAGTCAGATACAAAGGGATTGTATGGCATAATGGATGGAATATTTGTTGTGGAGTCAGAAGTATGGAGTTCAAATCCACCCTTGAAGGCTTATGAACTGGATGAATCATCCCAACTCTATGGTCCTCAGATTCTCATCCGAATAATGAGGCTACTGGATTAGATGACTTTACCTCCTCATAATGCTTATAATAGTATTTGGACAAGATGGAAAATCAAATCTCTTCCACAAGTAAATCTGTGATCCTATAAACTACAAATTAGCTGAAGCTCTTATAGCTTTCCTTTCTTCCTTTTTTTCTTACTGAGTGCAAGGTAATCCCTTCTGAAGAACCCTGAGAATTATTGACTGAAATAATTTTAATTTATGGAAAATTTAAGGCTTGACAGAAGAAATCTCAAAGGCAGAAGTATCCAAAACCTAAAAGAAAAAATAAATATCTAAAGTAAGAAGACAGTGTATTTACTAAAACAAATCTTGATGAATGGAAAAGAAAGAAAATATAAAGAGTAACAGTAACTTTGATAAATAATTAAATGAATTCAGAGGATTCCTAGTCAGGGCACTTGCTAAATGCTATTGTCTAGTCTTGGTGCAAGGCATTGGGGATATAAATACAAGGAAATAAGGTAGCTCTACTCTAAAGGAATTTACATTATAAAGGTAGTGTAGTGCATATCGAGAGGATGTAGAAATGAGGTAATATAAGATAGTCAGTATGGGATGGTGAAGAGTTGGGAGGGAAGTGCTTCGGAGGATTAGTTCTGGGCAATTTAAGGTGAAAACTCACCTATTAGAGACAAAGCCCAGAGGGTAGAGTTCAAAATTCCACATACATGTAACAAATGGCAGCGTGGTGAGCTGTGAAGTAGACTTTTTCTATAAAGAAAAGCTCTTTAATCATTCATCATTAGCTGTGACTCAACGAGTCTGACTTCAAGATTTCGTTATTCTCAGATTTTAGCCAATAAAATATTTCCTTCATTCAATTCCATGAAAGTTATTTTTGTTTACGTTGATCTCTTGGCCATCTTAAAGAATTCGTCTCTTGAATCCAGGGCAGACACAGTTTTCTTTTTCACTTTATTGATGTGACAGGGAAACACTTTAGCCACCTTTGAGTATGCAAATAGCTAATTCCTGACTATATTTGTAATCTATGCTTACATGTTATGGTAAATTTTACGGTATTACTGAGGCCTGGCTCTGGGCACAAATAATTAGGTTCACTTTTATTCAGTTCATTTTATTTTTTGAAGTTATTTTCTTGCTTTTATTCATTTGTGGAACAATTATATTGCTATGTTTTCCAAATATTTTATTGGTTAATATTCCACAAAGAACAGTTAGACACTGTAAAAGAACCATGTTTGAAAAGTTCAGCAGGTTCTTTCAGAGTTACTATGATTCTAGAACTTTGTTTCCACAAATTTGAGGGTTGAAAGTTGGATAATCAAAGGCTTTGTCTTGGCTGCCTTTTCCAGAGCATTGTGTATAAACACAGCATGGGAATTTCACCACGCAAAATCAGTGGATAGTGAATTATAAAGTGTAAGTTTGTGTGTATACACATACACATATATACATGCACACATATGTGCATATTGTGTGTAAGTAGATACACATATGTATATATGTATGTGTATATGCATATATGTATGTATGCATGTGTGTATATATGTATATGTGTGTGCATGCATATACACACATACATACATATGTTTATTATCTAGAAACAGCTCCGCTGTACATGGAATAAACAAGTGGTTGGGAGCAGCTGAACAGAACACAAGCTTCATGAATTTTGCATGTTTTCCAGGAAAACAAATACTAGATGAGCATGTGATTTTTTCAGTTCATATATAACCTTTGTTTGCAATTTATTATTTAGCTTGTTTTTCAAATTACAAGTATTTTTTCTCTCTCCCTTCCAACCACTTACTTCTCCCCATACCTCATCAACAAATGTAGTATAATGAATATTCACTATTAAATATGGTAAAACAAATTAACCCTTTGACTACATCCACAAATATATACCTTGTTCTGCACGTTTGTATTGTCACTACCAGAAGATCTGTAGTATTCTCGTTGTTAGACACCTTGACTATTGGTTGATTTCTGTGCTGATCAAATTCTTAAGTATTTCAATGTTCCCCTAATAATCACATGCCAGTGATTTTTCTAGGTGCAGAGGATAGAAAGACAGAAATAAAACTATCTTTGCACTTAAAGAGTTTTCACTCTATTGATGTGACATGATAGGTAAACATGAATACAGATCAATAAAAATGAAGTACATGTAGTTAGAAAAATTACTGAGTACCAGAGACTATCCGTAAAGTTTTCAGACCTGAGCTAAGGTAAGGCTTATGAGAAGCAGAGGTAAGGAAAAGAAAAGAATTCTAGGTATGAGTTATTCACTTTATGATAGCAATAAAATAGATTACATTCCCCAGAGCATAAGGCACATCTTCAACCCAGCCTTCTTACCTATCATCTGAGACAACTATTGTGGGCAGGGAGTTGGACAGCCATACCAAGTGCTAAGGTACTGATACTCACGTGGCAGGCAGGCTCGCCCAACTGAAACATCAAAGAACTCCCAGGTTACAGACAGCAGGCAGCACATGTGAGTTCAAACACCACCATCACCATGACAACCATCTTTCCTCAGACGCATGGAATAAGCCCAGAATGTGAAACTCAAGAGTCCAGTGCCCAGAATCATCATTGAGGGAAGCAACCCCTGTGTAAGCACAGCCTAACAAGTGCTCCTTCAGGTGTGATACATACAACTACTGAACACATAGAAAAGAACTTTCTCAATGTCAAAGACCTTGGTACCATCAAATAGCTTAACATCATAAATTGCTATAATTCTGACAGTGGAAATGTCATTAAAGGAAATGTTGTACCATGTGCTTTGCTACTGCATCCTAGGCACCACAGGCCTATGACTTCCATTTTATTTTATTTCCCTAAATATTTCATAATTATATATAGAAACTTTGTCACTTTTTTGAATTTAGAATTTGAAATTATGTCTCTCCTTACCACTCTAGCCTCCTCCTTGAGAAGGCAAAAAATTTAGCATCAATTATACATGTGAAATAATACAAAACATTTCCTTATTAGCCATATTGCAAAAGATAGCACAAAAGAAAATAATAAAATGAAGCAAGTAGAAAAGTATATTTCCATCTTCATTTAGAGTTCATTAGTTCTCTCTCCAGTGATGGACAGCATGTTTCATCAAAGATCCTTTGGTACTGTCTTGGATCTTTTTCTTGATCAGATTAGCTAAGTCCTTCACAGTTGAAGTCTTACGGTATCACTGTTACTGCATAAAATGTTCTGGTTCTGTTCAATTGATTTTACATTAGTCATATAAGTCTTTTCACAATTTTTGTGAAACATTCCTGCTAATCACTTCTTATAGAAAACTAGTATCCTATCACAAAAATATACCATAACTTCTTCAGTCATTCCCAAATTGATAGGCATCCCTTTGATTTCCTTTTTTTTCTGCCTTAAAAAGAGCTGATATAAATAATTTTGTACCAATAGGCTCTTTTGCCTTATCTTTCATCTCTTTGGGATACAGATCCAGTATTGGTATTGCTGGGTGAAAAGGTTATATACAGTTGTATAGCCGTTTGTGTGAAGTTCCAAATTGTTTCCCAGAATGATTGGAATAGTTTACAACTCGACCAAGAATGTAATCACAGGATGTTTCTCTCTTAGTCATTGCTAGAAAAATTCTTGCTAGAGTCCTCTTTAATAGGCTGATACTTCACCTGGAAGATAGTCATATACCTAAGAGCCAGTGTGACTTCAGAAAAGGCCGAGGAAGAGTTGACATGGTGTTTGCTGCCCGACAACTGCAGGAGAAATGCCAGGAGCAGAACAGAGGTCTACATACAACGTTTGAAGATCTGACCAAGGCCTTTGACACTGTTAATTGTGAGGGCTTATGGAAAATTATTGGTCAAATTTGACTGCCCAGGGAAATTTATCAGTATTGTGCGTCAATTTCATGATGACATGTTTGCCCGGATTTTGGATAGTGGATAATGCTCTTATACTGTCTCAATCACTAATGGAGTGAAACAGGGCTGTGTGCTTGCTCCCTTGCTTGATGTTTACAGTCATGTTTTCAAACGTTTTCAGTGAGGATATCATGGCATCAAGGTCAACTACCACACTGATGGTAAGTTCTTCAATTTGAAAAGGCTATAAACAAAGACCAAAGTGGAAGGAGTGTTGATGCATGATTTTCTGTTAGGAGATGATTCTGCAATCAATGAAGCTTCTGAAGCTGAGATGCAACAAATTACGGATCAATTCTCTGCTGCCTGTGCTAATTTTCATCTAATAATTAACACCAAGAAAACACAGGTGCTCCATCAGCCACCACCACTCCATCCATACTTGGAACCATCGATTACAACAAATGGAGAAGTTTTGAATTCTGTGGATAAGTTCACTTACCTTGGAAGTGTACTTTCCAGGGATGTACACATGGACAATGAGGTTGATGTATGCATTGCCAGATCTAGCTCAGTGTTTGGGAGGCTCCGAAGAAAATTTTGGGAGAGAAGACGTATGGTCTACCAAAATGAAGATCTACAGAGCCGTTATGTTGACCTCATTGTTGTATGCTTGTGAAACATGGACAGTCTATCAGCTCCATGCCAGGAAACTGAATTGCTTCCATCTGAACTCTCGTAGGAAGATTCTGAGGATCACCTGGCAGGATAAGGTACCAGACACTGAAGTTTTTGCTCAAGCTGAACTGCCAAGCATTCAAACTATGCTTCAGAGAAGACAACTATGGTCTGGCCACGATGTTCAAATGCAAAATATATGCTTGCCAAAAAGACTATTTTATGGAGAACTCACATGATGCAGGAATCGCATGGTGGTCAGAAGAAGTGATATAAGGACACTCTCTCAAGAACTTTGGATTTGACTGTGCAACATGGGAGACACTGGCACAAGACCACTCAGCATGGAGTGCCCACATCAGAAAGGGTGTCGTGCTCTATGAGCAAAGCAGAATTGAGACATCACAAAGTAATTGTAGGATGAGGAAATTTGGAGTATCCACCTCAAATATTCATATGGATTATCTGTGCCCAACCTGTGGTAGAGCATTTCAAGCTCATACTGGTCTGGTCTGCCACAGTTAAACACACTGAAAATTCACTTTATCATGGTAATGTCATTTTGGTCCCCTTTGAAAATGAAGGCCAACAACCAGTGCTCCTATTTTTCCACACTCCATCTTTTTCATTTTAGTTTTCTGTCATGTTAGCCAAACTGATACATATTAGGTGATATCTCAGAAGTGTTTAAATTTGCATTTCTCTAAGTTGTATTAACTTAGATAGTTTTTCATATGATTTTTGATAGCTTTGATGTCTTCTTCTGAAAAGTGCCTGTTTCTGTCCTTCAACCCTTTATCAAAGGTTCAATGGCTAATTTCCCTATGTATATGATAAATGAGTGCCCTATCAGAGAAACCAGCTTTCAAAAATATCACTAGTTTTCTGTTTTTCCTATAATTTTTGGCTACATTAGGCTTATTTTTGTTTGTTTATTTTGTTTTGTGTGTGAGAGTTTGTGTGTGTGTGCAGAAAGTTTTTAAATATCATGTAATCAAAATTAAATATTTTAGTTCCCATAATCCTCACAGCTCTTGTTGATTGCAAGGTATTCCTTTATTAGTAGATTTGACAGGTAAAATATCCTATGGTCCCCTAATTTATTCATAACATCACCCTTTATGTCAAAATCATTTATTAATTTTGACTTTATCTTGGTATACAGTGTGAAATGCTGATCTAAATCTAGTTTCTGCCAAGCTGCTTTCCACTTTTCAAAAAAAAAAATTGTCTAAAAAGTTTGGATCTTTGTATATATCTAATGTTAGATAACTAGTGTCAGGTAACTATGGGCATTTACTGCTATGTATTGTGTATCTACTCTGATCCATTACTCTATTTCTTGGCAGTACCAGAATGTTTTGAAGATTTCAGCTTTGTAATATAATTTGAATTCTAGCATGGCTTAGGTTGTCTACATCAAACATTTCATTGATTCTCATGATGTCCTTCACATTTTTTTGCTAAGGATTAATTTTGTAAGTTTTATTTTTGGTAGTTTTATTTGTATGCAATGTTAAGACGTAGAGCTGTCATTTCTATTACATTGGCTTGCCCTGACCATGAGCAATTAATTTGTTTTACAATTGTTTTGATCTCTATTTGTGAGAAAGCTATTTTGTAATTGTGTTTATACGGTTCCTGGGTTTATCTTTGCAGTTAGATTTCAGAGTATTTTGTATTATCAGAAGGTATTTTAAATGTATTTTTTTCAAGCCAAGGTGGCTGAGTAACAGCACGGACTTTCTAGAGTGCTTTCACCAAGCCCAATCAAACACCTGTAAAAAATGACTCGAAACAAATTCTGGAGCCACAGAATTCACAGAAAGGTGGAGTGAAACAAATCTCCAACCCAAGACATACTGGAAAATAGCTGGGAATTGTCTGTCATGCCATGCTGGGAGCAGAGTGTAGTCAAGTGTGGGCTGTGAGCGCGCAGAGGCGACTGAATCTCTTGCACCTGTGGCAGTTTCCAGACTTCAGGATCCCAAAACACTGAGGATAAAGTGGAAAGTCAGTGGGAAAAGCCCGTGGGACCAGTGCAGAAGAGTGGAGTGGAGGGCCCGAGCCACAGGGCAGCTGAAGGAAGAGGAGTGGAGGAGCCCAGGGCAGCCACAGCAGCATGAGGGGCAGAGACAGTGACTGTTTCTTGAGCTCTAGGCCCACAAATTGTGGGGGGGGGGGGTATCAAGCTGCTGACAGTACATCTCCCCACCCCCACTGGAAGCAGACATCTACCTTGACAAAGAGCTCAAATGTCAAGTAAATGGCTGGGGAAATGAACAAAAACTAGAAAAATAATCAGACTATAGAATCTTACTTTGGTGACAAAGAAGACCAAAGCATGCAAACCAAAGAAAATAAAGTCAAAGCTCCAAAGCCACCAAGAAAAATATGAATTGCTCTCAGGCCATGGAAGAGCTCAAAAAGAATTTTGAAACTCAAGTAAGAGAAGCTGGGAAGAGAAATGACAGTGATGCAAGAAAATTATGAAAAACAGGTCAACTGCTTGCTAAAGGAGACCCAAAAGTATGCTGAAGAAAATAACGCTTTAAAAAGTAGACTAACCCAAACGGCAAAAGAAATTCAAAAAGTCAATGAGGAGAAGAGTGTCAGAAAAAGTAGAATTGGCCAGATGGAAAAGGAGATCCAAAAGCTCACTGAAGAAAACAATTCCTAAAAAATTATAATGTAGTAGATGGAAGTTAATGATTTATGAAAATCAAGAAATTTAAAAAAAAAAAAGAAAACCAAAGCAATGAGAAAACAGCAGACTCTGAAATATCTCATTGGAAAAACAATTGAGCTGGAAAATAGATCCTGAAGAGATAATTAAAGAATTATGGGGTTACCTGAAAGCTATGATCATAAAAATCTTAGACATCATCTTAAATGAAATTGACAAGGAAAACTGCCCTGATATTCTAGAACCAGAGGGTAAAATAAATATTTACAGAATCCACTGGTCCTTTCCTGAAAGAAATTCCAAAAGAAAAACTCCTAGGAATGTTGTAGCCAAATTCCAGAATTTCTAGGCCAAAAAGAAAATATTGCAAGCAACCAGAGAGAAACAATTTGAGTGTTGTGGAAATACAATCAGGATAACACAAGATCTAGCAGCTTCTACATTAAGGAATGGAAGGGCTTGGTATATGATATTCCAGAAGTCAACAGAGCTAGAATTAAAACCAAGAATCACCTGTCCAACAAAACTGAGTATAATACTTCAGGAAAAAATGATCATTCAATGAAATAGAGGATTTTCAAGTATTATTGATGAAAAGACTAGAGTTGAATAGAAAATCCGACTTTCAAAAACAAGAATCTAGAGAAGCATGAAAAGGTAACCAGGAAAGAGAAATCATAAGGGACTTACTAAAGTTGAACTGTTTACATTCCTACATGAAAAGATCATATTTGTGAATCTTGAGACTTTTCTCAGTATTTCGGTAGTTCGAGTAATTATATACACATAGACAGAAGGCACAGGGTGAGTTCAATAGTAAGGGATGATATATAACCATAAAATTAAGGGTTAAGAGAGGAGTATATTGGGAGGAGAAGGGAAGATTTGGAATGGGGCAAATCATCTCTCATGAAAGAGGCAAGGAAAAGCTTTTTCAATGGAGGGGAAAAGGAGGGAGGTGAGAGGGAAAGAGTGCTTACACTCATCACATTTGGCTTGAGGAAGGAATAACGTGCATTCTTAAATTGGTATGAAAATCTATCTTACACTACAGGAAAGTAGGGGAGAAGGGAATAAGTGGGCTGTAGGCGGCATGATAGGAAGGGAAAATGGGAGGAACGGGTGATTAGAGGTATATATACATATATAATAAACTATATATAGTAAACATATACATATATATTTCACTCGACATTTACTAAGGAAATTAGTCTGTTTTTTATTACTCTGCCTTTGTACTCCCTGCATTAGTTATCAAAACCACCTCTATGCCATAAAAAAAAAACAAACACAATTTTCGCTGAACCCCTTCTTTACCTATTTTATTCAATTAAAAAAAATGATATTGAGATGCATTGTTTCTTCCCAAGTGTAACTAAGTCAACTGATGGGAAATTCATGATCTCTATACCTTTACTCCTCTCTCAGCAGAAACCCAAAGTTAATTTCATGGTCATTTTTAGCTGGGTGATTACGTTTGATAGGTTATTTGAGTACTCCACAAAGACAGTGATCTTAGTTAATCTACAGTCAGAAGCTGAAGGGAAACAGCATTTCCTTCTTAAAAGAGAGGAGCTACTTCTACCATTCTAAATTTTAAAGTGTTTTAATCAGGCCAGAAATCTATTAACTGAAACTTTTATGAGAATCAGCCACAGGGCACAAAACCTGACTCATTCTGTATTTGTTCAGTTAGTAACAGTCTTTTGATTATTGCTCAAAAAAAAAAAAAAGCTCATTAACCTAAGGGTGATTTGACCTACCAAGACAACTGACGTGGGAAGTGACACCATTTAAAAGAAATGCACTCAAGAATGCTATTTCATAATCCATGGGTTACTTTGGGATGATTTTAAATGACTTCATTCTTACAACTTTCACTCTAGAAAACCTTTGGTGTTAAATTTTGATTTTACAAATTAAAAATAGTAAGGTTTAAAATGCCAGATTTAGGTAAACTAAAAGTACCTAAAACACAGAACATGAGCTGTATTTTCACATGGCTTATTTGATAATTGATAATGCTTCCAACCTCATTATTTTTTTAAATTAAAGAGATCTAGCAAAGAGACATTTGACAGATGATCTGAATTCAGAGGCGGCAACAAATTGTTTCAGTCTTCATCTAATTACCTCTGTAACAGCCAGTGTTACAAACTTTTCAAATTTTGCCAAGAACTTCCCCCAAAATGAGCTTGATTTGTGTCAGAATACAACATCAATAGGAAATTTGAGATGGTTTTCATTGTGTGAAAAAAACACTATTCATTGAATGAAGAAAGAAAAAAAAAAAACTTGGCAAATCTCTCTATCCTCCAAACCATATCCCCAGCAAGACCTCCACTATTCTTTTTAATCACTTAGCTGTCTGTTTCCTAAACTGATTAATCTTCATGATGAGACATTCTGTCCAATGTGTGTTGAATGATGAACACATTTCATTCAATCCATTTGAGGGAGCTAGGTGGTAGTCAAATTGGATAAAATACTGAACCTGCAATCAGGAAGATCTGAGTTCAATTCTAACTTCAGACATTTACTAGCTGTGTTACCCTAGGCAAGTCTACCTTTACCCCTTTCTGACTCACTTTACCCTACTATAAAATGGGGAAAAAAACATATTACCTAGCTCACAGGATTATTGTGAGAATAAAGTAAGATATTATTTTAAAAGTGCTTAGCCAGTTCCTGAAATATACCAGGTGCTTAATGAATGACTGTTTCCTTCTCCCCAAACACACCCCATGAGGAAATTGTTCATACAGGTTATTGATGTAACCTTAGAAACAGAAGGCACCTCGGCAGTGGGTGCTGCTAACTGGTACCTGATAGTAATGACCACTTCTCAAATTCTTCCAGGATCATCCAAACTTTGCTTGAAACCCTTCAGTCAGAAGGATGCTGCTGCTTCTAAAGACAGTTTATACTCTTTGGGAAAATTCTACTTGTGAGAAAATATGTCCTTCCATGAGAACTAAGTTCCCCTTTCTGAAATATCGACCCGTTGCTCTGAATCTTGCCATTGAGGGCCAAGCAGGATAAACATAATCACTTGTCCCAGTGATGCCTCTTCAAATACTTGTAGTCAGTAGTCATATCCTTCCCCTTTGCTCTCCTGTCTTAAGGTCCTCTCTTCTTCAGCCTAAAAATTTGCATTTGCTACAACCAGTCCTCACGTTGCACAACCTCAAAAACCTTCACTCTCCCAGATGATTTAAAATAAGCTGTACACAGCTGAGTACATCCTAAATCCCCATAACTTAAAAATTATTTATTTTTATGTATCTTGTACGTAATGATACTTTCTGTAATCCTTTATAGAATGTAAGCTTTGTGAGGACAGGAAAGTTTTGTCTTTATATAGAAGACATAGAATATACTGATTCATAGCTCATCATGTACAATTGATATATGCTCACTGAATGCACTGAATTGTTATATTATGGAGGGGAAAAACAGTTATGAGATATAATTAGTTTAAGCAAAAATTGGTGATTCTCTGCTCCTTAAGTTTCAAGTTGCAAATCTTTTGTCCACTGTGCAAGATGTTTTGCCTGACAAGCAACAAGCATTCTAAAGAAATATATATATATATATATATATATATATATATATACATATATATATAATATGTACATATATATATTTAATTCTTTTCTGTTAAGATGATGGAGTCATATCACTTCCATGATTCCACAAATCATGAATTTTTTTCTTAATTTGTTCATTTGGAATACATCATGCTTTAATTATGTTGTAGGATCTTGTTAATCTCTCCCTTTCTCTCTAAACACCTCCTTCCATTTGTTTCTATTGGATGTAACACTGACTCTGAAGATATCCCACTTCTGACTTGGACTCCTGTCAGACTCCCAGAATTCAGATGATTGCTTTTCCTAGCACAGTTCTAGAAGGAAAACTTAATGGAATCAGAATTGTTTCTCTAGTACTATAGTTTATGAGTTCCCATTGATGTATTTAACTATTAATTAAAAATTCGTGTCAGTCAGACATTGTGAATTATCTATTTATTAAGGTCTTTTGGTTTTAAAAATGACATAAATCCCCACCTACAAAAACAAAACAAAAGAAACACACTTCAACACAAAGATTCCTGCAAAGATACACTCAGGGTTAGATTGCATGATATGGTAACTCACAGCTCCTAGAATATTTTTTTGTGGAAGTCCTTTTTCCTCTTCCCTGGAAGTCTCATGAAACTCCCATAGATATGCCTTATCTTTCTGCTGGGACCTTAGTAATGTCCTGAAACCGCCTTTCCTCCCCATGTTTAATTTGCCCCTGGCTCCCAATGCCAATTTGGCCATCAATTGTTTCAGGGATGTTACCAGGGTACTCATTGAAAGCCTCTTACATGATGAAGTTTACAAGGTGATCTACTAGTAAAAGTGGGGTTTGAAACTGGTTCTGACCCCATGCCCCAAATCAATGACTTTGGAAATCCTTTGCTGGAATGGTCTGTCACTAAGCTGGCCAAGCATTCAAGTGTCCAGGTTACAGAGACTGATTGTTTATGCAAGCTGATCAAAGCAGAACTTTGTCTCCTCAATACTTGTCAATAAACTTTCTATTATCACTTCATTTCATAAAGTTGACACATTTTCCAAATTCAGATTTTTCTTTTTTTGCAAAAAAAGTATATTGAATACTTTTGATTGATGATTGCTTTAGTAGATTTGTTCCCACATGATAAAGGTAGCCAGATGTAGACCGTTTTAACTGACTTTAAACGGAGTGGGATCATTGATTGATCAATTCCATCAACCTTCCACTCTTACATGTGACTTCACTTTGCTCCCACTTTACTCTTGTCATCTACTCTGTTATCTAAATGCCCTGACCTACCAGGTCATACATGCCCCTTCATCTCTAGATTCTGTGAATTCACTCTGGCTATTATTTCTCCATACCTGGAATGTACTTTTCTGAGGTCTGACTCCTATGACTTCCCTCCAGACAAAGGTCAGTTACTGCTTTCTGCAAGAGGTGATGTCTGATCCCTCCCCACTGCTAGTCTTTTCCCTCCTAGATTACACAATATTTATAGTTGACAAAAATTATTTCAAAATTCTTAAGCTGTGATTACTTAAAAACTCACTAAAAGGGTGCACTGTGACACACTTTTATATTCTAAATCTGCAGTTTTTTCCATGTTGAATCCATTAAACAGTAACTCATTGAGAAAAGGAATGGAGTTTTTGATTTTTTTTTCATTACATTTAATGAATGCTTCTTGACTGATTGATTTTAGCTCTAAAATTTGGCCATCGTTTATCAAATTGATTACATAGGATATACATGTCTCTTGCCCTTTTTTCAGGATGTGAAAAGATAGACTAATATTTGCTAAATACATTTCATGAAAAAAAAAACAAGCTGCAGTGATATCAGGGGAACACAATTCAGGTTTATGGTGAAGTTCTCTTCCCAGCATATGTTAATTTGTTTTATTTTTTTTAAATTAATGATCATCTATTTTCTTTTCCTCCCTTCCCAACTTGAGGAAAAAATCAAAATTTGTGCAGAAATAAAACACTGTTGCCTTGATTTTGTTGGTTATTTTCCCCACATGGTAGTTTGTGTCCCTACTATGCCTTAGTGGTTTCTGCTTTCCTGGTAGGATAATAAAATAATTACATTATTGCTATATCAGTGAGTGCATTTATGATAATGATAATATATGATAATATCAGTGACTGTAGGTTGCTTGTTCTATTTTCTGATAAATCTTTGTCATTATCATGATTATTAGTAGTAGCATTACTCCTGGTAGTGTTTGTACCGTGAATTCCTCAACTGATAAGACTCTCTCTTTGGTTAACCTTCTTCCCTGTCATTTTAAAGTTATAACTCATAAAATATAACCAATAGTGGATATATTGATTAGTTATTTTATTCCATAAGAGTTTATTAAGCTTCTCTTGTAGCCAAAACATTGCACTACATGCTGGGGCTATGAATACAAAAACCAAAGAGTTCACAAATAGCTTTCCTTGTACTGGGATGGGGAAGACAGCCAATTGAAAAGCATGAAAATGTGCTTAGTAGAGAAATCTTGGAAGCAAAGACCACAATCATACTCTTGGAGAGGTGTCAAGAGAATATTTTTATTTGTTTCCTTTCTAATTATATTGAGTGACCCCTGCTACATTTAGGATTCCTTCATCCTCACCACTTGTCTCTATTCCCATTTTTTTCTTTATTTATTTTATGTACCTGTTTACCTTTCTTTGTATGTCCAGCACTTAGTGAAGTACCAAGAACACAAGATACATTTTTAAAAAAGCTTATTATTCTTATTTCGACTATATGAGAGGTAGCCATGGAGCGGTGGATGGAGAGGAAGGCTCAGAATCAGGGAGACCTGACTTCACTTACCTCTCTCTCTCTCTCTCTCTCTCTCTCTCTCTCTCTCTCTCTCTCTCTCTCTCTCTCTCTCTCTCTCTCTCTTTCTCTCTCTCTCTCTCTCTCTCACACACACACACACACACACACACACACACACACACACACACACACACAAACACTGAATAACCCTGGGTAAGTCACATCACTTCTCTTGGATGCTCTATGAATTTCTAAACTGTGGAGACTTTACAACAATAAAGGGAATATTCTCATCTTTCAGTTGCTTAGAACAAGGAAATGACAGTTCTAGTCTTAATGGCTATATCTTGTATATGTAATGAACAAGTGTTTTTCATGCGTAGATTGCATAGACATGTATGCCCTTGTTTCTTCTTGAAGTAGGTTATGTCTGTTAGGCAAGGAATCATTTCATTGAATATGCCACTGCTTATTAGACACTTACTCTGTGCTAAGCACTGCGGGTATAGAAAAGGATTGGGGAGAGTCTTTTCCTTAAAGGAGATAACATTTTTGTGAGGGAAGACAACAAGTAAATAACTATGTATATTCTAGGCAGAAAAAAAAAGAGATTGGAAGTAATCCCTGAAGGTAAACCATAGCAGCTGAGAGATGAACAAAGTGCTCTTTAAGAAAATCAGATTTGAAGAAAGCCAGGGAAATTGAGAGAGGGAATAGGAGAGAACATTGCAGGTATGGAAGATATGATATGCCAAAGGCATATGCAAAGGTAATAAGATGAGTTTGATAGTTTTGGTCACTGAATCCCCAGTCTGCCTCAGTGTGTGATACATGGTAAGCAATCAATAGATACTCTTTTACTTTCCGAATTAATTTAATTTAAAAATATAATTCTTTTTTTGTGTGTGTCAGCTACGTTTTTTAATTTTTTATGTTCATTTTTTAATTAATTTATTTAACTTTTAACACTCATTTTCACAAAATTTTGGGTTCCAAATTTTCTCCCCATTTGTCCCCTCCCCCACCCCAAAACACCGAGCATTCTAATTGCCCCTATCTCCAATCTGCCCTCTCTTCTATCATCCCTCCCTTCCCTTGTCCCCATCTTCTCTTTTGTCCTGTAGGGCCAGATAATTTTCTATACCCCATTACATATATTTCTTATTTCTTAGTAACAAGAATAATACTCAATAGTTGTTCCTAAAACTTTGAGTTCCAACTTCTCTTCCTCCCTCCCTCCTCACCTATTCCCTTTGGGAAGGCAAACAATTCAATATAAGCCATATCTGTGTAGTTTTGCAAATGACTTCCATAATATTCGTGTTGTGTAAGCCTAACTATATTTCCCTCCATCCTATACTGCCCCCCATTACTTCTATTCTCTTTTGATCCTGTCCCTCCCCAAGAGTTTTGACTTCAGATTGCTCCCTCCTCCTATTGCCCTCCCTTCCATCGTCCCTCCGACCCTGCTTATCCCCTTCTCCCCCACTTTAATGTATTGTAAGATACATTTTCATGCCAAAATGAGTGTGCATTTTATTCGTTCCTTTAGTGGAATGTGTTGAGAGTAAACTTCATGTTTTTCTCTCATGTCCCCTCTTTTTCCCTCCACTAATGAGTCTTTTGCTTGCCTCTTTTATGAGAGATAATTTGCCCAATTCCATTTCTCCCTTTTTCTTCCCAATGTATTTCTCTCTCACTGCTTAATTTCATTTTTTTAAGATATGATGCCATCCTATTCAATTCACTCTGTGCACTGTCTCTATGTGTGTGCGCGTGTGCATGTGCATGTGTGTGTGTGTGTGTGTGTGTGTGTGTGTGTGTGTAATCCCACCCAGTACCCAGATACTGAAAAGTTTCAAGAGTTACAAATATTGTCTTTCCATGGAGGAATGTAAACAGTTCCACTTTAGTAAAGTACCTTATGACTTCTCTTTGCTGTTCACCTTTTCATGCTTCTCTTCATTCTTGTGCTGGAAAGTCAAATTTTCTTTTCAGGTCTGGTCTTTTCATCAAGAATGCTTGAAAGTCCTCTAGTTCATTGAAAGACCAATTTTTCCCCTGAAGTATTATACTCAGTTTTGCTGGGTAGGTGATTCTTGGTTTTAGTCCTAGTTCCTTTGACTTCTGGAATATCATATTCCACGTCCTTTGATCCCTTAATGTAGAAGCTGCTAGATCTTGTATTGTCCTGATTGTATTTCCACAATACTTGCATTGTTTCTTTCTAGCTGCTTGCAATATTTTCTTCTTGACCAGGGAACTCTGGAATTTGGCCACAATGTTCCTATGAGTTTCTCTTTTTGGATCTCTTTCAGGTGGTGATCAGTGGATTCCTTGAATATTTATTTTGCCCCCTGTTTTGAATCTCAGGGCAGTTTTCCTTGATAATTTTATGAAAGATGATGTCTAGGCTCTTTTTTTGATCATGGCTTTCAGGTAGTCCCATGATTTTTAAATTGTCTCTTCTGAATCTATTTTCCATGTCAGTTGTTTTTCCAATGAGATATTTCACATTCTCTTCCATTTTTTCATTCTTTTGGTTTTGTTTTGTGATTTCTTGGTTTCTCATAAAATCATTAGCCTCCATCTGTTCCATTCTAATTTTGAAAGAACTAATTTCTTCAGTGAGCTTTTGGACCTCCTTTTCCATTTGACTAATTCTGCTTTTGAAAGCATTCTTCTCCTCATTGGCTTTTTGAACCTCTTTGCCAATTGAGTTAGACTATTTTTCAAGGTGTTATTTTTTTCAGCATTTTTTGGGTCTCCTTTAGTAAGGTGTGGACCTGCTTTTCATTCTTTTTTTACATCTCTCTCATTTCTCTTCCCAATTTTTCCTCCATCTCTCTAACCTGATTTTCAAAACCTTTTTTGAGCTCCTCCGTGGCCTGAGCCCATTGAATATTTATTTTAGATGTTTGGGATACAGAAGCCTTGACTTCTATGTCTTTTCCTGATGGTAAGCATTGTTCTTCCTCATCTGAAAGGATGGGAGGAGATATTTGTTCACTAGGAAAGTAACCTTCTATGGTCTTATTTTTCCCACTTTTCTGGGCATTTTCCCAACCAGTTACTTGACTTCTGAGTTTTCTCTCCACACCCACCTCGCCACAAGTTCCACCCAGCTTGTGCTTGTGGTCTGAGATTCAAATGCTGCTTCCTAGCCTCAGGGCTTTGGGTGGGGGCTGGGCTGCTATTCAGTGTGAGATTAAGTTCAGGTGCTCAGGTGGGGACAGGGCTGGCACACGCGGCTTAGTTCCCTCAGAGGTTTTTCGTGGAGACCTTCAACAATGGATCTGAGCTCCTGCCTGCTTTGGGAGCCCCTGTCTGCTGCTGTCTCCTGAGCGGGCCTGAGTTATGGGGACACCCCATTCCCATCTCAGCCAGCCCAAAAGACCTTCTCACTGACCTTTGGCGCCTGTGGATGGAGGGACTTGCACTGCTGCTGGAGATTCTCTCCCTGAAGCCTGCTCAGATCTGGTCCTATTGGTGCTGTGCAGCCAAGGCAGGGCTGGGCTCTGCTCTTGTCCAGTGCATGATGGACCTTTCATGTCAGGTTTTCAGGTCTCTCTGGACGAGAAATCTCCTCCACTCTGTTCTGTGGCTTCTTCTGCTCCAGAGTTTTTTGGGAGTTCTTCTCTACAGGTATTTTATGGGCTTTGGATTAGGAGCGAGCATATGTGTATCTTTCTACCCAGACATCTTGGCTCCTCCCCCCTAAAAATATAATTCTTAAATTTAATTAATTGAAGGACAGAAAATTCAAACACGCTAAATCTCAATAGGGCTTCTGAAACAACTTTTTCCAACTTACATGAGGGATCAATTCAGAAAAAAACCAAATATATTGACATAGTATTTTCTTTAATTGGTTTAGTCAAAGTTTTTGATTTTTCTTCTTGTGTAGATAAAAGAAGTTGTTAGTTTTCCTTTGTTCTATGAAAGGAGAGGAGAGGAATTGTTGTGAGGTTTCAGTTTTGTCATGTGTCAGTGATCAAAATTTGCACTCTTTTAAGGCATTACACTTGCAAGTAAGGTTAGGATACCCTATATGGACAGAGGGAAGGGAAACAAAGATAGAAAATAAAGAAAGTTAGGAAGGAAGAGAGAGAAAGAAGAAGGAAAAGAAAGGAAGAAAGAGAAAGAAAGATAGATAGAAAGAAAGAAAGAAAGAAAGAAAGAAAGAAAGAAAGAAAGAAAGAAAGAAAGAAAGAAAGAAAGAAAGAAAGAAAGAAAGAAAGAAAGAAAGAAAGAAGGAAGGAAGGAAGGAAGGAAGGAAAGAAAGAAAGAAAGGAAGGAAGGAAGGAAGCAAGGAAGGAAGGAAGGAAGAAAGAAAGGATGAAAGAAAGAAAGAATGAAAGAAAGAAAGGATGAAAGAGAGAAAGAAAAACTGTTTTGCTTAACTGGTCAGTTCCAAATGAGTGCCCAATGTGGCAGTTTATCCTACTCAAGGGTTGTTGTTCGTCTTTCTTTCTCAGGAAAGTGATGCTATGAATTGCAAGTGAATTGAATTTAAGTGAGGGAGGGCTGTGCAAGTCACCAGCCTCACTTTCTCCTCCAGAGTCATCTTGATGCAGCGGTGAGATATAGATGAAGGTTACAAAGGGAGAAAGATGTAGCAACCATGAAAGCATAATGAACCAACTGCAAAGTCCTAGTTCATGTTGAAACCTATCTCCCTTTTCTTGTACTGCCTATCTCTATATTACCATTATACTTAATTTTTCATACAAACATTTTATTTATCAAAAAATGTGTTTATGAAATAGGTAAACCTCATAGTGTGTCTTGAAATGAAGGGAGAAATACAACAAAATTACATTACATTTTTAAAGCTGAAAGTTCAGTGAATTCTTTTGTGTGGCTGAAGTTATTAATACAGTGGCACTATTCCCCATCCCACCCTTGTCGCTTGTTAAAAATAATGATTATGCTAATACACCTTAGGTTTAACCCTTTCGAATTTTCTTCTAGTACTTAAGGCTTTGGTTCATTCTGTTTGGAATCCATCAAACCAATCTAGTCAGCAAGTTTCTATACCTACCAAAAAAATTGTAAACAGGCACATGACAATGCAATTGCCACTTGCATGTAAGTGCCATGCCACCATCTCCAGTACATGTGCTTCCACTAAGTATGAGGAAGAAAGAATACCAATGTGGTTGGACCATAAAGTGAGTACATGACAGAACTGTGTCAGAAGGCTGGAAAAGTAGGATGAAGTCAGGTTCTGAAGGGATTTGATTTCCATACAGAACTATATTTGATCATAGAGGTAATAGCAAGCCAAAGGAGTTTATTAAATGGGGATATAATAGACTAGTACATTAGAGAGAAAAAAAAATCACTTAGGCAGTGGTGTGGAAGATAGATTAAGGTAGGAAAAGATTAGAAATAAGGCAGCTAAGTAAAATCCTAAGTCAATAATCTAGACAAGAGGTTAAAATGGTCTAAGCTCTGCTGATGTTTGTGTAAGTAGAGAAGAGGGGACCAATATATATGACTTTGTAGGGTTAGAAAAGGCAAGATTTGACATTGGCTTGGGTTTGTAAAATGAATGATGGTGATAACTCAATAGGATAGCAAGGTGGTAAACCTGATTATTTGAAAAGTGATGATATTCTAGATTTTGAGAAGTTTGGAAGAGATACTGGTTTAGAAGGGAAAAAAAAAAACAAAAGAAAAACCATAAGGAATAAAGAGTGACGTATTGTACATGTTTAATTTTTTCCCAAAATTTATATATTTATTTATTTGATTTCAATTTTCAACAATCACTTCCATTAGTTTTAATTTTTCTCCCCTTCCCTCTTCCATCCCTCCCCAAGATGGCATGCAGTCGTATATGGGATCTACATATACATTCTTATTAGACATATTATAACATTAGTTATTTTGCATAGAAGAATTAAAATGAATTGGAGAAATCATAAGAAAAACAAAACCAAACATAACAACAGAAAAATAGTCTGCTTCATTTTGTCTTCTGACTTCATAATTATTTCTCTGGGTGTGGATGACATTTTGCATCATGAGTCCTTTGGAAATGTTTTAGATCCTTGCATGGCTGTGAAGGGCTAAGTCATTCAAATGCAATTCTCTCACACTGTGACAGGTACTGTGCATAATGTTCTCCCACTTCTTCTCATTGCATTCACCATCAGTTAGTATAAGTCTTTCCAGGTTTTTCTGAAATTCACCTGTTTATCATTTCTTATAGCACAGTAGTATTCCATTACATTCATATACCACAATTTGTTCATCCATTCCCCAATTGATGAGCATTCCCTTGATTTCCAATTCTTGGCCACCACAAAAAGAGCTGCTGTCAACATTTGTGTACATGTGGGTCATTTTCCCATTTTTATGATAACTTTGGGATGCAGCCCTAGAAGCATTATTGTTGGATCAAAGGGTATGTACATTTTTACACTTCTTTTGGCATAGTTCACCAGAATGGTTGAATCGGTTCACAGCTCCACCAACAATGAATGAGTGTTCCAACTCTCCCACATCTTCTCCAACATTTATCATCTTCCTATTTTCACGTCAGCCAATATTCTGGGTGTAATGTATAGATAGTTAGTTTGAGATGCCTCTAGAGAAACAAATAAAAATGTCCAGTAGAATGCTGGTATAACATGAACATATCTCAAAAGTAGGAAAAGGATTGAAGTATGTGCATTGGAATTATATATGTATACAAAATTACATATATGTGTGTGTATGTGTGTGTGTGTCTAAAACCGTCAATGTAGGGTTAAAAATCAAATACATGAAAGCTAAAGTGACACAGTAGGAAATTATAGAGCAGGGAATCTTATTCTAGCATGTGTGGACTTTTGTGTTTTTAAAATATATTTTAATGAAAATATTCAATATAGTATTTTCCTTTACAACTTAAACATTTTATTTTATGCATTTGGGGAAAACATTCTGAGAAGGGATACATATGTTTAATCAGAGTGCTAAGGGTGTCCATGTTGCGTACTCACACATGCACACATGATTAAAAACCCTTTGTATAGACAGAGAAGAACTCAGGGTAGAGTTTTGGAGAATGTCCATTGTTAGAGGGCATGATAAGAATTATGACTCAGAAAAGGAGATTGAGCAAAGATTTACAAGAAGAGAACCAAGAGAGAGCACTGTCACATATACATATACAACCACATACATACATACACACACACTCACACACACACATACACACACACACACACACTAAAGAGAAGAAAATATCCAGAAGGTAATCAACAGTGTCAAATAACTTTTTCTGTGTCATATAAAGTGACATGACATAGCTGCCATCTAGTGAATTTCAAAGTTTTATTTTTATAACCACCATCAAAATTTCCTCTTCACAATTGCTATTATGAAAAATGACAAGAGAGTTAATTCTTGAATTGTTGAATTATATGTATGCTCATGCTGTGTATATATTCGTGCAGAAAATCTGTCCTATGTCAAACAGATGATAGCATCCTAGTCTAACATCATTTTAAATTCCTTTGTTTTGAAAAGATCTACTCTAATAACATCAAATTCCTATTTTCCTACCTTTTCACAAATATCTCATATTCATTGTTTGTGTTTTGTTTTCTTTTTCTTTTGACAAGTTGAATTTTTATTTATGCTTTATTCTTGAACATTCAAAAACGGATTCCAATTGTGTTCAATACCATGTATTGTTGGGACTGGAAGCTCAATTCCGTGTGGACGGTCTCGGGCGGGTAAAAGTGGGACTTCTAAATCTTAGAGTCTTACGAGGCCCTCCATGAACAGCGGGGGTTCGAGAAGGTCAGACTGAGCTAGCTCGGCTAGCTCGGGTATTTCCGCCTCTCCCCCAGAGATACCTGATGGGTGGAGTCTCCCTGCCCTCGAGGTCGTCCCGGATTGGAGCACACCTAGTTACCTAACAGCATGGTATTGAGATGCAAACTGTGTGGCTGAAGATTAAGTAGGATTGAGGAAGCCAGAAAGCTCTCTCTTAGCACGTGTGGAGCCAAGAGGACAGTAAGGCTCCGCTCCTCTTCTTTCCTCTCTCCCCTCCCCCTCTCTCCCTGCTTGTACTTCTACTTCCAATCCCTTAAGCTTAGCCTCCTTAGGAGATCTCCCCCTCTTCCTCCTAAAGAAGACGCCCCTGCATTTGTAACCCGGACCCTGAAATAAAGCTCAACCCCTGTTTGACTCTGGAACGACCTTTCTCTCATACGTTTATCCGGTTTGGCCAACCGAAGACCTGGGACAGGTAAGAAAGACTCGGGTAGCCCAATACAGGCCTCTAGGCTTGGCAGATGGCGCCCCAACAGGGATTGGGAGCGTAGATAATCCTGGGTGCTTTTGGGGTACACCCGGAAGGGGCTGTGAAAGAAGCGAGTCCCGAATCCTAGATTCGGAAGGAGAGAAAGTGGAGAGAAGCTTCCCAAACCCCTGGGAAAAGGGCAGGGATGAGGAATCAATTGCCAGTAATAAAGCCAGAGGAACAGGAGGTCTGGGCTGAGAAACTTCACAGGGAATGCAGGAAGGCGGGGGTCACAATAGAGTTAGATGACCTCCGAGAATTTTGTGAAAGGATTTGGAAAGTTTCTCCTTGGCTCAAGCAGGCAGGAATATCAAGAGAAAAATGGGGAGCTGTCGGAGAGCAAATGACTGCTTATGAGCAACAATACCCTGGGGAGCTGGAGGATTTAGATTTCCTGATATTCGGTGTAATTAAAAGCCTGCTGGAAGGGCCGGAGAGGCCAGGGTGGGATTGGAATGAGAGTGGAAGCGGAGAGAGGGGAGGGGAGAACACGGGAGAGACGGAGAGTCCAGGCAAGCAGAAAGTTAAGCGGAAAGTTAAGGAGCGTAAAGAAAAAATAGACCCGGAGCTCCATCTAGCGGATGGAAAAGGCGAGGCAGGGGAGAATACGCCGTGCCTTCCCTCCGCGCCTCCTTATAACCTGCTCCATTGGTCAGACAGTTCAGGGCCACAGTCCAGTTTGGAAAAAGGAATAAGAAAGGCTATAGAGAATGGAGAAGATGTAGGGACATTTCCTGTGTTAGAAATAGCGGACCCCAGTGTCCCCGGTGGGGTTCGGAGGAGCCACATACCTATAGAGTGGAAGAGAGTGGCGACTCTTAAAGAGGCTTGTACCAAGCATGGCCCTAATTCACCCTTTGTTATAGCCATGCTTGAAACTCTCAGTGGTCAGTTCGTTCTGACTCCTAACGACTGGAAGAGCTTAGCTAGAGCCTGCCTTACCCCTGGGCAGAATGTGATTTGAGTATCAGAATTTTCTCAGAGGCTAAAGAGCACTACCGGTGGGCTAGGGGCTCAGGCCCCCCAGGCTTATCAGCAATTTACAGGAACAGGGCAGTTTGAGGCTACAGGAAATCAATTACAGTACTTGGCCGCCGATTATGTCTTGATTGCCAGAATGGCTATGGTATCTCCGGGGGAGAGGGGGAAATACCTGATGGGTGGAGTCTCCCTGCCCTCGAGGTCGTCCCGGATTGGAGCACACCTAGTTACCTAACAGCATGGTATTGAGATGCAAACTGTGTGGCTGAAGATTAAGTAGGATTGAGGAAGCCAGAAAGCTCTCTCTTAGCACGTGTGGAGCCAAAGAGGATAGTAGGGCTCCGCTTCTTTTCTTTCCTCTCTCCCCTCCCCCTCTCTCCCCGCTTGTACTTCTATTTCCAATCCCTTAAGATCTAGCCTCCTTAGGAAATCTCCCCCTCTTCCTCCTAAGGAAGAATTCTCCTGCATTTGTAACCCGGACCCTGAAATAAAGCTCAACCCCTGTTTGACTCTGGAATGTCCTTTCTCTCATACGTGCATCCGGCGTGGCCAGCCGAAGACCTCGGAGGTGAGGTAGGAAAGACTCGGGTAGCCCAATACAGGCCTCTAGGTCTGGCAATGTATGATCCATATAGTTATGAAAATAGATGGAATTCTTTGTCTTCTTTCTTCCCCTGCTCCATTGCACCTCTAAGGGAAATGAATTCTAGATGGTGAGTGTTTAATCTCTTGTTTTCCAACTACAACAGGTGGGAATTAGATAAACCAAGGTAAGGTGTTCCTCTGGACATATATACTGGGTCAAGCATGATTTTGATAATCATTTTGATGCTTTTATGTACAGAGTCAAATCAATCTTGCACAGTTAAATTGATTTTTCTGTTTATCAATTTCCTCATCTTTAAAATGTAGAGGTTGGAATATATGATTTCTACAGTTTCCTGAAGATATATGTAGTATAAGTTAGGATCGAATTCAATTAATGAAGTGTATTGTAATGTAATGAAATTAGGGTAAGAGTATGTTATACTTTATGAAATGTAGATGTCTTTGATTGACTCAAAAACACAATTAATGATTGTATCACCCAATGATCAGACTATAACAGTGGGATAATGATTAGTTGGAGATATTTCAATAGAATTTATTCCATAGCAAAACACCAAACACAGTAGCTAAGAATGCCACCATAAGAGTTGCAGTCAAGTCTTTAAGTGCGATCTTCTTGGGTAAAGGAGAGTATGTCTGTCTATCTGTCTCTTTCTCCCTCACTTCCTCCCTTTCCCTCCCTTCTTCTTTCTCTCTCTCTCTCTCTCCCTCTCTATCTCTCTCTCACTGCAGACACATCAAAATTTCCTGCCTAGGGTAACATATTAAGAACTTGAGAACAAATTGCATGTAGGTCTTCTTACTTCAGGTCCAAAACTGTGTCCACTTTGCCACTTGACTTCATAATAATAATCTTCCTGGGCCATCAAAATTTGCATGGAATAATTTAATCACAGTTCTTAGGTGATAATAAAATACCAATCCTTAGTGAATAAATCTGCAATGTCATAGGATTTCCACTATTTTCATTTTGAGTTGTATTTTTTTCTCTCTTTATAGAACAATGCAAACCATAACAAATTTTGGTGAAAAGGAGAGGTGCAACAGTAAAAACACTAAATATTTTATTGCAGGGAGAGTAAGCCTAGCATTTGTAGAAAATCGCATTCATTTTCTAAAAGAACTCAGGTCAAGTCCCATTTTGCTACACACCGGCAAAGTGACACTGAGCAAGTCACTTAAAATTCCATTGAACCCAGAGAATTCACTAAGATGATCCATTGAAAGGTAAGTAGTATCCTTACCAGGAGTTCCCTAACCATTGAAATAACATCACAGACATACACACACACACACACACACACACACACACACACACACACACACACACACATGCATGCACAAACCCAAACACACACACACACAATATCAAGAGCAGCCAGGGTTAAAAGTGTAAGGGAATGTGGGTGGAGTCAAGATGACAGAGAAAATGCAGGGAATAGCCTGGGCTTTGCCCTACAAACCCTTCTGTATATCTTTAAATGATGCCACAAAACAATTCGTGGAGCATCAGAAGCCACAAAAGGACAAAATGAAATAAATTTCCAACCAAGACAACTTAGAAGATCAGCAGGAAAGATCTTTCTCACCTAGGTGAAAGTGGAGCACAGTCTAGCACAGGTCTTGCCAGTAGAGACAAAGCCTCAGGAAACCAAGAGCAGATCTTCAGAGTTATTGATTTAACAGTGGCAACACATCCTTCCAGAGTTCCCGTCCACAGAGAGTAAAGGGGTTGAACAATTGTTCAGGAGAAGATTAAAGGAATCTCTGCTAGCACTGAGTCAGGATTCTGTTGCTTTGCTTGCATTCAGATCTGGCCCTAGAATTATGTTGGATTAGGAAAGTTTTCCTGTAATAAAAAAAAAAATGATTTTAGTTCTGACTTGAAGGTATTCATGGAATCTAAGATTTGAAGATGAGACTGAAGAAGATTTCAGAAATGGGGACCAGATAATGCCCAGAGAGGAAAAATGGAGTGTCATGCTAGTGAAAAGGGAGGCTAATGTTACTAGATTGATGAGGAAATGCTAAAGAGTAAGGTGTAAGTAGACAGAAAAGATGGGGAGCGGACACACATGTGATTCAAACAGCAGGTGGCTGTATATTTGACTATGGAAATGATTTGGAGTTACTGGAGTTTATTGAGTGGTTCGATGGTGATGTAGTTGAAAGTTTACTACAAAAAACTCACATTTGTGGGTGAAAGATTAATTGAAATGAGGAGAAACTTGAGACAGGCAGGGCTATCAGCAGGTTATTGAATTAGTCCAAGTTTGAGATGATATTTTCAGAATTTCTTCTGATAAAAATGATAAGTTAATTAGATGTTGCAAAGATGAGGTCAGCAAGTCATGAAAAAAAGAAAGAATATAAGGGAGGAGAGTTATGGAGAAGTTAAAGGATGATACCTCAGTTTCAACCCTAGTAGACTGGAATGATTGTGGTGATCTTGGTTTAATACGGAAAGTTGAGTAGATGCTGTTTAGTGGGAAAGATTAGTTTACTTTTGGATATATTGAGTCTATTAGGCATCCACTTTGAGATTTGTGAAAGTCATTTGGAGATATGACACTGAAAGTCATTAGAGAGAAGGATAGGTAGATTTGAGAAACATTAACATAGAAATGATAAGTAAATAAATAAATCAGAGCTGATGATACCGTCAACTGAAGTAGAACAGAGAAAGTGAAGAGAAAGAAAGGGAAGGGAACATATTTATGCATATGAATAAGCAAGTATGTGTGTATATATATGCATATATACACATACACATGTGTAAGTTTGTATATATGTATGTATATATATATCGATACATGGATACAAACATACATACATGTACACTCCTATATTTATGTATATGTGCACAAATGCACAGTCATTGATTTTGTGTATATGTGTATGTATACACATTTCAGTGAAATTGAAGGGGAGAATATTTTCAGAAAATTTACATTTCTTTTACTCCTTTGTAATGTTTGTGTACATGGGATTTGATAGAAATAAAAGTTGTATAAATTTCTTTTGATGAGAGTTGTGTAAATGTATTTCAATGTACGTAACATGGATAAATTTAACATACATACAAGCATGCACATGTATAAATGTGTGCATATATCTTTCTAGATCTTCATGCATATATACACATACAGGTGTGCACATATAGACATGAATATATACACATGTATGTAGAATCATACATACACATACACACACCTATTGAGTGCTGTTAACATAGTACAAGCATAAAATAAATGCCTGGGGAAAGTATTAATTTAGATTGGAGAAGATGAAGGAAATACATTTTTATGGTTGCTGTTCTTATGATAGTATATATTGTGTGTGTATGTATATATGTATGTGTGCATATATGTGTATATACTATATATATTGTATAATTGTATATTATGTAATATATGTGTATATAATATTTTCCCCTGAAATATGCGTTTTGAACAAGCTAAAGATGCCCTGATAATTTTCTGGGCCAATAATAAAATGTATGAGCTTGAAAGGGTTGCATTATTTTGGTCTGATTTAAGACTCAAGCCATCATGGTCTTTAAA
Organism: Notamacropus eugenii; assembly: GCF_028372415.1. Lineage (NCBI taxonomy): Eukaryota > Metazoa > Chordata > Mammalia > Diprotodontia > Macropodidae > Notamacropus > Notamacropus eugenii. The sequence continues at coordinate 533,701,288 of NC_092873.1, forward strand.
ATGTGATCTGTTGGGGGAGGAGCCAAGATGGTGGAGTAGAAAGATACACATATGCTAGCTTTTACCCCACAGCCCGTAAAATACCTGTATAGAAGAACTCCAAACAAATTCTAGAGCAGCAAAAGTCACAGAACAACGGAGTGGAGGAGATTTCTATCCTAGAGAGACTGGAAAAACCAACGGAAAAGGTTTGTCACGCACCAGACTCAGAGCACAGCCCAGCCCTGCCTTGTCCACGCTGCACTGAAAGGAGCAGATCCCAGCAGGCTTCAGGGACAGAATCTTCAGTGGCAGCACAGATCCCTCAACCCACAGGCACCAAAGGTCAGTGAGAGGGTCTCTTTGGCTGGCCGAGAGGGGAGAGGGTGTCCCCATAACTCAGGCCCCCTCAGGACGCAGCAGTAGAGGCAGCAGTGGACGAGGCTCCCAAATCAGGCAGTAGCTCCCATCCATTCTTGAAGGCCTCATCGTAAACCCCCAGCCTAAAACCCCTGTGACTGGGGAGTCTCAGTTCCCAGTGCTGGCTTGGTGGAACTGGAGGCGAGATGATTGTGGAGATGAAACTCGGACGTCAAGTAACTAGCTGGGAAAATGCCCCCAAAAGGGAAGAAATATAAGACCATAGAAGGTTACTTTCTTGGGGAACAGATGTCTCCTCCCATCCTTTCAGATGAGGAAGAACAAGGCATACTGTCAGAGGAAGTCAAGGCCTGTGCCTCCAAAGGGAACTTAAATTGGGCTCAGACCATAGAAGACCTTACAAAACAAGTTAGCAACTTAGTAAAGGAGAACCAAAAAATGCTGAGGAAAATGACAGCTTTAAAAGGAGGCTAACTCAATTGGAAAAAGAGGTCCAAAAAGGCAACAAGGAGAAGGAGGTTTTAAAAAGCAGAATTACCAAATGGAGAAGAAGGTTCAAAAGCTCACTGAACAAAATAATTTATTGAAAGAGAGAACTGAGTTCAGGAAAACGAATGACTTTGAGTTAAACCAAGCAGTTAGTAAACAAAATGAAAAATTTGAAAAAATAGACGATAATTTAAAACATCTCATTGGAAAAACAACTGACCTGGAAACTAGATCCATGAGAATTAATTTCATAATTATTGGACTACCTGAAAGCCGTGATCAAAAAAAAAAGCCTAGACATTATCTTCCATGAAATTATCAAGGAAAACTGCCCTGATGTTATAGGAGCAGAGGGCAAAATAAAATTGAAATAATTCACCAATCACCTCCTGAGAGATATTTGAACAGAGAAATTCCTAGGAATTTTGTGGCCAAATTTCAGAGTTCCCAGATCAAGGAGAAAATACTGCAAGCAACTAGAAAGAAACAATTTGAGTACTGTGAAAATACAATTAATCTAACACAGGATCTGGCAGTTTAAGCATTAAGAGATCAAAGGACTTGGAATGGGATATTTCAGAAGTCAAAGGAACTGGGATTGAAACCAAGAATCACCTATCTAGAGAATCTGAGTATAATGCTTCAAGGGAATAGATGATCATGCAGTGATATAGATGACTGTCAATCGTTCATGTTGAGGAAAAGACCAGATCTGTATTTAAAAATTTGACTTCCCAAGACAAGAATAAGAGAAGCATGAAAAGGTAAACAGGAAAGAAAGATCATAAAAGACTCTCTAAAGCTGAACTGTTTACATTACTACATGGAAAGAATATATTTTTAACTTGAATCTTTTCTCAGTATTTGGGTAGATGGAGAGATTGTACATACACACACATACACATAGATAGACAGAGAGTACAGGGTGTGTTACATCAGAAGAGATGATACCCACACACAAAAGTAAAAATAAAATAAAAATTAAGGGGTGAAGGAGAAAAATTCCTGGAAGAGAAAAGCAGTAATGAAACGGGGCAGGCTATAATTCATAAAAAAGATAAGAAAAATCTTATTCAATGGAGGATACTAGGGAGAAGGGGAGAGGGGGAAAATAAAGCTACTTTCTCCACATGTGGCTGAAGGAGGGAATAACATGCTCACTAAATTCGATATGAAAATTTATATCACACCACAGAAAAGTAGGAGAGGAGGCAACAAGCGGGGTAAGGGAAATATTAGAAGGGAGGGCAAATAGGAGAAGGGAGTCACCAGAAATAAACACTTTCGAGAAGGGACAAGGTCAACTGTAGGGGAAAAAATAAAGGGGGATAGAGTAGGACAGCGGGAAATATAATTAGTATTATACAACATGATTATTATGCAAGTTGTTTTGTGAAAAAATACATTTTTAGTCTGTATTGAATTGCTTCCCTTCTCAGTGGGGCTGGGGAGGGAGGGAAAGAAACTGGAATTCAAAGTATTAGAAAAGAATGTTGAGAATTTATATTGCATATAATCGGGAAATAAGAACTATAGAGAATGGGGTATAGAAATTTATCTTGCACTACAAGAAAAGAGAGAAGATGGGAACAAGGGAAGGCTGGGGTGTGATAGAAGAGCGGGTACATTGAGGAAAAGAATAATCAGAATGCAAAGTATTAGGAAGTGGGGGGAGGGGAGTGATGGGGAGTAAAATTGGACATGTTACAAAGTGAAGTAAAAGCAATTAGTATTAAAACAATTGACTGCATTAATTGCTGAGAATAAATCAATGGCATCTTTAGTTTGGGGAAAATAATTTAGTCTAATTCCCTAGAGGAAGGTAACCTTGGGCAAAATTTGGCATTGATGAAAAAGTTACGGTTTTAATGGTAAATTTGATTTTATGATTGCTATCTAATCAGGAACTAGAACATGTATAGAAAGGCATGTAAGCCACTTAAGACTTGCCTCATAAGATGTTCCTTAACCACAGTGAAATTATAATCATATTTGAAACCTTGTTATTGGAACGTGCCATTTTTAGATGCTAGGGGACTATTAAGTGACTGCTCTTCTGAGTCTAACTCCAGGTATGGGTAGCAAGAAAGGTGATCTGAACCTCCAATCCATGATGCCAGTAAGCTGATGAGATGCTGGTATGAACTGCAAAAGGTTATCTCATGGAAAGGGTGGGAGAGCATCTGTTCAGCCTGGGTTGAGGTAGGATTCTCCTAACTTAATTTCCCCACTGACACCTGGCAGATTTTAAGCCTGACTGAATGCAAGTGGATAATCTAATCCTGCTTGGAACTGACATGAATTTGGGGAAATATTATATCCCCGCAATGTCCCTACTCTTGATGGCAATTTCCTATAGTCAAAAGGTTTGTAAGCTTAATACTAGATCTATTCATTTATAGATTATTGGTAGGGGAACATCCGAGGTTATGTCTAAAATTAAGCTATTACGCATAGGACTTTATACCAACAACAATAAGTTAGAGTCCTTAAATTCTTAGAAATACTGTGGAGACAAGTAGGTCAAGAGCTTGTGAAGTTAGCAACACAAATATTATTTGTGTATCAGTTGGTTAATGTTTAAAACAAATTCTTTTGTGGTCCATATTGTAAATGCTTTAAAAAGAAGTGTCACTTGACCAAAAGTTTGAATTGCTTTATCTGTTATAAACTGTGTAAAAAATAAAAAAAAATTTAAAAAAATGTGATCTGTCGAACTCATGAGAAAGCTTTTGCAACATTTGACAGTGAGCTTATTGCTGACATTTTACCTCATTGGGGAATTTCCCTCCTCTTATTGGAAATAACCTCATTATTTGCCAGCACTCACATGAAAACTTTGCACATTCAGTCAATATCACCTGAATTCCTAAGGTGAATAACCAGCCAGGTCCAAATCACTGGTTACGTGATGTTGTCACTTTGTGCACGATGAGAAAACAATAAGTTTATCTTTCATTGAAGGGGAAGAGGGCAATAGAATGTTAGTATAGGAAGGATTAAAACTGGCTCCCAAATTTCAGACAGCGTGTTTGAGTAGAAGTTGTCTGCCTCAAAACTCTACTTTCAGCATAAAAAGAGGGAAAGCAGCTTTAAATCAAATGACTGAGACCACTTTCTTGATGGGTGGCCTCCCTTGACTCTGAGATGCTCATCTCCCAGATTAGAACACTTATTCTTTAAAAATAAAGTTTCATCCCTTATTAGTCATCTTAGTGCCCCTGGAAAGACAGGCTTCTGTGATAGATTCTTTGTGGGAGAGAATTTATAAGTGACATGTCTGAAGGAGAGCTGTCATTCTGCCTTCTGTCTGACTGCCTTGATCACATTGATTTATTGGGAGGCGAAGCTGTGGGCAGTAAAGATAGAGTGCATTAAATTTTCTGTGATTAAGCCAACTCCAGTTGATGGACTGACCAATGGTGGTAGCCTTTTCTTCCTGAATCATGGGGAGGAGATCCTTTTTATCTCCTCTAGTTTGAGGTTACAAGTGAAAATGGTTTTGGCAACTCCATATATATCTGCTTTTGGATACATAAAAAGCCTTCTAATGAGGCAGAAGAAAAAAAATCACCTTGATTTGTAGCTTTGGCTCCAAAGTGATGGTGGATCAGCTTGTCATGAATATTACAAATCTAGACTGAAGGGGATACAGAGTGCAAGATGGGGAAACCTGCACATGCCAGGTGAAACCAGACTTGGCACATGCATGGAGTAATCATTGGTACAAATCATTTCTTCATAAGCAGGAGAAGATGGCTTAACTGATAATAAGGGTGGATTTTCAGAGTGTATTTCTTCCCTGGTCCCTCTATTTGTGATCTCAACTCCTTCCAGCGGGTTTCCTGTCACAGGCAAAATCAAAAGGTCTAATATCTTGAAGTAACTATAGAGGACAGGGTCCTTCCTACATTCTCTGGTTGACTGCAGCATTCATTCATAAAAGAAATCAACTTGATAGGCAGCTGTTAGGGGATGAGTCATTTTTGTGGATTTTCATGATCAAAGAATTCATCAGCAAATGGGCTGAATATTAATTATCCATTTGCCAACCTTGCCTGGTCTGGCACCTGGAAAACAAATTCATTCCTTTGCTAGGACAGGGCTCTAAATCTGCCCTGTGAGATAAGATGGCATGGCTTGTGTTTCAACGGATTGTTCTCTGGGAATAGAGATTCAGTACTATACTAAAAGAAGGAATCAATTTATATTCTGTTAGGACCAAATTGACGATGTGGTTAAGGAAAATAACACCCCTATAAGGTCGATGAGCCCTTTGGGTTGAGTTTACAGGACAGCATGGTCAAGATCTGCTTAGAATGAGAGTATATAAATGGATTCCCATGCATAGAAATTCCCTTAACTCACACAGAACTAAGATTATGATGGTCCAGGTGTCTGGTATATAAATCCCCTTAAAGATTCAAGAAGAAATGGAGGAGAAATTTCTTATTTACATTTACCTGGGATTACTCCATGTTTTAAAAACTCATAGACTCCGATCAATCTTTTATTTTATCAGTACAAATAGTCCTGTCAATATTCCCCCTCTGTGAAAAGGAGTCATGTTTAAGAAAAATAGAAAGGTAGGAAAGGGCACACTTGTATAAAGAGATTTAAATACCAATCAAACTATTTTATTTTTTATCTTGAAAATTAATAGAAAGTCACTTGGACTCACTGAGCAGGGAATCAAATGATTTGACATTCATATTGGGAGGGGTATTACTTAATAGTTATGTGGAAGATGCATTAAAATGGGGGAGGGAATTTTCAACATAGAGAAGAATTAGGGCACTACTGTGATAGTCAAGGAAAGAAAAGATAAGGATGTGGAGTAGACTAGTAGCTGTATGAGTGAAAAGAAGAGGATTATTTGAGATATGTATTCAACATGAGTGGAATATGCACATAAATGTTTAAGAATATTAGGTATGCATAAGCATAAAAAATATACACATATAAAAATCTGGAAATTAATCAGATCTTTGGGTGAGGTAAATAAAAAATTTCGATGTGATTCCTAGATGTTGAACAGACATAGGGAAATATTGAATAGGGGTGGATATGGAAAGAAACATAATGATGATGAAGACATATGCCTCTTTCAGCAGATACCTCATAAATAGTAGAGGCAATTGTGTCTTTTTCTTGCCTTTAGGTAACTAAAAATTGTATTCTATCAACATTTGGATGATCTGTGACTCATTATCTTTTAGCACCATTTAGAAATTTTTGGACTTAAAGAGATGAATTTTTACCAAAGTTAAGTATTTTTGAGGATCTTTGTAAACAAAGCAACCTTTCCCAGATGCCATACAATCTTATTTCCTCCTCTCAGTCAATTTCGTGTTTTATATCGCTATTCACATAAGGCATTACTTAACTATTTTTTAAGATTTTCGCAATTTGAGATAGTATTGTACTGTAAGAAATTATGAGCAGGTTGATTTTAGGAGAAAAAAAGAAAACATGAAAAGGTTTCTGTGAAATAATGCAGAGAAAAATGAACAGAACCAAGAGAACGTTGGACATAGTGACAGCAATATTATATGAAGAGTAACTGTGAACACCTAAACTATTCTGGGTATTATAAATATTTCAATCAAGTACAAAGAGCCTATGAAGATGCTGTTGACTTCCAGAGAAAGAACTGATGAATAGAATTATGCATAGTGTGTTTTTGTGAGTTTGTGTGTGTAATGGTGGCCTTCCCTAGCTCAGGATGGGAAGGGGGAGGGAGGGAGGCAGCTTGGAACATAAAATGTAACAAAAATAAACTGAATTAAATAAAAATATTTTGGAAATTAAAGTAGAATTTTTAGCATTATTGGAGTTAATAATGCTAATGTTATCAGTTAAAAAGATGTAATAACATTATAAGTGTTGATTTCTATCAAATAATGATGATATTTGACATCATATAGAATGTCTCAAAAATCACAGTAAAATTTTAACTAAGTGATGACAAGGGTGGATTTTCAGTGTATATTTCTTCCCTGGTCCCTCTATTTGTGATCTCAATTCTTTTCAGCAGGTTTTAATCTAAAAACTACACTAAAACATTTGGAGTACATTGAATAACATCAGATAACCTCCCCCATCCCCCAAAATAGTACAAAATGTATTTTGAAAATAAAACATTTATCACTGCAATTATTTCTCCAGGATTACTAATGACACTTTCATACTATGTTTGATATCACAAGGGAAAATAAAAATTAGAGGATGCTGTAATGATAACTTAAAATGGGAAGATCTTTCTCATTCGTTAATAGGTACATGTGACCTGCCTGGGTCACATGGAAAGCTGAGTCACATGGAAGCTGTGGTGGGAGGAGTTTGCTGAATAGGTGGAACAGAAATAGACAGATCTAGAGCACAGCTGAGAGGAAATTCATCAGAGTCTAGTTAGAGCTAGGAAGAATGCAAGCTGCTAGCTGGCACAAGAGAGAGAGTTTGTTGGTGATTCGTTTAATGGAACTGGTTTGTGGGGAGCCTAGCAGGAGGAAGGATTGGGGATGGTATTGTCCTTTACATTGTTATTGTGTATAGATTTTGTTACTATGATGGATTCTGCTTTCTGGTGTATGAATAAATGTTTTGATCCTGTCTTCATGTGGAGAATCTGTGGTATTTCACAATTTAGAATTGTGCCAAGATATTCATGGCTGTCACAGGTGCTGTGAGAATAGCATCGCTGATACAAATGGTTAGACATTGAGCAAAAGAGTTAAAATATTCCAATGGCATAGAAATGAGTTAATGTAAAAGATTCTATTACCTATTAAGAAGAGGATCTAAAGTAGACTAGTAGCTGTGTGAGTGAAAAGAAGTGAATTATTTGAGATACATGTTCAATATGAGTGGAATATGTACATATATGTTTAAAAATATTAGATCAAACAAAATGAGTCTATTCCCTTTCTCTTTTCATGAGAATGTTGTGATTGTTTAAAGAAGAATTAAATAAACACTGGAGTGTCTCCTTCTATATTTCATTAATATATCATGTCATTTCTATGGGTATCCAATGCACTTGAAATAAACATTAATGTCTTAATGACTAGTGTTCACATATTGGACAGTTCAGACATTCTAGTTGATTAATAAATTGGTGGCCAGTCTTAGAGAGTGATGGAAAATACATATACATATGTAACATGTATGTATATATACATATATATGTATATATACACACATATGTATGTATATATATACACGTATACACACACAAATAAATAATACAGTTATAATATATGTATGTATGTACACATACATACACACATATATTGGTTGACACACATATGTGTATGTATTTATGTATCCATGTATATAATATTTTTATGTTCATCAAAGGTATAAATCTGTTTGAATTTAAGCTATTCCTGGAAGTATGAACATAGTGAGCTTATACTTCAAAGCTTTAAAAATTGTATCACTATTCAGAGCTTGCACCATATAAACACAGCTTTTGAGATATTTTGTCATAGAACAAACGTTAGAGTAAGGTTTTAGTGGAAGAAATTGGAGTGTAGAAGTATCCTTTTTTAAATGAACTTTAGCTAAATTGATCAATGAAGAAGAATTTTTCATTACAATTCGCCAAACATGGAAGATACGAAACAAATGAGAGAATAAAATACTCCCTGTCATCAAGAAGCATAAATTATGATGGAAGAAGCAATTCGACACACACACACACATGTATCTATATCTATATCATCTATGTATATATATATGTATATGTATATACATATATACATACATATATGTGTATGTGTATATATACATATATATGTGTGTATATATATATACATATATATGTGTGTGTATGTATACGTATATACATACACACAGAGTAGATGGAAGTTAAGCTAAGAGGAGAGGTTTTTTAGCTCTTTTGGCAATACTGAGATCTTGAGGAGTTTGGAGTGCCTTTCCTTTCAAGGTATGATAAAAGGCTTAGATTGCCATCATTCTAGAGATGGCAAATATCTCAAAGAATTGATATAAAGGCTTTTAAAGTTAAAAATGAGGGAAATGTTGAAAATCATATTCCATAATGTAAAGGATTCTAGACTATGAGTGAAAAGGGCTGATTTTAAATGGCAACATTCCACTTCATTACCTGTATGACTTTGGGCAAGGCTTCTATATTTCATTCCCCTCACTTTCTTCAGGTGTTGAACGAGCTGCTCAATCAGGTTCTTTCCAGCCCTCAGTCTCTGATCCTATGATTCTGGATAACATACAGAGTAAAAAAACAAGAATGGAATGAAGTTTAATGGGAAATAAATTCAAAGAAAAAATTCATCATTGAAACTCATAAAACAAAACATGGGTTTCAGTAAAGAGGAATGAAAAATAGTCACCCAAACTATCAATAGGTTACAGCCAGGTGCTGACAAAGCATGAATCCCCTGAGATATCTAAATGTCGTTCAACTTCATTCTTCATATTCAAAGATACAATTGTTGAAAATATGGTCATTGTTTCTAGCCTAATGGAAATACCACACATGAATTTAAATGTTGTTACCAGTTCACAAGATTCATTGGTGCATAAATGGGAATCTGGCTAAAATATAGTTTATTAAGTATCGAAAAGGTGTCTGGTCCTATGTTAGGCGCTGGACATCCATAGAACAAAATGGGGGGAAATAATCTTGTTTTTAAAGAACTTACATTCTAATTTTTCAATGCAAGGAGAATATATTGACATTGCAAGTATTATTGGGATTTGGTCGGTTGAGAATACAAGACTATACTTGATTTAGTAGTGCTTTCTGTTTAAAATAAATTATAAATAAATAAAAGGTGAATGTAATATAGCATCATCAAATATCATTTGCCTAAAGATCTATAAAATTCCAAAAAAAAATGTCGTTGTCATAGGAATGTAGTATGGGTCCCCAGAACAGAGAGAGAGAACATATAAAGAACTTTGGGAAGAGATTAAAAACCTGACAAAGACAAATGATATGGTAGTGATACAAGACTTCTAATATCCAGATGAGAGCTTGCTCTTTGACAAAATCAGGGAAATTAATAACTTCTTGATTTTCCTACATTAAATCTTCATCCTTCAATAAGTGAAGGAAGGAACAAGTCATATTTCTAATCTGGATCTCATTCTCAAGTATATAATAGGTTAATTTCTCAGGTAAAATCGATTGGAATATTAAGGGAGATTCTTTTTATACAAGTTATGGTAGAGGAGAGGAAAGCCAGCTTCAAATAGACAAGTAGTCAAAATTTGGGGAGAGTGGATTTCCAATGGTTCAGTGGACGAATAGGAAGAAAATCATGGAGAAGAAATGTGGGGAAAATTCCACAGGAGAATTCTTTGGAAGAGGCATGAGAAGCTCTTTGTACTGACAATATAAAGACGAAAGAAAATTAATTCTCAAAGGGAAGCAAAACCATCATTTGTGATTAGAATGACCTGGTTACAGAGAAGACTTCCCCAGCAGCTTAGAAACTGGCAAGACACATACAGAACATGAAAGCAAGAAGAAATAATGGAAATTGAATGTAAAAGCATGAAAAAAGTAAGACTGTAAGCAGGATGCTTAAATGTCAATTTGATCTGAGGATGGTATGAAAAATCAAAAGGACCATCCCCAGCTATATTTTTTGGGGTAAAAATCAAAGACGGGATAAAACTATACCTAAGTGTGGGTGAAATAAGGGATATGGAAAAGAGAGAAATGGCAGAAATTCTCAGTTCTAATCTTGTTTTCATTTTCTCAGCAAAGAAGATGATATTTGCAGTACACAGAATGAACAGGAGAAGTGGCTAGTAGACAGTGACTACTTACTTTAAGTAGAGAGCTCGTAAAAGAGTTGAGAGAGACTGTTGAGTTCTAGTAATCGTGGCTGGATTCATTCTATCCCTTGGTGCTGAAATACCTGGAAGACATGATTTCTGACCCACTGTCAGCAAAACTAGAAAGTTCTTGGAGAATAGAAAAGGGTGTGCAATATTAGGGAAAAGACAAAGATGGAGTTCATAAGCCCATTATGATACAGTGGAATAATGAATGTATGTGGCATCAGCAGAATCTCCTATTCTTAATCTTGCATCTGACACTGAGTAGCTGTTATTTTGCATAAATTAACCTCTATATACCTCAGGTTCCTCATGTGCAAAATATCTAAGGATGGATAGATAGATTAATGGATAGATAGATAGATATCTTATATATCTATCTATATCATCACAGGCAGACAACAAAATACTAGATATCTAGCCAGAGAGATAGAAGAATATATACTATGTGAAAGATATTATACTAACTTTTGGAGATTCAAGGAATAGATACTGCCTCAAAGAGTTACCTCCTACAAGATGTAAGGGGAACTTGAAGGAGTGATGTGTACTACTTGCTAAGAAGATGGCCAGGAAATGATGTGAAGCTTTGATTCTGAAAAAAGATAAAGTTAAAAGCTCACCTATCTGATCCTGGTGACCCACAGGCAGAATTGGAGGTTGCAGTAAGGTAAGGAGAAAGAGGGGCAATCTCAGAAACGATGAAGTTGAATGCTGGAGTCTAGGCAGTTGTCCAGGAAATGAGGATATAATAACTACAGTTCTCTTTCCTCCTTACATTGCTATGAAGATTGAGAGAATATACAGGAAGCATCATCCATATAGATAAAACCATCGTGTAATTATTAATACTACAAAATTAAACATAGGACTTGGATGTCTAGAAAGGTAAAATGTTCTGAACAGCCAAGAACAAATCATGCCAGACCAAACTCATAATTTTTACTAGTCAATCAGCGTGTATCAAGACTTTAGCACAACAGTTTCCACATTATTCTATTATTCTTCCAAATTATTTTATTATTTAACTTAGTAACTATAAATCAATGCAAATACATTTTTAAAAGATTAGGCATCCTTGTCAAAATTCCCATATACACGACAAAGTAATGTCCATTGGGCCATAGGTGTTCACAGACATAGGTGAATGGGCAGAAGGTAAGAGAAGACACTATTGTTTAGATGCAAAAAGAAAGTATCTTTGGACTTGTCTTTTGGATGTATGTTTGGTGCTGGCTCTTTATCATTTTGTCACTGACTTGGACACAGATGTCAATGACTCTCTTACTTTAAGTCTCAGAGGACACAGAACTCTAAGAGAAAGCTAGCACTTTATTTGACAGAAGATGTATATGATGAAGTCTTTAAATCTAGTATAATATAATGAATGAAATAATAGGACATTTACCAGGGAAATTTTCATTTGAGCTCAAAATTCAACTTCACAAGTATAAGATGTTCCCAATGTGGTTGGCTAGCAATCTATCTGAATAATATCTGGGCGTTTGGTTGTACTGTGAGCACAATGTCGATCAACAGCTCAGTGCCAGAAAAAGAGAAAAAATTCTAATGCAAGTTAGGAGAACAGCTGATACATGCTCAGGCACCTTTCCTGGATGGAATCTCCAGTTTATCACAGAATCACTGAAGCACAAAATCATAGAATCTGAGAATCATAAAGGAAGCCAGAAAGCAGCTAGGCCAGTCCCTCTGTGTCTGAAGCTAACTAAGAGAAACAATGTCCAGATGCCTTAGGATGCCCATTAAAAGGTAAGCTCCTCAGAGGTGGAACCAAGATGGTGGAGTAGAAAGATGCACATACACTAGTTTTTACCCCACAGCCCATAAAATACCTATAAGGAAGAACTCTCAAAGAATTCTGGAGCAAGAGAGGCTGCAGAACAATGGAGTGGAGGAGATTTCTAGCCCAGAATGACCTGAAAGACCAATAGGAAAGGTCTGTTGCACCAGATGTGGAGCAGAGCCCAGGCCAGGCTTGGCCACATGGCACTGGGAGGAGCAGAATGACACAGGCTTTAGGAATAGAAGCTCCAGTGGCAGTGCTGATCCCTCAACCCACAGGCACTAAAGGTCAGTGAGAGGGTTTTTTTTTTTTTTGGCTGGCTGAGAAGAGAACAAGGTGTCCCCATAACTCAGGTCTCCTCAGGTGGCAGAAGTGGAGGCAGCAGCAGACAGGGTCTCCCAAGGCAGGCAGTAGCACGCATCCATTGTTGAAGGTCTCATCATAAGGCCCCTGAGGGAACTGAACCCTGTGTGGAAGCCTTGCTCCCCACCTGAGCAGCTGATCTTAATCTCACACTGCAAGGTGGCTCTGTCCCCGCCTAAAGCCCCTGTGGGATTGGAGCAGCTCATCTGAATCTCAGCCCCCAGTGCTGACTTAGCAGAACTAGAGGCGAGGTGGTTGTGGAAAAGAAATTCAGAAGTCAAGTATCTGGCTGGGAAAATATCCAAAAAAGGAAAAAAAAATAAGACGATAGAAGGTTACTTTCTTGGGGAACAGGTTCTCCCCCCATCCTTTTGGATGAGGAAAAACAAGACATACTGTCAGAGGAAGTCAAGGCCCTTGCCTCCAGGGTCTCCAAAGGGAATTTAAACTAGGCTAAGGCAACAGAAGAACTTGAAAAATGAGTTAGCAGATTACTAAAGGGGAAATAAAAAATGCTCAGGAAAATAACAGCTTTAAAAAGAGGCTAATTCAATTAGAAAAAGAAGTCCAAAAAGTCAATGAGAAGAAGGGACTTTACAAAGCAGAATTAGGCAAATGGGGGAGAAGGTTCAAAAGGTCACTGGACAAAATAATTCGTTGAAAGAGAGAATTCAGTTCAGGGAAATGAATGACTATGAGATCAACTAAGCAGTTGGAAAACAAAACCAAAAGTTTGAAAAAAAAATAGAAGATAATGTGAAGCATCTCATTGGAAAAACAACTGCCCTAGAAAATAGATCCAGGAGAAACAATTTAAAAATTATGGGCCTACCTGAACGCCATTATCAAAAAATAGCCTAGACATTACCTTCCATGAAATTATCAAGGAAAACTGCCCTGATATTCTAGAACCAGAGGGAAAAATAAATATTGAAAGAATCCACTGATCACCTCCTGAAAGAGACCCGAACAGAGAAACTCCTATGAATATTGTGGCCAAATTTCAAGGTTCTCTGATCAAGGAGAAAATACTGCAAGCAGCTAGAAAGAAACAATTTGAGTATTGTGAAAATAAAATCAAGATAACACAGGATCTGGCAGCTTCAACATTAAGGGATCGAAGGGCTTGGGATGGAATATTTCAGAGGTCAAAGGAACTGGGACTGAAACCAAAAATCACCTATCCAGCAAATCTGAGTATAATACTTCAAGGGAATAAATCGTCATTCAATGATACAGAGGACTTTCAATCATTCATATTGAGGAAAAGACCAGATCTGTATAGAAAATTAGACTTCCTGGGGGCGGAGCCAAGATGGCAGAGTAGAAAGACTCACATATGCTACCTCCGAAATCCACTGCCCATAAAATATCTGTAAAAAAAGAACCACTGGCGAATTCTGGAGTAGCAGAAGCCACAGAACAATGGAGCAGAGGAGATTTCTGTTCCAGAGAGCCTGAAAACCTCTCCCAAAAGGTCCCTCATGCCCTAGTCCCAGAGCAGAGACCAACCCTTCCTCAGCTGTGAGGCGCAGAAAGGAGCGGATCTGAGCAGGCTTCAGGGATGGAATCTCCAGGGGCCATGTGGGTCCCCCACTCACAGGTGACAAGGGTTGGTGAAAGGGTCTCTTTGGTGGGTCCAGAAGGGTGTGGGGTGCCCCCCTAACTCAGGCCCCCTCGGGAGGCAGCAGTGGAGGCAGGAGCAGACCAGGGCTCCCCAAGCAGGCAGGAGACTGGATCCATTGTTGAAGGTCTCTACATAAACCCCCTGAGGGAACTGAGCCCAAGAGGTGGCCCTGCCCCGACCTGAGCACCTGAAGTTAATCTCACACTGAATAGAAGCCCTGCCCCCGCCCAAAGCCCTGAGGCTGGGAAGCAGCATTTGAATCTCAGACCCCAAGTGCTGGCTGGGCGGATCTGAAGGTGAGGTCAGGGTGGAGAGGACACTGAGAAGTCAAGACACTGGCTGGGAAAATGCCTAGAAAAGGGAAAAAAAATAAGACTATAGAAGGTTACTTTCTTGGTGAACAGGCATTTCCTCCCTTCCTTTCTGATGAGGAAGAACAATGCTTACCATCAGGCAAAGACACAGAAGTCGAGGCTTCTGTATCCCAGCCCACTCAATGGGCTCAGGCCATGGAAGAGCTCAAAAAGGATTGTGAAAATCAAGTTAGAGAGGTAAAGGAAAAACTGGGAAGAGAAATGAGTGACATGCAAGCAAAGCATGAATAACAAGTAAACACCCTGCTAAAGGAGACCCAAACAAATGCTGAAGAAAATAACACCTTGAAAAATAGGCTAACTCAATTGGCAAAAGAGGTTCAAAAAGCCAATGAGGAGAAGAATGTTTTCAAAAGCAGAATTAGTCAAATGGAAAAGGAGATTCAAAAGCTCACTGAAGAAAATAGTTCTTTCAAAATTAGAGTGGAACAGATGGAGGCTAATGACTTTATGAGAAACCAAGAAATCACAAAACAAAACCAAAAGAATGAAAAAATGGAAGAGAATGTGAAATATCTCATTGGAAAAACAACTGACCTGGAAAATGGATCCAGGAGAGACAATCTAAAAATTATTGCCCTACCCGAAAGCCATGATCAAAAAAAGAGCCTAGACATCATCGTTCATAAAATTATCAAGGAAAACTGCCCTGAGATTCTAGAACCAGAGGGCAAAATAACTATTCAAGGAATCCACAGATCACCGTCTGAAAGAGATCCAAAAAGAGAAACTCCTAGGAACATTGTGGCCAAATTCCAGAGTTCCCAGGTCAAGGAGAAAATATTGCAAGCAGCTAGAAAGAAACAATTCAAGTATTGTGGAAATACAATCAGGATAACACAAGATCTAGCAGCTTCTACATTAAGGGATCGAAGGGCGTGGAATAGGATATTCCAGAAGTCAGAGGAACTAGGACTAAAACCAAGAATCACCTACCCAGCAAAACTGAGTATAATACTTCAGGGGAAAAATTGGTCTTTCAATGAAATAGAGGACTTTCAAGCATTCTTGATGAAAAGACCAGACCTGAAAAGAAAATTTGACTTTCGAACAGAAGAATGAAGAGAAGCATGAAAAAGTAAATAGCAAAGAGAAGTCATAACGGACTTTACTAAAGTTGAACTGTTTACATTCCTACATGGAAAGACAATATTTGTAACTCTTGAAACTATTCAGTATCTGGGTACTGGGTGGGATTACACACACACACACATGCACATGCACACGCACACACATATAGAGACAGTGCACAGAGTGAATTGAAGAGGATGGGATCATATCTTAAAAAAATGAAATCAAGCAGTGAGACAGAAATATATTGGGAGGAGAAAGGGAGAAATGGAATGGGGCAAATTATCTCTCATAAAAGAGGCAAGCAAAAGACTTATTAGTGGAGGGATAAAGAGGGGAGGTGAGAGAAAAACATTAAGTTTACTCTCATCACATTCCACTAAAGGAAGGAACAAAATGCACACTCATTTTGGTATGAAAATGTATCTTACAATACAGGAAAGTGGGGGAGAAGGGGATAAGCAGGGTCGGGGGGATGATGGAAGGGAGGGCATAGGGAGGAGGGAGCAATTTGAGGTCAACACTCATGGGGAGGGACAGGATCAAAAGAGAGAACAGAAGTAATGGAGGACAGGATAGGATGGAGGGAAATATAATTAGTTCTTAAACAACACTACTATTATGGAAGTCATTTGCAAAACTACACAGATTTGGCCTATATTGAATTGCTTGCCTTCCAAAGGGAAGGGGTGGGGAGGGAGGGAGGAAGAGAAGCTGGAACTCAAAGTTTTAGGAACTACTGTCGAGTACTGTTCTTGCCTCTAGGAAATAAGAAATACAGGTAAAGGGGTATAGAATGGAGACAAGGGCAGAGAGGGATGATAGAAGATAGGGCAGATTGGATGCCAGGGGCAATTAGAACACTCGGTGTTTTGGGGTGGGGGAGGGGACAAAAAGGGAGAAAATTTGGAACCCAAAATTTTGTGAAAATGAATGTTAAAAGTTAAATAAATTTTAAAAAAAATTAAAAAAAAGAAAATTTGACTTCCCAAGTCAAAAATTAAGAGAAGTATTATGCATTCTACATTGTAGTAACAATTTTAAAATGCTTCCGGATGGATTGAGTGATCAATGGACTAGAGATAAAAAAGGTTCACTCTACTCTCACCTGGCTGACCACATCCTCCTTAGAGTTCAGTGTTTAGTTCTTTTTACTCCACAGACAAAATGGAGAGTATATCAGGAATGTAACGGTTGTGGTTAGAGGCTTTAATGCTTTCCTGCCTGCAAGAGCCGATTGAAGGAAATAGGAGGGCAAATATGGAGGAAGAGAAGATGTAAAGGGGCTTGCTCTCTTCAAGCCCCTTAAGGATAATCAAAAGAAACAGTGATTAGTGCTGTTTAGTAATCTAAAAGAACTGGAAATAGTTACAAGGAAACAAAAGGAGACAGAAAGAACTACTATTAGAGGAAAAGTTTGTCTAACAGTTGTAACTTATTTAGAAGCAGTGACTTTGAAAGAGAAAAGAATATGCAAGGAAGAAATAGGATAAGGGAAGTGTAATAGTGACTGTGAAAAATATGAAGTATTTTTTCTGATAAACACTCAATCTCTCAATAAATGGAAAAATGATTCAAATTTGTAAAAAAAAATTCCCAATTTATGTAAAAGATTAAGTCAGTTATCAGATGAAGTAATCAAAGCTATCTATAGCAATATGGAAAAACACTCTAAATTATTATTGATTGGAGACATACAAATTAAAATAATTCTGAGGTACTACCTGACACATATTAGCCTGGCTAATAGGTCAGAAATGGTAAATGTCAAATGATGGAGAGGATATGGAAAAATTAAGACAGTAATGCACTCTTGGTGGAGTTGTGAACTGATTCAGCCATTATGTAAGGTAATTGGGAATTATCTCCAAAGACCTATAAAATCATTCATACCCTTTGACTTAGCGACATCACTACTAGGGCTTTACCCCAAAGAGATAGAAAACTAAAAGAAAAAATAAACTTTGTTTACAAAAACATTTTATAGTAGCTCTTTTTTGGTTGCAAAGAATTGGAAATTGAGGGGGTGCCCATCAATTGGGGAATGGTTGAAGAAGTTGTGGTATATGACTGTGCTATAAGGTACTATATACTTTACTATACTATAGGATCAATTATTGTGTTATAAAAAATAGTAAGTTAGATGCTATCAGAAAAATCTGGGAAGACATATTACATGAACTAATGAAAAATGAAATGAGGAGAACAAGGAGAAAATTCACAGTAACAGCAATACTGTAAGATGATCAACTGTGAATGGCTGAGTTATTTTCACCAATACAGTGATCTAAGCCAGCTCTGAAGGCTTATAATGAGAAACGCTATCCATCCACAAAGAACTGATGGAGTCTGAATACTGATTGAAGCATACTTTATTTGCTTTATTTTTCTGGTATTTCTTTTTATTTTTGTCTATGTTTTCTGTTACAACATTACTAATTTGAAAATATGTTTTGCGTGACTGCTTATGTATAATTTATATCAAATTGTTTGCCTTCTCTATGAGAGAGTAAGAAGTAAGGGAGAAAATTTAGAAGTCAAAATTTTAAAAAAATGAATATTGAATATTGTTTTTAATGCAATTGCTGGAAAATAAACTACTCAATAGAAAAGTGAAATGGCTTAGTCTGAGTGGAATGGATTCCCCATCATGGGAGTAATTAGACAAAATTTGGTCACGCCAGTGGCATCCAAAGGCTAAAAGGGTTGGTTGTCTTTGAAGATTGATGTTTTCTGAGTCTGCTTCACTATTTCTCTAATAACCTGAAATGGTAATCTAAAAAATGAACGGATACTAATACAAGGACAATAATTCAGAAACAACTAATTCTAGGCTATGCTCGTATCCTCCCTCTACATATATTATCCCAGAATGGATCTGTTAATTCAAGAACTGGAGGGAGGGAAAGTTTTAGTCACTTTAAAAGCATGATGACCTCTCCTTCATTCAGTTTATAACTTAGCTCAAACTGATCACTATCGTATGAACTTGGCAGGCCATGCTCAAATTTGTTCTTATCATACAAGTCGTCCACCAGTCCATTTTACATGGCACTCTAACTCTACCTTGTAGTTTCCCTGCCTTTCCTAAAGGATCATTTGCCATTTCTTATGTGAAACCTTCCCTAATGCCACCAGACACAAAAAGTTGTCAGAAATCGTGCTTGATTTGCAGTCAGAATGTCTAAATTCAAATCCCAACATTGCCCCCCCCCCCCGCACACACACAAACACAAACACACACACACACACACACACACACACACACACTACTTCTGTGTCTGGCTAAGTCACTTCAACAATGTGGACCTCATTTCTTTCATCTGTTCAGTGAAAGGGTGAAATAAATGATCTCCCATGTCTCATCCAGCTCAAAATCTATGAAGATATGAACTTCTGAACTCTCCCTCTACCAAACATTTTGTCTGAACCGTTTTGATTCCATGACTTTCTCTTTGAGCCATATTTTTTGTTGCATGTCATACTCCTCCCCTCCATACTATAAATTGTAGCATCCATGAGGGCAGAGCCTTTGTTTGTTTGTCACTTTTGCCAGTAGCTGAAACATTTCAAATTCTTTTTTTTAATCCATATATAACATTTCTCAATGTAAAACCACCCTCTAATGATAAGAATTGTCAAAGGTTCGGTAACTTTTCATATTAAAATTATTCTTGGGACATTTAAAAGTTATGTCTTGAGAATGATCATGTGGCTAGTATGTTTCAGGAAGATGACTTTAATCCAGATCTTCTTCCTTCCAAGATTGCCACATGAACACTATTCCTGTCTCCCTCTTCATGAAACATCAGACCATATTGATGTAGGCAGTTTGTCTATAACATGGAATTTGATAGTTCTACTCTTCTATGTCCTGTTATGAGACATAACTGCAGTGTTTTGTTCTACTCTGGGCATTGATAACCTTGGGGGCATACTTAGCTTTTAGATTAAGGTACTAGACATGTTTAGATTAGAAATGATAAAGCCTTGAAGGGACATGATAGCTGACATTTGCTCTTGCTGGTCTCTGGAGTACATGGAGATAGTGAACTCGTCTGAGGGAGCCTTTACCCTGCTTTGTGCACATTCTATTCTGTTCCCTTTGGGATGTTTCCTTTGCCCAAACTTTCAGACAATACTCCCCTTTCTCTTTCTCCTTCTCATCCTGATACCACATCTCTACCCTCCAGAGGAAGCCTAGAGCATCTACTCTCTTTTCACTTTTGTTCCTCCTATTTTCTTCTCAATTATTATAGCTTCAGTCCCCCTCAGCCTTCTGGAAAAGGGTGAAACAGGCCATAAATAACATTTTAATGAGGAGATACTTACCAATTATAATCTATCCATAATGTTGACTGATCTTCACGATGAGAACCACTGATCTTTTGTTCCTGCCCTTCCACTGAATCCTCCTAGAAATGCTGTCTTCCTTGGTTATAATGAGAAGTTCTTGATACAAAAGACAATATTGATTTTCTACTTATATCTTTAGCACTTAGATTTTTTTTTTGTTATTTTCAGTCATTTTTTAGTCTTGTCCTACTCTTTGTAACCCGATTTAGAATTTTCTTGGCAGAGATACTGGAGTGGTTTGCCATTTGCTTTTCCAGCTCATTTTATAGATGAAGAAACTGATGCAAGCAGGGTTAAGCGAATTACCAGAGGTCATGCAGCTAGTAAGTATCTTAAATCAGATTTGAACTTTGGAATATCAGTCTTCTTGACTCCTGGACTGTAATAAATTCTTAATTCATCTATTCATCCGTTCATTCATCCATTCAAGTATTTGAAGATCTATCTCACTGAAGAGCGATTAGAATTGCATTATTTGGCTCAGAAAGCTAAATGATTAACAATGGATATATTTCAAAGAGCCAAATTTAGGTTTGATGGAAGAAAATACCTTGCTCCTTTAAAGACTGTTAAGCAGGAACTGGTTGACCACTTATGGCGTATACTGAGAGAATTCACATCAAGGAATAGTTCCCCTTATATTGGCCCTTAAGCATTGCCAGCCCTAGAGGCCTGTATTGGGCTGCCCGAGTCTTTCTTACCTGTCCCAGGTCTTCGGTTGGCCAAACCGGATAAACGTATGAGAGAAAGGACGTTCCAGAGTCGAACAGGGGTTGAGCTCTATTTCAGGGTCTGGGTTACAAGTGCAGGGGAGTCTTCCTTAGGAGGAAGAGGGGGAGATTTCCTAAGGAGGCTAAGCTTAAGGGATTGGAAGTAGAAGTACAAGCGGGGAGAGAGGGGGAGGGGAGAGAGGAAGAGAAGAAAAGCGGAGCCTACTGTCCTCTTGGCTCCTCACGTGCTAAGAGAGCTTTCAGGCTTCCTCAATCCTACTTAACCTTCAGCCACACAGTTTGCATCTCAATACCGTGCTGTTAGATAACAATAGTGTGCCCAGATCCGGGACGACCTCGAGGGCAGGGAGACTCCACCCATCACGTATCTCCCAGGGAGAGGCGGAAATACCCGAGCTAGCCGAGCTAGCTCAGTCTAACCTTCTCGAATCCCCACTGTTCATGGAGGGCCTCGTAAGACTCTAAGATTTAGAAGTCCCACTTTTACCCCCCCGAGACCGTCCACACGGAATTGAGCTTCCAGTCCCAACAAAGCATAATGCAATTCTGAGGGTTATTTTAGGTCTTTATATCTTTTTCAAACACCACAGGCCCTACTATACATCACTTATTATGAACCCAAATAAAATCATGAGTTGATTTTCCTTAATAGTAGCTATTATATAGCAAAGAGTATTATCACAGAGCAAAGAATAATTGTTAATTGAAGCTGCATTTACATAATTTTACATAGGGAGGTTGTCAACAAAATTATTGACTTTTCCCATAGAATCATTCTCTTTTTTTTAAAGATCATTATCCTTTCTTAGGTGCCAAAACACTGCAAGGGATGAATTCAACGGTGAGTACAGAATGGACTTAATAAGTCTCTATGTGATTGGAGGGACGCTGTCTGGAAAGAGCTGAAAAAATACATGCTTTGTAATTGGAAATGAAATGCTTATATTCTAGCTATGATACTTTATGAACCAGGACATGTCACTCAAACTCTTAGAGCATCATTTCTCTCTTCTATAAAGTGTGGGAATTTCCCAAAGTAACCTTTCAATTCCCTTTCTCATTAAAAATATATAATCTATGAGTTAATCTGAGAAGAGTCTAATAGCAAGGAAAGGACGCTGTACTTATAAGTAGACGACTTGTGTTTATACCCTAAATGTGTTATTTATGGATAGTATGATTTTGCAAAGGTGGTTTTACCTTTTGTGCCCTCAGTTTCCTCACTTGTGACATACAGAAGTTAGATTGGATGAAAATAAAAGAGTGTTAAATCTTTAAATCATTGGAGATATTATTTGAAGTACATTTATTTTGCCTTTTCTTTCCTATATGTTGTCCACTCAGTGTGGCTCTACCTGAGGAACAGTGAAAAATTTGCTAACCCTTGAGTCAGAAAGACCTTGGTTCAGCTGCAGACACTTACCCTTGCTGGGATTCCAATGACAATGTCACAACTACCAAAGCCTCATTTCCTTCATTTGAAAAATACAACTAACTTTATCTTTCATGTCTATTTTGTGGCATTTCTATGAAGTTTATATCAGATAATACATTCGAATCAAACTGCCTATGTTGAAGGATTTTATAAATATCTCTCTTATTATTGAAAATTATAGAAAATCACATAGAGAAGTAATCCTGATATTTGAATAATTCAAGGCAATGTGACATACTAGTTAGAAGACAAACCTTGCTGTCAGAAATCCTAGTGTTCCAAGGCTTCCTTTAATACATATTTCTATCTTGCTGAAACCTCAGGATCCCAGACAACTCATAAATTATATAAAAATACTTTATATATGTATGTGAATGAAGTTTCCACACCAGGTTCCATATACCTTTGAAACTGATGGTTTTGACTGAAAAAAATTAAAAATGAGGCTCCCATAAAGACTTTATAGATACTTTGAGATGCAGTTTAAGGAAGGCTACATGGATCTGTTCTGGGTGAAGTCTGAGATTTAGGCAGTGTTCCTAACCTAATTTTAGCAATAGCAATAATCCTGCATTCTCATTGGTTTCTAGAAGTCCATCCCACCAAGTACCAAAGCCATAAAAGCATTAGCCAGTTAGATTCACACACAATATGGGCAGTGGAGTGTATTCTTGCTTGTCAAGTGAGTTCACCAGCATCTGGTGTTTCTGGCTAGAGAAAGAGAAATGTGACTTTGTTGAAAAGTTTTGCTTTAAAAAAAGTTCCTGAGTGATGCACATTGCCCCTAAATGGAAATAAAACCCCAAATGCAAAAATGTAGCCTCAAAAGGAGAGTAGGGTAGGCTAGAAAATATGTAAAATTAGTGAAGCAGATTTGGTGAATTGGTGGATCTGTGCATTTTTGAGACAGTCTGGGATCTAACCCTTTAAAAGCCATGGGGTTTCTGTATCCCTATGTATTCCTGTTTTCTGGTGTGGGATGGCTGTTTAATCTAGCCACTTTGATCCATTTTCAAATCATGATGTGACATGAATAAAATAAAATAATCAGAGGAAAACAAAGTATACATATAGTCAATCCTCAACTTTCATATAATCAAATTCCTAGAAAACACCATGAAAGGTGAAGGTTGATATCCTGACTCTCTGGGAAATGCGGGGCAAGTTCCTGAGACCATCCCAAAGCATTATCTTTTCCTAGAGATTGCTGAAAATACAGTTTCTGCCTGTGACTCTTTGTAACAAAACATGAAAATACGTACTTCTTCCTGACTGAATATCCATGAAATAACCCACAAAGTGCAAAGGATTGTGATGTCAGGAGAGCTCCATGTAAAAAGGGAAAAACAATATGTGTCTGTCACCTCTAATGTCCCTTTCAGCTCCATGTTTGAAGTGTTTCCTAATGAAAAGCATATCCCTTGGACTGAGTTCTCAGGAACTCTTGGCCAGGTGGGCTGGGCCAGGCCTGCCTCAGCTTCTAGGTGCTACTGCTGTGCCCGGCATGGGCAGTGGAGAAGCTGGAGCTCCATGGGCCAGATGAGCACCTGCAGCATACACATGCCCATTTTTACCTCTATTTCATATCTCTGTGAATGTGCTCAGTTGTCAGCCCAAAAGTGAAAATGAGGTAACGATTAAAGTCAAATGAAAGCTTGAAGTCCCCAAAGTTAAACATGTACATATTGAAGATTGAATATGTGTCTGTGTGTATACATAAATACATGAGTGTGTGTGTGTAGAGACACATCTATTTATCCTTCTAGTGCCCATCTATCATAATGTGACAGTGAAAGAGCAGCTAGGTGGCTCAGTGGGTAGCCCAGTCTGGGCCCAACAAGCCAAATCTGGCCACAGACACTTACTAGCTGTGTGACCTTGTGTAAGTCACTTAACTATGTTAGCTTCAGTTTTCTCATCTGTGAAATGAGATGGAGAAGGAAATAGCCTACCATTCCCGTGTCTTTGCCAAGAAAACTCCAAATGAGGTCACAAAGAACTGGACACGACTAAAATGATGGAACACATCTATCGTCTAGTTATCTACCTAAACAATTTCTCAGACATCAGATTAAGAAATCATACTTTAAACTATTTCTTTAGGATCTCAGAAAATGATATCATACACATCCTGATAGTGAAAAAGGACAAAGATCAATGAGATTAAATTCACATACATTTTCACTTACGTAAACTTTTACATATATTAATCTTATTATATATGATGCATATGCATATACACATATGTGTATATATAGAGAGACAGATAGCTATCTCTATATTTATATTTCTATCTACACCTATAGATAGAATGATAATTGGATAGATAGATGATAGATAGATAGATAGATAGATAGATAGATAGATAGATAGATAGATAGATAGATAGATAATCCAGATGATTTCCTGGATTTTTCTGTTTTCCATTCAGATGTTTTGGCAGTGCTTAGATGTAATTGTAGATTCTGAGGCCTCATGGACTGCAGGCCTACACTGGTTTCCAAAGATCATAATGTGAGCCTGCTGAAACCCAGAAAATATATCAGGAATATATAGGCAGCGGACTCGCCCATTTGCCAATTATATCTCAAGAGATTGCAGCCTGGCTTTCTGGTGCAGGATTACTACTCCTGATTTTGTCTTTGAGAACATCACAGTTTCAGAAAAGGTGGCCTAATAGTCAATACAATTTCCTATTTCATTGATTTGACAAACTTAGAATGGCATCATCTGGGTTCTCCTCTGATCCATTTCACAGTTGCTAATTGATTACCAATAATTAACCCCATGAATTATTTAGTTCTCAGATCCTTCTTGCTTTTTTTTCAATCTGAAGGTTTTCTGTTTTGTTTTTTGTTTGCTTGTTTGTTTTACAGAGAGCATAAAGTCAAGGTTCCTGAAGGTTCTTGATGTCTTTTAGTTACTATGTGAATCGTTCTATGTTGTCTTGGATATAAGGGTTCCTGGGACCATATGAAGGGAAGAGAGTACATTGGAATCATCCAGTTTTAAATCTCTAGATCAGAGGCACTAAATTAGTTAGTAGTCTTCTATTAGGCACATATCATATTCCAGGCACTGTTCTAAATGTTGCTGTCCCAGAGAAGGCAAAACCCTCTCTATGCCCTCGAGGTGGCCTCATTGGAGAGGGGGAGGCATGTTGTAAACAGCTTGGGATGCAACATACACAGTGTAAATGTTCAGGGCACACACCTGGACCTCAGCTTCAAAGATAGGTTTCCGGGCTGCAATTTTGATGCTTGCTGCCCATGTAGTACAGTGGAGAACACGGAGTGTCTTCTTCCTTTTTTGTTAAATGAAGACTTGAATACACACACTGTCTACCCCACAAGATTGTTAGAAAGTGCTTTTCATAATGTAAAGGGCATGGAGAGTGTAAGTTGCTATGCTGTTCTATTGCTGAAGTCTCTTTTAGCCATTTTACTGAATAAAGACTACATCTTTTTAGGAATTATTACCTGGGAAACAACAGGGTAGAAGGTGTACTAGATTCAGAGAGAGGCCTTGTATTCCAATGCTGATTCTGTCTTTCTCTACTTGGGGGACCATGGACAATTCCTTTAATTCAGGTAAATCCAACAAGACATTACTAAGAACCAACTTTGGGCCAGGCATTATGGTGAGCTCTTTGAACATAAAAACAATTAGGAAAAGAAAACTGGTATTGTGTACAACAGTGTACACTTAGCTATATGGAAATATGGAAAGTGATTACAGGAGAATTTGAAGTATAACAAGGTAGCAGGAAGTAGGAGCATAAAGAAAACAAACCTTGATTCAAATATGTCACCTAAAATGAGCCCTAAAGGAAGCCAGTCACTCTAAAAGTGAAAAATAGTGAGGGATTAATGGAAGGGAGTACAATCTGGATAAAAGCCTAGACAACGAAAATAAAGTGATGTTGAGTTCCGAGCCATTACTAATCTATCCGAGTATCAGTTTCTTCTTTAGTAAAATAAGATGTTTCAACTTGGTGAGTGCTAAGGTCAAATCAGTTCTAAAACTGTGATCCATCAATTTTTTACACATATTTATATGACAGTACCTCAGGGATAATTGATTCCCCCTCTCACCCCAGGTAGGGGAACTTTGCCACTTAGTTGGATTAAGTGACTTGCCTAAGGTCATAGAATTATTAAGCAAGGGAGTTATGATTCCACTCTAGTTCTGACTCCAAATTGAACGTTCTTTCCAACATGTGACCACAGCTCTTAGCACAGTACTTAACAGAGTAAAGTTTCAATAAGCATTTTTTTCATTTATTCAGTTATGCAGGTATCTCAGGTGATCTTAAGAAAAATCAGAATTCATAAATCATTATGGCAGGTAAAAAAATTTTCTAAAATATTTTTAAGACAAAAACTGCTTAAATGAAATGTAAACTTGCATTTTTCCACTTTAACAGCATTGAAGAATATTTCACAAGAAAATCTTCATGTACTTAAAGCAGCATTTTTGTCAGTTCAAAGCAAACCTTATTTTTTTATCCAGTGGGTCTAATAAGTAAGTTACAGGAATTCTTGTAAGACTGAAAAGATAAGTGACTTCCCCAGAGTCTCATAATTAACGAAAAATGCATCAAAATACAATGACAAGAATTTTTATAGAGCTTTAAATACTGCAAGGTACTTCACAAATAATACATTATTTTATCTGAACAAAAATTCTGCAAGATAGAAATTATTAACATCCTCATTCTACAGATGAAGAAGTTGAGACATATGGAGGTTAAACAGCATACCCAATGATGGAAAGCTAGTGGTTATCTGAGGCAGCATTTGAACTCTTTTCTTCCTAATTCCAGATCCAGTACTCTCCATTTGGCAGCCATAGAATAGGAAGCTAGCTCTTAATTCAAGCCCTATCCACCTTTCATTATTCCAGGCTTGTAGCTTGTAGCCCTCTTCGTAAGGATGAATCAAAATGAAGATAAATTAATTCCACCCACCAATCCCTGGTGACTGAGACAAGGAAAACCAAAGGAAGGCTGATTTCCCCAGCCTTTTAATTACACCATTTATGAAGTATGACAAGCTGCAGAAGTTTAGACTTTTGAGTTCTCTCCAGGTATTAGCACTATTTATTGTATTGGAATGTAAATGGGAGATGCATCACATTCAGCATAAGGAGAAAATATGTAAGATTCTTTGTCTTTTTCTGTTGCCTATTTTTAGTTGAACCATGTCTTGACATTCTCCTTTAATCGAGAGCTGTGTTCTGAGAATGATGTAGAAAATATTCCTCTTGTAAAAAAAGACTCTGAGAAATCCCCACTCTTGACTCTGAAATGAACCTATCCAAAAAGGCCTTCCAAGAACTGCAATTTATTAATATTTTATTTGGGATTTGATATTTGAATGAATGAATGCATGTTTGAATGAACTAAAATCATTTATGAAATGCTTACTACGTACTATTCCCTTTGCTAAGCACTGGGGATAATACATGTACAAAAATAGATACCCTCAAACTTCAATGAATTTAGGTTCTTGAGAAAGATAAAATATACACAGAGAAGTCATGACCAGGGACAGGTATTTAATTCTGGAGACCACAGAGAATACAAGGGTAGTAGTTTCACACACTTTCTAGGAAAATTGACAATATTGAACTTACATTTTGAGAACTAAAAATTGAATTGGGGTAGTCAAAAAGTAAAACAAAGCATTGCTAGAGCTTTAAGAGATTTTGAATGAGAAACTGGTCAGTTACAGAGGGGAAGAGCAAGGATTTTTGAGCAAGAACTGTTAAGTCACTTACGTTGTAGTCACTGATCCAATGCAGGAAAGGGCAGGAGGGGAGCAAATTGCGTTTGGAGCAGGCATGGGGAATCCAATACTACTACAATTCCTATAAATAGAGAGTTCTAAGATTTAAAAAAAGACCTTTTATTTCCATTGCCTCTTCCCCCTTACCACCACAAAATTGTGAAGCAGATAGTAGATGCCTTGTTATTTTTGTCATTTCTGTCACATAGCCCATTTTAATGAATGTTTATTAAATAAAGGAATGAATGCATGACCTCCCATTGAATAAGTGAGCATAGGGAGCCTCAGAGAAATGGAATTACCCTATCGTTGCCCCAGTTAATGAAAGAAGTAGGATTTGAACCTAGGTCTTTGTGTTCCATACCCACTACACCTTCAATTGTTTCGTATTACTTATTATGTTCTATCTGAAAAAAAAATGCTATTTTAGAAACAGGAAATGGACCTTTAGTTTCATTGGCATGGGTGCTACTGAAGGAGACAGCTCTTCTCTCAAAGCAGATTTTAGTTTTCTGTAATGGTGTTTTCCCAATCAACACATTACTCTTGAAGGCTGCTAGCACTAGTTCACTCTTAATCTAGTCTGCCAGACAGACACCTTCAGAGGGGTTAATAATCTTACTTTATTTGTCACAAGCATTACTGACAATGGGACCCCTAATTCTTATTGCACTCCCTAATTACTCTTCTCGCAGGGGCTGGGAGAAGGGGCTAAGAGGCAACTACCCCTGTGTCTAGATGGGGCAATGGAGACAGATACAACTTGTACACTCTCCTATATTCCAAAGCCTTCATGGGGACTGGTTGAGGTAAACACAGATTTCTTCCTGTGAGAGGTCTCCTGTCTCTCTCAGAGGTCTCTTCTCTCTACTAACTTCATCCACTTATTTGGAGGAAAAGGTCATCACCTTGAAACTGGAGAAAATAAATCACCATAACAAGATAGTGCCGATGTCTGGGTTTTGGTCATCTGGTGAGTGGGGGGGGGGGGGGGGAGATAGGGGACTTAATAACAGCTATCTAGAGTTCCAGTTCAGAAAATCAAAAAGGACTTAGGCAGAAGTCCTTCCCATGAGTGAGCCTCAAGGCAAAATACTAATTTGTCAAAATATATATTGATAGGCTCAGAGCCAGAAGGCACTAAAGCCTATAAGACAGCACCTGATTGACTCAGAGCCAAAAACTTTTGAAAGCCTAGGTGACTCAGCACCAGATGTGTTACAGCCATGACCTGGGTCAAAGTTCAAAGAAGTAAGGCTTTCATAAGTTTACAGTTTAGCATGAGCCTGAGAAACTGAGATTGTTATTGCATGGATACTGGAAAACTGAACTCTAAGAACAAAAATCCTCTTTATACTGCAAATGGACAGTTTTAGAAGGCAATCTGTAACACGGAGGGGTTTCGCAATTTTCCCAGAGTCACACCATCATTGCACATCAGGAACAGGAATTTTCTTGGCTCTAAGTCGAATTTCACTTCACTAAGCTTATTATTAAAGTAGATATTACTAATGACTCGCACAATAATTCCAAAGTTCTTTTCTTACAACAACCCAGAGTAGGGATGGAAAACCTATGGCCACACGTGGCCCTTTTATTTCCTCAGGTGCAACCCTTTGACTGGATCTAAATTTCCCCTT
The DNA here is from genome assembly GCF_028372415.1 of Notamacropus eugenii. Lineage (NCBI taxonomy): Eukaryota > Metazoa > Chordata > Mammalia > Diprotodontia > Macropodidae > Notamacropus > Notamacropus eugenii. Next base: position 533,731,161 of record NC_092873.1, read on the forward strand.
TTTCTGAGAAATTTAAATATAGTCAAAGATCATACTCAAGGATCTAGAAGGCATATATCACCTTGAGGCTGCAGGCTCCCCACCACTGAAGAAAGTTAAAGTCAGGTTATGTGGGATTCAGAGTTATGGATTTATATAACTTTAGAGTGGGAAGGATTTATGGCCTTAAGGTCACATGAAAGGGATACAATGGGTGCCTAGTTCAACACATCCCTGAAAAAGAAATATGATTACAAAATACCTGGCAAATGGTTATTCAACTGTCATTTGATGCCCTGCAATGATGTGGAGTCCACTCACAGGAAGGGGTTCCATTTTGCTTTGAGAAGAGTTGTAATGGATAGAACAATTTCCTTTTATCTCTATAATTTCCACCTATTGTTTCTAGTTCTGGCCTCTGGATGCAACAGGTGCTTCCAATACTTCCAAGCTGTGTAATCATGCTGAAGTTACTTTATCTTTGAGCTTCAGATTCTGCTTCTGAAAAATAGGAATCGTGAGATTAACATTCCGTATGAAACATTGTAAAAATTAGGATTATTATCACAATGAAGAGTAGCAGAATACTGCATAAGGGACAGAAAGTCAGTTCCAGAATCAACACCAGCAGGATTTAAATCCTCCCTTTGACATTTACTGCCTCTGTGACACTGGGTGAAGCACTTCAAATTGTAATGCCCTTGTTCATGGGTAGGCCAAGCTAATATAATAAAAATGACAATTCTATCTAAATTAATTTACTTATTTAGTGCCATACCAATTAAACCATCAGATTATTATTTTCTAGAGCTGGATAAAATAATATCAAAATTCATTTGGAAGAACAAAAGGTCCAGAATATCAAAGGGACTAATGAAAAGAAGTGCTTGGGAAGGTGGCCTAGCACTACCAGACCTCAAATTGTACTATAAAGCAGCAATTATCAAAACCACTTGGTACTGGCTAAGAAACAGAAGGGTAAACAAGTGGAATATACTTGGCACTCAAGACACAGTAGGCAAGGAATATAGCAACCTCCTGTTTGATAAACCCAAGGACCCCAGCTTCTGGAATAAGAACTCACTGTTCGACAAAATTTGCTAGGAAAACTGGATAACAGTATGGCAGAAATTAGGCACACACCTATACCTGACACCATACACAAGAATAAAGTACAAAATGGGTACATGATTTAGGTATAAAGATTGATACCATGAATAAACCAGAGGAGCAAGGAATAGTGTATTTATCAGATTTATGGAGAAGGGAAGAATTTTTTAGAAAAGAAGAAATAGGAAGCATTATGAAATTTTTACAGCTAATCTTGGGGATAAAGGCCTCATTTCTAGAATATATAGAGAACTGACTCAAACGTATAGCCATACAAGTCATTCCCCAGTTGATAAATGGTCAGAGAATATGAAGAGGCAATTTTCAGAGGAAGAAATTAAAGATATCTATAATCATATGAAAAAATGCTCTAAATCACTATTGATTAGAGAGATACAAATCAAAACAACTCTGAGGTGCCACATCACACCTATAAGATTGGCAAGCATGACAGAACAAGAAAATGATAAATGCTGGAGAGGATGTGGGAGAGTTGGAACACTAATTCATTGTTGGTGGAGCTGTGACCTCATCTAACCATTCTGGAGAGCAGTTTGGAACTATGCCCAAAGGGCTACAAAAATGTGCCTTTGACCCAGCAATATCACTACAAGGACTGTATCCCCAAGAGATCATAAAAATGGGAAAGGGTCCCACATGTACAAAAATACTTATAGCATCTCTCTTTGTAGTTACCAAAAGCTGGAAGTCAAGGGGATGCCCATCAATTGGGGAATGGCTGAATAAATTATGGTATATGAATGTAATGGAGTACTATTGTGCCATAAGAAATGATGAACAAGAAGACTCCAGGGAGGGCTGGAAGGACTTATATGATCTGATGCTGAGCGAAAAGAGCAGAACCAGGAGAACTTTGTGCACAGCAACGACCACCGTGTGCGAGCTTTTTTCTGGTAGACCTGAAACTTCATAATAACGCAAGAACTTATTTTTAAAAAATCCCAATGTTGGTTTTCTAAGGCAAAATGCCTTCCACACTCATAGAAAGAAATATGGAAGTCATTCACAGAACGTAGCAGATCATGTTTGTGTGTGGGGGTGTTCTTGTGTATTATGTTTTGATTTCTTATATGATTTCTTACATTTATTTTAATTCGACCACATAGCATAACCACAATGAAAATGTACTCAATAGGAAAGTATATGTAGAACTTATACAGAATTGTATGTGGTCATGGGGAGGGAGGGGGGTAGTGAGGGGTAGGTGTGGGGGGGATAAAATCTTAATTTTATGGTAGTGATTGTAGAACATTAAAAAAATAATTAAATTAAATTTTTAAAAAACGACAGATCCCTTGGAACTAAAAAAAAAAAATTGTAATGATCTTGTCAATTTTCTAAGAAGAAAGATCTTCCCTGCATTGATACAGGGAAGTGCCTCAGTTTTGAGCTTCTGAACCCGATAAAATCACATATCAGAATAAGAACTTAGTTATCTTGCTTCTAAGACTTTCCACTCTACCTCATCTGCATGTCTTTCTACAATTTGATATCTTTCTATTATTTTTTTTTAGAATTTTAAATATCAACTTTATTAATAGAAAGGGATGCCAAATCTGTGGCCATTTCCAATGATGAACTGAAATAACAAGAGATGTTAGCAATTAGAAGGTGGGAAACATTGGACTATGAGATATGGTATCCTTTAATAGAAGGAAAAGAAAAACAAAATGGCTGCCTACAAGGAGTGATTCTGATTATCTATCTACCTTGAATTTTACTGAAACCTAGATATTTTACATACTCAGGAAGAAACTAGAACTATTGCACATAGACAAATTTCAGGAAAAAATGTTTTAAAAAACTAAAGTTAAAATTAAAAAGTTTAATATTCTCTAATGTTTAGTCAGTTTTTGAAGAAGAGGAACAAAGCAGGGAAAGAAGCAATGATTTCGAGTTGGAGTAATTTCATTGTCAAAAGGAGAAAAGAGTGTTGTTCTGTCAATCTGTGATTTTCATTGTCTGGAAGCACTAGATGGAGCTCTGCTCTCAGTTCCAGTCAATTATATCCATATGACTGAGGCCTACATGGTCACTTATTCTATATAGATTCTGGCTACCCATCACCCACCTGATCACTTCAAGGTAGGAGCTGAAAAGCTGGCATTAAAAAATTTGCTTCATAGACTTAAAAAGTGAACTCTAGAGCTGATATTCCATTTTCTCTCCCACTATGAAGGTTAGATGGGAGGGCATCATCATATAATTACAGGGTTATAAGAAACAAAAACCATAAGGTTTGCTTTTCTGCTTTGCAAAGTTATGAACTATTTTATTTTTTTCCCAAAGTTCTGAGTTTTCTGAAGCAGATTCTAGCTCCACGTAGGTTGTTTCCAAAACCTGAGGCCACCTTAATTTTTCTTAAGCCATGATGGCAGATCCATCTTTGAAGAGAAAGATCCAATAGTAAAGCTAAATTAGAAGAAAGCTTTAGTGAGATTTCCCTGTAATACTTGAGTTTTCTGAGTTTTTTTCTTAGGTTTGTTTGTTTGTTTTTAAGAAAGCTATGGCTCCCATATTCTTATAGCAAGTAATGTTTGTTTGAAAAATTCACTTTATTGAAATACAAATAAAATGACATAATAACCCTTATCTCACTTGACTATGACTTGTCAAGTCTAAGGAAATTGGAAAGATTACCTACTTTTCCCTTGGTTTAATGATTTACTTTTCACTATGAATTAGTAGTTGGTTTTGCTTTTATTCTATTCAGGCTTTTTTCAGACCTCCTCAGAACTGGCTTTGAAAACATTATATATCTTAGTTTATAAAGAATCATAAAATAAGAAGGCAAGACGTTCATGGATAATCAAAAGCAAAGTAAATACAAGACTGGAATTAGAGTCATAAAGACCAGAATTCAAATCCAGTCTCAAACACTTACAAAGGATCAGACAGAAGATGTCCTTTAGCCTCTAACTGCCTCAACTTTGTCATTTTAAAGTGGAGGCAATTATAACACCTACTTCCTGGGTTGTTATGAGGATGAAATGAGATCATATCTGTAAAGGCCTTTGTAAACCTTTGAGTGATATATAAAGGCACCTAGATAAGTAAACATTGACCACAGTCACATACAAGTGTCAAGTGTTAAGAGGAAGGACAAGAAGTCATAATTATCCACTTAGATGGTGCAGTAGAATAGAATACTTGACCTAAAATCAGTAAGACTCAAGTGAAAATCCTCACCTCAATGACTTCCTAGCTGTGAGACACTTAACCCCTCTCAGCCTCAGTTTCTTTGATCATAAAATAGGGGAAATAATGTTGTTGTTGTTCAGTCTTCTCAGACTCTCTGTGACCACATTTTGGGTTTTTATTCACAGATACCAGAGGGCTTCGTCTTCTCCTTCTCCAGTTCATTTTTGAAATGAGGAGCTGAGAAAAACAAAGTGACTTGCCTTGGGTTACACAGCCTGTGTCTGAGGCCAGATTTGAATTCATGAAGATGAGTCTTCAGAGTCCAGGCCCAGTGTTCTAGCCATTCTGCCACCTAGCTGTCCTGGGGTAGTTGCTAATAATAGCAACTACCTATTAAGACTGTTAGAATTAAATGAGATAGTATATGTAAAGTCCTTAGCACAATCCTAGCAAATAGTAAGTGCATAACAAATGCTTATTTTCTAACCTTTCCATTACTAGTTCTAGCATCATATATAATATCCTTTCTACTATATTATGCTTCCCCTTAAATCACTGTTTTGTTTACCCTATTGTCCACTGAAATCTTCTGGATGTTATAGGTTGGATTCTTCTTATTTTTTTTTAGTTGTAGTCATGTTCTCTTGTGCTGATATCTGAGAAAAATCAAGCACATATTAAAAAAAAAAAAACTGCTGCAGGTCCAGAGTAGTAGGCCATCCTCTCCCATTGAGGAACCATAGTTGTAAACTCATATGGACTGATTTAAATGCTGGGAAAGCCTGAATGCTAAAAGAAAGGAATTCAAACTCTTCATCCATTCCAATTAATCATGAGCCAAGTCTGGACTCTGAAAACAAACTCATCAACAAGGTTTGCCTCATATCTAGGGTCCCCCCAAATGGGATGAAGAGAATCACATCCAGAAAGCTACGTGATGTGCATTGTAGTGGACGTAGACCAATGGTGTCAAACTCAAATAGAACAAAAGGCCACCAATCTATACATGAGGATCTCTGTGAGTCCCAAAATAATTTGAAACACAGTGAAACTAATTGTATTGAGTTTTAATTTATTTTTGTAAATATTTCCCAATTACACTTGAATCAGGGTTGAGACTACCCTTGGATACCAGGTTGCCACATGTTGCTGAAGGTCATACATGATACTTTGACACTCTTGATAGAAACAATGTTTGTTTTTGTAACCATGAAGGAAATTCTTATACAGAAAAACTGCAGACTTATCCCTGATATATACCTAAGATGTGATGCCATCATCCATTACTCCTAGTATATGTCCTTCAGAAGTTGATACTCAAAATACATTTTAAAATGAAATATTTTGTGGGACTTCCAAACAGTCATTTCTCCTGTGCTTTCTGAAAGATTATCCAAAGATGCATATTCTGATCAGACCCCAGAAGGCAGAGCATGAAGTTTTGGTCCTGTTGCTGATCCTCTTCTCCTTCCATTAGCTTCAGGAAGCATGTCTTAAATTAAGAAAGGATTAAAGTTTGGATAGAATTGAGGCAGAGAGAGCAAATAGAGGGCTATTTTGACAGTTCAGGTGAGAAGTGATGAGGACCTAAACTAACTGAGTTATTCATGAGTGTGGACAAGAGTACAAGTGCATGAGATTCCATAAAGGTAGAAATCCCAGAATTTGGCAATGGATTGGATATGCGGGATGAGAGGAAAGAGCTGATGTTGACAATCTAGTCGTGGACCTGGTGAGTGAATTGTCAGTGCTCTTGACTGTAATAGGGAAGCACAGAAAGGGACAGAGTATGCGAGGAAAGATCGTCAATTCCTTATTGGACATGTTGAGTTTGGGATGCCTACAAGCTATCCAACTCAAGATGACCAAGAGGCAGTTGAAGACTAAAGACTGTAGCAAAGCACAGAGGAAATAATATAAAGAACTAGATACATAAGATATATAGAACTGGATATATAGAACTGGCGATCATCTGCATAGAGGTGATTGAATTCATGGGTGCTAATGTGGTCACAAAAGGAGAGGTCACAGAGCCTTGGGGAAGAAATCCACCAATTATGGAACTGATATGGATGAAAAATAGACAGAGGAGACTGTCAGAAATTGTAGGAGCAATCAGATATAATAGGAGAAGAATTACAAAAGAGCAGTGCCGTGAAACCTAGAACTGAGATAGTATCAAGTTGTAGAGCATTGTCAGGGTCCAGTGCTACAGCTGGATGAAAGAACATGGGATCATGAAGGGAGAGAATGGAGGGATAGAGGAAAGTCAATAATATGATGGTAGCCAAGAGGACAAGAATTATAGATTATGTGAGAAGAGTTTCTGAACTCAGAAAGCTGAAATGTTTTAGGCCCAAAGAATGGCAGAAGAAATTGTTTTATTTCATTGGAAAGTATTGAAATGTGAAAGTTCTAGGGCTAATGAAAAAGGCCACTACACCAGTTTCGAATGAAAAATCCCATGGCAAGAACCGTGTTTATTTAATAGATGCTTGCTGATTGAATGACTGAACTTCTGTGTGGATGATCTGGGACTGGGTCTTCTACAAACACTCTAGACAAAAGCACACATCTTAGGAATGTGAAATTCATGTCAGATTATAGATTTAGCTTCAGAGGACTGATATTCAATATCCAGTTCTGTCACTTCTTGTACTCGTGAATTTCTAAGAATCCCCTCAAATCGCTTGTCTTCAACTTCTTCATGTGTAAAATTAGGGGGCTGGACTCAGTGCTCTGGCTCTAAGAAGTCTTGTAGGTTCAAGCCTAGGGGCATATTTTCTCTTTCCATCCACTAGCCATATCTCCCAGAGACAGTACAGAATTATCTTAACTTTGGGGTGCTAGAAAATGAGAATAATTGCACCAGGGCATTCAACCCATGGCATATTCCTTTTCTGGGGGAATTCCAACAACAAAGAAATGAAGCAATGAGCTCCAAAGATCAAATAAGGAGAAATGCACATTTTATTTTGCTTGCACAGATTTCCATTTTTGATATTTCTGAGCCACCCCTCTGTGGCATTCCAGAGCAGCTTTATAAACGTCCAATTGCACAGCTGTATTACCTTTTCAGCAATACAATGAAAATAGTCTTCTGAAAATGTGTTAGTCCTCAGCACTGAGGCTATTACAGGCAGCACAGATCGGGGCTGCAGCTCCACAGTGCCAAAATCCAGATATGAGAAAGGGAAAACTCAGTCAAAACAACTCTTTAATGTGATGAAGGTCAATATAGCTGATTGTACAATTGAACTTATTCTCTGTGTCGGTGTTGTTGCTGTTGTTATGATACATTAATGATTCAGGTCAGTAGAAGTGGTCATGCTGTTTGGTGTTTGTGGACCATGATGCACATTTTGTCAGGATTCGAAGTGACTTAAAGATGCTTTCATTTACTGTTCGATTCCATTTCCATCAGTAGGTTTTTATTAAGCATTTATTGTGTGTAATATAACACAGTTGGCACTTGGGATACATAGTAACCATACCATTAATAAAAACAACAATAATAGAAAATATTAGCAGAGTTGTCAGAGTGATAGAAACATGTGGAATCAAGAAGACATGGGTTCAAGTCAAGTATCTTCCGCATCTTAGTTGTTAGTCCATCAACAAACCAATTAACTTCCCCAAACTTCCATATTAGTCTTCAAAACTATAAATTTTGCATGTGTTGTATGAATAGGCTGCATCATCTTTGAAAATGCAATCTCTTGAGTATAGAGGCCATATTTTTCTTTTTCATTATATGGTCACGTATTATATTGCCCAACAACCAATAAGTGCTTAAGAAATGCTTGTTGATTGACTGTGGAGTTATTGTTATGTAATGGTGGTTGCAGCTTATATACCAAGAGTTATGTACACTGATGAAATCAGAGACATGAGCCTGTTGATGATATTTCTTGATGAGAAGGAGCCACTTGAAGATCAAGATAAGAGAGAGCACTTTATAGCTTTTGACAATTTACATCACACTTTGCATGTTTTGTCCAAATGACCCTAATAGGTAGGTGTAATTGGAAGTATGGCTCTTTTTCCATGATGGAGAACAGAGAAGTGAAATCACTTGTCCTCGTCACACAGCTTGTTGATTTCAAGTATTCTTTTTGAACTCAAATCTTCCTGTCAATGTCACCCATCCCCCTCTTCGTCATCATTATCATTATCATCACCACCACCATCCTCCTCCTCCTCCACATCATCAGAATAATATCAAAATGATATGTGTAACTTTAAAGCTGGTAAAGCGTTTTGCTTTATCAATCTATCTATCAGTGATGATGCTGAGGATCATGATCTTGATGATAACTAACTATTTTATAGCTCTTCAAGGTTTGCAAGAAAATTGTCTCATTTTAACCTTATTAATCTTGGACAGTACACTCTATTGTCTTCCAATTTTTTAGCAGCAATAATGAACATTTATATATCATTTTAACTTGTACTATGAACTTTACAAATATCATCCTTTTTGATCCTCTCAACAGGTGTGGGAGGTAGATTCTATTATAATTCCAATTTTATAGATGATGATGCTGAGGTAGATAGAAATTAAGTCAGTCGACTAGTGTGTCAGGGGTTTAAGTATCTGTGAAGCCAAATTTGAACTCATCTTCCTGATTTCAGGTGCAAAGATTTATTGCTGTGTTATCTGATAGCCTCTGGAAAAAAAAACACAAACCTGAAAGAAAAAAATAAAGTTCCTTCCCTCCTGTAGCCTATCTTATATTGGAATGTGTAAGTGATGAGAGGATATTTGCACAGAAATGGTTTAGAACAATGTGAGGAAATAAGAGATGTCACCAAAAAGTTCTGAAAGTTTAAGTTGGGATGAAGTGATTTTTCTGGGGAAATTAGAAAAGGTTTCGAGAATTATGGCCCATGAAGTGAGCCTAAAGAGACTGTAAAATGTATGCATGAGGGGAAAAAAAGGTCCAATAAATCATGGATATTTTCATACAAATACACAAGGATGGGAGATGGCATGTGAAATTTGAAAAATAGTCCACTTGGGCTCAGACATTGTGGGCATAAAAGGGATTAATGCCTAATAGAGAAGAAAGGAAGGAGAGAGAAAGAGCATGATGGAGGTCGGGTTCCATGTTTGAGAAACTGCATTTGATCCATAGGCAAGCATTCTTACTAGAGGTCTTTGAGAAGGGAACAGGTATGACTCAGATATCAAAGTAACCATGACGTATGAAAGTCATTTCTTCTGATCTGGTCTGTGACTACTGGAATGAGCCAGGGCCTCTGGGACCACAAGATCATTTGCCCATGTATAATATTTGCATTGTTGTAGAGACACACCCAAAAAGGGACAATTATTTCTGAATAGCACTTTCCTGCCTTCCTTGACAAACAGAATATTTGTATGCAGTTATGTAGACATGAACTGTGGAGTATGATCTTAGTATTCATGTTTTTCATAATGTTGCAGGGATAGTGTCTGCCATCTATTTAATGGAAAATTGTTTTCACTTCATTTTAATTTTGTTCTAATCTTTTATCAATAAGAATCACGCCTTCTCTGTCAAGCTGTACTTATTAATTAGGGATAATTTTTCAAGCAAGTGCAAGGCAAAGAAGGGTTTTGAAGGTATTGTTATTATTCTAATATTTATTATTTAGCTCTGACTTCATATTTTCAAGATGATTTCCACTTATTAGCAATTCTCCATCAGGTTGCCTTGGTTACAATTACTCTTAGTAACTGAAGCTGTCTGCTGCTGAAGACAAGACAGTAACGTTATTGGGTCATATTACCACTAAGTCACATCAGATGAGCAGAGAGAAGCTAGTCACTTTTGCAATGTAAAGCTTTTTGCATGTTCATTTTTCCCCATGAAAATCCATGAAAGGTGTAAAATGCATGTGAGAATAAAGTCAGGGCCTGGCGAGCTAAGTGGTAAATTTGTAATATGGAAGACATGAATTTCCCATGGAGGGACTTGTTGAATTTTATAGAGAAGCTCATTCTGTCACATATCTAAATACTTGGTAGTCAAAATTAATTTAAAATGGACTTCAATTAGTACAAGGTCTGATCTAGTAAGAAAACATTCAGCAACAGAGGCATTACATTACTCTATTAGTAACCTAGTTTTGCAATACCAGTACATGGTACATAAAATCCAAAAGTAGTCTATGGAGAAATCAAGACTATCTCAGAATACACACCAATTAAAGAGAAAGCCTACTGAAACACAATTGACCACTACGTAGATTGGTCAAAGTTACTATTCAGATTCAACCCCATAAAATACAATTACACATACTTGATATAAGCCAGAAAATTATAAAATGGATGCTAATCATATCTCCTGAAACGTATCTCAAAGGGATATTACAAGCAATTCCACTCTTAATTCCTAAGGTAAAATATCACTTTTCTAATGATACCACTTTAAAATACCATGTTAGAAAGTGACAAAGCATGATGGAAGACACTTTCCTTTTTCCCTTTTATTCCCCAGATCTATTGATATCTCTTGTTTGTACATCATTATGTTTTCGAAAGATACTTTTCTTCCCACACCTCACCATCAGTAATTCAACTTTTTATGTTTTTGCATCTTTATCTGTCAAACAGGGATGGGCATATCTATGCTGTGTAGTTTATAAACACCTGGGGAAATGCAAGTGTCTGTGAAAACAAATATAAAAGCACTCCACAACCCCCATTGAATTTAGTGATGTGTATTTTTTCCTGAGAAGTGAGTATTTTCATTAATGAGGGCATAAGATTTTATATTACCATGCAGTGGACAAATGGGCAAAGAGAGTGGGATACATTTATAAGGTATTATGTGTCAGAAAATGTACTAAGTACTTTTATAAATACTATCTGATTTTGGATAAATAATTGATCATTTTGGTCTTTTGCCACTTAATCTGTCAGCTACCAGCTAGAAAATTCAATTCCAAATACTCTGAGCTGGCATTTCAATCCTCCATAACTTGACCTCAACCTGCTCTTTCAGTTTGATTACCCTACTGCATTGCTAAATAATGTCTTATTTTCTTACCTCTTATTCTAAGAAGCCCTAGATTTCTTCAAAATTTAGGTAAGAGGTCCCTGCATTTCTTTATCTCCCATTTGTAAACACTCAGTCTTCATAACATTACCTTATTATTCTTTATAGAGTTTGTGCTTACTTATAAATGTGCTGCATTTGTCCAATAGAATGTAGGATATTTGAGTGCAGTGGACAATCTCACTTTTATCTTTGCAACTTGCGGACCTAGATCAATGCCTTACATATAGTCAGCATTTTTGATGATCTCTGAATTGAATTCAATTGAATTGATATGCTTTTGCCTTTCAAATTGGAAAGAAATTATTATCTATGATATAAAATTGTTATGCTCATAAGATTTGCTGTCTAAGTATGGCATAACCGTGGAATATTGAAAATATATGAATATTATGATTTGTTAAATAAAGTAAAATATCATTAATTATAATATTCATCAATTGTTAGTGCTAACAGAATGTCAATGGGAAAAATCTTGGTTATTAAGCTTATAATTTTTAAAAAATGTTCATTTTTGGCTTTGCAGTTGGCTTCAGGGAGTGGAGGAAATGAAACCTAAGCTGGGTTCAAGCGAGGAGGAGGAGGAGACTAAGGTAGGATGTTCCAAAGGAAGGGAGTTTCCATACAGAGACTCCTTTGAGGTGGGCAGATGTCGCTGAGGCTGCAACAGCAAGGACCTCCTGTTCTTCCCTCTTGCCTTGGTTCAGGGGTTAAGCTGCTTTTCCCTGAGGTCTTCTTTCAGCTGGAACATGAAGTGTCCTAGTTGTCACTACATCTCCAAAGATGAAGCTCCCAAGTTCTGCAGTCACTGTGGTTCAATTTTGGTTTCTTCCAACCCAGAGCCTCTCCCTTCTATCTTAGTGTCACCTGCAAAAGTGAACAGAATGGGGGGGCAGGGACGGGCAGAGCCATGATGGTGGAGTAGAAAGATGGACCCGTAGAAGCTCCCAGCCATAGCCCATATATTACATGTAAAAATGACTCTAAATAACTCTTAGATAAGGAGAAGTTAAAAAATAACAGAATGAAAGGTATTTCCAGCCCAAGACAGCCTGAAAGGCCTACAGGAAAGGTCTATCACACCAGACTCAGAGTGGAGCACATCCCAGCATGGATTGCATAGCACAGAAAGGATAGAATGGAGTAGGCTTCAGGGTGCCACCACAGTAGCAGTACCCAGATTGCTCAACACACAAATGCCAAATACAGCTTCATAGGTCAGCGAGAAAGCTTTTTCACCTAGGTGAGAATGGAATGCAGTCTGGCCTTTCTGGCAGCAGCAACTGCAGTGGCAGCGTCCATTTTTGGAGCCCTTGGCCTAAAGACATTGGGGGAATTGAGCCTCTGATCTAAATCTCAGCCCTGAGTGGCAGCCCAGGGGTGAGGACGAGGAGCTCTGGCTTGATGGAGCCAGTGGAGGCTCTGGAGAGAGAACCCTACAGGCAGATCCTGGGTACAACAGAGTGCTTTTGGTTGCTCTCAGACCAGAGCTCAGCCCAGGAGAGGAGTAAAAACCCCTCTCCCTTGATTGTGCTACCTTGGAGGAACTAAGAACTTACAGGTCTCCAGGTGTACTCTTCTCTTGTCAAAAGACTCAAAAGTCAAGTAATTGACTGGGGAAATGCCCATAAAAGAGAAAAAAAATTGTAAAGAATTCTACTTTCTTGGTGGAAAGGCATTTTCTTCCATCCTTTCAGGAGGAAGAACAATGCATACTATCAGAGGAAGACCTAAAAATCAAAGCTTCTAAATACCAAACCTCCAACATACATATGAAGTGGTCTCATGTCATGGAAGAGTTCAGAAAGGATTTTGAAAATTAAGCAAGAGATGTGGAGGAAAAATTGGGAAGACAAGTATAAGCAATGCAAGAAAATTATGAAAAATGAGTCAAGACCTTGCTAAAGGAGACCCAAAAAATGCTGAAGAAAGTAAGACCTTTAAAAATAGGCTAACTCAATTGGCAAAAAAGATCCAAAAAACCAGGAGAAATATGCTTTAAAATGCAGAATTAGCCAAATGGAAAAAGGACTGCCCAGGACTGTGTCTCTGCAGCACAGCTGGACCTGGCATCCCTTGTCAACAGAGGCTCCCTCAATTTTCCCCTTCCCCTTCTCAGATGCCTAACTTCCCATACTATCTGGGAGGTGAAAATTCCTGTGGTTGAAGCCAATCCTACATGCCAAACTAGCTACCCCAGGTCCACTTTTATTTTTGATGAAGGCTTTCAGGTAGACCCATAATTTTTAAATTGTCTCTCCTGGATCTATTTTCCAGGTCAATTGTTTCTCTAATGAGATATTTCACTTTATCTTCTATTTTCTATTTTTTTTTCATTCTTTTGGTTTTGTTTTGTAATTTCCTGGTTTTTCATAAAGTCATTAGCTTCCATTTGCCCCTTTCTAATTTTTAAAGAACTGTTTTATTCAATGAGCTTTTGTACTTCCCACTTCGAAATTATGTGATCCTATGTTTGTGAGAAGACTGATTTTAGGAGTATAAGTGGGCAACTCTGCATCCATCGTTCAGCTTTGACATACTGAGTTGACTTGGCAGCCACGAAATGGAGTCATACACATGGTTTCCCTTGGCTGCATTGTAACCCTGAAGAAAGCACTTGTTCACATTTGTTCATGGAATGGTACCATGTGAAGCTGGGAACTAAGTATAAGCTCAAATAATCAACTCTGATAAAGCCAAACATTTTTGATGTATTGAAATAACAAAGGAAAAAAAGTTTATTTTTTTCCTTAATGCCAATCAATAGAGTGTACTTTTCTCAATGCAACTTTTTTTTTTCCTTTTTTAACCAAACAGTATGAACCATCATTCTGATAGCAATATGGAATTTCTCTTGCTTTTATTAATTGGCAAGGCAGACAGGTAGTCAAAGTTCCTGAATCAATAATTGGTTTATTATCCTGTTCCAGAGAAACAATGTATAAAATCACAGTTCTGTTCAATTTCTGTATTATCTCTTCATCCCGTGCCATCAACTATGACAGTATATTATTATATATTGACAGAAAACATCAATATGGATGATGTTAGACAGAGGGAGGAAAGCATTTTATTGTGCTAGTTTTGTCTTTATAATAACATCATTGATCTGTATTCTGGCTTCCCTGTTTTCAGCAGTTCACTGTTAATTTGCCCACCTCTACATTTGTATGAGAAGCAATATGACAACTGTCAGAATGGGTTTTGCAATTAGCGGGAACATCTCTCCAGTCTAATGATTTTTATCAGTTGCAAATAAATGATTAACTTTCTTTGTCCAGGGGAGGGAGAACAGAATGTGTTTGCTCTAGGATTTGCTTAAACTTTCAGGAAAATTAAAATATGGATACAGCTTGCAAATGATCTATGAAAAATTTTCTCTACTTTGAATGTCATTCTAGTCTTTCTGTGGCCTGGAGTATCTTTGATCTCTGAAACTCCTTTTCTATTAGCACCACTGCCACCCCCGAAGAACAATTGAGGCTTTCTATATGCTATACAGCTTAACTCTTCTGGATGGATTGTCTCCACCAATTTTTATTTTATTGATTTTATTTTTATCAATACTTATTTATTGATCTCTTCTGTTTCTTATGTCATCATAATTATCTCAAGCATCTTTTTCCCTCTCTCACCCAGAAAGCCATCTCATAATACAAGTAGTATTTTAAAGAGAGAAAAAAATCAGTACAACAGACGGATACGTTTTAAAATATATGAAAACTTACACAATGTATAACACTTGTAGATTCCCCAGTTCCTCAAAGGGTGGTGGGGTGGGGAAATCTCAAATCTTTCCATTCCATTTAGGCCCACTCTCTATCATTTTACTACCTGCACTTTTGATTTTTTTGGATTGATATCCTTTCTATTTACATTGTTATACTCACTGTGTACACTGGTTTTTTGGCTCTGTTGACCTAACTGCATCAGTTCATGTAGAACTTTCCATGCCTTTTCTGCATTCATCACATATTTTTCCTTAGAGGACGGTGATAATCCTTTATATTCCCGTACCATCATTTGTTTGGCTATTGCCCAGTTGATGGATATCTATTTTCCTTTGCAATACATTTCAATCACAAAAAAGATAACAAATACTTTAGAATATATCAAGGCTTTCTTTTAATCAATGGTTTCCTTGGAGAATAAGCACAGTAATGGAGTCTCTGGTTCTAAGGGGACAGACATCTTAGCAACTTTATTGGCATAATTCCAAATTACTCAAAATAATTGTATCACTTCACAGCTCCATCAACAATGTATTAGTGTGGCTATCATTTCACAATCCCACCAACATTGGCTATTGTCATTTTGGCCAATTTGCCAGGTGTGAGGTGAAATCCCATCATTGTTTTGGATGTGCCTGTCTCTTCCTATTACTGATTTGAAGCATTATTCCCTATAATTGTCAATATTCAGCAATTCTTTTGAGAATTTTTATCGGTATTTTTTTATCTCATCAGTTGAGAAAGATTATTCAGCTGATAAATATTGACTACTTGTTTATTCATCTTATATACCAATCCCTTATTTTAAAAAATCAGTATGAATTAATTCAATTAAATCTAAATCTATTTGATTCAACTGTAAATCATTATATTTAATTGATTTTAATAAGTAACATTTCCTGCACTATCTGCTGAGAAGTGCCAGTGGTGCTCTAGAGGCCTTTGTATGTTTGATTTTTAAATTGACATAAAATCATTTTTACATAAGCCATTAAGTGTTAAATCTCACATAGAAGAGTATTCTGGGAACATGATGGAGTAAGTCAGAATATTCCAAGCTCTCTAAATTTCTTCCACAAACAAGGCAAAATAGTGTTTCAGGATCAGTGTACAGCAGCAAAAATAAACAAGAATTGGGACAGATCCTCCAGGGACAACTGGAAAATATCTGAAGAAAGATCCCAAGGGTGGAGGCTTGGATTGAATGAGGTGTAAAGACCTAGTAGCTATCTCCACTGAAACAGCAAGTGGACCTGGGGTAGCTAGTTTGGCAGGTAGACTTGGCTTCAGACACAGGAATTTTCACCTCCCAGATACTGTGGGAAGTTAGGCATCTGAGAAGGGGAAGGGGAGAATTGAGGGATCCTCTGCTGACAAGGGATGCCAGGTCCAGCTGTGCTGCAGAGACACAGTTCTCGGCAAAAAGCAACCAGCACATTCTAGGTTAGAGCAGAAGCTGATGAGGGGAGGGAGGAGGGATGGAAGACAACTCTCTGAGGTATGGGCACTGATAGGAGAGCTGAGTTCCTGGTCTTGGTTCTAGGTCAGAAGAGAAAATTAAAGGTCATAATCAATGGTAAATTCCCAAGGAGCAAAAACATTTCCAGCATACAGTACCTGTGAGCCTCAGCTGTGGCTTGGAGAAGGGAAAGAGTGTAGAGGTTGGGCCTAGGGCAACGGTTAAAAAATAAAAGTTATTAGAAGCAAAAAAGAAAAACCACTCCAACTCCAGAGAGTAACATCAAATGGCTACCTGTCCAAAGTTCTCGTGAGAGAGATCAAAAAAGATTTCATAAATCAAATAAGATTGAGAATTTTTTTTAAAGTAAGATCAATTCAAGAAAAAAAGTAGAAGATTGTGAAAAGATAGCCAGTCAACTGGAAAAGGAGATCCAGAAAACTGAGGAAGAAAATGACTCCTTGAAAATTAGAATTGGACAAGGGGAAGCCAGCAAAGTTATGAGATCAATAAATGATGCAAGAAAATATAAAGAATGAAAAATAGAAGAGAATGTCAAAGATATTATAAGAAAAAAGAATTGATCTAGAGAACAGATCAAGAAGAAAAAATAAGAAAAACTGAACTACTTGAAAGCTATGAATAAAAAAAGTTATACAATAATACAAAAAAACCCATGAAAGGAGATTGTTCTGAAGTGTTAGAGGGGAAAGTGGAAATAGAGAAAAAAACTCCACTATGCACCACCTGAAAGAGATCTTCAGAGAAAAACCTACAGGAATATTGTAGCAAAATTGCCAAACCCCCAAGTTAAGGAGAAAATAGTATGGGCAACAAGAAGTAAACAATTCAAATAGGGAGAAACAAAAGTTAGAATTACCCAAGACCTAGCAGTGACTGAACTAAAAGACTACAGGTCTTGACGCACTATATCTACATATAAAAGAGCAAAAGAAGTGTTGTTAAGTCTGAAAATATCATACTCATCAAAATTAAGTATAATCCTGAAAAATAAAAAAGGATATTCAATGAATCAGCAGATTTTCAGGACATTGTTACCAAAACAAAAGAAAAAAAATGGAACAATAGAAAATTTGACTTCCAAGAATCAAGGGAAATATAAGATACATATCAAAGATTAATTATAGGAACCCAAGAAGGACAGAATGTTTGCTTTTTGTATGAGGAAATGTAAAATATATGTCTAAGATTGTAATTAGTAATTGGGTAGTTTGAAAAAAAGAGTAAGATACAGTTGAATATGATATGATTCTAAAAAGCAAAAGTATGTAGGAAAAGGGCAAAATAGTGACTATCTCACAAAAATAAGGAGCAAAAGCAGGAACTGATACAGAGAAATTCAATAGAAGAGGAGGTCTGGTTATTCTGGAATCCTATTCTCATTGGGAATGGGTTTAAAAAGGAAATAACATACATACATATACACATGTATTATACATGTGTATACGTGTGTGTATATGTATGTATGTATAAAAGTATTCTGAGTTCAGAAAGAAATAATAGGGCAAGGGAATATGGAGGGGGAAGATAGAAGAAGGATAGGAAATAGGATAAGAGGGGGTTATAGGAGTATGTAGATTAATGAGAAAGGGGTAAAATTAAAATGAGATACAATTATTTATAAAATAAAATGAGATAAATGTACACATATATACATGTATATATATATGTATGTATATATATATATACATATATATATATATACATGTATATATTTAAAAGGCAGAAAAATCTTCTAAATTCAGAAAGAAATAAGAGGGTAAGTAGGTAAGGCGGAAGGAGAGCATATGGGAGGGAGCCTTAGAAGAGGGATAGGTTAAAGAATAGGATGTCAAGGTGGCAGATACAAGTAAAGTAGAGTGAGGAAGGATAGGAATACAGTGAGAAGGATAGTGAGGAAAATAACAAGGAAGAAAATTTACAAATATTTACTGTTTAGAATGTAAATGGGATGAATTTACCCATAAAATGGAAATTGATAGGAATTAAAAATTTGAATTCAACCATAGGTTGCTTTCAGGAAATGCCATAAAAATGAGTGATACAAACAAACAAAATAAAGATGAGGAGTAGAATTTATGATGTAAAAAAACAATGATAATAATCATGATCTCAGACAAAGTTATAGCTAAAATAAAATTTAATCAAAGAAGAAAAATAGAAAAACTACACTACATATCAGCCATATTAATTAATACTTTTACGACATATAAAACAACTAGGCAGTTACTAACCCTAACCTTAAATTAATATAAAATATCTTACTGAGTTAGAATAAAAGGGCAGAGTGCATTTGGAAGAGCAGAGGGTCAGGAATTTCAAGGAAACCAGGGCAAAAACACATGTGAAGGAACTGGATTCAGTAGTGTAAGATGTTAAACCATATGAGAGTTGAGAGGAAAGCTGAAATACAAAATGTATAATTTTGATTATTTTAAAATAAAATTTTACTGTATAAATAAAACCTGTGCAGCCAAGAGTAGAGGGAAAGCAGAAATATAAATGTATATGTGTTATAGACCACTCCCCCAAATGATTTTGAACCCCCCAGACCTGAGAAAGACCTAAAACCTAGATTGGCTAATCAGGAGAGACATTATTTTTAGCCCAATTTAAGCTTAACCTACCACAATGCTCTGCGTACTCCATATGCTCATTCCTGTATCAAGACTGAAGCTGACGAGGAGCATTCTTTTGTTAAGGACCACGTAGGACAAGGTACCCTGACTCAGACACTATCCTGAATACTGGTACTTTTATTTTCTTGAGTATTTTATGAATATATACCACATTATGCCATGTTAATGGTAAAAGAAACACAAATAGCCTAGATATAAATTTCCAATTGACATTTTAATATTTCTGTCTTACTGTATTTATGAACTATTCACTCAAGAAATTTTTTTCTCGTATTATGATTACCCATATTTTGACTATGATTTGACTGATATGAACATCCTGAGCCAGGAAAGGAGGGAGGAGTAAGAGGAAATTATTCTGAAGATCTAAGGTCTGCTTTATCTGTCCGTCTAGGATTGCATGGTCTCATGATGAGCTGCCATGAGTATCTCTATATGCATTTTCTACAAACTTTGAGAGAAATAAACACTCATATTGAGCCTAATTTTGTATATCTTTCTAAGAACAATCTTAGCAATAGTTGGCAGTATATATATGTATGTTTAAGGATATCTATATACATATATACATGTAGATATGTGTGTATATATATAGTATATATATATATATATATATGTGTGTGTGTGTGTGTGTGTGTGTGTGTGTGTGTGATCACACACACATACATACATATGTCTTCATAGCTAACCTGTTCAGGGGAAGGAAAAGAAAAAAAAATAGAGGAAAAAGTGCACAGCAGAGGACAAAAGAAAGCATACGTGGAAGCAAAGATGACAGCTTTGAAAGTAATGTCTAATATTTATTATGTAGCTTTTCTTAAAATGGAAATTTATTGTTATATGTTGAATTGTATCATTCTGTTGTGTACATGTCATTTTTCTTTTCTTATTTTATATTTAATTTAAGATAAATTCAAATATATTGAAAAAATAATCATATGCCAAGCAGTTAGGAATGTTATGATGTATTTTAAAGCACCTCTTATCTTGACTTGAATATACCTTCTAGGGTATATTCCAAGTAGTAATATATCCACCCATACATACATATAAACATAAATGTATTTTAAGTAGGTGATAATGTTGGTCTGGACTTATGGTTTCATTCATTGAGGAAACTACGATGAAGAAATTCTCTATCAACATAGATCAATCGATTACTTCAACACTATACAATCAAATGAGGGGAGTGTGATATGATGGATAAAAAGCTGGTTGCAGAATGAGTAAGTTCTGGGTTCCAGTCCTGTTTCTGATATGCCCTGTTTCTGTAACTCGCAGAAAGTCCTGCACCCCCTCAGTGCTCTAGGTCTGAGGTGTCAAACTCTCCAGTCACTGAAACTCTCTTGTTTACCTCTCCCAACCAAAACAGATTAAATTGGCATTGACAATGCTGAACAACTAACAAAATAAATTTAAAAAATAATGAATGAATAAATAAGTACAACTTTGATAATATCAAATTTCTAAATTAACATGCAATCTCAAGGAGCTTTTCTGCTGGAATTTTACAATTTCTATTGGAATTGCCTATTCTAGGCAATTCTCTAGACTTTAAGGCAAAGAAAATATCAATTTGTATTAGAAGAGGGAGATTCTTCTTCTGAGAGTTCCATTTTCCCAATAAAATCATACATCCAGTCCCTACTGCATCAATTTGATCATCAAGCATTCATTTCATCCCTACTCCACAAAAGACAGGACTCTAAGGGTAGGATGAAAATCATGGAAAATTCTACATGATTTTGAGGAGGGCAACCAGATGATGAGATATTTAAAATCCATGTCATCTAATGTTCCATTATGGGAATCAGGGATATTTTAGCATAAAGCAGGGATATTTAGGAGTAGGAGGAATAGTGAATAGAATGTTGCAGCTGGGGTCAGGAAGACATCTTCTTGAGTTCAAATCTGGTTTCACACACAAGCTGCATGACCCTGGAAAGGTAACAGCCCTGCTTGCCTCAGTTTCTTCATTTGTCAAATAAGCTGGAAAAAACATGGTGAATCACTTCAGTATCTCTGCCAAGAAAATCCCAATACTGGGTCAGAAAGAATGAAACATGACTGAAAATGAATGAACAACAAGTAAACTTGATCCAAAGAACTTGGGGTGGGGGAAGAGCAATTGGAGTTCAAGTTTATAAAGGCCTGGTCTATGGAGAAAGGATCTGGAATATTCTATTTTTCTTCAAAAAGCAGAATAAGAAGAAATCATGGAAGTTTCAAAGAGACAAATTTAGGTTGGAGGGCAGGAAAAGGAGACCAGGAAGGATGGGTCTTTGTTCTTTATCATAAAGTCCAAGCCATCATTTGTTGGAAATGCTCTAGAGGATGCCTGTGCAGTTTTCTATATGTTATTCTAGATTAGTCATTAGGGCATCAGTCTGTATACGAGACACTTCACTAGGCTCCGAGGATACAAAACGAGAAAAAAATAAGAAAAAAAGGTCCCTGATGAAGAGGATCTCACAGGGTAATGAGAAATAATACACAAACATTTATGTGTCCCTTCATAACATTCCAGATAAATTGGAGATGATCAAGCAAGGGATGACCTTTGACATCCCATGCAACTTTGAAACTATGTGATTCTATGATTCTTTTTGTGGTGCTGGTCCTCTGTTGCCAAAGAAGACCATGCCATCAGAGAAATGATGACATGACTTGACTTGACTTTGTTTTGGGTCCAGAGCCAACTGAATCTAGTGACCTGATATTCCTCAGAATAACTGGAGATGACCTAGGATGCACTGGGAGATCCTGGGCCCCTTTAGGCCAAGGTTTTTGCAGGTATTCACCTAGGATGAGGTAACGCCCATTCATTGAATAGGCCCCTTTAAGAAGGAGCCAAGGCAAGGAAAAGAAAGACATCAGGCTGGGAGGGAAACAGCAACAGTTAACTATTGATAATCACTCTGAAGCCAGGGACCCCATAGTGTCTGAGCTTCACAGTGCAACAGACTCAAGGTTCTATGATCCTACCCCTTTTCTAAAGGAGTGTAGAATCTACACACACACACACACACACACACACACACACACACACACACACACCACTTAACAACAATACAAACACTTATGGCTGTGTTCAAACTGAATGTGGTTGTATTCAAAAACCAAAAATAGTAGAAAATTTCAGAAAATGTGGGAATCTATGAAAAGTGAAGAAAGA
Source organism: Notamacropus eugenii (assembly GCF_028372415.1). Taxonomy (NCBI): domain Eukaryota; kingdom Metazoa; phylum Chordata; class Mammalia; order Diprotodontia; family Macropodidae; genus Notamacropus; species Notamacropus eugenii. The sequence continues at coordinate 533,753,483 of NC_092873.1, forward strand.
AGAGAGTGATTCTTGAAAGTGAGTTGCACTTTGAAGAAACGGTAAAATATGAGTACGTGGGAAAAGGGAACTTCAGTGGGTAGAACAGCATGATCAAAGGCATGGAGATGGGATTGAACATGACATATTCTGAGAGAAGATGACTAAATTAACTTTATTTTCCTTTCAAAGCTCTGGATTTAATGATTTTGGTCAAATGATGACTAAAGAATTTAGATTGGTTTGGTCAGAAATACCAGTGGTCAAATAATCATTGATAAACCAAATGTGACATTAGTTAACATCTCAAAAATGAGGTATAACTTAATTATTCAGTTTCCACTATTTTTTCTTGTTGTATGTACCAGTAGAAGGACCACTCACAAAAATCAAAAGATTATTCAATGTAGCATTGTAAGGGAATTCAGAGGTCCAAATCCCTCTCTTTTAGAGGAAAAAATGGTATTCCACAGACATTAAAGAACTTGCCCAAGGTCCCATATTTCAATGTTATTTTCCCTAACAGTATAATTTAAACTCTCTGAGGGCAGAGACTTTCATTTTTGTGCTAGTACCTACATGGCTTTCATGTAGTATGGCACATAATAGGTGCTTGATTGATGTTTATTATAAATTAAATTTGTTTAATTCAAAGAAGGTATTAAATCCATGATATCATCTTGTGAATACTATATCTGAAAAAATCACATATTATCCCAATCAGTACATTTCTTGTCTTCAAAAGCAAAGAAAATAAACTTTGAGATTTGAATGGGGTTGGCCATTAGGCAGTTGGGAAAGATGAAGAGCCAATGAGAAGAGAGATAATATGTATTCTCCTGTAAAAAGCTCATGTAATTATTCTGTACACTGATATGATGACATATTCCTTGTCTCTGTGTGTTACAGTGTTATTACTAAACATGGAATAGATAAAATTCTAAAGGTTGATGGAGTATCATGCACCACAACCATGGAATCTTCGAATTCTCATTGAGGTGAGCCATCAAAGCTATTGAAAGTCTTCTGGCTGCCTTTGCAGGCTGTCTCAGGCCATTTGACTGAGTGAAACATGCTGACAACTAGAAACTGGCAGTTATTAATTGGTATGATGATATGATCACTTTATATGTGGGCACTTTACATTCATTCTTCGCTTTGTAGATGCCAAATCACTCTCCTATTTTAAAATAAGAAAAGAACAATGAAACACTTTACAAATGTATGGCAATTCCATTAAAAGGAATACTAGTAAACCTTAATTTGGGGGGGGGGGGAATTTAACTGAATTGCTAAGATTTAGTCACATGAATATGTGTAAATAATACATATATAGACATATATATATCTATCTATATGTGACATACATACAACACATGATAAAACATAGGTATACATACATAATACATATGTTACTCAAGTACGTCCTTATATTTACTCTTAATTCTAGTCAGAATGAATAAATAAAACAGGAATAGAATTACTTCTGCGAACATTTTTTCCATTGCATCTCAAAACCCTTTCTGAATTGGATCTAATTCATCTCCTCCCTCTTAAAGATTTAACTAGTCAGCCTCTCAATTAACAAATATTTTGGAGATATGTACTATATGTCAGACCCAATGGTACATACTGAGGATGTATTGACATTAAGAAAAAAATAGTCACTTCCCTTTGAGAGTTTCTGTTCTACACATGCCCCATTTGGGTGGTTTTGAATAGTACTGGTTTAATGTGAGATTAGGAAATAAAATAATGAGTTAGAAGCAAAGAGGATGTGTATATTTGCTCCAGAACACACAACCATTCATAGACACTGGGCTATTTCAAGCAAAGAAACAGACAGGGAGATGAACATAAACCAATCAAAGAAAAATAACCCCACAATAAATAAATTACGACATCATGAAGGGATATTTAATTTTGTCCTAGGGTTTGGTATCCAATTTCTTTGGTTTTAAAAAGAATATATTTGTGGTTTCTCTGTAGTTTTACTCATATTAGTCCATACCTGTGATTTAACTGGAAAAGAAAACTTGATCATCTACTCTTGATCAACATCTTTTCCGCAATTCTCATTAATTTTAGAGAATACACTGGTGGAAATGATAGATTAGGGGCTTTGCCCTGGGTCACACTGCCTGTAGTGGAGTGTAGGACCCCAGGCAGGGGTGTTGGGAAGCTTTAAGTAGAAACAGACAAAGAACACTTTACAAATCTTAAAGAGAAATATCAATGCCTGTTGTTGGCATTGCTCTTGCTGCTTCTATTGTTAGCCTCTAGTCCCTTGGATTCCAAGCTACCTGTGCTGAGGCTTCTGCTCCATTTGGGCTGAGCTCAAACCAGGTTCATAAAACAATACCAGGGCATCTGGGTGTTCCAGGGAATATTTAACAACCAGACCTTCTAAAATGTATACACACAGTTTGAAAATTAATCTGCATTGTTATCACATTCTTCAATCTAAACAATTAATAGAATGACCAAGCTTCCTTTGAAACAATCGCTGATTTCCAAGGTGTTCAAGAGTCAGTTAGAGGGGCCTCCAGCACAGCACTGAAGCCAAGAGTTATTGATTGTGAGGATGGTTTTCTATCACACATTCCTCTGTCTAACAGAGAGACATGGTAGATTACTTCAGCCCTTCACTACACACACACACACACACACACACACACACACACACACACACACACGCTACAAAGAATATAAGCAGTTTAATATCCATGAAATGTTTATTAAATACCTACTATATGCCAGGCATTGTTCTAAATGCCAGGGATACAGAGGTAAAAGACAGTCCCTGCTTTCAAGGAGCTTCCAATCTAATAAGGGAGAAAAGAACAAACAAATCTACAAAATGAAATCTAAGTACAGCATAAATTGAGTCCATGAAAGTTATGAGAAGTTGGGCAAAGCTTCCCACAGAAAATGGAATTTTAGGTACAGCTGAAAGAAAGCCAGAAAGATCAGTAATCAGAGTAAAGCAGGAAGAACATTCAAGACATGAGGGAGGGGGCAGCCAGAGAGAATGTCAGGAGTTAGGAGATGGAGTATTTTGTTTGAAGAAGAGCCGGGAAGGAGACCAGTGTCATTAGATCAAAGAGTAAGTGGTGAAGATCAAAGTGGATGAAAAAGTTCAGGAGAACTAAATAATGAAAGACTTTGAATGCCGCAGTATTTTGTATTTTTTGCCCTAAAGGTGATAGAAAGTCACTGTAGTGTAGAGGGGATTGACATGATCAGGCCTGCATTTTAAGATCATTTTAGTGGCTGAAGGGAAAAAGGACTAGTGTGGGGAGAAACTAGAGGTAAGCAAACTGACTAGAAGGCTCTTGCAATAATGCAGGCATGAGTTCATGTGAGCCTATATCAGAAGGTTTCAGTGTCAGAGGAAAGAAGAGGATATATTCGAGGCATATTGTAAAGGTAAAATCAACAACAGCTTGGATATGAGTGCATGAGAGAAAGCTAGTAAGACTAGAAAGCTAGACAACTAGGTTGTAAGCCTGAGAGACTTGGAGGAGAGTGTTGCCCTCAAGAGTTACAGGAAAAGTAGCAAAGAGGGTAGGTTTAGCTCTGTTTTAGACATGTTAAGTTTAAATTGTCTACTGAATATTCATTTTGAGAAATCTGAAAGGCAATTGGAGATATGAGACTGGAAGTCAGCAGAGAGATTAGGGAAGAAAACGATCAGAATGTAGACTCTTTGAAGGTGATGAACATTTCAGCTTTGTCTGCTTGCATAGTACTTAGCATTGATTTGTTGACTGTCAAATTGACTTCATCTTCTGTTCAATTATGAAGTTTCTTCAAAGTCAAAGTTATGGTTGGTGCTTAATGTAGTTCTCATCAATATTCTTATGCTTTAACTCAATATTCAGATCACCTAAACTTTGGAGCCATTGCTGGTTGTATAAGGTTTTGGTCTAAACCAGTTTATGACAATCTACTTTGTATTTTACTCAGCAACACTTGTGAAACAGTTTTCTAAGTGATTAAGGTACTTCTGTTAATCAAATTTGAGTCTGTGAGTTTAATCATTGATGTTTCTTTATCTTGTCTATTACCCTAGTGTAGTTTTTCCATTTTTATCAATATCACATGGTTGTGAAGATTACTGATTTATAATATAATTTGTAATCTGGATTTTCTAGGTGTCTTTTTTTTCTATCCCTCCCATTATTTCCATTGCGACTCCCTCAAAGTTTTTATTCCCTCAAATAAATGTTATTATTTTATCTAGCTCTACAAATTACTCTTTGATATTTTCATTGGTGTAGAACTAAAATCCGTAAATTACCTTCTGTGATGTCATCCCTTTTGGATGTACCATGATTCATACATATGTGGCATGGAGAGGATAATGTTTTGTTAGACAAAGAAGGACTTTTGAGGCAGAAGCAGTTTGAGATCATTGAGAATTTGTGGAGTTCTATATAAATAATATATACTTATCTCTTATTCAAAAAGATGCCAGATCATTGTATGTCGGCCCAACACATATGTGGTCACGGATTCAGGGGCCTGTTGACCTAGTATATCATTACATACTTATGGTCTATCTCCTACTTTTGAAACATTGCTTAGCTGGGTTCTTTTTTTCATTTCATCTGCTCTCCTTGTTCTGGATTCTATAATGATCAATCTCCCAAAAAACATCATTAGGAAACTCATCATCCTGCAAGATTCTTCTAATTTTGTTTCTCACTCTTTATCAGTAAACTGAGTAGCTTCTGTTACTTGATTGGCAGTCTGAGCAAAGAATTTTTCCCTAAGATTCCTTTTAAAGAACATTCCCACTTTGGCCATTGCTGCATTTCCTATCTGTTGCACTTTTTGGACAAGACTCCACCTTGCCATGATGCAGGGTACATGTGTGTCTCCTTTCTTACTTTTCATTTTCCTAAAGACCCATTTAATATTTATTGACTGCCTGACAGACTCTCCCCTGTAACGCTTTCCTCCTACTATCACCCTTGAAAGTTAACAAGGATGTATCTACCTCCCTATTTGTGGAAATTACTGAAGATAGCTGATAAAATAATCCTAAGTAATAGCAAAAAAAAGGGAAATTTCTAGAAAACAAATGTACATTTTAATATTGGGGGGGAGAAAAGGTTTCTTATGATAAGATAGCTCTATTTGCAACATTGCCTCATGGAAGAGGGATCTAAAATTAGAACCAGAAAACACCTGGGTTCAGCTGTAGACATTGGCATGAATATATTTTAGGACTGTGAACCTTTCACTTATTGTATCTGACTTTCATGTCACCACCTGATAAATGCCTGTAATAAAATGTATAGTGACTATTTGACAGGGTTGTTGAGAGCTTTAAACGACATGTTCCTAAATTGCTTTGCAAATCTTAAAATACTAAACGAACAATTATTTTGTTGTTTATTATTATTCTAGTTTTTGTCACTATAGTTATTTTAATTCTCATTAATGATTCTAATCTCATGTTGTATCATATTGATTATAGATAATTGCTATCCACTGAGGAAACTATTTGGATACAGAGTTATCTGTTGTGTCCCAACACATGGGCCACCCCCATTGCAGAGTTCGAGGACTGTCCTGGGAATCTGGAAAATTTTCATTTCCACCATAGTTGTGCTACTGTATGGTTGTGTGACTTTTGGAAAACTGTTGAATATTCCTAGGACTCTGTTCCCTCATGTCTAAAAGGAGCAGGCAGGATTTAAAATACAGCCACATAAACCATCTTCATTTTTGTATATTACTAACAAAGTTTAACAGTAAGAGACAGAAAGAGAAACTCCATTTAAAGTTACTATAGACATTATAAATTATTTGGGAGTCTAACTGCCAAAACAAATTGAGGAATTATATGAACAAAATTACAAAACACTTTTAATGCAAATGAAGTCAAACCTAAATAACTGAAAAAAGCATCAGTTGTTCGTGGGTATGCAAAGCTAATATAATAAAAAAGACAATTTTACCTATATTGACTTATTAGGTGCCATGCCAATCAAGTTTCTAAAAGTTTGTTTCATAAAGTTAGAAAAAATTATAACAAAGTTCATCTGGAAGAACAAAAGTTCCAGAATATCACAGCAATTAACGAAAAGAAATGTGAGGGAAAGTGCTTAGCCATACCAGATCTTAAGTTTTATTATAAAGCAGTAATCACCAAAACTACTTGGCACTAAATGGTCAAAGGATATGGACAGGTAGTTTTCAGAGGAATAAACTGAAGCCATCTATAATCATATGAAAAAAATGTTCTAACTCTCTACTGATTAGATTAATTCAAATCAAAACAACTCTGAGGTACCATATCATAACTATCACCAATCAGATTGTTTAGCATGACAAAATAGAAAAAAAAGAGGCCAAAATTCTGGAGAAAATATGGGAAAATTGGAACATTAATTCATTGTTAATGGAATTGTGAACTAATCCAATCATTTTGGAGAGTACTTTGTAACTGTGCCCAAAGGACTATAAAAATACACAAACTCCAAAACAGGGAGATGATAAATGTTGGAAAAGATGTGGGAGAGTTGAAACACTAGTTCATTGCTGGTGGAGCTGTGAGCTGATCCAAGCATTCTGGAGAGCAATCTGGCACTATACCCAAAGGGTTACAAAAATGTGCATACCCTTTGACCCAGCAATATTGCTTCTGGGACTCTATCCCAAAGACATCAATGAAATGGGAAAGGGTTCCACATGTACAAAAATATTTATAGCAGATCTCTTTGTGGTGTTCAAAAACTGGAAATCAAGGGGATACCCATCAATTGGGGAGTGGCTAAACAAGTTGTGGTATACGAATACAAAGGAGTACTATTTTGCTATTAAAAATGATGAACAGGAAGACTTCAAAGAAGCCTAGAAAGACTTATATGAACTTATACTGAGTGAAAGGAGTAGAACCAGGAGAACTTTGTACACAGCAACAACCGCAGTGTGTGAGGCATTTTTCTGACAGACTTTGTACTTCATTGAAGTGCATTGACATAAAAAAAATTCCGATGGACTCTTGAGGCAAAACATCTTCCACATCCAGAGAAAGAACTATGAAATTGAATCAAAGACAGAAACAGACCATTTTCTTTTGCGTCATGTTATGTTGTGTTTTGTCTTATGGTTTCTCCCATTCATTTTAATTCTTCTATGCAATGTGAATTTAACAGGAATGTACTTGTAGAATCTATATAAGATTGCATGCCACCTCAGGGATGGAGTAGGGAGGAAAGGAGTGGAAAAAATCTGAGATACATGGAAGTGATTGTCGGAGATAGAAAACAAATAAAATAATTCAATTAAAAAATAAACATACCTTTTAACCCAGTAATACCGGTTCTAGGACTGTATCTCAAAGAGATCATAAAAATGGAGAAAGGACGCATGTGAACAAAATTATTTATAGTAGTTCTTTGTGGTAGCCAAGAACTAGAAATTGAGTTGTCCATCAATTGGGGAATGGCTGAACAAGTTGGGGTGTATGAATATAATGCAATACTATTGTGCTATAAGAAACGATGAGCAGGCAGTCCAGAAAAATCTGGAAAAAATGTATCAACTGATACTGAGGGAAATGAGAAGAAACAAAAGAACCCTGTACACAGGAATAGCCACATTGTGCAATGATTAACTTGGATATACTTAGCTCTTCTCAGCAATATAAGGATGTAAGAAAATTCCAAAATATTCATGATGCTCTTCATATCCAGAGAAACAACTATGGAGTCTGAAAGCCGATCAAATCATACTATGTGCTCTCTCTCTCTCTCTCTCTCTCTCTCTCTCTCTCTCTCTCTCTCTCTCTCTCTCTCTCTCTCTCTCTCTCTCTCTCTCGTCTGTTTTTACTAATTCTTTTTTGTGCTTTCTCCCATTCATTGTAATTTCTTCCTTACAATATAACTAATGTGATAATATGTTTAATGAGAATGTATATGTAGAGCTGTTATCAGATCACACACTGTCTTGGGGAGGACAGGAGAGGAGTGAGGTGGAGAAAATTTAAAACTCAACACCTTATGTAAGTAAATGCTGAAAACTAAAATTTAATTAACTTTTAAAAAAATGAAAAGGAGCAGGCTGAAATAATCTTTAAACTGCTTCTAGCTCTTACTATATAGTATACACATGTGTGAGGTTGGCCCTGGTACCCTGTAACTGGGAAAAGTCAAATGACTGCAGAGCATTTAGACACTAAAGCAGATGATTTAGAATCACATCAGCTTATGTGTTTCAAAAACATATCAGGACAAAAAAACACGATGAGGAGGAAAACTGTTATTACCAAGATATGCATCAAAACTCTAGTCACCTCTATAACAAACTCTCATTTGGGGGCTCAAAAGAATTGAACTAATAATAATTCGTTTCTCAACCTAAAACATGTTGTATATGGTTTCCCCCTGGGGAAACGGATGTTAGGCTAATAATTGAATAGCCTAAGAGGAAAAGGGATGCTTGTCCTTTCATTGTACACCATTACTTTTCCAGTGAAATTTTACTTCTCTCTTTGTTCCTTGTTCCAAATGTCCCTATGGCAGTCTGATGAAATCTATGGATCCCTTCCCAGAAAAAAAAAATTAAATGGATGAAATAAAATTCATAGGGATTTCAAAGAAATCCAATTTTTGTTAAAATGTTTTCAGTCATAGACACCAGATTAAGGATCTGTATCCTCAAAGAAAATAAAATTTAAATGAAGTCTAGGTAGGATAGTATAATTTCATCTGTTCACTTGAATAATAGCTAAATTTTATCTTTCTATTCAATTTTTTTCTTTGCTCCCTTTATCCTGACAATATCAATTATGAATGTCAGTTTTTCTTCATTCCTCATCCTTTCTTTCTACCTCTCTCGCAAAAGAAACTCTGACTCTTTAAAGAGCCAGAGAAACTCTGACTCTTGAAATATTGGTACTCCAAGAATGGTACACTAGATGCCTTTTTGTTAAAGTTCTTAATTGCAGAACACAATACGATGGTACTAAATTTGATCAAAAGGTGCAAGGAATATCTGATTTTGTATTTGTGTGGCTATTTGTTCACAATTCCATAAATTTTCATTTCGCAATTTGGAATTGTGCTTAGAAAGTTGCTTAGTTGTCCATATTATTTGACCCATACATCATATTGCTGGTATACACACAAGGGAGGTGAAAAGTATGGAGATCTCATAATTACCTTAGAAATCTCCTCTGCAATTGACCCAACAATGGACAGAAAGCCTTTATTTGAATAAGTGCTGGAAGAAAGAATATACTACTAGGCATGACCATTGATGCTATACGTTAACATCACTGTTGAGAAAAATTTATTTAGGTCCAAATTAAATCTCTCCTTGAAAATATAATCCCATTGTCACTCCTTTGTCTGTCAAACTAATCCAGTTCTTCTATGTGATCAGTCTTCAAATATTTGAATGGAGTTTTCTTGTTCTCTCAGTTCTTCTCTTTAGAGTCCCAATTTCCTTTATCTAATTATCACATGATGTGATTTTAAAGTATTTCAACATCGTAATGTGGTCAAATTATATTTTAATTAGTATCCTTTCTAAAGTAGAAACCCAAACTTAAATACAATCTGTCAATATATTCTAAGGGTAAGAAGATATGAACTGTGTCTGTATATGTATGTGGTATATATATTCATATATATGCATATGTATATGTACATGTGTATATGAATATATCTATATAATTTTGAATATATGTATATGTGTTTGTCTCTGCATCTATATCCATATCCATTTTTAAATTTACATGTGAACATATAGATATAGATAGAGAAACATAGATATGTGGATAGAAACAGGATATCTCTAAAGAGATACCTACTTATGTATGGATAGAGGGATAAAGATAGATCTATATATGCATAAATATGTACATGCTTATATGTATGATCTATCCATATCTAAAAGTGCATTTATTAGTATGTATATTGATATAAAAACATTTCTCTATATGTATTGATTTAGATATCTCCTTCAATGTGGTACAAAAGATATCTATTTATATTTAAATATGAGTATACAAGTAGAGATATAGGTGCATTTGCATCAGGCAGGCAATCATTGAAATTTTATTGAGCTGCTAAACACCGGAGATATAAAAATAGGCAAGAAATAGCTTTTGCTCTAAAGGAGCTCACAGGCAATTGAAGGAAACAACAAGTAAATGAAAATGTAAAAACGACCTATATGGAGGATAAATAGTAAATAATTATGAGAGAGAAAATACTCAAATTAAGAGAGATTTGAAAAGTGTTCTTATAGAAGGTAAAAATTTAGTTAGTAGTTGAAAGAAACCAGGGAATTCAGGAAGTAGAAAGGAGAAAAGACAGCATTCCAGAAATGTGGGATTGCAAGAAAAAAATGCTTGGAGCTGAGAAATGGACTTTTTTGCTAACCCAGTTTAACTAGATAGTAGGGTAAATGGAAATGGCAAAGTCGAAGGTGTATGAAGTTTGAAAAGGTATGAATTATGAGGGGCTTTAAACACCAAACAAAATATTCTGAGGCTGATTCTGAAGGTTGAGAAAAGCAAATATCAATTTAGTATTTTATATTTGATTTTATTCTGTTATTTCTTGAGCCATGTTTCTTTGTCTGAGTTAAGTTCATGAAAATAGACACTCCTCTTTTCATTTTAAAAGTTATTTCAGCATAAATCACTTTAATTGAATGCAAAATTATCCTTGGACCACTAACTGCCCTTGTACAGTTACAAGATATCTGCTATCCATAGAGGGTGCAGGTGGATGCCAGGAAATCTGGGCTATTATCTCTTCGAAACTAGGGGTCTTTCAAGAAAGTTTGGCCTTTTATTGTTTTGACAGTAAGTAGTCCCACAGGTGGATTGGGCCATAGCAACAAGTCATGCACTCTAGACCTCTAGCTCATGATACTGCTTTCCATCATTTATGACTCTTCAGACTTTGTAACCAATCACATGGTTGTCTGTGATGTTCTTTATTCTCTTGTACTTCCCAAAACTATATAAGGGCAAACAAGTCTCACCTTGTGATCTTTTTGCTCACCAAGACAAAGAGAGGCCTCATTATTGGTAACTGTTAACATTACTAATAAATCGATCATGTTACAATCTTGTGCCTAAATCTGCCATAATTTTAATTGTGACAAGATGATAGGGAGTCACAAGAGTTTACCACACAGAAGGAGTTACATGTTTCAACACCTACTTTAGGAGTATCACTTTGGAAGCTGAATGGAGGATAGATTGAAGTGAAGAAAGATTTGAGCCCATTAGGACATTGAAAGAACCAAAGTGTGAGATGAGAAGACCTATAACAATGTTGTGGAAGTGTTAGAGGAGAGAAGGCATATTTGAGATATATTCGAAGGGTGAAATAATCAGACCTTGATATGAGATTGGATATATGGAATGAGAGTGAAGAGTTTTTGATGGCACCTAGTTTTAAGTGTGAGGGCCTGGAAGGACAATGTTGCCTTCATCAATAGTAAGGAACTTCGGAGGTAGTGGAATTGCATGAAAAGATAATAAGCTCTGTTTTAGATGGGTTGAGTTTACAATGTCTCCTAGACATTTATTTTGAAATATCTGTAAGGTAGCTAAAGATGTGAAATCAGAAGTAAGTCAGACAGTTTAGGGCTGGATAGGTAGATATGAGAATTATCAGCCTAAAGATGGGAATTAGATCATGGGAGCTATTAATATAACAAAGTGAAGTGTTAAAAGGGGAGAAGAGAAAAGGGCTTAGAATCTACATATTGGAAGTCCATAAGTAAATACACACACATATGTATGTGTGTGTATATGTGTGTAAGGATGGATGGATGCATACATATATGCATATATATATATATATATAGTGTATGTATGTGTATATGTGTGTGTGTGTGTGTGTGCGTGCATGTATAGGTCATTGGTTAGGTGGTTAGAGAGCAAGTTCCAGATAAGGATCGAAAAAAGAAGATGCGTAATGAGTGGTCAGGTAGGCAGAAGAAGTATTTGGCAATCGGAAAACATAGAGAAAAATGACAGCAACAATATCAACTATGGTAAAACGTTCAAGACCAACGAAGATTTATAAAAGCCCTTGAAATGGACAATGAAGAGATCGCTCTTAACTTTAGATAAAGTATTTTCCATAAAATCATGATGTTGGAAGCCAGATTGTAAGTAGTTCAGGAGAGAAGACAAATTGAAGGAACCTAATGTAGATTATTTTTTCTAGGATTTTAGTCAGAGAAGGTAGAAAATATGTGAGATAATAATTAGCTAGGATAGAGGATTAAATAAGAAAGTTGTTTTTGTTTTTTGAGATTGGTTGATAGGAGTGATAGAGTGGGAATGAGTGAGGGAGCAATCTATTGAAGGAGATGGTATGGAATGTGGTCACTTGAAGAGGTAGAGTTCTTATCCTTGGTGGTAATCAGGCCGTGCTCTAAACTTTTCCATAAAACATAAGACAAAATTCTCAGCTAAACGAATGGGGAGGGGGGGATGACTCATGGACCATTTGAGAAGGGATGAAAAGGTTTGGCAGAGTCACTGTGGAAAATGGGATGATGAGTTCATTAGGGATACATAGAAGGATTGATTCACAGTAGAGAAGGTATAAATGAGCTTGTATAATACATATTCATAGTGAATCCAGTCACAATGGTTACATTGTTTTATCGATCTTAATGAAGCACATGTGTCACAGGGAAGATGACCAAAAGGCAAAGACATTCAAGGCTGTCTTGAGAGGTAGAATTAAGGATATGATAACAGTCCTCAGGACTCAAGAATGGAGGACAAAGTAGAGCTAAACTGGATTACCAGGGGGTCAAATTGAGAAAAAAAGAGATATAATGGCTAGTGCTAGGTAGAAAGACTGGAAGAGAACTGAGAGGTTGAGAGATTGGAAGACATGCTGTAAATGAAGAGTAGTATTTGATAAGAAAAGGCAGAAAGAAAGATAAAAATGATCATAGTAAATCTGTGATCAGAAAAGGGGATTTTGGTATTTTTTTACAGCCTATTATTATTATTATTATTATTATTATTATTTTATTTCTTTTCAGTGTTCTACAATCATTTTCATATAATTTAGATTTTTTCCCTCCTGCCCCCCTCCTTCTCCCCTCCCTCCCTGAGACAGTATACAATTTTATATGCGTTCTACACACACTTTCCTATTAAATAGATTTTCACCTTAGTCATGTTGCATAGAAGAATTAAAATGAAAGGGAGATATCATGAAATAACCCAAAACATAATTCAAAAGAAAATGATCTGCTCCATTCTGCTGTCGTATTCCATAGTTCTTTCTCTGGATGTGGAAAGCATTTTGCCTTAAGAAACCACTGGGAATTTTTTAAGTCCTTTCATTGCCATGAAGTACTAAATCTACCAGAAAAAAATCCTCACACACTGTGGTTGTTGCTGTGTACTACGTTCTCCTGGTTCTGCTCCTTTCACTCAACATCAGTTCATATAAGTATTTTCATGCCTCTCTGAAGTCTTCCTGTTCATCATTTCTCATAGCACAATAGGATTCCATTACATTCATACACGAAATCATATTCAGCCATTCCCCAATTAATGGGCATCTCCTTGATTTCCAGTTTTTGGTCATCACAAAGAGAGCTGCTACAAATATTTCTGTACATTTTTTAACTTTTTTCATTTTTATAATCTCTTGGGTATACAGTCCTAAAAGCGGTATTACTGGGTGAAAAGAGATGCACATTTTTATAGCCCTTTAGGCATAGTTCCAAATTGCTCTCCAGAATGGTGAGATCAGCTTACAGCTCCACCAACAATGACTTAGTGCTCCAACTCTCACACATCTTCCCCAGCATTTATCATCATTCTGTTTTGCCATGTTAGCCAATCTGAGAAGAGTGATGTTGTATCTTAGAGTTGCTTTGATTTGCATTTCTGTAGTCAATAGTAATTCAGAACATTTTTTCATATAATTATAGACGGCTTTGATTTATTCCTCTGAAAACTGCCAGTTCATATCCTTGAGCCATTTATCAAGCAGGAAATGACTTGTATTCTTGTATATTTGACTCAGTTCTCAATATGCCTTAGAAATGAGATCTTTATCACAGACACTAGCTGCCAAAATTCTTTCCCAGTTTTCTGCTTCCCTCCTAATCTTAGTTGTATTGGGTTTGGTTGTGCAGAAACTTTTCAATTTAATGTAATCAAAATTATCCATTTTGCATTCATAATGTTTTCTATCTCTTCCTTAGTCAAAAATTCTTCCCTTCTCCAAAAATCTGATAAATACACTATTCTTTGCTCCAATAATTTGTTTATAGCATCAGTCTTTATATCTAGATGGTGTATCCATTTGGATTTTATTCTTGTGTACGTTTTCAGGCATTGGTCTATGCCTAGTTCCCACCACACTACTATCAAGTTTTCCCAGTAATTTTTGTGGAACACTGAGTTCTTATCCCAGAAACTGGGATCCTTGGGTTTATCAAACAGTAGATTGATATATTCATTGAATAACGTGTCTTGAGTACTTGTATATCCTTCTGTTTCTTAGCCAGTACCAAGTGATTTTGATAATTGCTGCTTTATAATACAATTTGAAATCTGATAGAGGTAGGCGACCTTCTCTAGCACTTCTTTTCATTAGTTCCCTTTATATTCTGGACCTTTTGTTCTTCCAGATGACTTCTCATATTATTTTTTCTAGTTCAAGAAAATAATTATCTGATAGTTTGATTGGTATGGCACTGAATAAGTAAATTAATTTAGGTAGAATTGTCATGTTTATTATATTGGCTCAGCCCACCCACAAGCAACTAATATTTTTCCACTTATTTAGATCTGATGTTATTTGTGAGAAAAATGTTTTGTAATTGTGCTCATATGGTCCCTGGGTTTGTTTTGGTAGGTAGACTCCCAAATATTATATAGTATCTACTGTAGCTTTAAATGGGATTTCTCTTTCTATTTACTGCTTTTGGGCTTTGCTAGTAATACATAGAAATGTAGAAGATTTGTGTGATTTTAATTTGTAACCTACAACTTTGCCAAAGTTGCTTATTATTTCAAGTAGTTTTTTACTTGATTCTCTGGGATTCTCTAAGTATATCATCATATCATCGGCAAAGGGTGATAACAGTTTCTTCTTTGCCTATTCTAATTCCTTCAATTTCTTTTTCTTCTCTAATTGCTACAGCTAATATTTCTAGTATCATATTGAGTAATAGTAGTGACAAAGAACATCCTTGTTTCACTCCTGATCTTATTAGAAATGAATTAAACTTGTCCCCATTGCATATAATGAATGCTGAAGGTTTTAGTTAGATACTGCTTATTATTTTATGGTAAGTTCCATTTATTCCTATGTTCTCCAGTGTTTTCAATAGGAATTGATGTTGTATTTTTTCAAAAACTTTTTCTGCACCTACTGAGATAATCATGTGGTTTCTGTTAGTTTTGGTGTTGATATGATCAATAATGTTGGTAGTTTTCCTAATATAGAATCAATCCTGCATTCCTGGTATAAATCCTACCTGATAATAATGTATTATTGTTGTGCATCTAAAAAGTTTTGCATCTATATTCATTAGAGAAATTGGTAGTCTATAATTTTCTTTCTCTGTTTTGGTTCTTCCTGGTTTAGGTGTCAAAATCATACTTGTATCATAAAAAGAATTTTGGAGGACTTCTTATGCCCCAATTTTTCCAAATAGTCTATATAGTATTGGAATTAACTGTTCTTTCAATATTTCATAAAATTCCCTAGTGAATCCATCTGGCCCTGGAGGTTTTTTCCTAGGGAGAACATTGATGGTTTTTTCAAACTATTTTTCTGATGTGGGGTTATTGAACTATTCAAATTTCTCTTCTGTTAATCTGGGAAATTTTTATCTTTTAAAATAATCATCCATCTCATTTATATTGTGGAATTTATGGGCATATAGTTGGTCAAAGTAATTTCTTGTTATTATTTGAATGTCCTCCTCATTCGAGATGAGTTCATCCTTATCATTTTTGATACCCGTAATTTGGTTTTCTTCTTCTTTTTATTCAAATTGAGCAAAGGTTTATCAATTTTATTGGTTTGTTCATAAAACCAACTCTTAGTTTTATTTATTAGTTCAAGAGTTTACTTAATTTCAATTTTATTAATCTCTCCTTTGGTTTTCAGTATTTCTAATTTGGTATTTACTTGGGAATTTTCAATTTGTTACTTTTCTACCTTTTTCACTTGCATGCCCAATTCAATAATCTCCTCTCTCTCTATTTTATTCATATAGACATTCAAAGATAGAAACCTTCCCCCAAGAAATGCTTTTGAATCAAATAAGATTTGATAGGTTTTCTCATTTTTGTCATTCTCTTGAATGAAGTTGTTGGTTATTTCTGTAATTTGGTGTTTCACCCACTCATTATATAGAATTGAATGGATTAATTTCCAATTAGTTTTTCATTTTTATTTCCATGGGCTTTGATTATATATAATTTTTGTTGCTTTGTGCTCTGAGAAGGATGGATGTACTATCTCTGCTTTTCTGCATTGTATTGAGAGGTTTTTATGGCCTAGTATATGGTCAGTTTTTGTATATGTGCCATGTACCACTGAGGAAAAAATATATTCCTTTCTATCTCAATTCAGTTTTCTCCAGAGGTCTATAATATCTACCTTATCCAGAGTTCTATTCCTCTCTTTAATTTCGTTATTGTTTATTTTGAGGTTAGATTTATCAGGTTCAGAGAGGGTGAGGTTGAGTTTCCCCCAGTAGTATAGTTTTGCTGTCTGTTTCTTTCCGTAACTCCCTTTATTTCTCCTCTAAGAATTTGAATGCTATACCACTTGGAGCATATATGGTTTGCAATGAAATTTCTTCATTGTTTATGATACCTTTCAGCAGGATGTAGTTTCCTTCCTCATCTCTTTTGATTAGGTCTATTTGTGCTTTGGCTTTGTCTGAGATTAGGATTGCTACCTATGCTTTGTTTACATCAGCTGAAGCAAAAGATATTCTGCCCCTACCTTTTACCTTTACCCTATGTGTCTGCCCCCATTTCAAATGTATTTCTTGTAAACAATTTATTGTTAGATTTTGGTTTTTAATTCATTCTGCTATCCATCTCAGTTTTATGGGATAGTTCATCACATTCTCATTTACTGTTATGATTCCTATCTGTGTCCTCTCCATCCCCTTTCCCCTTGTTTATGCTTTTAGTTCTCCTTTCTCCCTTCCCCTCCACATTGGAGTGCTAATTTTTGATGACCACCTCCCTCAGTCTTCCCTCCCTTCTTTCAGTCCCTCTCCCTTTTAATCTCCTTTTACCTTACTACTTCTTCCCTCCTTTTCAGGCCCCTCTCTTTCTTCTTTCCACCTTCCCCTCCTACTGCCTATAGAGCTCATTGTACTTCTATACTACTCTCCTTCAATTCAATCAGATGAGAGTACTTCTCGCGCAATGCTCATCTCCCTTCCCTCTTTCCCTTCATTGAAATATATTTTTGTACCTCTTCCTATGATGGAATTTACTTTTTTCTGCTTCTTCCTTTATACATCTCCCATTACAATCCCTTCTCACCCTTAAATCCCATTTTTTATCATCACATCATTTAATTTATACCCACTCCCTGTTTGTATGTATATCCCTTTTACAGTTCATAATAAATATACAATTTTCAAGTTTAAAAGTATCATCTTTCCTTATAGAGATAAAAATAGTTTACCTATATTGGGTAACAAGTTTCTTTTTTTTTCCTTTGTTTACCTTTTATCCCTCTCTTGAGACCTGCAATTGAAGATCAAATTTTCTATTGAGTTCTGGCCTTTTCATCAGGAAGGTCCAGAATTCCCTTATTTCATTGAATGCTCATCTTCTTCCGAAATATCATGCTCATCTTTGCTAGGCAATTAATTATTTGTTGTAGTCCCAGTTCCTTTACTTTATGGAATATCATATTTTTGTTATTTCGATCTTTCAATGTAGAAGCTGAAAGGTCCTGTGTGATCCTGACTGTAGCTCTTCGACATTTGAATGGTTTATTTCTGGCTGCCTGCAATATTTTCTCCTTCACTTGATAGTTCTGGAATTTGGCAACGACAGTCCTTAGTGTTTTGAATTTGGAGTCCCTTTTGGGAGGTGAACGGTGGATCCTTTTGATGACTATTTTGCCCTCTGCGTCTAGGAATTTTGGGCAATTTTCCTTGATGGTTTCTTGGATGATATTGTCCAGGCTCTTTTTATCATCGTGGCTTTCTGGTAGACTAATAATCCTTAGATTTTTCTATCATGGATCTGTTTTAGATTTTCTTCTATCTTTTCATTCTTTAGCAATTTGAGGTTATGCTAAACAAAGTGACTAAAATGACTATATAACTATAAATCAATAACAGAGTGTTATCAAACCTGTCTTTGCATAGTTCCAGCATCATTGTTAATATCGTCTGTCATCTTGTCAGTTTTGTCAGTCTTGTCATATATAATATTGAACTGTAGAGTTGTTTTGGATTTCACTTATGTTATTACTCATTTGAAGCAACTTTTTGCAAAATTTCTAATGATGTAATGTTTAATACTTTCTATTACTTAAAGGTTTTTCTTATCAGAACTGTTACTTCGTGCCCTTTGACTGTTTATGTTAGGGAATGTTTTTATCTCTAAATTTTAAACTCTCCTTATCTTTTGGCTTCTGCCCTGTTCCCTAAGAATGTGATTACATCCAGTACATCTTTAAAAAAAAGCATGGGGTCAAATGCAACCTGTAAATTTCTTATCAGCTTTTTATTCCCCTTTTACAGAAAGTTATCTGTAATAGATCTTTCCTCCATTCCCTCTGCCTCATTTCTCATTCCTTTGCAGTCTGATTCCCGATTTTATCACTCAATTTAAAAAGCTCTTCAGTCTTAGTGGTGCTTTTTTGATTGTTCGTAGATCACAAATTGAGAGATGGAAGGAACCTTAGAAGGCCAGCTAGTCCTAATTCCTAGTTTAGTTGTCAGAGATATGATTTGGACTCTGACCCTAGTGCCTTTTCAGCTGTGCATTTTTCCCCTTCTTTCCTTGTTTTTATATTGCTTCCTCCTGGGTCATGTTCAGTCATCCTGATTCAGATGACTCTGGAGTAGAAGTGAGGCTGCTCACCTGCACAGCCCTCCCTCACTCAAAACAGTCAAATGCAAGTCGTGGCATTATTTCTCTGATGACATGGTCTTCTTTGGCAACGAAGGACGAACCACATTCTTTAGGTTCTGTTTGAATGATTCTTGATGTCTCATAGATTCATTAGATTCTACTTGCCCAATTGTATTTTTTATTAAATTGTTTTCTTCAGTTAACTTTTGCATCTCCTTTTTCATTTGTCCAATTGTTCCTTTTAAGGAGTTATTTTCACCAGTTTGGTTTTCTACTTCCATTTCCATTTGTCCAATTTTCCTTTTAAATTCTGTGATTCCATTTTTCATATTTTTAAAGTCATTGGTCAGTTGTTCTTCTCTTTCTCCTACTTGGGTTTTAAAATCCTTCCTGTGTTCTTCCAAGAAGGCCCTTTGTGCTTCCAATCAGTTCATATTCCCTTCTGAAGTTTCAGATGGGAATATAGTCTCAATGTTGACCTCTTTGGTATTTCTGTTTTGGTCCTTGTCCCTATAGAAAGATTCTATGGTCTTTTCTGTTTTGCTTCTTACTCATGATAATAACACTTTTTTCTGGCTTTTAAAGTAGATCTCTGTGTCTGTGGCACAGGGAGCTCTATCCCACAATTCCTGTGCCTAAAACTTGAAGCTTTGTGGGTTATGGCCTCTGGCGCTTTCAGCTAAAATACTGCAGCTTACCTGGTACTGAGCTGACTGGTGTTGGAAAGCAGAGGTAAGGTGAGGTCTTTTAGAGTTTCTGCACAGTTACCCTGGAACTAACTCATTAAATATTGAGGAGGGGTGGTCTGGATGCCTGGAGGTCTCCTCTGTTGAGTTAGAGCATATGCAAGCTCATCTGTCTGCTCTAGTGTCTTTCCAATTCCCCTGTGGTGCTGAGGCATGCCTGGGGTCCTGGTGTTGGCAGTTGCTGGCTTTGGGAATTCTTGAACATAGTGTTGATCCATTTGTGAGTGATGGCAAGATCAAGGAGACGAACATCTTTGTCTATGGCTGAGGATTGAAGAAATATGTCCTTGGAAGTGAATAATCTTTAGGGTGATTAAAAGTATATGAATTGAAGTTCCCTAATAAGAGACCAGGAGTAGAGAAAGAGAGAACAATTAGTAATCAGATTGTATTAATCTCAAAGGAGAAGAGGTTACTGAGTGAAGGAATTGGTAGAGAACCTGAAAATGACATTGGAGAAACACGAATTATTTTAATACCCTGCCTGAACCAGTGAGGCAAGGGCAATAAATGATTACGCAGCCACTCCTGGACAGGGTGGTCATGGAGAATATGTCATGGGGGACAGTCGGGTTTCCAGTGATTATTATTATATGGAGGAAAAATTAGTGTTTAAGAGGAAAATATTGTTTCCTGTGGAACAGACATTTGAAAGGGCAAAGTAGAAGGGGTAAGTGCTGGTTGCTGGAACTTAAGGTAGAAGGGTTGAGGGGGAAGGGAACAAAAAAATGACTCCTGAGGAAAGGAGAGTGGAGTTTGAATGATGACTTACGGTTTAAAAGAATCACCGAAATTTTATTTGACCAACTGTCAAGATATTCATAAAGGAGTAGAAGATACTCTTCTCAGAAAAGAATACAGTTCAAGAAGGAGAGAAATAGAGCCCCAAAGAGAAAGAAATGGACAGATTTAATACTAAAGTCTTTGTTTCTTTTCCTTTCTACAAAGGCTGAATATTAAGAAGGAAATGACACATGAGGTGATGGGAAATCTAATTTCTTCTTCATATTCCTGAAAAAGAGTGGAACAGTAAATAATGAAAGGCTGGAGGCTAGAAATAGTTCTGAAACAGAGGGTGTGAGTCTCATACTTTCTATAAACACACAAGCACACACACACACATGACACAAAACACAGATAGTGGAAGAAAGATAGATAAGCAGATAATCTTTGCACTATCACTTTTAACAAGATCTTTTTTTAATAACTAATTTTAATTTCTTTTTGCTGATACCACAGGATTGAATCATATAACCTTAAAATATTGCTGAGATGAACTTCTGTCTTGCCACCTTACCCTCAGGAGGTTGATTTTGTAGGTCAACAATATCTTACACTCTTTTTATAAAGTTATATTCAATTAAACTTGACCCAGTTTTCTAGATTATTGCAATTTTTCCCCTCTTTTTACCCAGACTGTGTCATCCAATCTGTTAGCCATGGCTCTTATATTTCCACTCACCCCTTACTCAGCTGTTGCTTCATATAAGGCACTTCACAAGGTGGTCACAATACAAAGCCAAAATAAAATCTTCTCTCAGGGGGTTCAAACTGGCTTTCTATAAACAACAAAATTGATAAACATGCAACTTGTTTATTTATTCAAGTCAATTTTAATATGTTTTATTGATATTTTTAATTCATTTTACTTCCTCCCCCATTATTCTTCTTCTCCTTCCTAAAATGTCCCCTGTGTTACAATTACAGAAAAGATACTGTTTCATTGGGTTTATTGCTTATTGATTTTAGAATAGTATTTGATTGATTAAAAAAAAATACTGCCTTAAAGGTTTAAGTGAAGTTTACTGGAAAATATCTATGCAAGATATTTATACAGAGATAACATTGTTGAACAATCCACTTAGTATTGACATTAACTGAGATGTGATGCAAAGAAATATAAGTTCGTTCAATAAGGATGTTGAACAGTAGCATAAATGATTCTGTTTAAAATCCAAATGAAAGACAGTTTCACTATTGGTGAATAGTCCATCTAAATGTTCTGATTCACAGGTAATTTTGTATTAGTTATACAGAGGTCCAGATTAGTAGGAAACCTCTTCAGTGTAATAAGCATCAATATGAAGAAAACTGTGTAACACAGTGTGTAAGCATTATTCAATATTTGAGAAAACACATACTATTTAATACAGACTAACAACTTCATCTCTTCTTCTGTCATTGACAGATCTAAGGATATAATAAATTTAGCTTAGAATTGAATAAGTGAAGAAAATTACATTTTACTCTATCCAAAAATATATGTGTGTATACACCTATAGGTGTATGTATATGCATGCATATATATCCATATATGTATACGCACATATATACATATACATGTTATGATAAATATTTCTTTCCTCTCTGTTGATATGACATGATAAATCAAGTAACACTATCACATTGGAAGATTAAAATTTACATATATCTGTAATAGCAAAATAAAAGTGTATAAGTAGTCGATATCATGTGGCCACAGAATCTTATCAGGGGAGCCTTGTGTATGAGAGTGGTTTTAAACTATATTAGCGATGATACATATTAGTAAAAAAGAAATTTGGCTAGACTGTGGAGAGAGAGTGAGAAAAATGGTATTGGAGATTGTTGCCTTTTAATGATTGTTACCTTTCAGATATTAAAATAGTAAGAGACAAATGTCCATTAATTGGATATATCCTCAAGGGAAAATTTATTGATGGTTTTTAAAGTAACAATTTCCAGTAGCCCATTCTGGATTAAAAGATCCATACTACATGAAGGTGACTTAAAGACGCTGAGCATGATTAGTAGAGAATAGGAGATTCAAGGGGAAATATCCTGCACGTCCTCAAGAGTGTCAAATATTATTATTTGGAAGATGGGTTGAATTTATTCTGTTTGGCAGCCAAGAGAATGAATAGTGGATGAAGATTTCAGAGATTCTTAGATTTCTGGCTTTCACACTTCTTTCTTTTGAATTCACATCAACTTCCATTTTCATGTTTATTATATATTTGCAGTAAATTTTTTTCATATTCAAATGTCCATTGTTTAAGAAATAAAAATAAACATAGAAACTCATTACTATTCTTTAATAGATAAGCTGTCAAAAGTTACGGTCCAAAAATAATAGCAAAACGGAAAGGAAAGTGGGGAAATGAAAACAAATACTGATTATGTGCCAGGTACTGTGCAAAGCATTTAAAAAAATAATTTGATCCTCACAACAACTTTGTGTGGTAGGTGCTATCATTCTCTCCCCATTTTATAATTTAGGAAACCGAGGTAGATAGAGATTAAATGACTTACTCATGGTACCTAATGCAGCACAACTACCAATTAGTCTCTCTGAGGCCATATTTAAATTCAAGTCTTTCTGACTCCACATCCAGCACTTCACCCACTGTACCACCCAGATATCTAGAATAGAATTAAAATTTTAATGATTCCATGAATGTGTACTATAAATTAATAAAGACAATGCAAACTAAAAATAATCATGGTTTAAACTCAAATTCATCATATTGGTAAAGAAAAACAATGTGAAATTAATAAATGATAGAGACATTAATGTAATTATACTGGAGTTTTGACTTTGTTCAAACATCTTGGAAAACAATGTGGAATTATACAAGAATAAAATAAACAACACCTACCTTTGATTGATTTTCTCCTTTCTTTTTATAATGAAGTTAGAAAATGGTTTATTCTTATTGTTAGTTTATTTTTCCATGAAACCAAGTCCTAGTTTTATGAGTTCATTTTTTTAAACTTTCAGTATAATTAATCTTTCGCTTTTGAAATTATTTGCTCTACTCTTTTTTTTAGTGTTTTGTAGTTGCATATCCACTCCATTGATCTGTTTCTTCTCTCTCTTATTAATGTAAAGTTTTAGAGATATGATGTTTCCACTAAATTCTTCCTTGAGTTCATCCTATATTTTCTCATTGTTGTAATTATCTTTCATGAAATTGATCGGTTCTATGATTTGATCATTGGCCCATTCATTCCTTAGTATGGTACTATTTAATTTCCAATTGATTTTTAATGTATGCTTCAAAGCCACTTTATCAATTGTAATTTTCATTGAACTATAGTCCAAAAAGGGAGTGCTCGCTATTTTTGATATTTTGCATTTGTTCCTGAGGTTCTTAAGCCCTAATGAATGCCAATTTTTCATAAGATAACACTAAAACTGAGGAAATGCATACTCCTTTCTATTACCATTTAATATTCTCCAGAGATCTAACATACGTGACTTTTCTAAAATTCTATTCAATTATAACTTTACCTTCTTTATTGTTTGTGTGTGTGTGTGTGTGTGTGTGTTCAGATTTATTTGGGCATGAAAAGAGTAAACTAAGGGCTCTACTGGCATAATTTTATTATTTATTCCCTCCAATGATTTTCTAAGCTTTTCCTTCAAAAATATGAATGCTATGCCAGTTGATGACTATCCTGTTCCATGTTTATATTGCTTCATTGTCTTTGGTACCTTTTAACAAAATGTAATTTCCATGAATATTACCTTTAATTAGATCTTTTTTTTCCTTTGTCTGAGATCATGATTGCTACTCCTGACATTTTTTTTTTTTTACTGCAGTGGAAGCTTAGTAGATTTTGCTCCATGTCTTTATTTTAATACAGTATGTGTCTTTCTGTTTCAAGTATGTTGTATGTAAATAACATTATTTTATCCTGGATTTGAATCCATTTGCTTTTTCCTTCATTTTTTTATGAGTGAAGTAATCCCATTTTCATTCACACCTATGATTGTTACCTTTTTATTTTCATCAATTCTATTCTTTTCTGTTTATCTTTCTTTTCTTTAATTTGATCCCTGCCTCTCTTAAAGTATCTTCCCTTTTAAAGCCATCTTTTTGTTGTTTTTCCCTTCTTAGACCTTCTCCTTTGGCTTCCAAACTGAGTAAAATGAATTTCTATTCCCTGATGTGTGTGTGTGTGTGTATGTGAGTGTGTGTGTGTTCACACACACGCATTTTCCCAACTTTGCACTGGTTCAGGTTAAAGGGTATTTCAGTCATTGCCCATTTCTCACTTCATCTTCAGCTCTACTGTAGAAGCTTTTTTAAAAACACCTCTTTTATATGAGATAGCTTTCCTCTATATTCCTCTCCTTTTCCACTTCTCCTAGTCCATCCCTGTTTCATAACCTTCCATTTTTTAGATGCTCCTAACATGAAAGATTCACACCAAAGCCATCTATCTCTGACTGCATTAAAATGGCATAAGTAACTCCATTTTATCTTTCAACCACTATTTTGTGAAGTTATGTCTCAAAATCCATGTAAGTCAACTGATTTTGGAGATTGCACAAGATTACTCCCCATCCTCCTTTTCACCTAACCATAAGAGTACCCTTCTAACCCTCAGCTGAGATTCTACTGATGCCTTTACCAATAAGAAACCAGGTGACTTAATCCTTCCATCCTTTTTATCACTCCTTCCAAATTGAACACTAACCATACAGAACCTCATTCTACTGAGAATCTTGGGCTCAATTTATTTCTGAAACTACATGACTTGATGGAAAAAATAAAATCCTCCTCTGGCGAAACTTGCTTCCTTTATTTCAGTATAACAATATATATTCCTTCTAATTGCCTTAATGATGAAAGCTTTTGGAATTGAATGTATCCACATCTCATAGAGAAATAAAAAATTTAACATTTTTATTCTTCATTGTTTACATTTTTACAAGTCTTTTCAATCACGTATTTGAATGTCAAATTTTCTATTCACTTCTGTTTTTTCATGAGGAATGCTTAAAAATACTATATTTCATAAAATGTCTGTCTTTTCGCATGAAGAAGTACACTCAGTTTTCTGGGTGTAATTTTTTTGGTTGCAATCTCATAGCTCCTTTGTCTTCCAGAATATTATGTTCAAAACCCTCTGTTTCTTTAACAGGCTAAGTGCTAAATCTTGTGTGATCCTACCTGTGCTTCCACGGTATTAGAATTGCTTCTTTCTCTGTAGTTTCAGGTTTTTCTCCTTGACCTGAGAGTTCTGGAATTTGGTTAAAATATCCTTGACAGTTTTCATCTCTTTGAAGTTGTTTAATTGGGTTCTTTCAATTTCTACTTTCCCTCCGGTTTTATGATATCTAGTCAGTTTTCCTTTGTAACTGCTTGAAATATTATGACTACGATTTTTCAGGTAGTCCAATTTTACAATCATTTCTTTTCAGTCTTCCCTGGATGAGGTTTTTTTTTAAAGTGAAATATTTCATGTTATCATCTTTTTTCAGTCTTATGGCTTGTTCCATTCTAATTTTTAAGAAGTTATTTTCTTTAGTAACATTTTCTTCTTTTTCAGCCAAGCTCTTAATTCTCTTTCTACATTTTATTTTATTATTCTCTTTCCTTTTCCAATTTTTCTTTTGCTACTACTATTTGATTTGTTAAAAGTCATTTTCCCCTCTTTTTATGTCTTTCTTTAGCATTTCTAAAAATTCTTATTTGACTAATTCTCTCTCTATAATTTTCTATGATGTTTTCTTTGCATATATTTTCAAGTAACTGTTTCCTTCTGATTTTGTGCTTTGAGCTATCCCTATCACCATGGAGATTTTTATCTTTTGTTGTTGTTGTTGTTGTTGTTGTTGTTGTTTATTATCTAGCCTATTTCTTGACATTGGACTTTATATTACTAGGTGTTGTTCCCCCTTGGAAAAGGAAGGAATAACAAACCTAAGCTTCTCTTTCTAGATCCAAAGTTTGCAGCTTTTGATGTTTCCAAGGTAGCGTGATAGGAAAAAAAAGAGTCACTATTCTAATCTGTGTTCCATTCCTTACACAGGTAAGACCTTGGCTTCCTAGCCATTATAGTTTGTATCCACTTCTATCCAACAAGGAACTAGGTATTGGGTAAAGAATCTGACAAATGGAGCCTGAACTTACTACTACTGTCTGCACAAGGGTCTCCTGTAATATCTTTCAGAACAGGTGTTTGGTCTCCATATCTTCTTTGAGTGCTGAACTCTCCTGGTATTGCCATCACTGCTGCTGCAAACTCCACAGCCAGCACTGCTTCCACTATTTGATGTTCCCCACCAGCTTCCATCCAAATGTCTGCAGACTTTTCTTTGTATCCTCCTAATCCGTACAATGACAAATGAGTCATTGTGCTTTTTGTAAATCTGTTTATTATCTTGCTAAGAATTCAATTTTACTTCTGAAAAAGGGATATAGAATAAGAAGAAAAAAAGAAGGAGGAGGAGGAGAAGAAGGGGAAGAGGAAGAAGAATTAGGAGAAGGAGGATAAAGAGAAGGAAGAAAAGCAGAAGAAGAAGAAGGAGAAGAAAAAGAAGAGGAGGAAGAAGAAGAGGAAGAAGGAGAGGAAGCAGAAGAAGAAGGAAGAGGAAGAGAGGAAGAAGAAGAAGAAGAAGAAGAAGAAGAAGAAGAAGAAGAAGAAGAAGAAGAAGGAGGAGGAGGAGGAGGAGGAGGAGGAGGAGGAGGAGGAGGAGGAGGAGGAGAAGAAGGAGGAGAAAGAGAAGAAAGAGACCTGAACACTTCCCCCTCTCTCATAAAAAAGAAATACATTGACATTTGCATTTGCAACAATCCCACCTTCACAAAACTTACAAGAAAACTAGGCTAATTACCAGGGAAATGAACATACATGTGGAACCCAAATAGTTCCCAATCAATACAGTAGTTTGCATTTTTATAACAATGTAACGAATGAAAGAGGAGGTCCCAGAAATCTCCACTTAAAGGAATGTGGCATGGGAGAGGAAAAGGTGCAGTAAAGGTGGGAAAAGGACAAAATCCTGCCCGCAGGGGAGGAAAAACGTGATGGCAAAGCCATATTCTTTTTCCTTCAGAACTACAAGATAGAATGGTTGGCTTATCTACACAGGTCGCAACTGCACAAGAAGATTTTCCATCTAGTATAGATTGATTGGTACTTTTCTTCACTCCCAAGGAGATACAGGGAGTGCAAACAATGAATTGTTTTAAGTTGGGTGGGGGCTTCATTCTTGACACATTCAAAGCTACTGCATGATCCAGTTTCAATGTTTCTGGAAAATATGGTAACTCAAAAGGCAAGTTAAAGGTATTCCTAAGAGTCCTTAACACAGTTCATTTTAAAATTCCAATGTGATTTATTATTTTACAAACTGATATTGGATTTCTTCATGTTAAATGTAGAAAATAGAATTATGGTTCTATGAAGACAATAGTGTTTTGCTGTACATTTTTAGCTAAATTAAAGACACAAATATGTGTGCCATTTTAGAAACAATATGGGATATTGTTTAAAAAATAGTAACTCTAATAAAATAATGCAAATTTTATTGAAAAAGATATACTCGATATTTGTTTTCTTTTGCCCC
This sequence comes from Notamacropus eugenii, assembly GCF_028372415.1. NCBI lineage: Eukaryota > Metazoa > Chordata > Mammalia > Diprotodontia > Macropodidae > Notamacropus > Notamacropus eugenii. The sequence goes on from NC_092873.1 coordinate 533,781,651, forward strand.
TTTAAGATGAGATATGTCTAAAAGTATTGAAAGTAATACTATATTCTACAGCTTATGTATTTATGAAGTTTTAGTTCAATATCAGTATAAAATGTTTATTCAAATAACTAAATGGCTCTTAAGCAGGAGAGGGATATAATTTACTTTTTGTTTTGACCCCAGAGGAAGAGGTGTGTTGCTTGCAACCAACAGGAGGCCACTTGACCTTAACTAACCCCATGATTGATTCAAAACAGTTGGAGCCAATTTGCGGTTTCACTAGAAACTCCCCATTGCTCCTCCTGGAGTCTACTCTTTTAACCAAATGGCACAATTTCCCGAGCTTCACTAGTCTTCCCCATGTAATTTTGGCTACTTTGTAAAACAACTTATGTAACAGCTAAGAGAGTCTGTGCCTTTCATCAGAATCCCTATTTGTTAAAATGTAGTTAAACCCTGTCCCAAAATCCGGAATTGCAATTCTCTTGCTTCCATTAAAGACCTTTGTTATTAGTTCATTGGTAGCCCTCTTTATTTCAGGTTGACAGACGGAAGCTGCAAGGAGCTCAATTTTGCTTTAATGTCCACAAAACTACAGCCATAAAATATTTCCTTCCATTGGGAGACATCTGCAAGTTAAATGGTTTGTCTCAGAGAGGAATGCATTTCCCCTTCTTTCTGGTCTTCCAGTTAGACTGACTCCCATTTTTATGTAAGTTACAGTGGGGCTACATTGGTGTAGAATTTAGTCTAGATAGACTCTGTGACATAGTGAATTCTCCCATTCTGTAAATTACAATTTTTTTTTTTTTGGTCACAGATGGTTCCTTTCTAGTAAGTGTAAGGATGAGTTCATTTTTTTCTATCTAGTCCTGGCAGAAACATTTTTTTTTTAACCTGGCTTCAGAATAATATTACCTGCCTTGAATTAAAGAGTAGCATTTTTATGTGTGTAAAAGATGGGAAGATAACTGGAAGATATTATTAAAAGTCCTTAAAAAGTCCTTAACATTTACATAAATGTCTTACTTTACACTAATGTCCCCCAACTTCAGTCTGTAAAAGGTTCAAAAGCTTTTAGCGCTAAATTGGGTATCTCTTAATGAAGGCCCCTGGCCTCTCAAAGGCAGTATACAGAATCAGACAGAAATTTCAATGGGTTTTCCAGAACAATGAAACGATTTAGTGTTCACTAGCTGATGCATAACAAGAAATAGACACGCAGTCTTCTAAAACTTGCTTAAACTGGCTTAATTTATGGCTCTCCAT